>NC_051161.1:172029319-172629319 GCF_013339745.2 Dermacentor silvarum | reverse complement strand
CA
The DNA here is from genome assembly GCF_013339745.2 of Dermacentor silvarum. Classification (NCBI taxonomy): domain Eukaryota; kingdom Metazoa; phylum Arthropoda; class Arachnida; order Ixodida; family Ixodidae; genus Dermacentor; species Dermacentor silvarum. The sequence goes on along the minus strand of NC_051161.1, from coordinate 172,629,317 downwards.
TTGACTGTATTAGAAGAGAAAATGGAGACCGCCATTCTATTTATTGCATTTCACAACAAAACCCCAGCATGGGTACCAGTCAGTGTGACGTAAGGGATTTCAAAGTACTGTATTTGGGCCGATGGTTCTCGAGTTCAGGCTCTTGTAGAATGCAATATGTAGCACAACTTATCTGATAAAGCAGGCCAGAGCCGTCAAAATCCTTTTTTTTTCCGGTGTTGAGATGGGTCCCGCATCCCCAATTACAAAAATCAGAAGAAAAAAAAAAGAGTAAGGAATAGGAGAGGGGCGATCATGAAGCAGGGTATAAGGGAGCTTCAACACGCAGGCGTGGGGAGAGGGTGGGGTTCCCTAGGAGCTTTAAAGGGCGGATAACCTTGCCTCGAACTGCGGCTTCGAGGCAAATTCGCATGTAACCTGCATCCTGACTTTACCATTAAATGTTTCGTATTGGTGCACGTTACACACGCAAGAATACGGCAAATTGTTTCCATAGTGTCCCTTTAAGGCTTGATATTTTGTGTATCATGAATGATAATCAGCGGCGCGAGCACATCATGTTCTTTATTCTGCCACTGATAATGTGCTTGCAGGACAAGGGCTAGGCCGCTTGTTCGTTCGTGTTTAACTTCTTTATCAAAGACACATACTGCCGAAGACATAGTTGACGAAGACCACTCAGGTACTCGAACTCTGTGCATGCCTTTATAAAGCCCAGTGCCAGACTTGACAATTCAAATTCCCTTAAAAACAGTCACACAGTGAAATGAACAGAGTCGAGACTGATGGATGTTTGATGGCACTTAATTACGCTAACCTGAGTATCATATTCAGAGCAGATGAAGTGAGCCGCCCGATTCTAGATACATATGCTTTCAAGTAATTCAATGAGATAATTTTGGTGAGGGCTCCATATCGTGCAGGCATATTGCAGTTTAGGTCTAACGTATACATCGTAGGCAAGTTTTCGGATTTAATTTGTGGATAAAGAAAGAGACCGTTTAATGAAACCAAGTGTTTTGCATGTGGCTGCTACTAGTTTCGTGATGTGATCTGACCAGTTTAGTTTGTGATAAGGACACCTAAATATCGGTACAAATCAACACATGCAAGATTCGTGGAGTTTAAGGAGTATGAATAACTTAGGATGGATCGCTTTCGCGACACTTGCATACTTTTACATTCGGATACATTCAGTTTCATCAGCCAGAGGGTCTACCAGGTTTCCATTATGTTGAGGTCTTTCTGCAGGAGTGACTGGTCAGTGGTACAAGTTATGCGACGACAAAGTACGTAATCCAAAGTACGTCCACAAATAGGCAAATTGAGGACGAAATATCACTAGAGAGGTCGTTTATAAAGATTGAGAATAAAAGTAGCCCAAAGATAGAGCCTTGAGGTACGCCTGAAATAACATTGGAGGTATTTGAGTGATGGTTGCTAACAACAGTAAACTGAGTGTGGTATGAAAGGAACGAGGAAATCCTGGAATCCTGGACAGAATTAAAGGATCTGAGGAGAGGGAAGAAAGTTTAGCCATCAGACGTTGATGTGGGACCCAGTCAAAGGCTTTGGAAAAATCTAGGTAGATAATGTCAGTATAAAATGAAGAATAAGTTTAGGTTAAGGTCTGTGGTGAACTCTTAAAGCTGTGTATCGCAAGCAAATCCAGAGTGGAAACCATGTTGCTTGAGAAAAAAGAATTATTGTCCAGGTGAGAAGCGACTAGTGAGTAAGTTATATATGCTCTAGCATTTTACAAACAATACATGTTAATGAAATTGGACGGCAGTTTGATGGATCTGAACGGTCGCCTGCCTTGAAAACCGGAACAACCTTGCTAATTAGTTTCCAATCATCTGGGATTTATCTACCATCTCCATGTAAGCTTTCACGTAAGCTTTCACGTAAGCTTTCGATTGACGCAGGCTTGACACGCTAGTTAGGGACAACAAGCTTCGATGATGAACTGCGTGCTTGTTTTCACTGAACCTCCTTTCACAGTCAGCACTTCCATGCGGGAGTGCAATGACCGCACTCACAAGCTGTTAGTGGTAGTTTTGAGCATGAACACACTTTGCCAGAGGGCCACCAAGCTTGTCGATGATTCCCCGTCACAGCCTTCACCAACAAGGAGAAGAGAGTTCCACTCATCTGTCAGATCTCATTAGGACTTGCAGCAGGGCAAAGAATGGCCTTGTGCACAGCTCTCCTTCAGCCTTTAGATTTAACAACAAGCTGTTGTTCAGTGGCAACCTTGAGATTAGGTATTTGGCACAGGTTATGCAAAAAGCTCATGCCTGTAGGTGAAATTATTGCTTTTGTGCTGATGGCCACGATTCCATTTCGTTTTCATTCTCCAAACAAACCTCAGGCTTTGCCTTCCAGTACTCACTTTTGTCAACATCGAGGTCTTTCAGGCATAACCTCCATACATTTGCATACGATTCCTGCCTGAGAAGTCTACCAAGCAACTGCCGAACCAATGCCACCATCTCATCATGAAAAATGCACAGGAGGGGTTCCTTGGATTGAAACAGCGTTTGGAATTTCTCAAAGATTTGGGCACCATTTTTCACACAAAAAAATCTAGCTCGTAGTGTGGTGTCAGCAAATGCTGTGGCCAAGCAGTTGTAATGTCTTAGGAATGAAGATGATCTCGGCTTAGCAGATTTCAAAAAGAATGCCTTCAGGGCATTATAGTAGTCGAGAAGACGATCTACACTTGGTAGCAATGTCAAGCACCTGCTGCCTACATGACTCACAAACTCCAAGTTGAGCCAATTCAAGACTTTGTTTCAGCTGCGCTATATCTGCATGTTTTGTTCCATACTTGGAATATTGGTAAATATCAGACACTGATTCAATTTCAGAGCAAAATAAATCCAGCACGGCGCCAAATGCGTTGTGGAATTTGTGGAGGCTGCACTCCCCAATGTCAGCCCACGTCGGGCCTGACTTCTGCATTAATTTACGCTTCAAAGCCTTCATAACGTTCGGCCCCTCACTGGAAAACCAAATCGTGTGTTTCTTTGAAAGCTCCTTGAGTCTTCAAATGCAAGAAAATGGTGCTTCTGGTGTGACATGCCACAGATGAAATGATTTGCGGGAACCGGACAACCCCATCCGGTTCCTAAACTTTGGCCGACAGCACAGCGCTTTCATCAATCATGGCACAGTACAAAATGTGGGGAAGGCAGAGCTCTTCAAGAACCTTGGCCTTAAAATATGCTCCCAGTCTATCAGAAATAATGTAGGAAAGTTTCTTGTGGCCACCCTTGACAATTTCTGAATCGGTGTATGTATGGCGATACACGCTTGTTGGAACTCCCCCCCCCCCCCGACTGTATGGCACAGAGTTTGCGAACACGGAAAGTGTGAAAAGGGTTACCACTTTGGCAACCTTGTTCGGCAAAGACAAGGATGCCGCACTCTTTGAAGAATCTACCGTGCTCTAAGGCGTGATAGATTTTTCATGAGCCCACCTCCCCTCTTACACTTTTCCCCCACATTTTGAATGTGCTTCTGCGAGCTTGCATGGTGCATAACAGCTGTGCCACCATGCTGCAAGCAATGCAGAGTAACATTGCACACTGTGCAGAAACTGTCAGTGTCTTTCAGCGCTGGCCGACACCATAGAGAGATTAAGTCTTAGTTGCCATCCGTCTTGTTTAGCACATTGATGCTGAATTTGCTGCACCATTCTGAAACCAGAAAAAAGCAGCTTTAGAAGCTTGGGTTGGATGGAGGGGAATCCAGCGGTGCACGCAAGAGCATATTGGCAGTTGCCAACAGCTTCCCCGGTACGTAGAGTACTTGGTACTGGAACCGCCTCAGCTTCAAGCGAAACAGTTGGATTAGTGGTGGCAGCAGGTCAACGTCCCTGGAACCCAAGAGCGCCCAGAGGTTGATGGTCCGTCTCGAGGAAGAACTGAAGTCCACGGACGTATTCCTCGAACCTTTGCACTGCCCAGCTGGCCGCCAATGCTTCTTTCTCCGTTTGGCTGTACTGGCATTCCGTGGGTGTGAGGGACCGCGATGCGAAAGCGATGGCCCGACGCTCACCCGACGGCTGCTCCTGGAGAAGTACTGGCTAGAGGCAATAGGAGCTGGCGTCGGCCGAGACTGTGGTCCTGTATGCGTTGTTGTAGCGAGCCACGCAGATGTCCAAGCACAGCAGCTTCTTCAAACGGGAGAAGGCAGACTCCTGCGCATGGCCCCAAGTCCAGGCAGAGTTCTTGAGCAGCAAGGCTCAGATCAGCACGGTCACCTCTGAAACGTGGGGTAAGAAGCGCCCTGTGTGGTTCACGAGGCCCAGCAGACGACGGACCCCTGCGACATCTTTGGGTGCATGCATGGCTCGGATCGCCACAACCTTGTCTGGGTCTGGAGAGATGCCTTGAGCGCTGACCACGACGCCAAGGAACTTGATGCTGGAAGTGGTGAATGAGCACTTCTCCTGGTTGAGCATGACTCCTGCCTTTGCTAGCCAATCTACGACTTGTCGGAGATGGCAGTCGTGCTTGTATCGTCATATGGTGTGGCAACTCTGGCCAGAATGTGTAGCATAAAAAGGAGCACGGAATAATAAAAGAGGACTTGCTTTGTCAGCCCATCCCTCCGTGTCATCACACGAAACATACGAAACATGGTATCAGAAGTGGCTCGCCGTAGACAGGCGGTGCGTGCGCAGTGGCGCGGTGTGTCTGTCTTCCAGCATCGCAAGGTGCAACCGAGATGGAAGCGTTTCCACCCCCTGACCGACTCGTCCTCTCGGAGAACGTCGCCGCAAATTGGGAAAGGTTCAAGCAGCGCATCCAGCTGTACTTCAAAGCGACGGCCAAGGACAGCAAGGCAAGTGCAGAAAAAGCGGCTGTATCCCTACACGCGGCTTTACAAGAGGCCATTGATGTGTACAACACATTTCAGCTGGCTCCAGCGGAACAGGAGGACTATGAGCTCATCGTCCGAAAATTCGAGGAGTACTGCACGCCTCAGCGCAATGAAACGTACGAAAGGCATGTTTTCCGTTCCCGCTCGCAGCAGCAAGATGAAACATTCAAACAATTCCTTAAAGATGTACAGATAGCGGCGCAGACGTGCAACTTTGGAGACCTGAGGGATTCAATGGTGCGTGACCAACTTGTGTGTGGAACGAAAGATACGAAGCTCAGGTCCCGTCATCTAAGGGAAAAAGATTTAAGCCTCTCCAAGGCTATAGACTTTTTCAAAGCAGCTGAGCTGGCAGCCAGCCACGACCAACTGTGGGACAAGAAACAGCAAGCAGCGCAGGCCTGTGCAGTGGAGAAACGGGACCGAAGTGAACCTCGGAAAAAGTCCACCCATCAGTGCACCTATTGCAACAGGGTCCACCCACCTAGGAAGTGTCCAGCCTGAAAAAAGACGTGTGGAAACTGCGGTAAGCCGATCCATTTTGCCATTTGCTGCAGAGCGAGAAAAGTTAATGAGGTGGACCGTGAGGCACGCGAGGAAAACGAAGATTCTGAACATGAATTCCAAATTATGGGTGTGCAAATAAGCGGCGTGGCAAGTACGATGGGTCGTGACTGGACAATTGATGCAACAATAGGCATGAAAGCAGTGACATTCAAGGTCGACACTGGTGTGCAGGCAAACTTGCTGCCTCACTCGCTTTTTGCAAGGCTTAAAACAGCTGTGAAAGTGCACCAAAGCAAGACAGTTCTGACAAGCTATGAAGGAAATGTGATGGAGCCTTTCAAAACAGCATCGCTGCCACTGCGGCTGGGCAACAAAGTGCAGCAGGTCACATTCTTTATAGTTAAGAAAGGCAAGCAAGCGTTGTTGGGACTTTCAACCTGCGAGTGTTTCGGCCTGGTGACACGCGCCCACGCCATTTCAAGGCAGACTAGCCTGGGAGAGCAGATAAAAGCAGAATTTCCGGAGTTGTTCAAAGGACTCGGCTGTGTCAAACGTCCCTACAGGATCACAATGATAGAAGGAATCAAATCGGACGAAGAGGTCGTGAAGTGTGTCACCAACATGTCAACCCCAATGTCAAAGCAGGAAGTAAGAAGAATGCTAGGCGCAGTGAATTATTTCGGAAAGTACATCCCTTGTTTGTCTGAAAAAACAGCGGTGCTGCGCAGTTTAATGCGTGAAAGTGCGTGTTTCGAATGGAGCAGCGTTCACCAGAAAGAGTGGGAAAGTATTCGCACGTTGCTAACGTCAGCACCCGTCCTAGCAGTTTTCGACCCACGGAAACAAATCAAGATAAGCACCGATGCCTCAAGGAATGCGCTGGCAGCAGTGCTGATGCAGCTTCATGATAAAGGCTGGCGGCCAGTGGCGTATGCATCGCGTGCGCTCACAGAAACTGAGACAAGATAGACGCAGATTGAAAAGGAGGCGCTGGGAATCACATTTGGATGCAAGAAATTTGGCGAGTTCATTATTGGCACAAAGATAGCAGTAGAGACTGATCATCAGCCTCTATTGGCAATAGCAAAAAAGGAACTCTGAAATGCCTCCTCGTCTGCAGCGATTCTTCTTGCGACTAATGCGTTTTGAATTTACCTTGCACTTTGTGCCAGGAAAACAACTGCTACTAGCCGATGTGCTATCCCGGATCCCAGCTCAAGACAACATTCGGCCAAGTGAAGATGAGGGCGTCAGTGTGCACGCTGCTCAGGTCCTGGAAAGCCTCGTCAGTGACAAGATGAAAAGAAAACTGCAGGCAGAGACGCAACAAGACGAAGAGCTGAGGCAAGTCATAACATGCCTAGAACAAGTCAAATAACGGGTCCATTCGCTGCAGTGAAATCAGAGCTGTCATACGTAGATGGAGTATTAATGAAGGGTTGCAAAGAGGTTTTCCAAGGCAACTGCGCAGGATAATGCTGGAACGCCTGCATGAGGGGCATCTCAGGCTCAACAAAACGAAAGCAAGAGCAAAGATTCTTATGTATTGGCCAGGAATGCAGAAACAGATCGAACAGTTCAGCGCGAAGTGCAGCACGTGCTGCCAGTTTGCATATCGCCAACCGGCTGAGCCGGTCATCAACAGCCCTGCCCCAAGTTTTCCGTAGGAAAGGGTTGGATGAGATTTGTGTGAACACTCGGGGGTTTCGTACGTGGTAGCGCATGATGCATATTCAAATCATCCGAAGTAGAGCGTCTGACACAGACGTCGAGTGAAAGCAACATCAGAGAACTTGAAATGATGTTTGCAAGGCACGGTATTCCGCTGGAGATACAGAGTGACGGGGGCCCGCAATTCACCTCCAGTGCGCTTCATAACTTTGCGCGGGTATGTGACTTTTCACATGTGATTTCCAGCCCCAGGTTACCGAGAGCGAATGGTCTGGCCGAAAAGGGAGTGCAGGTCGTAAAACGCCTCTTGAAGAAAACGAAGCACGCCAGGGAGGTGTTCTGGGTGGCTCTCCTGAATTATCGTCTATGTCCCCTGGAAGGCGGCGAAAGCCCGGATGAGCTGTTGATGGGGAGGCGGCTGCGTGGACAGCTGCCGGACTTCGCTGTTCGACCTGCGGCAGAGGTGAAGAAGCACGTGCAGAAACCCAAGGCTTCTTCCTCACTTCCAGTCTTGGACAGCGGAGTCACCGTGCACATTTTAGATGACTCTGGGTGGACAATCAAAGCCACAGTTCAAGACCGCGTCGATCCCAGGTCTTACATGGTAAGGACCGAAGAAGGCCGCATCATATAAGACGAAACAGGCAGCACATCCTCAAAACACAGGAAAGGTTCATGCTACGAGACACGGATGAGGAATATGAAGACGGTGTGCATGCGCAGGATGCAGGGCAACCACAGTCAACAGGTCCTCCATCGAGCAGTATCTTCCAGCCAGGCTCAACCACAGCAAGCATGGTTGACCTTCCAGAGATGACGCCAGCTACCGACAATGCTACGTCATCAACCACTGTTCACCATCCGAGTGTGATGCAGAACAAAAAACCCAAGGAAGGTGGCAACCAGGCAAATGACAAAGGTGTGGCAGGGGCGTGCAGTGATACGGGATAGAGTTCTAGAAGATCGACTCGCATCAAGCGCCCGCCATCGAAGCTGTCATACGCAAAGGACTTCGAACAAATTGTGCAGCTTATCGAGTGCAATTTTTTTTTCTTTTTTCTTTTTTTTTCCATGTCTATGTTGAAGTTTCGGCATTTTGTTTCGGCGTTTTGTTTTGCTTATTACAGTCGGTTTACTGCAGTGCCCTAAGGAAGGATGATGTATCGTCATATGGTCTGGCAACTCTGGCCAGAATGTGTAGTATAAAAAGGAGCACGGAATAATAAACGAGGACTTGCCTTGTCAGCCCACTCCTCTCTGTCATCACACGAAACAGTGCTCGGAGCATGTCTTCACAAAGACGAGGATGTCGTCAATCATGTTCACCACACGCGCTTGACCTTTGAGGATCCGGGACATCTGCCGCTGGAAGTAGTCCGGTGCAGACCTGATCCCAAGCGGCAGCCAGAGGAAGCAGTAGCGGCCAAACAGGATTATGAACGTGCTGTATTCTTGGGACTCGAGGGACAGCTTGACTTGGTGGAAGCTTGACGTGGTGTCTAACTTGGAGAAAACTGTGGCTTCTCCGAGCAACCCGAGGCATAGTTCCACATTAGGAAGCACGTGACGCTCTCGATGAATCACCTTGTTGAGGTGCGTCAAGTCCACACAAAGCCGATAGCCACCCGAGACCTTGGAGACAACAACCAGTCCAGCACACCGGTCAGTGAGTGTGTCCAACCGACGAATCACGCCCTCTGCTTCTAGCTTGTCTAGCTCAGTCTTGACGACGTCGCAGAGAGGGAGTGGAAGGCGCCGGGGTACGCTCAAGGAGAAAGGTGTAGCGTTGCGTTGCAGCTTGATAGTGTAGGCTTCGGGGAGCATCCCAAGTCCTCGGAAGAGGCTGGGATCGAGACACAAGTCACCCAAAGGCTGTGGAGTCCCCGAGACTTGGTCGAAAAATGTGCATACCCCCAAGGCTTGGATTGCCGGGAAGCCCAGCAGTGGGACCGTCTTGGTTGCCAGGACGTAGAGCAGCTGCTTGGTGGACTTCCCGTGCCACAACAGAGTAGCAACGTAAGTGCCTATGACCGGCAAGATGTTGTTGCCAGGGCCTTTCAACTCGCTCTTGGGGTCTTGAAGCATCGAGCAGACGCCACGAAACGTACAGAAACTTCGGCGCCGGAGTCCACCTTGAAGGAAAGTGGGCACCCATCAACAAGTACGTCAACGAACTTCGCGTTCGGGCGCACTCCCGCAACTGCATTTAGCTCGATAGAGCTCGCAGAAGGCTTCGGTGTGTGCTTCCCGCTGACGCGCTTCTTCTTGAGGCAGACGTTCTCGAAGTGGCCACTCTTGCGGTAAAGTTGCAGGACGCTCTGTGAGCAGGACAGTCGGCACGAGGGTGTGATGTGCGCCCGCAGAATGGGCACAGATGCTGCGTTGTCTGATCAGCTAGCGCCGGCTTTCCCTTGCGAAGGCGAGCAGCATCGACGGCGAGCGACGAGTCAGCCGAGTCACGAGCCTTGCGCTCGTCATCAGTGTCTTCGTGTTGGCGAACGTGCGTGAGCGCTTTGTGCAATGTCAATCTCGGGTTCTGACAAAGCTGTTCCGAGTGCTTGCGGTGAAGCAAGCCCATGAGGAAACGGTCTCGGACAAGCCACTTTTCGACGACGGTCGAGGAATAGTTGCAGCACTTGACCATCGTCTGAAGTGCAGTGTAAAATGCATTAACTGTCTCACCCGGCTGCTGCGTACGGCAGTGAAAGCGTGCTGCCTCGTACAGCTCATTCGGCAGGTGGCCGAAGTGGTCGGTGAACGCCTTCTTTACGGCGGCGACGTCCTTCAGGCCCGCCTCTCCGAACATGGTGGACGCGAGGACCACCCTGGCTTGCAGGCCCATGCAGTAGAGCATAGAGTGCACCTGGACCTCCGTCGGAGCGGCGCAAAGTCCGGTGGAGAACGAGTAGTCCTCGTACTGCAGCAGCCATGTGCGCCAGGAGCTGGGGTTGTGAAAGTCAAATGCCGGTGGTGGACGCAGCTGGGCCGTGCCATGTAGAAACGGAGCGGTCGACGAAGCAGCAAATGTCCCGGCAGAGCCTTCACCGGTGGCCATGGCGGAAGGAAGGTGCCTTCTTCGACGGAGAGCGGCCGCGGCGGGGCTAGGGCATGTGTTGAAGCCGCAAGCACGGGATCTGCCAAGATGGATCCCGCCCACTTCTGACACCATGTCGAGCGAGCGAATGACACAGCAGCCTACTCCCGGGGCGGGCAAGTGCCCAACAGTATTTATTCAGCCCTTATAAAGCCATGGATGCTGTACTGCTTTCAGCAGTACTGCCGTACATCTACAACTTCGAGTCTATTTCTCCTATCGGCTACGCTTCAGTATCATTTCAACCACGTAATACCAAGAATATCAAGAAACAGCTGCTCAGCTTGAGGAAAGCTTCTACGTGGACGATTTTGCGCTTCAACACCAGAGGTTTTTTAGACGTTTATAAACTGCGCGAAAAAAACGAGGACACACGAAAGAAACACACACGACACCACGAGCGCAGACTGCCAACTGTTTATTTCATTTCATTTCATTTCATTTTATTTCCTTAAAGACCCCGTAGTAGGGGTATTACATAAGGGGTGGGAATACAAGAATACAAACAAGTGTTACAATGTTTCCAATTCGTTAGATAAAAACGTTGTTATATCTTGAATGAATTGTGATGAACAGGTGACCGCGGCGACTTGATGAGGAAGGGCATTCCAGTCTTTAGATGCTCGGTAGAAAAACGAGGCTGAAAATGTATTTGTGCGTGAGTTTGGTTGTGCTACCTGCAGGGGATGGCCAATGCGTTGTGACCGGCGTGATGGGGGGACAATGTATGGTGGATGATTAAGCGTCGAATAGTAGAACCTATGGAAGAGGGAGAGGGTGGCAAGGCGGCGACGAAAGGATAGAAGCGATAAGGAAGATTCTTTTTTCAAGTATGAAATGCTGACGTCGTAGGAGTATGTAGAATGAATATACCTGGTGGCGCGATTTTGAACTGCCTCAAGGGCTTTGGCGAGATATGCTTGATGCGGATCCCAGATGGAAGATGCGTATTCAAGTTTAGTTCTTACTAAAGATTTATAGGCTAACATCTTTACATGCAATGGAGCGAAGCGAAGGTGGCGTTTTAGAAATCCCAATGTTTTGTTAGCCGATGAAATTACATTAGTAACATGCACATTCCAGGTTAGGTCATTAGCCAAGGTGACACCTAAGTATTTGTAGGATTCTACTAATTCAACAGAGACGTTACTAATCCGATAAGAAAAGCGAAGGGGGTGATGACGTCGGGTAAATGAAATAAGTTTGCATTTATTAGAGTTAAGTGTCATCAGCCAATGATCACACCATTCTTGTACGTGGTTAAGGTCAATTTGAAGAGCTGTTTGGTCAGTGGTGTTATTGACTGCGCGGTAAATGACGCAGTCATCGGCAAACATACGGATCTGGCAGGATACGTGCAAGGGTAAGTCGTTAATATAGATCAAGAAAAGAAGGGGGCCAAGGACGGATCCCTGTGGTACGCCTGACGTGACGGAGGCAACATTAGAAGCGTGGTTGTTAACTGAGACATATTGCGACCGGTTTGTTAAAAATTGTTCGAGCCATTTTAGGATATCAGGATGCAGATGCAAATGTGAAAGTTTTAGTAATAGGCGCCGATGTGATATTTTGTCAAACGCTTTCGCGTAATCCAAAAATATGGCGTCTGTTTGAATGTTCTTGTCAAGATTAGTATGAATGTCATGAAGAAAGAGTGCAAGCTGGGTCTCGCAGGACAGGCCCCTGCGGAACCCGTGCTGCGAAGGATGAAAGAAGTTGTTAGCGTCTAGAAAGTTCATAATATGAGAGTAGATTACATGCTCCATGATCTTGCAGGGAACACTTGTCAATGAGATGGGGCGGTAATTTAGTGGAGAATTTTTGTTACCTGATTTGAAGACTGGAATAACCTTCCCCATCTTCCACTCATCTGGTATGGTGCCTGTGGAAAGCGACTGCGAAAATAACAAACACAGAATCGCTGCAGAAATGTGTTTCGTGTTTTTTAGTAGTTTAGAGTTGATGTCATCGATGCCGGCTGATGAAGACAACTTAATATTTTCTATTACAGATGAAAGCCCAACTGCTGTGAATGTGATGGCTGTCATGTTGCACTGTATATTTGTGGTTGGCGGAGCAGGAAGTGTCCCCATTTCACTTGTGAAAACTGATGAAAACGCGTTGTTGAACATGTTAGCGCAGCTTAGATCCGTAACCGGTTCACCCAAATCGTTAGTAAGAGTATTCACGCGTGCTTGTTCAGGGTTTATCACCTGCCAGAATTTTCTGGGATTAGTAACTAAAATCTTTGGCAGGTCATAGTGAAAAAAAGTTCGCTTCGCATCGCGAATTCCTATCAAGTAAGCACTTTCAGCAGTGTAATATTTGTCCCACGCGACTGAGCTCGACTTGATTTTAGCGGCACGATAGAGGCGCTTTTTTTTATTTTCTAATCTTTTTATAGATCTCGTGAACCATGGTTTTTGTTGATTGGAGCGAATGGTTATCCTGGGAATAAATTGATTCTTTAGTTCACATAGTTTGTTTTTAAACATTAGCCAGTTATCATAAAGCGAGTGGGTATGAAATTCCTCAGCAAAGGTAGAAAAAAATGCGTTTAATTCATTATTTATAGCCTTATAGTTACCTTTGTCATATAAACAAATTGTCTTCTTGTGCATGTCACGTGGTGGGGGAGTGAAACTGAAAACACCGTGAATAACTTTGTGATCACTGATCTCACGAAGATATGTAAGGGATGATAAGCTTTCAGGATGATTGGTTAGTATGAGATCTAAAATATTGGCAGAAGTCTCCGAGATACGAGTGGGCTCCAGTACTAGTTGTGTTAAATTGTAATTTAAACACACTTCTATGAAGTCGCTCGCTTCAGATTGATTTGTTAGTGAAGTAGTTCCATCGCGCCAGTTAATGCCGGGAAAGTTAAAGTCCCCAAAAAGAATAATAATAGCATTGGGGTGGATTGAAGTAATTTCATTTAAAATGTTGTTTAAGAGATTAGAAAACTCTGGTTGACGGTGAGGGGGTCTGTAACAAACACCCAGCAGCACTGTTTGCGGGGAACACTGACATTTCAACCACAATATTTCCAGTTCACTGTCCATGTTCACACGTGTGCACGGCAATTGTTGGTTCACGGCAATCAGAACTCCTCCGCCACGTGCGTCTCTCCGATCGCATCGATAAACGTCGAAGTTGGGAAGATCGGCCAGAACTTCTGCGTCACTGATTTCGCTTGTAAGCCACGTTTCTGTTAGTACCAGTAAGTTACTGGCGGATGATGACATAAGGTTTGATACGTGTTCACGTTTTCGTAGAAAGCTACGTATGTTAGAAAAAATTACTGAAAAATACAGATTATTACGCGGGGTGGCAGGGGGAGTTTTCTTTAGATTCGTAGGGTAATGCGATTGCTATGCTATTTCTTTGACGGTCTGTGATGGCTCGTCAAATATGTAGCGTTTAGTACCTATGTGCAATGTTTTATAACGCAATGAAAAGCGAGCAGATTTCCCTTTTGCAAAAGCGACAAGGTGCCTGCGGGCGTTCTGCACAGTCTTAGAAAAATCTTCACCGACACTGTGTTCTGTGCCTTTAAACTTGCGACCATTTGATAAGATGGTCTCTTTTGTCTTGAAGTATGCAAATTTGACAATTATAGGGCGGCGGCGCCCAGCGGTGTGCCTTCCAAGGCGATGTGCTCGTTCAATTTCTTTTGTGTCTATGTTAATGCTAAGGTGCTGAGAGCACAGCTGGGTTACAATTTCTTCAGACTGGGCAAGTGTCTCAGAGGGATTAGTATCAGGAACGCCATAAAAGATTAAGTTGTTCCTACGGGATTGGTTTTCAGCGTCATCCATACGCCGTTCCAAGCAAGCTGTCTAGAAAAGCAAGCAGCATATATTTCATTCATGATCCTGAACACGTGCCCGCATTGCCATTGTCACATGTGCCGATAAACACAAAAAAAAACAAGAAAATATTTGCTGGGTAACAATGTAAAACAGGATTGCGACAGGCGATCACCAAGCTAACCAAGAGCCGATCTTACTATATCATCAAACTAGGGAGAGAAAATCGTGAGCAGGTTAATGGAACGAAAATGGCAGATGTCACTTAACAAATAACCATAGTAATTTAAAGGCGTAGGATGAGGCGATAAATACGTTTGAATAAAAAATTATTACACCAAACAACAAATGTAGAGGGAATGATGTCACAAAAAGGCATGAAGGATAAAGATATGGCGTAATAAAAAAAAACACCAGAAGTAAAGATGAAGTCGACGAAAACTATAAACGTGGCTATGAAAAGAGTAAAACCTGGTGAAAAACTAATGCTGAGGCGTTCCCGGCAGTTTTTTTTTTTCTGTCCCCTTTTCTTTTCTTTGGTTTTTTCTGTCTTCTATGCGACACAACTTAACGTAAGTCTTGGGGCCGCTCGCGTGTCCAGCGATGCACGAGTCATGACAGTAGCATAGCAGTGCTCCTCTCAACGCGCGCGGTATCACCACCTTAAACGCCTTACTTGTGTCGTTTTCGGTGGGAATATACCTCAGCAAGACGCCGTCGGAATTCAGCAGATAGGAATCCAGTGTGCTCACAGCATTACCAGCTGTTCCTGAGCACTCCGCACCGACAGCAATACCAGCTGCCGCCATGTGCACGGCGGCCGCGCCGCCCGGCTCCCGAGCCCGTCGAGCACTTTTCGACAAAACAGATCCCTCAGCTGAGCTTCGAACAGCTCCTTTCTGCTGAAGACAACTCCTGCGGAACTGACAACATCTACGTGGTTCATGCTTTTGCCCAGGATCGACGGTTGTTCCACGTCCCTTACTCGGGCTACGGCCAGGGTTTCTCCCTCGCTTCGGACTGGCGCACGCAAAAGTGCATCAGCTGCGGTATTGCATTTTCCTTCGCGGTAGCACACATTGAAGTCGTAATGCTGCAGCAGCAGTGGCTAAAGCACTAGGCGGCCACTCCGCTCGCTCAAGCACCTCAACCAAGTGAGAGCCATGTGGTCAGTCTCAATCATGAATGCCACTCCGTCGACATAATAGTCAAACTTTCGCAGAGCGAAAACAATCGCAAGACACTCCTTCTCTGTCACCGAGTAGTTCCTTTCCGCCGGCATCAACGAATGGGCCGCGAACGCAACCGGTCGGAGAATGCCTCCGTGCTCCTGAAGTGAAATTGCACCTAGACCCAGGTCGCTTGCGTCTGTTTGAATCACAAACTCCCTATTCAAGTCGGGCAACTGCAACTCTGCCGTGTCAGCGAGCACCTTTGTGAGGCCGCGCAGTGCCGCCTCCTGCTCTTGACCCCAAGTCCAACGCTCGTTTTTCCTCAAGAGCTTCGTTTCGTTAAAGGCGCTTGCACTGCCGCGCACTCTGGAATGAATTGGCGATAAAAGTTCACCAATGCCAGAAAGCATCTCAGTTCGCCGATATCTTTCGGCGAAGGGTAGCTAAGTATAGCCTCGAGCTTATCCTCACTCAGCAGAATGCAGCCGTTGTCCAACGTGAATCCAAACAGCATTATTCTGTTCGCAGCTATCCGAGCTTTACTCGGGTTCAACATGATACCCGCAGACCTCAGCCTGTCTAGGACGTCTCTCAAGTGGCGTAAGTGCTCGTCGAATATTTTCGAATAAACCACTATGTCGTCGAGATATGCGAGAGCATGTTGCCGCTTTGCCTCTCCTAGAACTCGGTCCATCAACCTCTGGTAAGTAGCGGGAGCTCCGACTAAGCCAAAAGACATTCTTTTGAACTGAAAGAGCCCGTGGTGACAAGTGAAAGCTGTTTTCTCTTTGTCACGCTCGTCCATTTCGACCTGAAAATATCCACGACTAGCATCGAGCATCGTAAAGTACTTCCCCCCGCCTAGGTTAAATACTAAAGAGGAAATGGAGGGTAGAGGGTATGCATCCTTCTTCGTAACCTCATTCAGCCTGCGGTAGTCTACACAAAGGTGATAAGCAGGGTTCGTACACAATATTTGGCTGGAAATTCAAGGACATTTCAAGGATTTCAAGGATGCAAAAAGGCAGAATTCAAGGAGTGTTAGCGTAATTTTATTTCCTCACATGACTTAGGAAAGGAGCCCTATTTTCGCATTAATTTCTCTTTCAAGAGCTGTTATCTCCGCTTCTTTTTCTTTGGCTGTTCGACGGAAACTCCGTCGCCTTTCGCCTTTCTGGTGGCTCTTCAAGGCAGATTCCCCCATCGTTGCAATGTCGACCGTCTTCTGACATAATGCGCACATTGCTCGATAAGGATCGCTTGGTTCCGGTCTCACCCAGTGACGATAGTCCGTATGTTGCAGCCACGAAGGCTGAAACTTGCACTTCCCGCCTGGCATCTTGTCAAAGTAAACACACAACGCAAACGCGAACTTCACTGAAATGGCGCGCACGAGGCCGACAAACGGCCCGACTATAGTACCTAAAAGACACATACTAGTGTGCCGGGAGCGGGTGTCGCGGTAGCACCGAGTGTGATGCCTGCCGCCGCCGGCCGCTTGGTGCGCTGCACTTCGAGACTGTGCCGGACCATGCTGAGACATGGGCAGACTTCAGGCAAGACACGACGCGAGTCTCCCCATTTGCCCGGCGATCTGCGTCTTATGTTCCTGTCCCAATCCGCAATACGTTCGGGGTCTGCGGAAGCGCTGGGTAATGAGATGAGCCGTTTCTTTCCGCGTCTCTGGGAAATCGCGGTTTCGCGACCTGTTCAAAGTTTCTTTAGACAGACGAGTGCACACATAGATGCAAAAAACCCACTCACAATAAGAAAAGACTGCAACGAAAGCGGCAGCAAGGCGAGAAATGAACTAAGCATTGCAATCGACGCGTAGCAATCAACGCATCGCAAACGAACGTGAGTCGAACACCGCAGGATTTAGCATGATGCCGACAGGCATCGCCGTCTGGTGGCCCGCGGCGGCAGGCATCACTGCCCGCGCCACCGTCCCGCGTTGGACACTCTCGGTGGACGGCACACTAGAGTATATTCTAGGTACTATACGCAAGCCGAGCGAGCGATATGTCTCGCATTGGATTGGATTGGATTTCCAATGCATATTAGTTGCCAGACGACGTAGGGGCTGCGAGATTTAAAACCGAAACTTCCTGATGTTGCCCTTTAGTCAACACAGCTTGTTTTCATGGGCATTCGTAAGCGAAAGGGCCTTAAATATCAGCATGACTTGCGGAGGTACATCGTTGATTTCCTCTAGCGGAACAAATCCCACGGGATTTTCAAGGATTACAAGGAGCCCACGGGTATTCAAGTAGTTTCAAGGGCCCTTGAACTTATACTGTCAATATCAAGGATATTCAAGGATTTCAAGGGGCTGTGCGAACCCTGGATAAGTATCGTCCTTCTTCGGGACTAGAACTACCGGGAAGCCCCATGGGCTGTTCGACCTTTCCACAAGGCCCCTGTTGATGAGTTCGCCTAAGGCGCTGTCAAGTGCTTTCCGTTTAGTCAAGCTTATCGGCCAAGGATTACATTTCCAAGGCGCAGCGTCACCCATGTCTATCCTGTGCCTGACTAACGCAGTGCGGCCCGGACAGTCCGTGAAAATCGCGTTGTATTCTACAACAGCGATGACAGTTGTGCCCTTTCTCTCGCCGGCAGGCTGTTGACCTCTGACAAAAGTGGGTGCGCTGCCCCTTGCAACACCGTGGCACAATGTTGTGCCACCGTCTCTCCGTCAGTTTCATCGCCTTCACCGATTACTGTTTGTTCGCTCGGCTGTGGCTGGATGTAGCCCGCTCGCGCCGCGCCCGGAGACTGGCGTGTCTCCGCAGGCACGGGCGCTTTTGCGAAACGCTTCAAAGCACCCATTCCGTTCTCTTGGTAACCTCCGCTGGCAATGTCTATCAAAATACGCGACTTGGCGAGAAAGTCTCGACCTAAAATAACAGGCACTGACAGACCGGGAAGATGTACGAGGCGTTGTCGCCTGACGCGTCTCTCCCAACGGATAACTAGCCTAGCTGCACTGCTCGATTGTGCTGTGCCAGAAGCAAGGTGGAAAGTGGTGTCACTATCTCTTAAAGGGCCCCTAAACCACCCAGAGGTCGAAATTTAGTTGTAGTGTTGCACTTGTGCACGAGTCTACAACGAACACGTAGCCGCGAGAATTTTTCGAAATGGTGCCGTAATAGCGGAGTTACAGCGCGTTTGATGATCGAAAAATGGCCCTCCCTCGTTTCGCTCTTTCCTTCGCTACTCTCCTCGTCGGCTGGTCTCCCCTCCTCGCCGAGTGCTGCTCGAAATGTCATGTGACACGTCATCGCCAACGCGCTTCTCAGAACGCTGCCTACTTCCGGTTAAGGCACGTCCACGCTAGCCATGACTAGCCATGATGCTAGCAGCACATATACGGACGACGAACCGGCCTCCAGTCTGCCGTGCGAGAGGTGTCCAAATTAGACGGCAGTTCGGCTGGCGCCCCGCCCGCTGCACGATCAACAGGCCAATCGACGACCGTGAAGCTGCGCGCAGCTGAGTGCACGGCTACCGACGGGAGACGACCGGCTCGGCTGTGCTCGCATCGCAGCCGACGGCGCCGCTAATATCAGCGGATATTTCTTCTTTGTGTACAATTATTGTGAAGAGCGATAACAACGATTAGAAAATATTGCGGCTTGTGAGCTTCGGTAATTCATTTCGAAGCGCTTTAGATTTGAAGGGAACCGGAAAAGGCCTAGCGACGATATCGGCGCCGTCGAGCGATCAGCGGCGGTGAGGCTGCAGTCCAAATGAGTCCCAGTCTCATCCTCTCTACGTACGGCAAGGAAATCTTGCCGCTCGCGAGCAAAACCGCTGTCGATCGGCGGCCCACGAATGGCAAACGGCGTGCGGCGAGTTAGCGTGCCGGTAACGTGGACATAGACTCGGCGCTTCTCGACTACCCGCTGTTGCTGCGGTGCCGCCGCGTGTTATGCGAAGCGTGCCGCTATAGACCCAGTGTTGCGCGCATGTCTGGAAAGGCCACCACTGTTCGCACAGTTAATCAGATTGCTAAGCATGACTGCGTTGGAACACGAGCGATTTGGCACTTGCGTTGCGGGCTGAAATTACCGATGCGCAAGCGCGCACAAGCGAGCAACATGGCGAGGACGAGCAGGGAGCGCGTGTACCTGCTAGCAGACAAACCGGAAGTCGTAAGTTCTTGTTCGACCAATGGACATCGTTTCCACCATTGACATCACCAGATTCCCCCTGCTGACATCATGACGACCGCTGGGGTTACCGGAAAGGCGAGGGGAGGAGGACAGCATTGTTTTTTTGATTTTGTGGCGCTCCTGCGGCGCGTAGCGCTGCAGCGTTTAGCATCGTTGATCGTGACGGCATGCTGAACTCGATGCGCCTGTTTACTTGAAATGTTCAAAATATATCTGAGGTGGTTTAGGGGCCCTTTAAGCGGATATTGTTGTCGCGGAGATGACGCAACACCTCATCACCAAATAAAGAAGCGCTTGCCCCAGTATCCAATAATGCGGCAAACTTCTTTCGGGCTATCGTTAGTTCAATGAAAGGCGCCTGCGAGCCCGCAACATCTCCTGCGCGACAAGCCAAAGGCGCAAGTAAATCTAAATCACCGATTGTGTTCGAGATCGCCGCCCGGGACCCAAGGTGGATCCACCGGCGGCCTCGCCCGTTTCCCGAACCACGTACTCGACCTCGGCCCGGCGTGCTTGCGCAGTCACAGGCGATGTGCCCCAGTCCGCCGCACTGGTAGCAACAGCCACCAAAGCCTCGGTGGCGTGGGCGCCGGTCGCTCCAATCCGGCGGGCCGTAGCTTCCACGCTCGGCATGTGCCGCTCCTCCGGTCTCACATTAGCCGCAAGTTCCTGCCATGGCGCACTGCGTGCCGCGTTATTCTGTGCTGTTTTCAGCGCATAGGCGTACGGGTCCAAAGCGCGGTCTGATAATTCCCAGCCACGCTGGACCTGCTCGTCGGCGAAGGATGCCGGCGCGTCGCCCCTAGGGGAATGTGAAGCGATCCCGCCGCCGTTCCACGCGCAGCGAGGCTCGAGTGACAGCGCGGCGTGTGGAGGTGCACGGTATGCTCGTGCTGCGAGGATGTCCCCTTGGATGCGCTTTGCTTCGGCGGCAAGCTCGTCTAGGTCTTTGAAACTACATCCCCTGAAGTAGGCCGCAGAAGTCGGGTGCGCTTGCCATGTGACGCGCTCAACTTTCTCGGCGTCAGTGCCGAGATGGCTCGCGAGATGATAAAGTTCATCCATCGCTCGAACATACTCCAGCAGGGACTCGTCCGGATGCTCGGTACGCAACTCCAACTCTCTCCTCAAACGCCACTCGTAGTTGGCCGGAAGAAATTCCTCACGGAAGTTCGCGCGGAACTCTTCTACTGTGCGGGCTTTGTGTCCGGGCAGTCGGAACTAACGAGCCGCCTACACAGTCAGTGACGCAGGGAGCACGCGCGCGAGAAGTTCGGCGTCTGAAAGCCCTGTTGCTTGCTGATAATACTGCAGACGGTCGAGGTACTCGTTTGTACTAGTGCGATCGTGGTACCCACTACAGGTAGGCATGTCTACTTTAATTCGTGGTCGCTCGCTCTGCGGCGAGGCCTGCATTGTGTTCTCCAGGCGCCGGCTAAGCTCTGCATGACTTACAGCGCATTCTGCAGCATTATTTTGCTCGACAGAATACTACCGCCCGGAGATTCAGACGCATCCGCAGCTTGCGTCAAACTATTTAGAAGCATATATGCCTCTGTGTCCGCGGGGCGCAGTGGCGAGGCGCTCGGCGTGTTACGCCTACTTTCAGGCCTTAACCCTGCCAACGTGGCATTTCCGCGATCCTGACTGTTCCGTGTGAAACACTCAAAATTATAGCTACCGGCTTGTTCGGAAGCTGCCGCCGCGTTGCCATTAGGTCTCTGATTTTGTGCCGCTACATCCGATAACATGAACAAATCTGGAAAGTCAGACAAGCCCGTCGTCATTGTTTGCTGTAACTACAGTAGTCCCAGCTCCAAAAAAAAAAAAAAAAACAGAAAACGAAGACTCGCTGTGTTGCCAAATTCGAACCACGTTGGTAGCACCAAATGTGGGGGTCTTCCCCAACCTGTAGCGCGTATAATCGCAGCTGCGTAGGGTTCGGGCGAATAAGGCAACAAGTGAGTCAACTCAACGTTCATTGCTGCAGGCAATAAAACACACTTGCAGAGGGAAGTCCGCTCTGTATAATAAGTATTAAATAGGCTTGCCTCTTTGGTGTAGAAGTCACACAAGTGAGGTCACTCACGGGTTGCAGCGGGTATATCCGTATGGGCAGGTCAGGTGTAGCGAGGTCAGAGAGACCCGGGGGTCTCTCGGTCGCGCTCTTTTATACCTCTTTACCTTTTCGCGAGGGGAATGTCCTCCTCGCCCATCGGATACTTTCCCTTTTCCCGTGCGGATACGCGTGTCGTGAGAGGCGAGCGAGAACTGGAAGAGGGCAAAGTGCATCTCTCCCGTGTCCGCCCGGCACCCGCCGCGTGCGCAACGTAGCGCCCGCGGGAGAAGGTGGCGGCGTGTGCTCCCCACATGTTACAAGATGGGAATCCAATGTAGAACACACTGTTGAACTGCAGTACAACTTTAAAGCATGGTCACCACTGCAGGAATTGCCGTATCACCTTCAAAGCCCTCCAATTTTGTTTCCGAGATGCTTAACTTATTATTGAATTTATTGCGTCATCATTTATGCAGGTTACAAGAGGCTTGGTATGAGCTGGCCATCACTGAGAGAAGGCCTACTCCACTGCAACGCTCAACAGTAAACTTCATCAATTGCCTCTTTAAGGGCTGAACTTGCAGAGGGAGGCCAAATGGTTTTCGAAAACGGTCAACTTAGCACCGGAACAATGCATCCTTATTGCAGAACTTTGAAAGTCATGCATAAATACAATACTTGGTGCTCCTGATTATGTTCCTATTCAATAGACACTGTAATTGTAGCATAAAAGGAAAGCTTATAACATCTGTGATAGGGTGCACTTTGAGGACGAGGGAGGATTCGAGATAAGGCATACAGATAAACATACAGCAGCGCTTTAGCAACTAATGTTTATTGAAACTTCCTGTGTTCATATATGTATATATTAATCACATCATAATAAATCTTGCGATTATTAAAAAACAGGCCTCTCGGTTCCATTTCTTCTCGTTCACACATATATATTGTTACGAAGGTGTGGGTTTATTTACAGGTGATGATAGATGAAAGCACATGAAGGGAGCAGCCGAAGGCGAAAACCAGTCCGGTACGATCTACCGCTCAATTCAAGTGTGCGCTCCACACCACCTCTTTGTCTTCTTCTAACCTCCGCGCGTAGCCACGACAATATATATACAGGGTGTCCCACATAACTTTAGCCAAACTTTAAAAATATGCAAATGCCACCTTGCTCAACAGAACCAAGGTAATGCTGTTTGCGGTCGCTTAGAGATACTAAGAATATTTTTTGCATTCCGCCTAATTAGATAATTAGTCATATTTATTTAATCAACTTCTCAATTATTATAATTAGATGAAAAGTGTCAATGAGAAAATTGTAGAGCACTATGAAAAACTCCCGATACAGCTTTCTGTTGCTCAATGCATGGAACATAAAGTGTTTTTCGGAGCGTGAAAGATGCCCGCGAATACATGCAAAGTGCCTCAAGCGGCCAGTCGCACGGCAATTCGTGGGCTTCTTTCACGCTCGTAAAAACACTTTTATCTGTACACACCCTGTACACACCACACCCTGTATATATCATCCTACACATATGTACACATCATCCTACAGCCATCTAACGAGCCCTATCTATCTTACTGACAAATCTAGAAGCAGATTCACTTGGCCCCTTCGCCGATTACGGCTTTCACCTCTTACAATTTCACGCGTACATTTATCTTTGTAGTAGCTGGTTATGCGGCAGTTATGTTGACAGTTGCGCATCTTTGTAACATGCAACTTTTTGTTGGTGCTCTCTTTTACACAGTCTGGCCGATATGGTTACCACCATGTGACAGTGGTACACAGTAAAACACTGCACGGGCTCGGGCTTACCCAAAAGCCCGGGCCCGGCCCGGCCCACGGGCCGGGCCGGGCAGGGTAGAGCAGTTTTTTCACCGGCTCGGGTACGGCGTGTGCTTTTTGACGCGGGCCCGGGCCGGGATCGGGCTTTCTGCGAGTTATTCTCGGGCTTCTCAACTCTGAAAAACATGTATTTTTCGGTCTCGGGTCGGGTTCGGGCCGGTTTCGAGCCGGGCTCGGGCTTAATGTAAAGGGGTGGTGGGCCGGGCCGGGCGGGTAACGTAGATTATTTCCGGGCCCGGGCCGGGCCCGGGTCTCGCCATAAAAGTTTTGATCAGGCTCGGGCGGGCCGCCCAATGTAAAAACGGGCCCTGGCCGGGCCCGGGCCGCAAAAATCGGCCCGTGCAGTGCTCTAGTACACAGTAGACCACTCCTTCTGCGCAGGGCATGGAACGGTTCTGGTGCTTCTTTTGGCAATCGCTTGGCTTTTTATAGTCGGGGTCAGTTAGTCAATACAGACTGTTTAGACTCTCAGGTGTCGAAAAATTCACCTTCACACCGACCCGACTGGCCACCTTCTCCAGCCAATACATGCATACCTCTTACATGCATACGGAATGAGACATGAATTAGAAAATCTTGAAATGTTCGGAATCACTCACCCACACAGCAGAGCAGCACATTCCTCAAGGACCGTGCACATCTGCATTTTTGCCAGAAGCTGGTTGAGTTGCAGGGTCGAGCCAAGCTGGGTCATTGCAGAGAACCGACTGCTCAGCAGCTCCCTGCAGGGTAGGAACCTCAGCATCGTTGCTTTTGCATTAACTGTTATTATTGCACAAAGGCTGTAAAAAATGTTTCCTAAACAATGTGAACAACTCTTGTTCTGGTCCATGAAAATTAACCTCAATGCCGCAGGGGCCCTTCAGGCATTGAGAGGAGAAAAAAGTGAGGTTAGAAAATAGAATGCAACAGCAGCAACAGCCAACTGACAACCATGACAGGAATGATGTCATCCAGTTATTTACAAACAAGATTCGAAACAGCACTATTAATGCCAGCAATGACGTCGGGAAAATAATACATTGTAAAAGATGGCCCTCCCGCAGCTGCTATCAGATACAACTCCGTAATACAAGGTAAAGTTGACTTAGGAACCGGCCTGCCTTCAGTTCCAAGTGTCCTCATCTCTCGTGCTCTCCTTCCTCTTCGTTCCTTGATCTAGCCCGGAACGTGTAATAAAACATTCCCAGCCATGCAAATAAGTTAGGCACTCAGTTCTAGTGGATAAAGTTTCTTTATCACCTTGATTGTAAGAAGACCTTCTTGAAACGGTCTTGCAGGAATGTATGTGACCATCGGAACTTCAGTAGACATCTAGGACCTTTGCAAGCTTCTACACTTGGTGTGGTGCATTGTTGGCATGCACGAGCATGACATCCCCTTCTTTCAGTGCTGTGGTTGATCTCGTATCGGCAAAGTGAGCAGATCGTAGTTGGAGCAGGTATTCTCTTTGCCACCAGTCGCAAAAGGCTATTATCAAGAGTTTTATGTAGGCGCAGAAGTCCTAGTAGAAGTACGGCTGGTGTTAACGTGCAAGATTCTCCAACATCTGTTTCAATGAAAATCAAAGGCCTGGAGTCTATGACTGCTTCAACTTCAGAAAACACAGTCGTGACTTCTTCCCAGTTCAGACGAGCTTCTCTGAGTGGAACTTTCACTGAATGCACAAGGTGCTCCCACCATTCATCTCACCAAGAACAGTTGGGCGCAATAAAATTCCATAAAATTCTGTTGGTGCTCAGGTGTCCAGTGACTTACTCCAGGGTTCATACAGGTTTCCAAGGCATAAATTCAAGGATATTCAAGGACTTTCCAGGACCTGGCACAGGTTTTTCAAGGACTCAAAATGGCATCCAAAGTAGGATTTCTATACTCTAACATTTCGAAAAATGACTAGTTTTATTGCACTTACAATAAATAAATGTATGCCACGATTATAATAAAAATGTCTAGCCTTGACAACTTCTCAAGATCACAACACACAATGAAAGCTTACAACAGTGGCTGAAATTTCACCAGTATAGGCTGGGTAAAGTTCACCAAAAGTATTCAAAACATTCAGCATAGGGTTCTTGCACTAAAATAAAAAGAAATAAATGTATATCCCAATGATGTTCATAATGTCTAGCCTTGATCACTTTGCAAGTTCACAACAATACCGAAAAAAAGTTCACAAAACACAATGAATGCTCCCAACAGCTACTCTGACTTCTCCAGTATTAACTATGCAAGTTTACCGAACATTTCCAAACCATTCAGTGTAGTCTTGCGACACGTCCATTATATTATAACAAATAGATGTATATTGTGGGGATTGAGGGTTGCGCCGGCGTCATTGCGTGGGCTAACACCTGGTCTGCCGTCCCCCGGTTTTCCCCGTCCTCCGCGTAACCGGTTCCCGCGGTGGCGCTGCGCACGCGGCGGTTGCGCTGAGGGCGGGGCGCTGACGTCACGAGGCGGCCGGTTTTTCGGCTGCTAGCGGCGGAGCGTGCCTCGGGACTTCTCTCCGGGACCAGCGCACCGTGCGTTCATGCTTTCCTCTCGTCCGCCGACACCTTTGTGACTAGGACTGGAGCTCGCGCACGGTGCCTTTGCCCATGCGGGGAGCGCGTACTTTGTGCTGATCCTTTCCCGACACTAAGCCGACGAGCGGTGCCTTTAGTGCTCGCGCGACGTCATACCCCGCCGAGCCGCACTTCCTGAAAGCCTAAGCCGGAGGATATTGCCCGTGCTCTCGCGAGTTGACCCATTGGTTATCGCCAGAGCAAGTAGCATAGCCGCCGGGACTTTTCCTAGCGGCGTGTCCCAGCTTGAGCCTGTGCTCTCGCCGCGACGTGCTATAGGCGCCTGTTATTGTATTTTCGCCCTGGTGCGGGACCCATTGGCTCCCTTCCGTGCGGGAATTTGTGCAGTGCTGGTGCCAACGGTTTCAGTAAACGGTTTCCGTCAACTCAGGGCTTTACTGTGTTTTTGCGTGCGTCGCTCGGTAGCCCCAAGTAGCCTCTGAGCTCGCGCGCGAGCGGTGCTGGAGGTGACGGCTGACGCGGCCCTGTGGCTCGCTAAGCTCGAACCCGCGGTGGTTGGTCTCCTGTGAGACACCAAGAACCCACACTGGCGCCCAACGTGGATTCAAAGACTCATTAAGCCTTTGTCTGTGCTTAGCCGAGTTAATACGCCTTAGCGAATTGGACTCGCCGCGTTATGTCTGCTAGGCGTAGTGACCTTTCTCCTTTGTTAGTGCTAGCAGACGCCGCATTGCTCGAGAAAGGGGCCAGGGCCCCCCTTGAGCAGCGCACCCCTGCACCCTCGCTTGTAACGACCCCCTGTGGGGACGGCAACGCGAGGCGCTACGTACCAGCTCCCTTTGGAGCAGTAGCTTTGTTTGAAAATGGGGCCAGAGCCCTCTCCGAACAGTGCACACGGGCACATTCGTCTGCCACGGCTCCCTTTGGAATGCCAAGCAGTGCGATGTCGCAGCGCTCCCGATCATTGACTCCTTCGGGAGTAAACGGAGCGCCGCGCGGAAACGGGGCCTTAGCCCTCTCCGACTTTTGCCCGTTTGCTGCTTCTCAATTGAACAGCCAAAATCAGTGGTATGCCGCGGCCCCCTGTGGGGATCCTTCAATCACGGCGACCACGAATTCCGCTCATATGTCTCCCTTTGGAGTACATTCGGTGGCGCCCAGTGGCACACCGATCGAGCACGCGCCTGTTTTGTCAACGCTGGCTGCAAGCGGCCTAAGCAATTCACGTATAGCTGCCTCAAGTGGTAGCTGTGAGCGACAGCAGGCGCACCCCGCTAGGAGCCCTTTTTGCTCTGGGGACGGCGGCGCGCCGGCCGGTATCCCTGTGGAAACCGCGCCACTGATCGAGCTGGACGTCAGTTCATCCTTGCTCGATCGCGCCGCTAACGCGCCAACGGCTCCCTTTGGAGCAGGCGCACAGACGCTGTTGCATAACGCCGCCGAAATGATCCAGGCGCTCTCTGGGGCAGTTAAAACGCTGTCGGCTGTTCCGAAATGCGCTCACCCCGCTGTACGGTTGGCAGTCCCGACCTACAGCGGATACGGTGACCTGCTCAGTGCCAGGGACTACTGTTACTCCCTCGCACGCTACCAGAGAGCTCTGGGTTTGAACGATCAGGATGTACTCGGACGCGTCGTCCCTGTTGCACACACTGACTCGGCGGCTAGGTAGTACAGGCTTTCCGGACACCGTGCAACAACCCTCGAGGAGTTCCGCGCGGCATTCCTGCGTGAATTCCTACCCGCTGACTACGAGAGTAGGATGCGGCGAGAGCTTGGGCTACGTACACAGGCTCCTGATGAGTCGCTTCAGGAGTACGTACGGGCGATGCAAGACCCTTTCTTAGTCGCCGAGCCCAATGCCTCGAACGAGGAACGCGTCGAACGGGTGATCAGGCAGGCACATCCGACCTTTTTGGCGTACCTGCGCGACGGCCGCTTCCGTAATCTGGAGGAATTAGCCGCCGAGGCAAAGCGCATTCAAGGTGACATTATCGCCGCGCGAGCCTATCGCCCACCGCCGCCCGCCAGCGAGGCCCTTGAGCCGAGCTGCGCGTGGAGAGGGCCTGAGCCCTTTCCTTAACAGCAACAACCCGGCCAAGCTGCCTTTGCGACTGCAAGAGGGTGTGTTTGGGAGCTGAGCGCGCGCTGCTCTCGACCCTTACACGCACGGGAGACGGGCAGCCTGTGCTGCGCCACCGACCGAAACGCATGCGCAGGGACGCTTTTCGACCCAGCTTATCGCGGAGGGAAACGCTCGTTATCGCCCCATTGGCCAAGCGGCGAGCCGACCCCGGCAGGGAGCTGAGGCTGCTCTGCCTCGGGAAAGATACCGAGGCGGTGTACGCTGTTTTTGCTGCCAACAATGAGGGCACATTGCAAGGGATTGCACCGCGCCCCGGTCTCCGGTGAGGCCGGGAAACGGGATAGCAGGTCGCTCGTGAAGGCACGAGTGACCGAACCTTTGCTTGTTCCCTCAGCGTACCGAGCAGGTTGTGTTGCTGGTACGCACGCGCCGTTTATTCCGGTGACCATTGCCGGCCGGGAATTTTCGGCGCTGCTGGACACGGGCGCAAGCACTTCGTTGTTCGGCGAACAGGTTTTGTCCCACTTGCAAAAGCACGCAGTGCACTTGCGGGACTGCCGAACGACATTCAATCTTGCGAAGGGCGTGGCCCATTCGGCTGGCGCCGCAAGGCTGACTGTCAGGTGGGGAGAGCGAATGAGATGCATGCGTTTCGTTCATCTCCCAGGGCTCAGTGTTCCTGTGATTCTTGGCAGGTACTTTCCACTTAAAACTGGGATCATTGTGGACATTGCGAATGGCGGCTATCGCGACGGTCAGTTCTTGTCGCTAAAGCCGTTCATGAGCCCGCCGGCGTCCGATCTTGCCTGTGCAGATGGGGCGTCGGAATCGTGCCGCGCGCCAACTTAGGGGGCAAGCCCCCGAGCTTCACGCTCGCCCGCTCATGGTCCCCTTTGGGATCGAGAGGCACGGCACGAACCGTGTCGCACGCAGAATTCGGGGGCAAGCCCCTGCGCTATGCGCTTGTCGACTCACAATCCCCAGTGGGATAGAGCGACACGGCACGAAGAGGCACCACATCCGCTGTCCGCCTGTGCGGCTCATTTGGATGATGCACAGAAGGCTCGTTTGTCAGCACTGTTACACGACAACGCAGACCTTTTCACCGATCAACCGGGCTGTACCGATTTGGCGAGCCATGCGATCGAAACTGGTGACGCGCTTCCTTTGAAGTGTAACCCCAGGCCCGTCAGTCTTGCCAAGAGGCAGGTGATTGATGGTTTGCTGGACGAGATGCTATCGGCCGACATTATCCGCCGCTCGTACAGCGCCTGGGCGTCTCCAATTGTGTTGGTGCCTAAGAAAGATGGCAGTCATCGCCTGTGCGTAGACTACCGCCGTCTGAACGGAGTGACTCGTAAGGATGCCTATCCGCTTCCTACGATTAGCTCCATTGTAGGAACCCTGGGCAGTGCGAGGTACTTCACTACGTTGGATGCCTCGAAGGGTTACCTACAGGTCCGGATGGATGCGTGTGACCGGTCCAAGACCGCGTTCACGTCCCACAGAGGGTTGTTTGAGTTTACTCGTATGCCCTCTGGTCTTTGCAACGGTCCTGCGACCTTTCAGAGACTGATGGACCGCGTCCTCGGGGAAGCAAAGTGATCATAATGCATGTGCTACCTCGACGACATCGTGATTTATTCACGAACCTTCGAAGAACACTTGGCAAATGATGCCGATGTGCTCCAGAGGGTGCGGGCCACTGGGATGACTTTGAATCCTGCGAAAGCCCAACTAGCGCAAACCCGAGTTCAGTTACTGGGGTTTACGCTGGACGAAGGCTCCATTGAGCCGGACCAGGAGAAACTTCGGGCAATCCTCGATTTTCCCGCGCCCAAGGACGTACGTGGCCTTCGCCGCTTTTTGGGAATGGCCAATTTTTACTGGTTGTTCATCCCGTCCTGTGCCCGACTGCAGGCGCCCTTGAGCAAGCTCTTGGGTAAGTCGGCCGAGTGGCAATGGGGACCTGAGCAGCAGCAGGCTTTTCGCCAACTGTCTAGCGCCATTGCGGAGACAGCACAGCTCAGACTCCCCGACTTGACCAGACCGTTCGTTGTCCAGACTGACGCGAGCGATCTGGGTTTAGGAGCAGTCCTCCTACAGGAATACGATGGCGTGTTGCAGCCGCTGACCTTTGCCAGCCGCTCCTTGATACCGGCTGAGAGGAATTATTCTGTGACGGAGAAGGAGTGCCTCGCTATCGTGTTTGCACTACGTAAATTCGATGTCTACCTTGATGGTACGACATTCGCAGTGCAAACGGACCACAGTGCGCTAAGCTGGCTGATGCGGCTCCGTGAGCCTGCGGGCCGGCTGACGCGCTGCGCTCTCCTGATACAGCATTATGACTTTTCTGTGCAGTATCGAAAGGGGAGCACTAACATGGTAGCTGACGCGCTATCTCGTGCCCCATTGTCCACCCAGAGCTTTTCTTCAGGTGCAACAGCCGCTGCCGGTGCCTTAGGGCCAGCTAGCGTCGGGGGCGAAACGAGCGGAGAGAGAGGCGAGTCCGCAAGCGGGCAAACTTGTTTCTCCACGCTCCAGGCAAGCAGCGCGCCGGAAAGCGTGCGTGCGGGGGAGCTTCTCGAAAGGGAACCCATGACGCCGATGGCTGCCGTTCTGAGTGGGGACGAGACCAACCCCCCCTTTGGGAGAATTGGAATCGCTTTCGGCAGGCAAGAGCTACTGAAGGCCCAGCAAATTGACCCGTTTTGTCCCGTAGCCTCAGTGGGCTAGCTTCTTTGCGGCCAGTGCACGAAAAGAAGCTAGTCCCAGCCCAGCGTATTGCAAGTGTGTTTATGTAGTGTTTTAACAGTGTGCATTTTTTCCCCATTTTTTTTAAGTATGCACGCTGAGTGTATTTGTTTTTTTTTTGAAAGTGTGTTTAATTTTCGCGTGTACAGCCTCTTAGTTTAATTCATTACGTGTTTTTTTTTCTTGTACGTAGACAGTGAAGATTTTTCTTTTTCTTGTTCTTTTCTTTTTCCTTTTTTTTCTTTGCCGAGAAGGGGGTTGTTGATTTGCGCGGTCGTCAGGCGCGGTGGTGGACAATGGTCCCATTGACTCGTCGGTGTGAGAGGGACGAAGGACGCTGTGATGTGGAAACAAACGACAAACTCGCCGGTTTCCAGTTGGGCCCAGGATCCTTTTAATAATGACACGGCAGACGGGAGCTTGCTACACGAAACACAGACTTTAACAGACACGCTAGCACGATACAGATTATTTACATACACATGTACGTGGACTAGAGTCCGCGAATCGTTTGTCCTATATAAACATGTGCCTAGCACTCATGCGCCACCACTCGCCCGTGTGCCTCGTCGTTGCGGTGCCCGTGACGGTGGTTGTGACGGTGGAGTGTCGTTGTGGCTACGTCGCTGCTGTCGCGCCGTACCTTGTCGCGACGTGGCAGCAGGAAGAAAACAGCAGGCCGGTAGAACACCAGGCCACTGCTGTAGCTGGCCAGTAACGCCTGGCCTGTAACGCCTCAGCCGCTATAACGTCGGGCTCGGTCAGCGGACAGGTAGCTCAGGCGCCCCGGTGGCCAGCAGGAAGCACTGCACCAGGCCGCTATCACAGCAGGCCGCTGGTACACAGGAAAGCCCAGCCACGAGCTAGATCTCCGCCCGGGTCCGCACGGTAGCTGCACACCCGGTCGCCGGTACCCGAGCCTGGAGCCACCATTTTTCGAGCTTGCGTTCGAAGCTGCCGCTCGCTCTCACGCTCTGCGTGCTCTCGTGTCGCTTCTTCGTTCGTGGCACGTGTCGTCATCTTCCATTACCATCATCACCAATCCTCTTCTTGTGGCCACAACACAATCATCATTCGAAGCAGGTCTTCGCGCCACCACACGCCACTATCCACATCATCATAGACACTTTGCGCCTTCTATGGCGCGGCGCGTTGTGTACGGCGATGAGCATGGTGGTGTTTGGGAGTGTTGCTCAGCTTGGGGAAACCCGCAAGGAGTGCGTGTGCGTGCGTGGTGCCTGTTGCTTTTGAAGCAACCAGAAGTCGCACCAACGGCTGCATCGGATCGCCGTGGACGGGGTCACTGACCCTCTGATGACAGACCGAAAGCCCGGCTCTCTGCAATCGCCACCGCCGTGCGAACGCCTTGCAGCCACAACCGTGGCTGCCCCTTTCATCTTGGCTCCGGCGGCGTGGCCAGCTGACCCGGCAGTGTCCTGCCCCATCCGGCTGGAGTTCGGGACCGCCACCACCACGATAGCAACAACTCCGATCTACCAACAGTGAGCCCGTTCCTGCTATCAAGACTGCCCTCGAGACTCCTACGTCTTCGGCCACCGCCCCTAGCCACAGAACTTTACGCGCCGTTTCCCCTTCGCACCTTGGACACTGTCCCACGCCAGCGGCCGACTATTTTTGTTAATATTTTTCCCCCCTCTCGCGGCATTTTTCTTTTGTATTATAGAGCGTAGCAGTTTTGTTTTTGTTATTTTTCCCACGATCCTTGTATATAATTATAATTATTATTATTGTAGTGCATGAAAGTGTTTTTTTTTTTATATGTTGGAACACGGTGTTTTAAGAGTACTTGCTGGGCTGAGGTTAGCATTTAGCTTGTGCATGAAAGACTCAATTGTCTTTGATGCATAAGTCCCTACTAGCTGTTTTTCCAGGCTGGTAGGGGGGCATTTAAGGAGAGGAGGATGTGGGGATTGAGGGTTGCGCCGGCATGATTGCGCGCGCTTCGCCTGCTCTGCCATCCCTCGCCATCGTTCCCCGCTGGCCTCCTTCCCCGCCCGCGCTGCCTAACCGGTTCCCGCGGTGGCGCTTCGCACGCGGCGGTTTGCGGTGAGGGCGGGGCGCTGACGTCACTACGCGGCCGGTTTGGGCTGCTAGCGGCGGAGCGTGGCTCGGGACTTCTCTCCGAGAACAGCACACGGTACGTTCATGCTTTCCTCTCGTCCGCCGAGACCTTTGTGACTAGGACTGGAGCTCGCGCACGGTGCCTTTGCCCGTGCGGGGAGCGCGTACTTTGTGCTGATCCTTTACCGACGCTAAGCCGACGAGCGGTGCCATTAGTGCTCTCGCGAAGTCGTACCTCGCCGAGCCGCACTTGCCGAAAGCCTAAGCCGAAGGATATTGCCCGTGCTCTCGCGAGTTGACCCATTGGTTATCGCCAGAGCAAGTAGCATAGCCGCCGGGACTTTTCCTAGCGGCGTGTCCCAGCTTGAGCCTGTGCTCTCGCCGCGACGTGCTATAGGCGCCTGTTATCGTATTTTCGCCCTGGTGCGGGACCCCTTTGGCTCCCCTCCGTGCGGGCGTTTGTGCAGTGCTGGTGCCGACGGTTTCAGTAAACGGTTTCCGTCAACTCAGGGCTTTACTGTGTTTTTGCGTGCGTCGCTCGGTAGCCCCTTGCGGCCTCTGAGCTCGGGCGCGAGCGGTGCTGGAGGCGACGGCTGACACGGCCCTGTGGTTCGCTAAGCTCGAACCCGCGGTGGTTGGTCTCCTGTGAGAGACCAAGAACCCACAAGCTTCACTAGCTTCACATCGCGCACAAGAGGGAAAGTGGGACAAGGCAGACCGACGGG
Source organism: Dermacentor silvarum (assembly GCF_013339745.2). NCBI lineage: Eukaryota > Metazoa > Arthropoda > Arachnida > Ixodida > Ixodidae > Dermacentor > Dermacentor silvarum. The sequence continues at coordinate 172,595,907 of NC_051161.1, read as the reverse complement.
CGAGGAGTGAAATGAACGACAGGGTGAGAAAAGCAGTGTAAACATTGTGCCAGCCGAACCAGCACCAAAGCGCGGCACAGGTCTCGCTTTGTTCACGGTTTGACGCGGCGAAGCCTTTTACTAGATGCGAAGCAGTTTATGGCGGGGGCTTTGTCCGTCCCTCCCGCGGTGTCCCACACCCCCACAGTGCATGTGCGTCCCCTCCCCACCTCTCTCCTCTCCAGCGCTCCCCCCTTTCTCTCCTCTAGGAATCCGGAGCGGAGTGCACGACAGGTGGTGCGACAGCTGCATACTCCACTGGGGCACAGTAGTTCCACGGTATGAAAATGACAGAGCGTGCGCACCTCATTCTCTCTCCTGTGCAGCTAAGAGATGAGCGCTCGGGCCGCTGCCGCGAAACCATCTCCCGCTCAAGCTAACCATCTCCCCCGCTGCTTCGCATCCACACATGGTTCCCTTTAGCGGGAGATGGAGTAATTTTTTTGTTCCGCGCAGTTCTGCAAAACGGAACCTTGTGTGCTCGTGCCTGCGTATTGTCTTTGAAATGGGGAGTTTGTCAGATCGACGCCGATCTACCACAGAAAGGACGTTGCAATGTCGATATCAGGATGCATTGCTCACGAAATTCAAGGATTTTCAAGGAAGGAAAAAAATTCCAGGACTTTCAAGGGCCTTGAAAATGCACTTTTCAATTTCAAGGGTTTTCAAGGATTTCAAGGAGTTGAACGCACCCTGTTACTCTTCAGCGATCATTCGATAAAATCACCATATGCCCACTGACACCTTCTGAAAAGTTGGTGCATTCCCGAAGTAGATCACGCTAGGTAATCCACTTCGAGCAACCAATCACTGTAGGCATCGTGCTAAAGCCTCGTACATGATTCTGGAGATAAGCTCGACGTCTACAGCTCTGGAAGTGGAGCACGTAACAAGTACCACTTTGTGCCTCCAGTTTCTGTACAGGCATAAAGGGGCGCTGTGAAGTGAACAACCTTGAAAGGTTAGCCGGTGACACTCGATCACTTGCCAATGGAGCAGTCTCAGTTCCTTCTGGGCCCACACTGAAATGTTTGCACACATTGCAGTTATGCAATGCTCAATTCACCAGTGTGCAGGCTCGGTAAATCCAGAATTGTTTTCGGAGCTGCGTAAATTTATCTCACCCTCTTCCATGCAAAACTTGGAAATGAGCATTGTTTGCCAAGAGTGTCAAAAAGTAGTGATCTTCCAAAACGTTGTGTGCCTAATCTGCTAGGTCGAGCGCATGTGCTGTCGCACCGTGAAAAAGGCAGATGGTGGCGTTCGGGTGCCGTGTGTGTGTGTCGTGTGTAGCGCGCGACACAGTGCGGTGGATAGAGGAAGAAAAGAAGCAGACGACAAAGAGTGCGCGCACGTAGGCGAATTCCATGCTGGATGGAAGACTACACTGAAGAGCATTGAAGAGCGCGGCCACTTATCACTTGCCCGCTAGGCATGGCGCAGCAGCAACACAAAAAGGAAGCGCTGCTTGGGGGCGCTGCATTCCTGCAACTAAAACATTGTATCATTCCTCTCTTCTTAAGATTCATGCTACGGGGAGTACTTGATAACAGGTTTTCGAGTTCTTGTGCTACACCGCAACTTTGGAGTGCAAGGTGCAGTCATACAGGGTTGTCCACGGCACAGCTACTTCCAGATACACTTCCAGGCGATTGTTCCTCACGTAGCACGTCAGGAGCAGCTGGAGAATGGATGAGCGGCTGCTCCAGTTTCTGCGCCAGCAGGACGAAATGGTGCTGTCTGCGCAAGTGGTCATTGTGTCGCTTCCATGTCGAACCGTCTTGACAAAGGACATGGGCTGACGGTGGATTGACATTCAAAACACTGGGAGGTACCCATGGTGAACCTCTGCGGAAGTTTCTCGCATACACTTTATCTCCTGGTTGGAGTAATGGTGCCTGCCGTGACACTCATTCAGCATTCAACTTCTGTTTCAGTTGTTTGAAGAGTACCGATGCATGTAGACTAGGTCGCAGGACATACGACGGAGTCTTGAACACTCTCCCCATTAGGAGCTGACATGGTGGCCGACCAGTTACTTCATGTGGGGTTGTCCGATAATGAAATAAGAACCTGGAAATCTGTGTTTTGAAATCGCCAGAGCCAGACTTCTTAGGTTTGTTCTTTACGGTCTGTACCACTCGTTCTGCTGCACCGTTAGAGGCGGGGTGATACGGTGGTACAAGCATGCGGCGTATTCCGTTTCAAGTTAGGAACTCAAGGTACTGTGCACTGGTAAACACAGGGCCATTGTCAGAGACTATTACATCAGGGAGGCCGTGCTGAGCGAATGCAAATCTCAGGGCAGAAATGGTAGCTTCTGCAGATGTGGATGACACAGGGAAAACTTCTATCCACTTCGAGAAAGCATCCACGATGGCTAAGAACGTGTGTCCTAGAAATGGTCCTCTAAAATCAATGTGAAGCCATGACCAGGGTCAGTGCGGAAACGGCCATCTGTTGGACCGGCTGCGCAGCCCGTTGTTGAGCCTGGAACGTAGTGCAGCTTTTCACACTGTTGGCAATGTCATTGTCTATGCTGGCCACCAGACATGGCTCCTGGCAATCATTTTGCTTTTTTCAATACCAGGGTGACTGGCGTGAAGTACTCTAAGTATGCAGTGATTTTGGAATCATGACTCTTGATCCCCATTGTAAGCAGCCTTCATGGAGACTGAGTTCTGAGCTTCTTCTGTTGAAAGGGCTCCACTCTGGCCCAGCTGGGACGCTTTCTCCTTTCAATTCAGAATGCATAACGTGACCCAGAATTGGATCGTTCCTGATGGCTCGTGCCACCACAGCAGGTGAAAGAAGTAGTGGATAGGCCTCCTCCAACATAAAAATCTCGGCAGGGTCAGGCAGTGCGCTGCTGTCGTTCGGTAGTGGCAGTCTGCTAAGAGCGTCAGCATGGCCAAGCTCTCTTCCAGGCTTGTATACAGGTGCGTACTTGTACACGGATAGCTTGAGAGCCCACCTGACCAATCTTGGTGATGCTTGCACAGGGACAGGCTTGTTCGTACCCAGCAGTCCAAGAAGTGGCTTGTGGTCAGTGTATGCTTCAAACGGTATGCCCCACAAGTACTGGTGGAACCGATCTACATGAAACACGACTGCCAGGGCCTCCCTGTCAAGTTGACTGTAGTTTCGTTCTGCTTTTGACAATCTCCGTGAGGCAAAAGCAATTGGATGTTCTCGGCCATCAGCATCTTTGTGAGCCAGAACTGCACCTATGCCAAAACGTGATGCGTCACAGCTGAGACACACAGGCCTGTCAGGGTGGAAATGCACGATAATTGGAGCTGAGGCGACCAGGTGCTTGCAGGCTGTGAATGCATCTTGCTGATCCTGCCCACACTCCCATTTCTTTCCATCACAAAGAAGAGAGTGTAGGGGAGAAAGAACTGCAGAAAGATTATGCAAAAAAACGCCGATAGAAATTGACAAGTCCCAAGAAACTCTGAAGTTCTTTGACATTTTTTGGCGCAGGGGCATGCAAAATGGCAGCCACTTTGTTGACGTTCGGGGAAAGGCCTTCCTTACTGATGATGTGTCCAAGATACTCCACTTGTGGCACAAAGAAATGACACTTCTCGAGTTTCACTTTGAGGCCAGATTCTTGAAGCTTGCGAAGCACAACACGAAGGTTGTTGAAATGCTCAGCATCATTAACACCTGTGACAAGAATGTCGTCAAAATAGACGGCCACATGTGGTAGCCCTCTCAGCAAGTTCTCCATCTCATGTTGAAATATAGCAGGAGCTGACGACACTCCAAAAGGCAAGCGGGCCGCCATCTGCCCAAGTCCCCTCTCCAAGCCAGAGCTGCTGCGCTGTGGTCGTTTGTTCGACAGTCAACCACATCGACTTTTTGGTGAGACCAACGCCACTTCTCTCGTCGCCTCGCTCCAACGGGTCACTGAAACTCGAGATTACGCAACCTCCAATACTAAACACACGGGAAGACAGCTTACATGATGCCACGGTATCTTGGCATGCCCACTTTTTGCACCCGCGGCATATTACCTCAAGAGCAGGGTGCGTGGCTGCGTATGCGCTAAGCCGCGCTACAGCCATGCGCAGCCACGGCCGAGACGCACGCCAACTTACCATCCACTGCCCCTCCTTACGCGCGCTTGATCGCGTTAGCGCGAGCTCGCTCACCTCCCCTTCTATCCCTTTGCTCGCGTCAGAATGCGGCAGTCTCGAAGCCAACATCTAAAGCACACAGTGAGCGGGGTGCGGTAGGATCTTATCGCACTTGAACTTTATAGGGGACATCCTGCGGCTCCACTTCAGCGGTCGCTCTTGTTGCGCAACGCACAATTTGATAGGTGCGTTTGAGAGCAGCCGCTTGTAATTCAATCATTTGACCATCTGCGTCCGTGGAAGTTTCCATTTATTTTCTCGGAATTCCTTTGCAGCGGCAGTGAAATTTCGTTCTATTGAAATCACGTACAAACACACTTCATTATATTGAGGTTCTAAATACATGGTAATCTATGGACAAGACGTTAAAAAAAATTAGATACTTTGTTAGATTGAGAATTTCTTTACACTGAAGTTCCTTATATCGAGGTTTAACTGTATTCGCACACCCCTACTTTGTATTCAAGTAAACTAGGAATGAGGCTTATCAGCACCAATGGAACTGAGCACACTTATATCAAGCGAGCAAACATTGCTTTCATGCCATGGATGTTTGCAGAGAAGCTCACCTGCAGGCTTTCAGTCCAGAACAGAGTTCTTCAGTGTCCTGGCTACTCATGGAGGACAATGTCATGAAAATTCCACGGTGCAGTCCCATGTGTCCACTGCAAGCGTACAATAATGGCTTCACAAATGTAGTCAAATAATCTAGTCATACCCTACACAGTTTAGATGCTCACATGTATAGCCTGGATATGCCATGACGCTCACCCTATAAAACTACACCTTTGCTTCAAGCTAACAACCTTGCCTAGAGGGTAGATGGAAAGAAAGACTTAGTAGGTCAAAGTATGAACAAACAGAGTGAGTGGCACACTGTAGTAAAAGTCTCAGATACAGCCCTAAAAAAATAAAGGGCACCAATCAGAAAGTATTGTCCTAAGATGCAAGCCTGCTCTGCTGGTGTTGTATGTCCACAAGTTATCCCACAACTTCAAAAAAGTCACAAATGGGTACGGTGTACGAGCTGTTTTCTCAGTGCCACTCAAGTTAGTTGGGCTGTGTCCGCACCGCAGCTAAGTTCCCAACAAGCACAGATGCCAGAAGAGGTACATCAGACTTTATGTAAAATGTGTGACTGGTGTTGCATATGAAATCCTGCTATCGTGTCAGAAGACCTATGTAAGTCAAAAACGGGACGCTGTGCTGACGTCTGAGCATGGGAGCATCACTGAAAAAGAAAGGCAATACGCACTTACTTGCACATTACACTGCCTGCAAGTGTGAGCCACAGCTTCGTGAGATCCAAAGACTGGGCAGAAGTAGCGACATGTTGGCACAAGAATTGGTGGAGGCTCCCCTCCCCATATTAAGAAAAGAGGCATTAGCAATGCATCCGTTTGTCTCTTTGGAAACAAGTTCCAACTGTGTGACCGTCGTGAGCGACAAATGAGCCACATGCTTCCTGTGTGAAGATGACGATGCGGGTAGGCAAAAAGAAGGAATGTATGAATTTCTTCCCTCACCAGAACAGGAATTGGCCTCCCTGGTGAAGAATTCGGCCACTACCTCCCTCATGACTCCTGCAATTAACTCAGTCCCCAGCGGCTGCGGAGCACCTGACCAAGGCGGCGGTCAGACCTGCGACGCAGCAGAGGGTGCTAAGAGTCTCTGAGTCCGGGCAGGCTGCCACTGGAAACTGAACCTGGCAACGTTCAACATGTGAAGGCTCTCGAGTGAGGCTAGCTTAGCAGGGCTGTTTGAGGAATTATCAGGCATTGCCTCGGTTATTATTGGCCTTAGTGAGGTTACAAGAATGGATGAGGCTTATACAGTGCTGACTTATGGCCACGTCCTCTGCTACAGAGGTCTTCCAGATAAGAGAGAATATGGATTGGATTTCTAATCCATAAGGACATAGCGAGCAACATTGATGAATTCTACAGCATTAACGAGAGCAGTCATCGTAATAAAGCTGAATAAGAGGTATACAAAACGGTAGTACAAGCCTACGCCTCAACCTCCAGTCACAATAAAAAAAAAAAAAAAAATTTATGAAGATGTTGAATTAGCGATGAGAAAGGTGCAAACTCAGCATACTGTAGTCATGGGTGACTTCAATGCAAAAGTGGGTAAAAGCAGGTTGGTGAGCAAGCAATTGGCAACTACAGCATCGATTCTAGAAATGCAAGAGGAGAGATTTAGTAGAATTCGCAGAAAGGAATAGGCTCCGAAAAATGAATACCTTCTTCAGGAAGCACAGCAACAGGAAGTGGACCTGGAAAAACCCTAATCGAGAAACTAAAAATGTAATATATTTCATACTCTCTGCCGATCCCAGCACAGTGCAGGATGTAGAAGCGTTAGGTAAGGTTAAGTGCAGTGACCATAGGTTAGTGAGGTCTAGGATTTCTCTCAATTTGAAGAGAGAGAGAGTGAAATTAGTCAAGAGGAAACAGGCCAACCTAGAGGCAGTCAGGGTAAAAGCAGACCAATTCAGGCTGGTGCTCGCAAACAAATATGCAGCTTTAGAACAGGAAGATGAAGATAACATAGAGCTAATGAATGAAACCGTAACTAGGCTGATCTCAGAAGCAGCAATTGAAGTGGGAGGTAAGGCACCAAAGCAACCTGTAGGGAAGCTCTCCCAAGAAACAAAGGACCTAATAAAGAAACGGCAAAACATGAAAGTGTCCAACTCAAGAGATCAGATAGAATTCGCTGAACTGTCAAAACTGATCAACAAGAAAAAAGTAAGGGATATTCGAAATTATAACGTGGGAAAAATTGAGGAAGCCGTAAAATATGGACGCAGCATGAAATCAGTAAGAAGAAAACTAGGCATAGGACAAGGCAAGATGTATGCACTGAAAGATAAGCATAGTAATATCATCAGCAATTTCGATGACATAGTAAAAGCAGCAGAAGAATTCTATACTGACCTGTACAGTAGCCAAAACAACCAAGCTTCTTCCATTCGAAATAGTGATGAACCGGATACAGAAGCTCCTTCTATAACTAGCGATGAAGTTAGAAGGGCCTTGAAAGACATGACCAGGGGAAAAGCTGCTGGAGAAGATGGAATAACAGTAGATTTAATCAAAGATGGAGGAGATATCATGATTGAAAAGCTTGCGGCCCTTTACACGCAATGCCTCGTGACTTCAAGTGTACCAGAGAACTGGAAGAATGCCTACATTATAGTAATCCATAAGAAGGGAGACGTTAGAGAATTGAAAAATTATAGGCCCATTAGCTTGTTTTCAGTACTTTATAAAATATTCACCAAGATAATTTCCAATAGACTCAGGACAACACCTGACTTCAATCAACCAAGAGAACAGGCTGCCGTCAGGAAGGGATATTCTATGATGGATCATATCCCTGTCATCAATCAGGTAATCTAGAAATCTGCGGAGTGCAATCAACCTCTCTATATGGCTTTCACAGATTATGAAAAAGCATATGATTAAGTAATTATACAAGCAGTAATAGAGGCATGGCGTAATGAAGGAGTACAGGAGGCATACGTGAATATCCTGGCAAATATCTACAAAGATTCCACAGCTACCTTGGTTCTTGTGGGAATCTTCGAGTCCCATGACTGCCGCAGACGCGGTGAACGTCGCATCGGGCGCATGCGCACCAGGCAGGGTGGGGAGAAGGGAAGCTTTCCTATCGTGGGCGGCGCACGGGAATCGCAAGCGCTATCAGCGCCACCGGGTGTGTCACGTGAGATCCCACTGACATTGCCCAGGTCTATTTGGTCCCCAGCAAGCGGCGACAGCGGAAGGCTCCGCCGCTGCTCCCGTATTCCTGCACGCGGTTAGTCAACCGCGTTCTCGCTGCGGCAATCGCCGCGGCCTCCTGTATTTCCTCGTTGGTAAGTCGGAATCCCTTCTTTACGTAGTGTATTATTCTCTTTGATGGAACCCTCAGTGATGTCAACTATAGCTAGCTGGCGTGCTCGAAGTGTTAGTTGCCGTCGTAATAAATGCTGTCCAAGTGAACACGTGGTTGTCATCCATTATTTCCTCGAGCTTGTATCGGACCGCCGTTGATGGGCAGGCATGCGCCAACCGTGGGGCTCGGTGTACCGAGGCAGAGAGCCGTTGGCATTCCCCCCCATATCCCGACATTCCATATCCCGACATTCTCCACAAGAAAAGTATAAAGTTACCTATCAAGAACGGGGTCAAGCAAGGAGACACAATCTCTCCAATGCTATTCACTGCAAGCTTAGAAGAAATATTCAAGCTTTTAGACTGGGAAGGCTTACGAGTGAGGATCAATGGCGAATATCTCAGCAACCTTCGGTTTGCAGATGACATTGTCCTATTCAGCAACAAAGGGGATGAAATACAGTTAAACCTGGATATAACGAAATTGACAAATTCCCAAAAAGCTTCGATATAAAGAGGATTTCGTTATATGCAGGTTCGGCACAAAATTAAAAATAGAAACGCTTACAGTATTTACTCGATTCAAACGTGCCCTAAATTGTAACGCGCACCCGTTTTCCGTTTTCGTAAAAGCACTCATCCTTGGAATGTCACACCAGGCACTGGATACGTGGACGCGTGTCGTTTCGCACAAGCGCGAGGCATCGGAAACGAAGAGCGAGCGTCACGATGACGTCGTAGCGTCGTATAGTGTTACAGTAGAACCACGCTGTTATGTTCCTGGGGGCTGCGTTTTCCCGGCTGTTACGTCGTTTTCGGCCGGTCCCGGCAGAGCTCCCATAGAACCCAATGCATTGGTAACCCCGCTGTTGCATCGCAACTGTGGGACCGTTCCCGCATCATAGGTTGCGAACTACCACCCCGCGCCGGCCCGAGCGGCCATTTTTACTTTTCATGTCGCTTGGCTTAGTGGCTTGACGATGGCACTGGCCGCCCAAAGTGCCGGGGCCGACAACTATGACGTATTTTCTGTTTCCGCCAGAAAAAGTATGGCCCTTAAGATCCGTATTTGCTACATAAAGACGGTGTCTGTGACGCATTGTGGCCCTAAAATTGGTTTTGGCTCATAGATATCCCGTATAAACTGCAAGGGCGATAACGCAGTCGCCGCGCGCCGTATGCTGTATGTGAGAGTGAAAACGTGCGAGGGGAGCCGACGACCGCGTCTAATCTCGCGTGCACAAGAAAAGCAGCGAGGAAGCGCGCCTTCTTCCCTTGCGCTCGAGGCACCGGCGAGCGAGCGAGGGGGCAGGGATAGCGTGGCGGCCTTGTACTGTACTCTGGCATCAACTGCGTACTGCGCGGCAGTGCGCGGTCGTGCGGGCCGTATCTTGAAAGCGATCTGCGTTGGGGCAGAGTCGAGCAGTGTAGGTGTGTCGGCGGCTCGTAGCTTTGTGCGTGCTGTGTGTTCTTGGCGCTCAGTTTGCGTTTAAGCGATAGACAACAGCACGAAGGCCACTTCGCTCGCTTCTCCAGCGGCGCTTCCACACGCCGCCAGCGTTTGACAGCGCACGTCCGCACACATCGAGTGTGATGTGTCACAGCGTGTAGCAGCGCGTCGGCAACATCAACTAGAAAAGGAGAGAGTGCCGGCTTGGCGGGCTAGGCCAGCTGCAGCAAGCGGCAGGATCAGGTTTGAATAAAGGGAGGGGGAAAGGTCACGCCCGCGGCGGCAAGATCGCCGGGTCGAGGGATGCAGGCCCGCCTTGCACACGCACGCACACGTGCGCTAGCTTCGCATTCCGTCGCGGCGGATAAGGTGCTTCCGGTTGCCGCTCGCGTAAACATGACAATATTTGGGGCGAAATCTCTAGGCTGTCGGAGGGGGAAATTCGTTATATCGAGGGGGTCTCCTGCTGCCACTTCGTTACGTAGAGGTCTCAAATACATGTGCTTCTATGGAGTAATGGCAGGGAATAGAAAAACTTCGTTATATCCAGGAATTCGTTATATGAAGATTGGTTATAAGCAGGTTTAACTGTACAACAAATGATTGAGGACGTTAACTGAGCAAGTGTAAGAGTGGGGTTGAAGATTAATATACAGAAAACAAAGGTAATGTTCAATAGCCTCGCAAAGGAACAAGAATACAGGATCGCCAGTGAGCATCTGTAAAGGAGTACGTTTATCCAAGTCAACTACTCACCTGATCATGAGAAGGAAATTTACGGAAGAATAAAAATGGGTTGGAGTGCATACGGCAGGCATTGCCAAATCCTGACTGGGAGCTTACCATTGCCGTTGAAAAGAAGTGTGCAATCATTGCATTCTACCGGTGCTAACATATGGGGCAGAAAATTGGAGGTTAACAAAGAAGCTCGAGAACAAGTTAAGGACTGCACAAAGAGCGATGGAACGAAAAGTGTTACACCTAACGTTAAGAGACAGGAAGACAGCGGTGTGGATCAGAGAGCAAACGGGGATAACTGTTATTCTAATTGACAGGTCATGTAATGCGTAGGATGGATAACTGGTGGAGCATTAGTTACAGAATGGATACCAAGAGAAGGGAGGTGCAGTCGAGGTCAGCAGAAGAATAGGTGAAGTGATGAAATTTAGAAAATTTGCAGGCGGAAGTTGGAATCAGCTAGCACAAGACAGGGCAATTGGAGATCGCAAGGAAAGGCCTTCATCCTGCAGTGGACATAAATATAGGCTGATGATGATGATGATATATGAATTGAAATAAGAAAAAAAAAAGACAAAAAGGAGAATACAGATGAGCTGGCATTGCTAACGTGATTCGGAGTCTTCAGGGACCCGGAACAGATAGGGGTAGTCTGAGAGTTGGTCAGCTCCAGCTTCTGAGACCAGGTCACGGTGCCATGGCAGTACTCCACGGCGCCGGTCCAGCCCCGTGGTGCCGTCACCTGCCACCATCCAGTGCCACGGAAGCGACTGCCTGGCCACATCATCGACCAGGCGCACTACCGATTACGACCCTGTCCTGTGCCACATGAATCCACTGCCGCCACTGCGGAAGCGAGCCGCATCAAGCGACGACAGAGGCTGACGTCTGCATCACGTTGGAGTTACACAGGAGGCGTCTTTTGACACGCCGACCAGCTACCATGACATCGTGAAGGTCAGACTGCTTGCCCTTTGCCTTATTAGGAGTGAGAAACTATACTTTAAGAGTTGCTTTGTTGTGCATGAGTAGCGAGGACAGGGATTTGGCCTTTGTTTATAGAGTTATTCTTTGTAGTATTCTTTCGTCATTTTCTCTTCCCCGTTTTTGTGTTAATGTTTTTCTATCACTTTCTAGAGTGGCCAAAATCGTGACATTGACACAATGCGCAGGTGTTGTATTCTTGTGAATTCGCACTACGACTAAATAGTTCAAGTTTAGTGCTCGCTCTGTTCTTTCCTACGCCCTCTTGCAAAGTCATTGTTTCCACGTCGTGTACCCCCTAGACTTGCCATAGACTATAAAACTGGACGAATTGGTTGATCTTCATGGTGAAAGCAGCGCAACAGGAACGGCAACACAAGGCGTGCGTACTTCTGTCTTGTGCTGTTGTTCCTTTTCGCCTAGACTTGAACCAACTGGCCCAGCAACATGTTCTACAGACAACCTCGTGCTGCTGTCAGGAGTTGCGAGGAATGGATCGGCTCTCGTGGCCACAGCAAGCTTGTATGTTTGATTCTGTTTCTCTAGCATTCATTCATATAAGTTCAACACGCCAAGCTACTATAGTGTGTGCCACTATTAAGCAGTACTTCTACGTTAACAGTTCATGATAAGCGTGCACCACTCAATGCACCAAATACACCTGCAGCTTGGCAGGGGATGACCTACAACTTGAAACTAGTTGTAACAGATAAGTGTTGCAGACACCAGTCACTCATAATATTTAAAGGAATGTGTGCAGTGCACACAGGGCCTTTGTTTGTAATTACAAGCTGCAGCACTGCCATAATGGGCTTGAACTCGCCTTAAGCTGTGTAAGCTATAGCAGTCATGTTTCTTGAGCAAAGGCAGGAATTCCCTTGAGCATTTTCGAGCAGTCATTGAATAATTACTTTTGAAATGCCTGCTGCTGTGTTTGGAGCAGGTGTAAGGTTTCCACGAAAGTGCAAACAGGAAAACGAGTTTAGTGTAATGATGAACAACCATTTTTGCCCGATGAATTCACAAAGCATGTGAACCTAATTAGGAGAGCAGGCACGTGGCTAATAAACCTTCATATGCTTCAAATGCCATCCAGGCTGCCAGATTCGAGATCCTCTCTATGCACGAATGAGGAGAACAGGGGCTCGGTGTTGGCGTCAGGTTGGCCAACAGGCAATGAAGCTAATGAGTGGTGCTGGCTAACACTCCAAAGGCTAGATCTGGTAAATGACAAGATAGTGGACAGCTTGATGGTTGTACCCATACGCAATTGGTTGTGCAAAGCACGCATAATGCGGAGGTTCATCTCACACAGGTGACCAGTTATCTTTTTGGCCGCTTACATTTTCCCTTTATTATTTTCTACATTTCAATTGTGTGGGGATGCACGACTCTCACGCGTCCCCTAATGTTGTTTTCCCCGCATAGCTCACGTCTCCTGTAATCCGGCTTCTCCGTGTGGCTAAGCGCCGGCGGCGGTCGTAGTGGTTGCGGCGTATTGGAGAGATGACGCAAGTGTCGCAATGCTAACCCACCGAACGGCAGGGTGACTTGGGAGGAAAAGGTCGAAGGCGCTTCCTCTTTGGGTTGGGAGTCGGTGGCGATGCGGACGTCCCGCGCGTGCGCCACGCTGCGCGAGACTGTCTCGCGTGGCGCGTGCTAGGAGCAGGGTGCCGGTATGGACGAACACGGATCGTTCGAACGTGCCACCGTTCGCGTGACCATACACGTGAACGACTAGGCGATGGTGTCATAGCATGGGGCGAACATATTCGCTCGCTATCCGGTCGCGGTGAGTCGGACTTCCTTGCTGTGTCGCGCGCCCATGTGAATGTTCTATGCGTAATAATTCGGCTAGCATGTATTACTTTATGAAATGCGCAATAAATGCCCTTTTGTTTGTTTGCACTACTGTGTTGTCGCTCCTTTGTCCCAAGAGCGCGTGTTTGACCCCACAATTTCAACCATAGCTAATTACCCTATGCTTTCCTTGACTTTCCTGACTGTTGGCTCTGTATGGTCGAAGCTACTATAAGCAAACGTGACGAATGCTCACGCCCCCATCACGATGGTCAGAAGAGGTGCACATCGAGAGCATGTCAGCATTCAATCTAAGCGTTCGGCGAGCTCGAGCTGCATCGGCCAGGTGAGCAACAAATATTGTTGAAAGCATAGTTGACCTAATCATGAGCTGTAGGGGCTGGTTTGCAGAAGACACTTGATGTGATGGGCAAATTTGTTTACCTTAACAGCAATTAGGACAATGAAAAAAAAAAAGAAATCTGGGCTTTTATGTGCCAAAACTATGGTATGATTATAAGGCACGCCGTAGTGGGGGACTCAGGATTAATTTCGACTATCTGCCGTTCTTTTACGTCCACCCAACGCCCGGTACACAGGCGGTTTTGAATTTCGCCCCCACCGAAATCCCGCGGCCTTGAGCTTAGCAGTGCAATACCAAAGCCACCTCACCACTGCGGCGAGTAGGAGTTCGAAACTACATTTACTGTGTTTGAATGACACTGTCACTGTGGTGTTGACGTAATTCCAATCTGAAAAGTTTTACGGGTGATTACTGCAATTAGTACCTTTGCAGTGATGGAACGGCAGCCATCGGACTATTTGGTGCAGCGCAGGCAAAAACCTGATTTGGGGCAGCGACAAGCACCTGCCATGGTGGCTTAGGGTGTTGCGTTGCTAAGCCCGACGATGTGGCATCAAATCCTGGCTGCGACAGCTGCATTTTGATGGGGGCGAAATGGAAAAACACCTGTGTACCGTGCATTGGGTGGATGTTAAAGAACCCTAGGTGTTCTAAATCAATTCGCTATGGCGTGCCTCAAACATTTTGTGGTTTTTGACACAAAACCCCAGAATTTAATTATTAATCTGACAAGTAATTTTCGAGCAATGTCCAACATACATCTATATACCAGATAGAGGTTTCAGTTTAGAGTAACATAGTCTACACATATAGCGGAGCTGGTTGCACGCGCATCATTGAGCCATTTGGGCTAGACATTACTAAAATGGCCTTCCCTGTGCATATACACTGTATAAGAGCACTTTTATCATTTAAACTTGGAAGAGTCATGTGTTGGGTCGCATCAAGTGATGTAAAAAAGTTGGTGGATTTAGGGCCTATCAATAAGACTTAGACAGGTTTCAGACAGATGACACTGAGCACACAGCTTTTGTGAGATGCACATTACCTTCAGATGCAGCACACAAGCAGCAGCAAACTTGGATCAGAAGAGACTGACAAGCAATAAACTGATTTTGGTTACACTGACATTTTTAGCAATTTTGCTGTTGCCGATTTTGCCTGCTACTTGTCTGAATAAACTTGCCCAATGCAGGCTCTAGTGTCCTTTCACCATCAGAAGAAGGTATGCTCGTAGACTGACGAGCGAAACCTTTTTGTGAAATTATTTTTCCCAGGCCTTGACAAAACATTAATAAAATCCTCGAAGACGCACAAGTTTGTAAGCTTTATGAAAAATTTGGGGAGAGTCGGCTCTCTTCTTGCTCACCACCCATGGTCGTCGTGGGACAGCTGGCAGTCCCAATTAGCCAAACGCCAAGCACACTCGGCTTGCAACTCGGCCAGGTCGGGCGTGCTGGGCTCCAGGTAGGCGGCCAGCGTGTGGTAGAGGCCGCACTGCTTCAGGGCCTGCCAACCGCGGAAAGACGATGCATTCCGGCAAAGCCCACTTTAGATAACCGGTGCAACCCTTTTTGGCTAAAACATTGGTTGCGCATTGGCTTTCTACTTGTTTAAAAGCTTTAATGTGACTTCTACGCTAGTTTAGCTAGGGAGGGGGGGGTGGGCAGTGAAAGCGGGTGCGCGTTTGGTTCGGGGGGTGTTTTGGAAGTAGGGCAAATAATACCCAATGAATCAACGATGCGTTTTGACATTTTTTTCTGCATCTTGTTTAATTCGACCCACTGAATATTTAGATCACTTTCGTCTAAACAGGGTGAAATTAGCGGAACTCGATTGCAAGATCGGACTAGATATCCTTTGAGAGGAAACAGCACAAAATATAACGGGAGAGAGAACAGCGCTGTCCTTGTCTTATGCCCCATTATTTTTCCGCTCATGTCACGAACCAACCAGACCAAATGCTTACACTTCCATTGCTATTCTTTACTATTTTTGTTTTGTGTTGAGCTGGTGAAGGGGTTAGTTGCGGAAGTACTAAAAGAGATGTCAAGCGCAGCAGGGAGCCACACAGAGGATAGCTTGTCATGGCCCCGAGTGATAGGTTAAATGTTCAATAGAGATGACGATGAACAAATTTTCATTCTGTGAAGGTAATCTGCCCATTTATTCTTTGACTGCCAGAATAGGAGGCATGTTGCATAACTATATAACACTATTTTGCTGCCCTACATAGGTAGGGCGGCTGCAAGAGCACTTAGATGGGTTTTACAAAATGTGACCTGTCAAGGTGCCTCCCTCGCTCCTGCACTCTAATTTTCCATTAATAAAATACCAACTAGCCCAACTATCTATTTTATTACATCAAGGTTGAATGAACAGGCTTTGTAGGTTTTCTCGAGAGTAGGAGCACAATTCTAGCAAAATGTGCAAGTGCACCCACATGGCCGAGGCGGGCGTTGCGCCCCGTGGCCGCAAGGTCAGCCTGTGCCAACAGTGTGGGCCAGTGACCGCCCTGCTGCTCCGCCCAGTGGCGCCACAGCAGCAAGTGTGCCGGTCCCCCCAGTGCCAGGCACCGGCAGCCGGTCAGGGCATCCAGGTCCCCGAGGCCAGACAAGGAGGACAGCAGCACTGACTGCACCGGAGCTGCCTCTGCGGCACTCCAGTGCAAGAATGGGGCGCCCCCATCATCGCATGGCCTGCGCACGAGTTGAACCAACCTGGGTTAACACGGGTCTCCACCGGCGCTACAAAGTAATCTTTCATTACCTCACAGTCTGAAACATTCGTCAAGTCTAATATTTTTTTTTCTTGCAGTGGTGTTCACTCCATTTGTTTTTCACCATTTATGTTGAAAAGTTCATCTCGACGGCGAAAACTGAGGTTGACTCTGGAGCGGCATCGGCAAGGACACTTGTTTGTGCCACCTGGCATGACATTGAGACCACGCGCAGTTGAGATGGGACAACTTGGCGATGCCAATGTTAAATGACCATCATCTTATTGCTAGTCGTTCACAAGTCTGCTATAGGCTCTCTTGGAGTGACAGGGGGTGCACCAAGCACCTAGTCACATGGCAACCAGTGGTGGAACGATCATTTAACCCTTTAGCGCAGGCCTGGTTTGGCGCAGTGTTAAACATAGATCTATGTGCCAGATATGGCCTCAAGTTTAACTGAAATACCATTGGGATACGTTAAGGCTCGTTGGTATGGCATTTTTAGAAAAGATTGTATAGCGCATGTGAAAGAAGAATGCATACAGAAGACGGAGCACTAACTTCCAAAAGTGTTTTCTTCCTGGAAACAGTGACATACATATTTCTGCAATAATACGTGACAGAGATGCAATAATACGTGACAGGCCTGCGAAGGACCTGCACGGGACTCCATTGACGCATCGTCCACCATCTTGAACGTTTGCAAAACGTCAGTTAATCTAAACCGAGATTGCCAAGCTCGGTTTGCAGTCAACCGCGCTTAACGGCCTAACCAGCATTCACCTGCAGTGTAACTGCACTAACTGCGTCTTGCGATAACCGCAGTTGGGTTAACCGTGGTTCAGGCCGCCCGTGTAACAGGGGTACCAGTGAGCGTGGGCGCCATTCTGCACAGTGCCTTCGGCCAGCCGGAATAGTGGCCATGTCTGGGCGGATATCATGCACCTGTTCCTTAAGGGGGGACGCGGCTTTCGCATCGCGATATTTGGTCAAAAAAACGATTTTTTGAAAATCACATTTTCAGTTTGTATGACTTCTTTTCTATTTTATTTCAAAATTTCGTCACGGAAAATCGCGCGGAAATGATGTAAAAATTGTTTATCGAAGCTAAGGTGGCGAGGAGTTTCTCGAAAATAGCGAAAAAACGGCATTTTTCAAGCCGCGATATCTCCGCAACCGCGTAACCTACCGCCGCCATCTTGGTCTCTACGGATAGCGCGATTCTCCGTCTTCAAATCTGGCGCCTCGGCCAGCTGCACCAGGCAAGAGCAAGCGCACAGCAAGCAAAAGTTTCAAGGTCTCGCCATAGAGAAAGAAAAAAAAGTTAAGAGAGGACACTCCGCGAAATCTGGCCTCAGGAAGTACGTCACGACCACGTAACAAACTAGTGCTCTCACCAAACGCCAGAGGACGCAAGTGCGAAATACAAAAAGTTATCATCAATTAAACAGAATGTTTTTTACAAAATAATAATTATGCGCCTATATTTGACATGTTATTTATACATAAAAACAATTTATTCAACACACCTTACGTGGTTATTTTTGTTCAGCCGCACTGCCATAAGCAGCATCTACGATTTCGCGCCGAGAGTACTCGCCATACCAGCATGCGACAAGCCCAGGCATGACCATAGGCATGACAGCGGGAAGGTTTCGTCAACGTCGGCTGCTTCGGTGTTTTCGTGTGTGACAGCAGGTGAGGTACGTTTCAAGCGAAGCTTGTTGAATTACATGTTGTTGGGCTAGTTGGGTCATTGAATCAGAAAAAGGTTACAACTGCGCGAATAAGACGCCATGTAAGAAACATAAACACGCCCACACGCGTTGCGCTTCGTGTGGGTGGGCGTTTCTGTGTTTCTTACGTGGTGTCTTATTCGCGCAGTTGTAATCTTTTTCTGGAGCTTGTGAGGACGGCGAGGTTTGCTAAAAAAACAGTTTGCGGCTGTATGCGGCGGCAAGACGTGAACATTGTGCAACGTATGCAGAATCGCGTTCGGCTCGATGGAACGGAACGCCTCCGTCTCATCGTGGAACGCGTACAAGAACGCGTACAAGATTTCGCCCTAGTATAGCAAACTGGGGCACGGCGTCAAGCCGAGGCGACGCGTGCTGTGCGCTGAGCTCGGTGCGAAACATTAGGGAGTTCTCGAATAGCGTACGAAAAGCTTGCGGCGTAGCGGCGAACGCGTCGTACACTCGCGGCTCCCCTTAAGTGAAGCCCGCAACGCTACGCCCGCAAGCTTTGCTTTCGCTATTCGAAAACTCGAAAACTCCCTGTTGAGGAGCGGTCGCTGGGCCTCGCATGCTTCACGACGCGTTTCCCGAAGCCTCGGACCACGAATAAATCCTGGTGTGCATTTACTGACATTTTCAGACCGCGCTGATGCCATGCCGTCCGGCGGTCCAAGGTACGGCAGCTACTGCTGCGTTTCGTGGTGCTTGAACAATGGCAGAACCCACAAGAAGCCAGGGACGAGTTTCTTCCGCATACCACGGGACGGCAGGTGCGCTAAAGCTTTTGTATGGTTTGCATGTCTTCAAGGTTACTTTTCGTGCTTGCTCAGTGAGGCTAACAATAACAAAATCACTGTTCGAGCACTTCGCCTTCAGCTGATAGTTCATTGCCGATGCAGGATGACAGCATGGATGCAGTATGCCGGACGAGATGATCTCCTGAGTAAGCCGGCCAGCCTATTGTACGCAACGTACAGGGTTTGCAGCGACCATTTTACTGCTGAAAGTTTCATGGACCCTGGGCACACAAGGCTTACAAGAATGGCTGTTCCCAGTGTGCAACCAATTGCACCATGTAAGTGATTGACAGAAACTCAATTATCTGCGATAGCAGCCACTTCTTTTGAATCAGTGGTGACAGTTAACCTGGAAGATATTTGTAGCCGATGGAGAAACCTCGCTGTAGAAGTAACACTTCGAAAGTCTTAAATTTTGTGAATTGTGGGCTATTACCTTCCTAACAGCTTTACATTCCTGTCATTCTTTTATGCTATTGACCTGTGCAACTTGTTTTGAAATACATTGAAGGGCTATTTAACGTTAACTTGAAGCCTTCATGCACATGTACACATATACCTCGTATCAAAGAAAGCTGGCACTGTCGATAATTCCACAAACCACAAATTGCTTGTTTCTCTGTTGATGCATTCTCTTTTCTTCCACCTACCAATTCATGCGTTTGAAAGGGCGGTTTAAATTTCCCTGTGCTACAAGCTTTGTAACTTGTATCAACTACACATATATGCAGGTTCTCTGAGCATCGCTTCAAGTAGTGACTGGGACATGACTGCAGAAGCCGCACTGCAAGGTGTGGATGTGCTTCAGTTTTTGTTATTTTAAGCCTCTTACTGACAAATTGTTGTTGTTTCATTTCTTTAGGGTCTGCGGCAGAGGCTTCGAAAAGCGGCTCCCACACATTGAAGTGCCCCGAGGAGCAGGGTGTGTACAGTGTCGACTTGTCTTTTTTTTCGAACTGAGTTGACTGTTGACCAAACCTCTACAGGTGGCAGCTCCCATGTAGCTGGTGAAGGAGTTCCTGCTGACTGCGTCTTGCTGGAGGAAACCTTGGGCAGTCGCTCAGTTGTCACAAAGGGAACATGTGTGACTGGTGAGTTTACTGTTTGCTTCAACACTTATGTTCACTTCAACAGACTATTGATATAGAGACTTCCGCAGGCTGCTCGCAAGATTGTTCCGACAGCAGTGTCCGAGGTACTGAACAAGCTTCACAAGACTCTCCAGAAGATGTGTCCTCCAACAGCTCCACGCCTGAGTGCCCTACAGCAAATGGTGATTATGCTGTTATTGCAGCTGTTTTCAATGTGCAATATGAAATAGAATATGAATATGAAATAGAATATGAAGGTCAGCAGAGCAACGCAGGTCCTCAGTGCATCAGTTTCGATTGCTATCACGGCATTGGTGTATGCGAAAGTGCTGCCTGCCTCAGCCATCACTACAGCACAATTTTGTGATCGTATGGACAGGATTTTCGATGCCTTGAACAGCTCGAGTAAAAAGAAAACTTCGCAAAAGCTCCGGCATGCAATCGTGAAAAAGGATTCAGAGCTGATTGACTTTCTTCGAGGCCAGCCTCCCTGGATTGCATCATGGATGTTTGATGGCAGACGTCAACCACAAACCGTCGTTGGTTGGCAAATCACAATTCAGGCTATTTGTCAACTGTGGGACGACCTCTCCAAAAATTACAATTTTGAATACCTGCTAACACGCAGACTTCAACAGGATCCTCTGGAGAACATATTTGGCCACATAAGGCGAAAACAAGGTTGCAACACCAACCCCAATACAGCACAATTTATTTGTGGCCTGAAGCACATCTGCATAAGAAAACTCTTCAAACTGTCAGAATACGGAAATGTCGAGGATGATGAATGTGACCTCCTTCAGGAGCTCTCGCCATTCTCCCTCGCTAGTGCGTCTCTTGTGGATAATGAGGAGTGTGCACAGCCACAGCCTGACGACTTTCCCGCTCTAGACGATCTCTCTGAACTTGCGACCAACATTCACTCCCATATTATTGATGACTCCGCTACATATTATGTAGCTGGTTTTCTCATCAAATACTTTCTTCGGAATGCACGTGATACTTGCAGTTGCCCACAGATATTGATAGACGACAGCGAGACACTAAAGGGGACCCATCAGTATTTCACAATGCTCAAAGCATACCACGTCCCCCAGCAAACTTTTCGGAAATCTAACTGTGCCATCGGAAGCAGCTTTTGAATACGTACAACAACTTGAATGTCACTTTCTTGCCATTATTGAGGCCACTGCACATCACCTGAAAGTGTCTGATGTTTTGTATCACCATCTCTCAAGTGTTGGCGATTTTCATTTCTGCTCTGCTGGGTGTCGCGAGAAGTTTCTGAAAATGTTTTGCCGGGTTCGTTTATGTTGGCATGTGCGTTTTGTGAACTGAAACTTAGATAGGGTTAGGTTCCAGTCTTCAATTTCAGGTATACAGCTTGACAAGTTCAAAGCTTAGCAATTAGCGGCTACTTTACACAAAAGCATTCAAGTTGAACCGAATCCTGCAATAGCTTTGTTATAGTCATTACTTCGTTACATAAGACCTCATTATGGCCCTCTATCAAGTTCAACGGGACTAACCACTCCTTCGTTATGTCCATTCTTTTGTTTACCCACTATGAAGAGTATGACCTTAAAAAGAAATTATGCTTGGTAGCCTCTCTGTATTTTTGTAGCATATGCGGGCGAACTCTGCACGTTAGTGTGGGTCGTCGGTCACTATGTGCACTTTATCTCTCCAGCTCAAGTAATATAACGATAGCAAAAGCGCGTGTTGAAATATATTCAAGCGGGTAAGGAACACAGTATGAAGTGGGCATGGTTCACATTTTCATGCCTTTCGTATATTAGCTTCTCGTCAACCTCCTCACCACGCCCATCAAAACTTTTCATAAGATTGTCCAAAACTGCAGCTGTTGATGGGGTTGCGGACGCTGCCCCTTTATTATCATAGCTTGTGAGTCATAGCGCACTGTGTACAGCCTTTGTGAAAAATAATGACTGTGTTAACGCACTGTGTACAGCCTTTGTGAAAAAAAATGACAAGGATAAGGCACTATGTACAGCCTTTGTAAAAAAATGATGACAGTGACAATGCACTGTACAGCCTTTGTGAAAAACAATGACCGTGATAATGCACTATGTACAGCCTTTGTGAAAAACAATGACAGTGATAAGGCACTATGTACAGCCTTTGTAAAAAAATGAGTGATAACGCACTGTGTACAGCCTTTGTGAAAAACAATGACAGTGATAATGCACTATGTACAGCCTTTGTGAAAAACAATGAGAGTGATAACGCAATATGTACAGCCTTTGTAAAAAATGATGACAGTGATAACGCACTGTGTACAGCCTTTGTGAAAAACAATGACAGTGATAATGCACTGTGTGCAGCCTTTTTGAAAAATAATGAGCGAAAGTGGTTTTCTTCGGCTGTTAGCCCTCTGATACCGCTTTGTAGCACCAATTAAGGTCCACAATTTTGGATAAGTGATGACTACCATCTATTTCAACTTGGAAGCGTCACAGCAACGCCCAGACGCAAGTAACTTGGGCTCTAAGTTTTTGATGAGAGCGACACATAAGAAGAGGCAACAGGTCTGCAAGTGTTGTAGCATAAAGTCTGTCTTTCACATTCTGGGCAAGCTGCCCTACCTTTCCGAGGACGAACAGGCAACGTTGAAGCATCAAGTTCGCTTTTTTTTCTCATTTTGGGCAAGTTGCTCTTAAGAACAGCCAACACACTGTATTGTTGCTTTTCTGATATATTGTGTCGTGTGGTTTCTGTACGCTTTTTCTTTTCTGTGCATTACTTCTGTTAACCCGAGTCGTGACTCGGGACTTTATTGCTGTGTATACGTCACTTCTTCCTTCTTTATTAACTTTGTGCGCTGAGTTTTTGCCATAGATTGTGGTCTCCGGGTTCTCTCAAGCCGCCTTTGTACCTAAGGCGTAGGCTTGACGGTCAACTCCCTTGTGCTTGCCCTGTACTACCGGGGTTCGGCGGTATCAGGACTGGCAGAAACACGACAACGCACGATAGTGTAACAAGTACAAACAGGGTTTATTGCTCCAGGGGGAATTCGCTTGGAAGCAGGCTATAGAGTCGACCTCGACGTTTGTCGGGGTCGAGCGTGGTTGAACAAGGTAGGGCACGACAAAGGAAGGGAACAAGATGGTTACCTGAGCTCCGTCCTTCGTCGCGGCTGACGGTCAACTCCCTTGTGCTTGCCCTGTACTACCGGGGTTCGGCGGTATCAGGACTGGCAGAAACACGACAACGCACGATAGTGTAACAAGTACAAACAGGGTTTATTGCTCCAGGGGGAATTCGCTTGGAAGCAGGCTATAGAGTCGACCTCGACGTTTGTCGGGGTCGAGCGTGGTCGAACAAGGTAGGGCACGACAAAGAAAGGGAACAAGATGGTTACCTGAGCTCCGTCCTTCGTCGCGGCTCGCAGTCGTCTCCCTCCGTCCCCGGCGTGCGCCGGTCGCGCCGATCGCGACCGCCCCGCCTTGTTCTGGGCTCGGTCCAATGGGCGCGGGACTCCGCGGCCACGTGACGGTCTACGTATGTGACCGGTTCGACGGGAGGGGGTGAGCTCGCGCCGCCGGGAAGCCGCCTGGCCTTCCCGAGCGGGAGAACCGTGCAAGGAGCGTCTGCTCTACTCGCGTCTCCTGGCGCGCCTCTGGACGTGCGGAATTATCGGTTTCCATAATCCCCACATCCCTCCCCCCTTAAGACCGATGGTAACTTGGGCTCAAGTTACCCACTGAGCCTGGTGGGCTCACAACTCCAGGAGGTCGACCTCCAAGGCCTCCTCCTGTTCGAGGTCGACGGCCTCCGCGCTGGGTTCCGGCAGCTCCGGCAGCTCCGGTCCCAGCACCAACGCCGCGAATTCCGGATTCCGCGCCATTCGGGCCCGCACCTCAGCCGCGTCTCGGTGGGGGGACCGGTCTTTCCTGGGGGTCCCGGCCTTCGCACGGTCCCGGTGCAGCCTCGAGGCCTCGTGCCGGGCGAGGTTTACCACGAGGCCGCCACAGGCCTCGCAGTATTTGGCCCCGGGATCGGTGGCCAGGACCATGCCGGGTTGGGCCGCCCCGAAGTCTTGGAGTGTGCATCCCTTGAAGATACGTGGCACACTCTCCAAGGCGAGCGCGGACGGCACCCGCATCTGGTCACGCCAGGGTGCCGCGCTCGCATAAACTCGGGGCGGCTGGTCCCCCACTTGGCCGGTCCACGTGGCGATGGTCCGACGCGGTTCCCGTGCTGGTCGTGGGTTTGGGTATTCCGGCCGGCTAGCGTCGTCCCGGGGCACTCGCTCTCTATCGCCCCGGTGCTGGGATCGATCCGACGATCCGGAAGCCCCCTCGTCGCGGTAGGCTTCGCGCCCTCGTGGTCGCCGGTCGAGCCAGGGACGGCGTGACCGCCCCGCTCGTCGCGCGTTGCCCGGGCCGCCACCGGCTGCATCGGTCCGCTGGCCGCCTCCGGGTCCACGCCGCCTGGCTTGAGATGTTCCCGGGATCGGTTGTTGTTGGCCGACGGTCGGGGTCCGGTGTTGCACGTTTGTCGTCATCGCTGCTCGTAGCGGCCGTGTTCACTCGTTCGTGTCAGCAAGGCGAAGGCCAGGGCGAGAGGAAGGCGAAGGCCAGGGCGAGGGTAGAGAGGGCAGAGAGGTTTCTGAGAAATCCCTGTGGCTCAGGGGACATCCGGGGTAGTCGAGAGCTCAGCGCTCCCTGCCGGTTGACTGGGGAACTAGTCTTGAGGAAGAGCGCTTTCGCTGCCTCCCTACACACTTTCTCTCTCTCTCTCTCTCACCGCCGGCCGCTCCCTCGTTGGCTTCTGGTGTTGTAGCGGTGTGTAGCGCTCGATGTGCGGTTACGCGTCTCCGGGGCAGCCGCTTCCTCAGTGTCTTCCCTACGGAAGTAACGCTTCAGCTCCCCGACGTGCGTTTTGGCGCTGATACGACCTGTGTTCAGGTCTCTTAGTTGGTAGTTTAGTCGCGAGAATTTCTCTGCCACTTCGAAGGGTCCCACCCATTTGGGTGCTAAACCCGCGGCAAACCCGGTGCTCGCGTCGCTGAGTGCGTGATTGCGTTTCAGGACCAGGTCCCCTGTTTGGAATTCCATGTCCCGGTGCGCCCGGTAGTAGGCAGCCTTTTGACTCGCCCTTGCCCCTTCATGGTTGCTACTCGCTTCTATCACGGCGTTTACCAGGCGATCACGCATTTGCCGGGCATATTCGGCGATTGCTGTTTTTGCTCCGGGTGTGTCTGTCCGTTTGGCCAAGATTGTGTCCGTCGGTGTCTGGAGATCCCTCCCGAACATCAGAAAAGCTGGCGTGAAACCCGTCGAACGGTTTTCACTCGTTTTTAGGGCGAAGGAGATCGCATCTAGGTGCTCGTCCCAGTCGTTGTGTGCTTGGGCGTATGCCCCAAGTAGTGGCTTCACATCTCGATTCCGGCGCTCTGTCACGTTCGACTGAGGATGGTAGCACGTTGTCTTCACCTGCCGGACACCCATCGCTGCGCATGTATCTCCGAAGATTTTCGACGTGAAATACGATGCATTGTCGGTGATCAGTCGCTCGGGGAACCCATGGAGACAGAAGGTCTCCGATAGTTTTTTCAGGACCTCCTTCGTTGTCGCTGCTCGTAGTGGGTACAGTTCAGCGATTCCACTGAAGTGGCAAGTGATGACTAGCACAAATTTGTGCCCTCTCTTACTGCGCGGCAGCGGTCCGATCAAGTCGCACGCCACGAGTTCCCATGGCTTCGTGCTCACGATCGGTTGTAACAAGCCGGGCGGCTTCCCGCCTCTCGGCTTCCTTGCTTGGCAAACGTGGCAGGTTTGCACGTATTTACATACATCACGCTTCATGCCCGGCCAGGTTGCGAACCGACACAGTTTCTTCCATGTCTTTGATGCGCTCCCATGGCCATCTGTGTCGTGGTAATGCTGCAATGCCGCTCGTCTGAGCTGGCGTGGGATGACGGCTTTGAATCTCTCGTTTGAGTCTTCTTTGCCTGGCACGTATTTCAACAGAGCCCCGTCCCCATCAAGCAGATAGTTCTCCAGCTCACCGTCCGAGTCCGCGCCCCCCGTCGTACAGGCGGTTTGTGGGTGCTCTCCGACTCGTCTCTCCGGGTCCGTCTCTTCTCTGAGGCTGGCGACCAGGTTTTGACAGTGAGCGTCGTCCTTTTGAGCGCTGATGAGCTGATCTCTGCTGAACGCAATCTCGAGGGGCGGTCTCACCCCAACGAGATGCACGTGCTCTTGGGTTTGTGCCGGCGGGGTTTTCCTCTCTCCTCGGCTTCCCGTCGATGAGAGCGGCTCGGCCGCCCCCTCCTCCTCCTCGCGGCCGGCCGGCGGCGCGTCTCTCACCGGCGCCCGTGACAGCGCATCGGCGACCACGTTTGTGGTTCCTTTGCGATAGTGGATTTCAAACTCGAAGCGCTGTAAGGTCAGGGCCCAACGCGCAAGCCTCCCGCTCGGCTCACGGAGGCGGGTCAGCCACGCCAAGGCCATATGATCGGTCTCGACCGTGAACCTCGTTCCCTCTAGGTACATCTCGAACTTTCGGAGTGCATAGATGACTGCCAAACATTCTTTCTCCGTCACTGAATAGTTGCGCTCCGCCGGGGTCATCGCGCGGCTCGCGAATGCCACCGGGCGAAGCTCAGTCTCTTCCGCCTGAAGGAGTACTGCGCCAATTCCGAAATCGCAGGCGTCTGTCTGGATCACGAAGGGCCTGTTTAGGTCCGGTAACTTCAATGAGGCTGTGTCTGCGATGGCCTGCGTGAGATGGCGGAAGGTTTCCCGTTGCTCCGGCCCCCACTCCCAAGCCATGCCCTTTTTCAACAACTTTGTCAAGGGGGCTTGCATGCGTACGCAATTGAGAATGAACTGTCGGTAGTAGCCTACCATCCCAAGAAAACGGCGTACACCACTCACGTCTTGCGGTTCTGGAAACTCGACGATTGCTCGAAGTTTTTCCGGGTCTGGGGACACCTGCCCTCGTTCCACCCGGTAACCGAGTAGGCTCACTTCTGTTCTGCAGATTTGCGCCTTGGCGGGGTTGAGTGTGAGGCCGGCCGCCCGGAGTTTTCCCAGGACGTCTCGAAGATGATCCAAGTGCTCTTCAAGGTGTGCGAGTATATGAGGATATCGTCGAGATAGGCGAGCGCGTGGTGCCATTTGGCGTCCCCGAGTACGCGGTCTATCAGCGGTTGAAACGTGCTCGGACTTCCGGAGAGACCGAAGGGCATCCGTACGAATTCGTAGAGGCCCCTGTGACAAGTAAATGCCGTCTTGCACTCGTCGCCTGGTCGCATCTCTACTTGGAGATAGCCTTTGCTAGCATCCAACGTCGAGAAGTACTTCGCTCCACCGAGGTTGGACACTATCTCGTCCACTCTTGGGAAGGGATACGCATCCTTCTTCGTGACCGTATTTAGTCGCCGGTAATCCACACAAAGACGGGAACTGCCATCCTTTTTGGGAACGAGCACGACTGGGAAACCCCAGGGGCTCGTGGACCGCCGTACGATACCCGCATCGAGCAGCTCCTGTAGCGCCGCGTCAATTGCCTCCCGTTTGGCAGGGCTGACCGGTCTAGGGTTGGATTTCCAAGGCTGCGCGTCGCCCGTCTCGATGCGGTGTTGCACCAGCTTCGTGCATCCTGGGCGGTCTGTGAACATCTCATCGAAGTCGTTTAACAACGATAAGACGCGGTCTCGCTCGCGCTCCGTCAGATCCTCGGCGTCCGCCAGGAGATCGCACATTTTCTGATCCGGTCTCGGCGAAAATCCGTGTTGACAAGTCGCCGCCAGCGGTTCTGGCCGCTCGCGAGGCGCGTTGCTCTCGCCGAAAAGATTCCTCCTTTCCACTTCGGCGACTGCCGGTGCGGCAAAAGGCGTGAGCGGCGCCAACGGGTTTTCCCGGTAACCACCGTTGCCGAAATCGATTACAATGCCACTCTTCGCTAAGAAATCTCGGCCGAGGATTACTGGGACCGCGAGGCCAGCCAGATGAATGAATCGCTGCCTCTGCCGCCGCTGATTCCAGCGCACAACGAGTCGCACGCCGCCATTCGAGCAGGCCTCTCCGCACGCCAATTGGAGAGGTAGTTTTCGCTGCCGCAACTTGACCCCTCTCTGTGCAAGGTGGGAGACGGCCTCGTCTCCGATCATCGATGCGCTTGCCCCGGTATCGAGTAATGCTTTGAACTTAGTCCCCGCGATTGCGAGGTCTATGAAGGGGGCATTCCCGTTGTTCTGCGCTCCGACTCGAAAGACAGAAGATGCCGCGATGATGTTTGCCTCGCGGGCTGTTGCCTTGGCCGCCGGCACTGTTACCGGCGGCCCGTCTCGTTTCCCTGCTGGTTAGGGCACTCACGCGCGATGTGTCCCGTCTGGGCGCAGTTGAAACACCGTACGGTATTCCGCGTCGTGGGTTGTGCTAAGCCGGGCTGCTCCGCCGATCTCCAAGCATTGGGCTGAGGACGGCCATCCGTGATCGCGTTTCTAGCGGATCTGCCTAGTTTCGGCACTGGCCTGTAATCGTCTGATCGGGCGTGATGTTGTGCGCTGCACCAGCCTTTTGACTGTATTGCCTGCGCGGTCCTCCACCCGCAAGCGTAGGGATCGAGGGCGCGGTCCGATATTTCGAACGGCGCCGTTGCACCTGCGGACCGACCCGGCATCGCAGCGCGCTCGCTGTTCGTGCGCCCGCTGCCGTGCCAAGCGCAGCTTGGTTCCAAGGACTCCGATGGCGGCGGTGGTGGTCTGTACGCGTGGGCTGCCGAGATTTCGGCTTGCACCCTGCGTGATTCTGCGGCCAGCTCGTTCAGGTCTCTGCAGCGTGAACTCCGCAGATAAAGTGCAAAGGTAGGGTGGCTTTGTCGAATTACCCGCTCCACTCGCTCCGTGTTCGAAGCGCTTGGATCAGCATACTCGAAAAGCTCCTGCATCGCCCGAACGTATTCCACCAGCGATTCGTCCAGGGCCTGTGTGCGTAGTTCCAACTCCCTCCGCATCTGCAGTCGGTAGTCATACGGGAGGAATTCGTCTCTGAACAGCCTACGAAACTCGTCCATGGTGCTTGCCGTGTGGCCTACCAAACGGTACCACCGGGCGGCCTGGCCGACTAGAGCAACCAGGAGAACTCTCTCCAACACCGCGCTCTCGCGCATGCAGTCGCTTGCTCGTACTGTCGCAACGCCAGTAGAAAAACGTTGGCGCTTATTTGATCGCCGTAGCCACTGTACGTCGGTATCGGGACTCCGATACGAGGCCCGGGTGAAATTGCGGTTTGCAACACCTGCTGCAAAGCGCTCGCCAGAAAGTGCACGGGATTTGCCGCGTCTGCAGGTTTTCCTCCGCTATTGGAACCTCCGAAACTGTCCGGCCCGATTGCGGAGGTCCCTGTGTTTACTGGGAGCGGGTCACTATCGGGCTCCGTGACGCGTGGTGATCTCGCTGCGCGACCGAGAGCCGAAGTAGTTGTGCCGTTTGGCCAGACTGGGTGCACGCCCAAGGTTGCCGGGGCGGCTGCGCCCGGGGCGCGTGCTGTTGTGGGTACAACCCCGTCTGAGTTGAGCCCTAGGTAATGCACGCCGAAATTTTCCGACGTTCTGGGGACGCGTGTGGCGGCGAGAGATCCTTCGCCGTTCGAAACAGGTCTCTGGGAACCGCCGCCGTAATCCGTTATGTTTACGGCGTGCACGGAGGGAACCAATATTTCGCCGAGTGACGAGAATAGATTCGGTAGCTCGCCGACATGTGCCGGTGTGTTGGTGAGGTGCGCGGGGTTGGGCACTCCTACATTTGTAGGGTGTATGGGAATGTTGTACGTGCTTTCACGGCCCACGTTTGTGGGTGACGCGGCCGCTGCAGCCAGGCCTGAGTTTTCCCTGGCTTGACTGCAGATCTCGGCCAACTCCATGAGATCGTTCAGTTCGTACTGTGGGCTCGTCATCGTGTAGTGGGAGCCGGCTGCTCGATTGCGTCTGCAAGCGAGAATTCACGTTGGGCGCCAGTTGTGGTCTCCGGGTTCTCTCAAGCCGCCTTTGTCCCTAAGGCGTAGGCTTGACGACCAACTCCCTTGTGCTTGCCCTGTACTACCGGGGTTCGGCGGTATCAGGACTGGCAGAAACACGACAACGCACGATAGTGTAACAAGTACAAACAGGGTTTATTGCTCCAGGGGGAATTCGCTTGGAAGCAGGCTATAGAGTCGACCTCAACGTTTGTCGGGGTCGAGCGTGGTCGAACAAGGTAGGGCACGACAAAGGAAGGGAACAAGATGGTTACCTGAGCTCCGTCCTTCGTCGCGGCTCGCAGTCGTCTCCCTCCGTCCCCGGCGTGCGCCGGTCGCGCCGATCGCGACCGCCCCGCCTTGTTCTGGGCTCGGTCCAATGGGCGCGGGACTCCGCGGCCACGTGACGGTCTACGTATGTGACCGGTTCGACGGGAGGGGGTGAGCTCGCGCCGCCGGGAAGCCGCCTGGCCTTCCCGAGCGGGAGAACCGTGCAAGGAGCGTCTGCTCTACTCGCGTCTCCTGGCGCGCCTCTGGACGTGCGGAATTATCGGTTTCCATAATCTCCACAAGATCCATATAGATCCTTACCCACTTACCCAGTGCGTCATTCTTCACCAGCTTGTCGGCTACTGCCAACTCTAGCGATGTGTGCGTTGTCTGTGTTCTCACTCTATTTGTTAGAATTTATTTGTAAGTCTAGATGCATTTGTTGTCTACTTTGCATTTCTGTGCGATGTTCTTCTCATTTTGTGCTTTTTATATGCTCAGCCTCTACCTTGCCTTGGAATAAAAACATTGCGGGTACTCTGTCTCTTTGATTGATATATAGATTGACCGCTTGTTCCAAAAGAAAAGCGCGATGAATAAAGCCGTAGTGAATTATGATTACCTGCATATCTTTCTATTATAACTTAGTCGAAATAAAGATTACGTCATGACCTCAATTCGCACGCACAGTTTTGAACTAAAACAAATAGGGAATCGCTAAATCAAAACGACAAACAATAGCATTGCTATTTGGGCGGAGAAAAGTGGTCTGAAATCATTAACTTTCGCCATAGCCAAACGTCGGTTGCGCACAGTAATCCAAAATTCGCGCCAGTGAAACCGAAACGGGAAGCGCAGGCCAGTTGCTCTCACCAACCACCAGGTGCGCTAGAGTCGATTGGGCCGCCGGGGTCTATGGGAGTGTCCACTCTTTAACTTTTTTTTCTTTCTCTATGGTCTCGCGGCGGTTTCTGATCGGCAGCGCGCGCCACGTGACTGTACGCGGCTCCGGATTGGTCTCCCGGGCGGTTGCCCTTAGCAACCGGCGGAAAGGTCGTCTGCTCGCCGCGCTGACGGCGCTGAGGAGCCGATTTCGTGTCTTTTCAACTCGTCGCGGCGTGGTTTAGAGATCGTATCTCACTTATGATAACGGACCGGCGCTCACTTGTTAGAGAAACGAAAAACGTTGTCAAGCTCGGCCCTTCTTAGCTTGGAGAACGGCTCTCGTCTGTTATCATGGGCCGGCGATTGTTCAAGAAGAAACGCAAGACTGCGCATCAATTTGGTGCTCGTAAGTCGAAGCCACCGATCTCTAAAACAAAGTTTGCTCCGGCGACTTCAGCAGTGACAATGACGGTGGCATGCAGCGCGACGCGGACGTGCAGCTGAGCACCTCAAGCACGGATGGAACATCGTCCGCGCGTATTGGCGAAACTGTTCAGGAACCCAGCCGAAAAAGATGCAATGCGGAAAAAGAAAGCTGCAAAAGCTCATCAGACCATCAGGTCAGATGGTCAAGCGATGCCGCATCGCAAAGGACACAAAGGACTATAACCCTGGTGCCTATTAAATTTTGACAACTTTGAACCTTGTTTTCTCAGTACAGTTATTTTGGCATGTTGCTCAGCTCGTGGAGCAGATATCTTGGTAACTACTTTACACATTTTGATTGCGTTTGTTTTGTCAGACTCACTGAACTGTACTTTAGGGGATAGCGCTCTTCTTTTTTTATCCTAGTGTTTTAAGAATTCGTAGTAGGGTTCCTTGTTTGCACTGCAGTGGGACTGGAGAAAACATAAACTACAAATTTTAGTGTTGAAAAAAAATTATTTCGAGAACGTTATCCCCTTTTGCATACATTTGGCTGTGCATACAGTATTTAACAAACTTTTCACTTGATTTCGTAAATCCTCCAGTCCCTCCACGAGGTTCAAGAAAGAAATAATTTGTCTAGCAAAAAGTTTTCATGGTACCGCCTTGAAATTTTTATGAAAGCATCATAGAGCCATTCTTATTCTATGTACCAATTTTCATTGACATCCACCAAGAAACAAGAAAGTTGGTCCCGAAAGCCGCGTCCCCCCTTAATGTTATGCATCAAGTAACCGTGGCAAGATGAGGAGCAATCGTTTAGCCAACAAAAGCCGATAATGAAGATGGTGATGCCGATATGGATAGTGTGGGGATTGAGGTTGCCATTGCACAGGCTTCCTCTGCTCTGCCATCCTCCAAGCCTCTCCTGTTCACTCGCAACCCGTTTTAGCAGTGGCACTCCATTCGCGACGGTTTGCGTTGGGGGCGGGGCACTGACGTCACAATGTGACCGCATTCAGCTGCTGACGACTGAGCGTGGCTCTTTTATCTTCGGGACCAGCGCAGAGTACATACAGAGCGGTCCACTGTTAAAGGGAACACCAGAGCGCGTGGCGTCTACTCAGCACCACCGCTGAGTTTCGCACAGCCTCTTTCGTCATCTGCTGCCGCGCTTCGGATTGTAGCAAAGAAAGCTGGCCACGCCTTTTTAATGTCGGCCGGTGGCTGCATGGTCACACTCTGAAAGCCAGCCGTTGAAAGCTGAAAGAAAATTAAACGAGGCAAACAAGACAAAAATAATAATTTTTTTTACGGACGTCTCTTCATGGAATAGCTATATTCGATAGTACTTTGTACTCTAACAGAGGGTGCCAATGAAGTGGTTCCATTCCATTTGTGTATATTGTGAGCACAATATTCGTCCTTCACCTTCTTCACTTTGTGGGGTCTCACCCGCGCTCTTGTGACAAAGGAACGACAACACAGTAGTGCAGACAATCAAAAGGGCATTTATTGCACCTTTCATACACTAATGCATGCTAGCCGAATTACTACCAATAGAACATTCACATGGGCATGCGACAAATCAAGAAAGTCTGACTCACCGCGACCGGATAGTGAGCGAATATGTTCGCCTCATGCTATGACACCACCGCCTAGTCATTCACGTGTACGGTCACGCGAACGGTGGTGCGTTCGAACGATCCGTGTTCGTCCATACCGATGTACTGCTCTTAGCCTCACGAGACGGTGCCGCGAAGTGGGCCGGCGCACGCGCGAGACGTCCGTGCATGTTGGTCGCCGATCCCAAGTCCAAGAGGAAGCGCCGTTGACCTTTTTCTCCCAAGTCACCCGCCGTTCGGTGGCGTTAGCATTGCAACACTCGCGCCATCTCTCGCAATGCGCCGCACCACCACAACCGCCGCCGGGCTTAGCCACGCGGAGAAGCCGGACTACAGGAGACATGCGGGGAAAACAACATCAGGGGACGCGTGAGAGTCGCGCTTCCCCACATCCCCCCAACCTTAAATCACTACACATACTCCGGTGAAAAATGTCCACGCGCTTTCCATAACATGCGAGCCGACATTGTCTCTGGGGTTCACCGCTGGCGTCCATTGGTCACAGCACTAGCTCTGCAGATTCGATGGCATGACTCCAGCACAAGACTCCGGAAACGGCGGCACAGAAGTCGGCACGAGCAAGCGTCGCTCGCGCTCACGCGCCCTGCCGGCGAGAGCTGCTGTAGCCGTTGGTGACTGCCGGCTCGTCATGCTGCGCCTGCGTGGCACCCCAAATAAGCACATCGTCCATGTGGCAGACGACTCCCTCCTGTCCTGAAAGAACCTGTCCCATTCGTCTTTGAAAATGCTCGGGGGCCGACGATATTCCGAACGGAAGCCGGTTGAAATAAAATCGTCCGAACGGCGTGATAAAAGTTGTGAATTCCTTGTTCCCTTCACTCAGCGGTATCTGCCAGAAACCCGAGTTCGCGTTGAGTTTCGAAAACATGCTCGCTCCCCATAGTATTCCGATGGTGTACTCGACGGCCGGGATGGGATGCCATTCTCGTTGAACTTATCTGTTGAGTTCCATGAAGTCGAATCAGATTCGAACAGCACCAGAGGGTTTAAGAACGACAACCATAGGTGCGCACCATGTAGTAGGCTCGGTGACAGGAGAAATGATGCCTAGTGCTTGCATCCGCTCAAGCTCTTGTCTTGTTTTTTCGAACAAAGGCAGGGGGACTCTGCGTGGGGACGACAGAGCGAAAGGCTATGCTTCAGGGTTCAACTTGAGGTTGTACTCTTCTTTGAAGGTCCCCAGTCCGTGGAACACTTGTGGAAACTCAGATTCGGGGTCTAGTTTCTTTATTACGTTGATTTGTGGTAGTACGCAGAGCCTTTCTATTGCTGGTTTCCCAAGAAGAGGGGTTCGGAGGCCTTGAAGTACGTACACGTCTTCGCGGCTGTTCGTTCCCGCAAACATCATAATCATGACAGCCATACCAGATATGGCAAGGGATTTACCATCGGGTCCCTGAAGCCGGCGCCTTGCTGGTTGAAGCTTTATCGCGGGAAAGATGCGATTGAAGAGCTCCGCCGGAACGACCCTTTCGTCTGCGCCAGTATCTATTTTAAATACGACGTGCGAAAATTCAACAAGTACTGGAACTTCCCACCTGTAAGCAGATGAATGGGATGCGACTCCGAGGAAACCTGGTTCCTCGGTCCGGTTTTCGACGTTCCTGACAGCTCTGGTTGATCAGCAAACCGCCTCGAAGTGTCCTCTTTTGTCGCACTTTCTGCAGACTGCATCTTTCGCTGGACAGGACGCTCGATTGTGCCTGTTTCTTCCGCACCACCCATATTGTTTGGGAACATTGGTTCCACTTTCAGGCGGAGACACGTTCTTCCCCACTTGTCGCGTACCCTTCTGGGACTGTATTTGGTGGACTTCCTGTTCTCACATGCGGTGAGGCTCTGCCTGCTGTTGGTTGACGGTCTCATGCTGTCGTGCCACCAACAATGCTTTCTGTAGTTTTAGGTCCGGATCGAGTTGCAGAGCTCTCGAGATTTTACGATCTTGCAGGCCCACCACGAGACGATCTCGAATTAAATCTTCTCGCAGCTCCTCGTAGTCGCACGTGGAAGCAAGCGTGTGCAGTGCGGTAACGAAATCCTCGACGGATTCACCGTCTTCTTGCGTTCGGGTGTTAAACTTAACCCTTTCATAAATGATGTTCCGTCGAGGAACAAAGTAGGCCTCGTACTCCTGCAGTACGACCTCAAACTTTTTCTGGTCGTCAGGTTCAAGTTTGAACGTTTTGAAGATATCCTCGGCCTGAGGTCCCATTAGATACACCAATGCATCTATTGACTCTTTTCTGGCTTCCCGTCTAGTCCAGACACAGTTCGGAAGCAAAGAAATCGCTGTTTCCAGGGAGGCCAGTCGTTGGGTGTTGTGAAGCTGAAGGGCTCGGGTGGAGCAATTTGAAACAAAGCCATCTTACTTGGTCTATCCTTGTAAGGTACCTGGTGGCTTGTCCGGCGTCTGGAACTGTTCAGTGGGCCCGATGCGTCCTCGTTTCAGGGATAGTCTGACGTCCGACAGCCGTGTTGCCTCAGATCGGCAGGCGCCACTTCTGACACCATGTTTGCGTCGCGACGAGGTGGAAAGAAAAGCGTCTTTCACCTTCAACAAGCAACAACAAAAAGAACCTTTATTATCAGGAAGCAGCGGCTTTTATAGACCGCATCGCTAGTGCCACCGCGGCACTGTTACTGCTGACGCTGCCTAAGCTGGCGACCTATCTTATCACACAGCCACAG
Organism: Dermacentor silvarum; assembly: GCF_013339745.2. Lineage (NCBI taxonomy): Eukaryota > Metazoa > Arthropoda > Arachnida > Ixodida > Ixodidae > Dermacentor > Dermacentor silvarum. Next base: position 172,560,238 of record NC_051161.1, on the reverse strand, counting down.
GCATCTCCATTGCCAGGGGTGGCTCGTTCGTAGGCCGGGGCAGCAGCGCAGACGATGTGCAGGTGACAGCAAACCAAGGGTGACTCCACTCACGCTGCGTACACTCAACGCACTCGACAAACATTAAAGTAGTGCAAGGGAGAGGAATTCGGCAGACGCATCGCCCACGTGGTACGATGTTCAATTCGGCTAGCAAAATTTCGGGCGGCTATTCGGATACTAAGTTCACGTGAACAAAGCTCGCTTTCTTGAGTCGAACGAGTAATTTCAATTCATGCGAGGCGAACTAATGAGGGAAGCAATGTGCGACACATCAACACTACGGTCCACCAAGTTTTGTCCCTCAACGTGCGACAGGCGGCTTAGTAAAGCCTTAGGCCTAATTCATCGCTACTTTGACAACAACCGGCATCCAAAAAAAAAAAAAAAAACATCACCCAAAATGGGCACCACAAGCAGCCGCAAGGAGACGTTAGCTCTGTGAGGTGGTCCTACCCCGCTCGGTGCACACAGCATCCGAGTTGACGGCGCCCACCGTCCCAGACGATGTCGGAGCGCCCAATGCCAGGCCGCAATACCAGTCAGCCCGTAGCGGCACCCGTGGCCACCCGGCTCCCTGAGCTGCGACTTCCGAAGTCAAAGATATAGAAGAAGCTATTTACATAAGAAATTCGGACCACCCACGAGGCTTCCGTACTCACTTGCTTCAGGCTTGCCAATGCTCCGCGGGCGCTAGGCCTCGCTCTCCCAGGATGCAGAGCACGTGGCTCTCGTACCGACGAGTGTACATCAAAACACTCGCGAAAAGGCTTAGCATGTTGAAAAGTTCAAACACGCTACAGCAACCGTCGCCTCACTCAAGAAAGCATGCCGCCGACACTAGCGATCAAAATCCACGCTAGGACTACGCTTCGGTTGAAACAAAGGTCTCGAACTGAGCAAAACTTTATCGTCCGATGCCCCAAGAGCCCCACGTTGAGCAGCCAGATGTGGGGTCTCACTCTTATGTGTGGGGATGCGCGACTCTCATGCATCCCCTGATGTTGTTTTCCCCGCATGTCTCCTGTAGTCCGGCTTTTCCGCGTGGCTAAGCCCGGCGGCGGTCGTGATGGTTGCGGCGCATTTCAAGAGATGGCACGAGTGTCGCGATGCTAACGCCACCGAACGGCGAGGTGACTTGGGAGAAAAAGGTCAACGGCGCTTCCTCTTGGACTTGGGATCGGCGACCAACATGCACAGACATCTCGCGCGTGCGCTGGCCCGCTTTGCGGCACCGTCTCGTGAGGCTAAGAGCAGGACACCGGTATGTACGAACACGGATCGTTCGAACGCGCCACCGTTCGCGTGACCGTACACGTGAACGACTAGGCGGTGGTGTCATAGCATGGGGCGAACACATTCGCTCGCTATCCGGTCGCGGTGAGTCGGACTTCCTTGATTTGTCGCACGCCCATGTGAATGTTCTATTGGTAGTAATTCGGCTAGCGTGCATTAGTGTATGAAAGGTGCAATAAATGCCCTTTTGATTGTCTGCACTACTGTGTTGTCGTTCCTTTGTCCCAAGAGAGCGGGTGAGACCCCACAACTTGTACATAATCAACATCACTGTGCGCGTCGTCTTTGTTCAGCACGTGTCTCAGCCGAATAAAGGCGTCGAGACAACAGCTGTGCTGCTGCCTTACAAAGTGGTGGAGGCTGCTTTCGATCCCCTAGACCTCTACGACGTCAAGTTCCACTGGAGCTTCGTTTGGGTCGCCGTTTGCTCCGCCTATCCATTGCCATGACCCAAGTACCGCAACCCAGAGCCTCCGGCATCACCCCCTCTGCCCCCCAACCAGCTGCTTCCGCATGGACCATTACCGCCTCGCAGCGTGACCCCACTGTATTCTCTGGTCTCCCGCACGACGACGTCGAGGACTGGCTGGAGAACTATGACCGAGTGAGTGGGTACAACCACTGAGACGACACTCAAAAACTTCGCCACATCGTCTTCTACCTGTCCCATGTCACGAAGACATGGTTCTTTAACCATGAGAGCACCTTGCCAGATTGGACCACCTTCCAGCACCAAGTACAGAAGATTTTCGGTACACCATCCATCCATTCTGAAGTTTCAAAGCAGCAGCTCAATGCGCGCATGCAACAACCAAGGGAGACGTACACTTCGTACATTGACGACGTCCTTTCCCTTTGCCGCCGCGACAATGAGCGAGCCCGATCGCGTTTGACACATTTTAAAAGGCATTGGACACGTTGCGTTTAATGCACTGGCAGTTAAAAGCCCCACAACCATGGATGATGTCATTGCGACCTGCTAGCATCTGGATGCACTACAAGCCATCTGGTTACAGCCAGACGTCTGTGACATGCTGCCTTCTTCGGATGTCGATTTGCGCACGTTGATCCAGGCTCTGATCCGCGAAGAGCTTCAAGCACAAGGACTGTCGTGCTCTGCTGTTCCTCAAGCTCACTCTACGTCCACTGGGCTACGAGACATCATCAATGACGAGCTGTCTTCCTTGGTTTTACGCTGTGCGCCCTGACCCTCCGACGCCACCAAATCCGCCAGCCACGTACGTCCAAGTTGCTGTCATGCAACCTTCCGTAGCTCAGCGTACCCTTCCGGTTCCTGAGAACGACGTAGTAGCCTTTACACCCCGTGCACCTGTACCTGCATTTTACGCCCCCTGGTGCTCCTCCCACCCAATCTGTTATTATTGTGGCATTCGAGGCCACATCTCGCGGTTTTGTCAATGACGAATGCCGTGGCTATGATGCTAACGAGAAGGATTTGGTGTCCTTTCCGAGCCCATACCAGCGCCGCCCTTCAACACATTCCGTCTCCCCACCCACTCCACCCGACGCTCCTCGAAACTATCGTCCAGGACGCTGCCACTTTCCTTCCCCTTTCCGACGCTCAACATCACCACTCCAGCCAGTCACCCACAACTATGACTACCGCTCGGAAAACTAGATGATGCAGTTTTTGGAGGTAAAGCTGCATCGCTCGGACAAACAACACCTCCTGAGAGCCCGGCCAATTTGTTATTAGTGTATGCTGAAGGTGTGCCTGTTCAAGCATTAGTTGATACGGGAGCCGCTATTTTTATTATTCATGCCGATTTGTGCTCTCGTCTACACAAGGTCACTACACCTTAACATGGCACTCCTTTACGTAGCGCGAATAACCTTACGATACGGCCATCGGAACAGTGTACCATTTGCATTTTTATTGATGGGATCTGCCACCATATTCTGTTCACAGTGCTGACTTCCTGCACTTATATGCTCATTCTTGGTTGGGACTTTCTTTCTGCCGCTGCCGCTTTTATCTCTTGCCGACAACGCCTTGTCCACATGCGCGAGACCGATGACACCGACGAGGGGCCTCAGTTCCGCCACAGTTTGCAAACCGTAGCCAATTGTGTGGTGCCACCTAGCCACGAGCAACTTCTTGCGATTGCTTCCGACGTAATTGACAATGGCGATGTTCTAGTCGCCCCATCAGCCCGTTGCCTGTCCAAAGGCATTGCACTAGCGTCGAGTCTCGTTCGATTCATCAACGGCACGGCCCTTCTCGCTGTACTGAACGTTACAAATGAGCCGATTTTGCTTCCCAAAGGTGCCGTCATGGTCTGCTGTGTAGACAAACAGCCTGTCTCGGTGATGGCTTTGAGTACTCGTACTGCAGAACCACGCCCACCTGCAGATACTGCTCCTGCTACTGCTCTCGCCAATGCAATCAGTGCGGATCTGACTCCGCAGCAAGCACGTCAACTACTGGCCTTGTTGTCGAAACATAAAGCTTCCTTCGACGTACACTCGCCTCTCTTGGGACAGACTTCTCATCGCATACACGTCGATGGCAGTTCTATCGTCCGCCGTCGAACATATCGCATCTCTTCCGCTGAACGCGAGATAATCAACAAGCACGTTGCCAACATACTCGAGTGAAATATCATCCGCCCCTCCGCCAGCCCTTGGTCGTCACCCGTCGTTCTGGTGCGCAAGAAAGATGGCTCAGTGTGATTTTGTTTTGATTACCGTGCGTTGAACAAAATAACCCGAAACGACGTTTATCCTTTGCCTCGCATTGATGATGCCTTAGATTCATTGCAAGGCGTGGAATACTTTTCCAGTCTTGGCTTACGCTTGGGTTATTGGCAAATTCTGATGCACGAGGCCGACAAGGAAAAAACTGCGTTTGCAACACCTGATGGACTGTATGAATTTAACATCATGCCTTTTGGCCTCTGCAATGCACCAACAACCTTCGAACGAATGATGGACGCTGTTCTGTGGGGCCTTAAGTGGAAGTCTTGTTTGTGCTACCTTGACCACATAGTCATATTTTCTTCAACCTTCCAACTACACTTGCAGCACCTAGACGAAGTTCTGACGTGTCTCTCTGCATCTGGCCTTCAGCTGAATACCAAAAAGTGCCACTATGCCAGCAAGACTATTAAAGTACTGGGCCACCTCGTAAGCAAAGACGGCATTCGGCTTGACCCCGAACAGATTGCCGCCGTCCTCTGCTTTCCGAGGCCCCAACGCTCCAAAGAACTTCGCAGCTTTCTTGGCCTCGCTTCTTACTTCCGGCGCTTCATACGTGACTTCGCCACCATCGTAGCTCCGCTTCACCGACTCCTTCCTTCGGGAACCCGATATGTATGGACAGACGAGTGCCAAGCGGCTTTTGACACTTTAAAGCGTGCCCTCACGTCTGAGCCAGTGCTTTGTCATTTCGATGACTCCACACCCACTCTACTCCATACTGACGCCAGCGGCCATGGAATTGGCGCTGTTATTTTGCAACGACAACGTTCTGAGGAACGCGTGGTCGCATACGCAAGCCAGACGCTAACATTGGCCGAGAAAAATTATACAATCACTGAGCAGGAGTGTCTCGCTGTTGTTTGGGCCCATCCAATAATTCCAACCGTATTTACACAGCCGCCACTTTACGGTCGTGACCGACCACCACGCCTTATGCTGGTTGTCGACGTTAAAGAATTTATGTGGACGTCTAGGTCGCTGAATACTTCGTCTGCAAGAATATGACTTCGACGTCACGTACAAATCCGGCAAGAAACACAACGATGCAGATGCTCTCAGCCGCTGTCCGTTACCACCACAGTCCGACATTCCCCTCCTGCCTCCATCCGTCACCGAGTCTGTGAACGCGTCCTCTGCAGTTCTTTCACTCACCGCTCTCAACGGTCTTCCTTCTTTCCACCCCGAGATTTTTGCGTCCCACCAACACAACGACGCTTACTGCCACTCAATTATGGAATGCCTTCACGACTCATCTCGTCCTCCTAACGCGCGAGCCCGTCGCCAGTTACAGAACTTCAAACGTGAAAACTCAATCCTATACCGGTATGTCTTCCACCCCGAAGGACAGCGTTGGGTTCCTGTCGCTCCTCGGTCACTCAGGGAACAGATATTGAAGACATTTCACGATGATCCCACGGTTGGTCATCTCGGCTTTAACAAGATCTATGAATGCATCCACAGTCGTTTTTTCTGGCGTGGACTTGCCACCTGCGCAGCGAAATACGTCGCTTCTTGCTCGCTCTGCCAGCGCCTCAAACGGCCCACTTCACCTCCGGCTGGACTACTGCAAACTCTTCCCTGTCCTGACGCTCCATTTGCAGTCATCGGGATTGACCTCTACGGACCGCTGCCATTATCAGCTAGCGGCAAGAGATGGATTGTCACTGCAGTCTACCACTTAACCAGGTACGCCGAAACAGCTGCGCTACTCTCAGGATCCGCGGAGGAGATTGCAACTTTCTTCTTGGAAGCCATCATTCTACGACATGGAGCACCACGCGTCCTTTTGAGTGACCGTGGCAACGCGTTTCTGTCGAAGCTACTCGAGGACGTCCTCCGTACATGTAACACCATCCATAAGAACACTACCAGCTACCATCCTCAGATTAATGGCCTCACAGAGCGCTTTCATCAAACTCTCTCTCTCCATGTACATCAACGCTGACCACACCAACTGGGATACCATCCTGCCATTCGTGACTTTTGCCTACAATACCACTGCACAGCGCACTACTGGCTACTCACCATTCTTTCTAGTTTACCGGCGTCAACCGGCCTCTCTCCTCGATGTCTCAGTTTTTGATGTCCCCGTGAACTCGACGGCATCAGTGAGTAAGCAGTTAATATCTCGCCTTGCCACGTGTCGCCATCGTGCCCGCCTCAACACCGAAGCAAGTCAACAGGATAGGAAGACTCGCTACGATGCATTTCACCGCGTCGTTCTGTTCAGCCCCGGAGATGAAGTGTTATTGTGGACACCAACTTGAGTTCCTGGCCTGTGTGAAAAGTTTCAGTTGCGTTTTATAGGGCCCTACACTGTTGTCGAGCAAACTTCGCCAGTGAACTACCGCGTCACTCCCGCTGTCACGTCTTCCGATGGCCGCTACCGTGGCACAGAAATCGTCCATGTTTCGTGCCTAAAGTCATTCCAACGGCGTACCGCACCGCTATAAACCGCGGCCAGGTTGGCCGCTTCCGCGCGAGGGGGCAATTAGTGTTTGCACAACATTCGTTCTTCATCTTCTTCACCTGTACATAATCGTCACTGTGCGCGTTTTCTTCGTTCAGCGCGTGGCTCAGCCGAATAAAGGCTTCGAGACAACAGCTGTGCTGCTGCCTTACAACATATACCATGACAATAAACAGCGCCGGGCACTTCGTTCATTGTAGGCCCAGCCGAAGGTCGCGTCGTTCCTCTCGTCTCAACAGCTACAAGCGGGTTAGCTTGGGAGCTGAGCGCACGCGCTCTTGATCCCTACACGTACGAGAGGCAGGCAGCCTGTGCTGACCCACCGCCCGTAACGCATGCGCAGGGACGCACTTCGACCCAGCGTATTGCGGAGGGTGACGCTCGTTGCAATTGCTGCATCAGATCGCTGTGGACACTGAAGGTGGACGGGGTCACTGACCCTGTGATGTCAGAACGAGAGCGGCTCTCTGCAGTTGCCACCGCTGTGCAAACGCCTTGCAGCCATGGTTGTGGCTGCCCATCTACGGCAGCGGGACCAGCCGACCTGGCAGCGTCCTACCCCATCCGGCTGGAGTTCGAGACTGCCACCACCACGAATGCGGCACTCGTCGTGCTTGCCAACAACTCCGACACCAACAGTGAGCCCATTCCTGTATCAAATGGCCTACAATCAAGCCTTCCCTCGAGACTCCTACGTCTTCGGCCACCGCTCTAGCCACAGAACTTTATGTGCCATTCCTCTTTGCACCTCGGACACTGTCCTGCGCCAGCAATCAACTATTTTGTAATATTTCTCTCCCCCTTCCGCGGCGTTTATTTTTCTTGTATTATATTTAGAACTGTAACTTGTACTATCGAACATAGTATGTTTTACTTTACCACGAGTCTGGTATTTTTGTTGTTTATCTTTTTGTTTTTTATCTGTAGTATAGCACATGAAAGTGTCTTTGTATGTTGGAACGCGATGTTGGGAGGTTAGCATTTAGCTTGTGCATGAAAGACTCAATTGTCTTTGGTGCATAAGCCCCTACAAACTGCTTCGCCAGGCTGGGTGGATGGAGAGGAGGATGTGGGGATGCGCCGTTGCCATTGTGCGGGCTTCACCTGCTCGGCCATCTCCAAGCCTCCCCTGTTCGTTCGCAAGCAGTGGCGCTCCACTCGCGACGGTTTGCGGTGGGACCGAGGTGCTGACGTCACGAAGCGGCTGCGTTCGGCTGCTGACTGCTGAGCGTGGCTCGCTTACCTCCGGGAGCAGCACAGGGTACGTACATGTGAGGAAAGCATACAAGCAAGCATACGTGCTTTCCTCATGTCCACCGACACCTTTGTGACTAGGACTTGAGCTCGTGCACGGTGCCTTTGCCTGAGCGGGGTGCGCGTACTTTGCGCTGATCCTTTCCTGAGGCTAAGCCGAAGAGCGGTGCCTAGTGCTTGCGTGAGGTCATACCATGCCGAGCCACACTTGCCAAAGGCCCAAGCCAAAGGAGATTGTCCGAGCTCTCGTGCGTTGGCCCATTGGTTATCGCCACAGCAATTGCATAGCCACCAGGACTTTTCCTAGTGGTGTGTCCCAGCTTGAGCCTGTGCTCACGCAGCGACGTGCTATGGTACCCGTGTCTGTATTTTCACCCTTGGTGCGGGCGTTTGTGCAGTGCTGGTGCCGCCGGAGTACGGTTTCCGTTAACTCACGGGCAATACTGTGTTTTTGCGTGCATCGCTTGGCAGCCCCTTGCGGCCTGAGCTCGCGCACAGCGGTGCTGGAGGCGACAACTGACGCGGCCCTGTGACTCACTAAGGTCGAACCTGCGGTGGTCAGTACTTTTGTGAGACCCAAGGACCCCACAATAGTTCACGAAAGAAACTGATGCTGCATTGTTGCGTGCCATTGGTGCCTGAAAGTGCGCGTGCTTTAAAAGCTATTTGTGGCATGGGTCATAGAATGGGTGGGAGCGGCCCAGCCCCGTACATAAATTTTATTTTTTTTTCAAATATATTCTTCAGGGATACACGGCGCAGCTAATACTCGAGAGTTTCGTGACCACCTGAGATAAAATCACCATCTATAAAAATAAATGTCAAAAGGAATTCCGTATATGAGTTTAACAGATTAATGTTTGAAGAACACTTTCCTGAAAAAGTGTAGTACACACAGTTCTTTGGGCACGAAATAAGAAAGTTAGCGTCACCGGTGCCCGTGCTATGCAGTGTAACAGATTTGCTATAGGATGTTTGTTACCACATAGTCTGTGTGGTGCCAGTGGCCACAGCAGGACTTTGTGAAAGGGACATTTGCAATTGACCAGCATCGCTGGGTAGTAAAGGTTGGCCCTTACTGTCCAATGCAACCCTCCTCAAGATGTCATATGTACGAGCTGCCTAGGAGAAAAACTATTGTACTCATGTATTGTTACTTGCCCTTTTACTGTGGTCACATGCCTACCTTAAGCGACATGGTAACGGCAAACACGTGTTAATCCATGAAAAGAAAAACGTCAACATTAGGGGAGAAAAAATGGCCACTGTGGCCACATAATGAGGCCACAGTGCATTTCTGGTGGCAAACGCTCATTTTTCGTTGAAATTGGCCTTGGAGCTGGCAATTTCAACATCTTAGCGGGTCGGTGTTGAAGTTCTGGCAGGAAAGTCTTCTCTGCTTAAGACCAGCAGCTGCTGGAGGAGCTCAATTATGAAGAGGCCAAAGTAAGCACTTTGAAATATAGTAAAAATGTTGGAAAAGTGAAGTTCAGCTGCTAACGTTTTCTTCAATTTATTCACTGCTGTGAGATCATTAACCTGATGATTTATTGTCATTCTGCTACTTACAGATAGCGCTCTGATCATGGAATTCTGATGTTGGTACGCTGCAATCATGAGCCACACTAATGTTGGTCCACTGCAAACATGAGCCACACAAATTTTTTTTTTTTTTTTTTGACGCGGCGAAAGGCAAATTGTCACAATTCACACACCTCAGATCCCTAAAGGTTGCTTAAAAAATCACAATTTTGATGCAGAAAGAAATCCAAAGCTGATTCTGAAAGCCTCCTCCCATGTCGGCCAAGTGAAAAGCGGGATGTACGTATCTGAAAAACCATTTCAATATGGTGTTGCAATCTGTGGGGATGCGCGACTCTCACGCGTCCCCTGATGTTGTTTCCCCCGCATGTCTCCTGTAGTCCGGCAGCCTGGCGGTGGTTGCGGCGCGTTGCGAGAGATGGCGCTAGTGTCGCGATGCTAACGCCACCGAAACGGCGAGGTCACTTGGGAGAAAAAGGTCGGAGGCGCTCTCTCTTTGGCTGGGGATCGGCGACCAGCACGCACGAACGCTTCGCGCGCGCACCGGCCCGCTTCGCGCGACCGTCGCGCGAGGCTTAGAGCGGGACACCGGTATGGACGAACACGGATCGTTCGAGCGCGCCACCGTTCGCGTGACTGTACACGTGAACAACTAGGCGATGGTGTCATGGCATGGGGTGAACGTATTCGCTCGCTATCGGGTCGCGGTGAGTCGGACTTCCTTGATTTGTCGCGCGCCCGTGTGAATGTTCAATTGGTTGTAATTCAGCTAGTGTGCATTAGTGTATGAAAGGTGCAATAAATGCCCTTTTGATTGTTTGCACTACTGTGTTGTCGTTCCTTTGTCCCAAGAGCACATGTGAGACCCCACAAATCATAACATCAAAATGACGAAGTGATCGATTTTAATAGGTGCAGTAAGGAAAAAGTGGATGAGGACTATTTTCATCCACCTTCTTTGTCCCCATTTCTGAAGTACTTCTTGAAAAGCAAAAGCTGCAACACACTTTTAAGACTGCTTACATGTGGGAATGCATTCTTAGTCCACGCAAGCTCTCCCCTGCATTCTAACTGTGCTTCTGTAAGGCTAAACCAAATACAAGCATCTCAATGTGCTCGCGAGGAGTTGGTAACTCGAAGGGCCACTCAGTGCTGTTCAAATGGACATTAATGCTTTTTATCTTTTTATAACACTCATAACTTGGCGCCACCTCCTTCCCATTGGCTGTGTCGTCACATGCCTATTGCACTAGGCCCACCTTTAGTCAGCGTCAGGGAAGCATGCTTGTCTCACACCCGGACTGAGGTTAGCTCCACTCACACAACAATGTGTGAGTTGGCAACAACTCAGACCGATGGGAGGAGCCGAAGAAGCTCTTTTTAATACTTCTAACCACGCAGCACGAGACACACGCGCCGGAGCGCGCCATATATAAAAGGTGGCCAAGGAAGATGACGATGGCTGTTAAACCCAGTTTCAATTCCCACCCAGACCGAAATGCGCCAAATTTTCTTTTCAAAGCCATTACTTTACTTTCTTTACAGGAACCTCGCTGAAAAGTTTGACATCAATCTGATCATTCTGAGACCAGTTTCTACTTTTTGCGCCATCTTTGCGCCCAACGCCGACTACGCCAAAGAATTTTCGTGCAACGGGCCATACAATGCTTTCGCATAAAATTTTTTAATTTTTAGCGAGTTCACCACGTTCATAAATTTGCACTGCATGGCTCAAATGCAATAACAGGTACAGGAACAAAATCATCTCCTTCAAATGCAGTACACAGAGATGACACATAGGCAACTGGCCAGGTATGAATCACCGCTGGCAAAAGCAGTGCGATTTTATAATTTTTTTTAATCCGTCTGTGCACGATAACCAACTCTACGGTCGGCAGTGTTGTATACAACACCTTGCCAAAGCGACTGTCTCCTGAAGCGGCACGAGGTGCTGTGAAATCAACATACCTAGCAAGCGAGTCCCACCACAGCTCCACGCACTGCACGGCGGTCACGTGGTGGCCACAAAACTCGGCAGCCTGAGCTGCCCGCAGGAAGTTCACGCAGCCGAGCCGCAGGCCCTCCCACAGCGTCCTGGCCCTGAAAGAGATCACCCCTCACCGTGCAAATTTCGAAATGCCACGCTCAACAGATCTCGTCTTTGATTTCTTGAAAGGCAGCAAAGCGATTTTACATATTGCCACGAGCTGGTGCCCACGCTCTCCAAACATCTCATCGAGGTCGCTGTTTTGCTGTTGCACTACCGAGCCTCAATAATTTGCAACAAACTGGTGGAGGTGCATTAAGTACTTGAACAATATTTAAAACAAAACATTTTTCTAAGATGCATTATTAGCATTATACTGTTTTCACCCATAGCCACATCACTTACGGTATTGCTTCTTGAAGAAATACTGCCATCTCTCGTTTATTCACCACTCACAAAACCAAGCATTACAAACACCTGATCTTATGCTGCCCTGATTAAAGCAACGTTCTTCTTGTGACGAGAGAAGTTGGGCTTGTTGGTGACTCATGATCAAAGCATGAGACAGACAATACAAAGACAGCGCCTATTGTCACGAAATTTTATTCCAAAGATGGTGCACAGCATATTCTTGTGACAAATTTGTTCAGCAATTGCCTCCAAATTTTGTTTTATAAATTATCTACAAATTTTGGAAGGAATCAAGCCATACAAAAGAAATATCCCAGTTTCGCCATAAGGGCGAAACTGTATGGCGGTAGTGGCAGTACGAAATGAAGCTGACAAAGTAAAAACGAGCTGTTGTGCTAGGGGTCCTCTGTTTGAATTCTGCCATCGGACAATTTCATTTATGTGCATTAATTAAGGCCAACATCTTTCCTAGGGACTTTTCCCATCGGGTATATTTCAAAGCTCTTTTCTGGGCCGATCCCAGGGTAGTGTGCAGCTACGCCAATAAAGTTACATCATTTTCAGGTTTGAGGTCTGTTGTTGTTTCCCACTTTTAATATTTAAAAGTCTGAGAAGATTTACAATAGAAGGCATGTGCTGTCAGTGTTTTGTGTCATGAGATTTGTTACTTGGCTGTCATTCTCAAAATTCTGAGGAATTATTTTGTCAAGAATCTAAGACCCGGTATCAGCAACTTTAGTGTTAGAATAGTCCGACAATATAACTCGAATATACCACATGTCATATAACAAGGCGTGGAATAACGCATGCATATATCTAAATGTATACGGAACTTCGCAGCGACGACAACGGCAAGAAGTTATTTGCAGTGCCCCTATAATTGCTATCGCAATAAAACTGAATGATAGTATGGATGACAGGCACATCACTGTCATGCATGGATGCCTGCCCAGTTCAGCATACACCTAATTATAAATTACCATGATTTCTATAAAGAACAAGGGAACTGAGGGCACTGAATTCTGTTAGCCAGAAACATATGAAGCCAAGGAAAAAATAGAGGAAATTATTTGTAGTTCCAATTGAAGTGTAGGAATGATAAGTTAAAGGCAAATGAAAGTGCACAAAGAAAAAAGAATTTGCCACCAGCGGGACTGTATCGCAAGGAAGTGCACAGACCGAGTGTGCCCCAGCTCGTGGTTGCAGAATTGCCCCTTTAGCTACAAGTATAAATGGTGCCCAAGGTTCACTGTTCTGCAGACTTCTTTCGGCGCAACCATGGCCGATGGACGGTGTTAGAAGTGGATTCAGTCGTTATCACCCTGGGAAGCTATGTACAGACGTCGGACAGCTTGCACAGTTGGCAAGATATCGATGCCATTAAGCCACTAAAAGCACTACGCTTAGTCATAGGTGGAGGGAAAACGTGTAAGCTATTTCGTCAAAGGTGCGACTATTTTTCTGAAAGCGACAAGAGTGTACAAAAAAGCCAAGGTCGGAAGCTACAAAAACAGCCTTTTTGGCCGGTGAAGAGGTATACAACAAGTTTTCTCTTGCGATGGGAGAAAGCAAACCAGACTACAAGACAGTTGTAACCAAATATGAGGAGCACTTGGTCAAACAGAAAATGAAATTGACGAGAGAGGCGCAAGAAGAAGGCGGAGTGTTTGAGCAATTTTTACGATATGAAGAAACAGGCTAGACACTACAACTTCGGAGCTACTGTGGATGACATGGTTCACGACCAGATTGTATTTCGAACAAACTCTCTAAAATTACGAGAGAAAATGTTCCAAGAAAAGAACTTGACTTTCTCGAAGGCTAACTATTTGTGCAAGGCATCGGAGGCCTCAGCCTGTCAGAACGAAATGTGGAACGAAACATTTGTCTAGTCACAAAACTAGATTGGGATATACAGTGGAATCTCAATGATACGAATCTCACGGGGTCACGAAAAATATCCCTATTAGCCAAAATTCGTGTCATCAAAACACAATTAAAACTAGCTAAATCAAGGGGGGACGCGGGGATCAGATCGCAAAAATCGCGAGAAAAATCTATATCTGAAAACCACGCGTTTGGGTATCTGCCAGTAGCGTACCCAGGATCTCTGCCAGGGGGGGGGGGTTGACAGTTTGCCAATACCATCTAAATAGCACTAATTTCAATTTCTTCAAGGGAAATTGTCAAAAAATGCGCTTTTTATGAGTGTACAGACGATTGCGCGCCTTATATCTTAGTTGCAGTACTCAAATGCGCAAGGAAAGAAAAGGGGTTAAACAAAAGAGGGGGGTTAAGTCGGCCTCAGGGGGGGGGGGGGGGGGGGTTACAACCCCCGAACCCCCCCCCCCCCCCCCCGTCGGTGCGCCACTGGTATCTGCAACGCCTAATCTACGCTGCATCAAAATGGTTTGGCTGAAAACGCACTGAAAGTGCCCGAAAAAGTTTAATTCGTCAGTGCGCAGGGCGAGACAACAGCTTTAAGTCGCGCAAAATCACCGCAGTTCACGGAGCCATATCTCGTATTTTCCGCCACCGAGCGCCGCCATCTTGGTATCGTTCGAAAGCTCAAAGTTTCGCCGTTACGCTTCTCAATTCGTCCGTCGTCGCCAACTTGTAACAAACGCACAAACACCAAAGAAGCGCGGGTCTGCGATAGGTAGTCACACGGGCCCTCTGATAAAAGCGGGCCTCTGATTGGCTGCCGTGCTGAAAGGCGTCTCTCCATTGGTTGCTGCTGTGACAGGGGCAAGATGGCAACCGCAGTTGTCTGCTTCGTAAACCACGCCGGCGTCTTCACTTGACATACAGAATTCGGATTACTGAGAACTCCCAGGTTAGTGATGGATCGTCGCTCGTTGGCGAATAAACTTTGGACGAAGCACGCCTTCGGAATACGGAAGCGCTCCTACGGCAAGAAAATACGGCGATTAGCGGGAGAAGCGGAGGAGCACCCGACTGAACGAGCGCAACCTTGCACCGTGTGACTCCAGCAGCGAAACCCACAATCGCCCTGTGCCATCGGCACCGATAACGCAGCCGACGGAAGACGCGCCAACGGAGGCTCCCGCGCCTCGGCGTACGGCCGCGCGAATCAGCTGAGATCGTATCTCGGTAGACATATAGCTCGCTGCGACTAGGCAAAATGGCGCAAAAAAGAACGCGGCCCGAAGGAGGAGCACCCGACTGAACGAGCGCAACCTTGCACCGTGTGACTCCAGCAGCGAAACCCACAATCGCCCTGTGCCATCGGCACCGATAACGCAGCCGACGGAAGACGCGCCAACGGAGGCTCCCGCGCCTCGGCGTACGGCCGCGCGAATCAGCTGAGATCGTATCTCGGTAGACATATAGCTCGCTGCGACTAGGCAAAATGGCGCAAAAAAGAACGCGGCCCGAAGGAGGAGCACCCGACTGAACGAGCGCAACCTTGCACCGTGTGACTCCAGCAGCGAAACCCAGAATCGCCCTGTGCCATCGGCACCGATAACGCAGCCGACGGAAGACGCGCCAACGGAGGCTCCCGCGCCTCGGCGTACGGCCGCGCGAATCAGCTGAGATCGTATCTCGGTAGACATGCGACTAGGGAAAATGGCGCAAAAAAGAACGCGGCCCGAAGCACGGCAGCCACTCCGCCCGATGGCACGCGGAAAAGGAGGAAACGCAACAAAAGCGCCACCGCTTCGAACTCTTCGTGCCCATTCGCGGCCTCCGCGCTGTCCGGCGTCGCGTCCGCGCCTCCGCACCAAAAGAGAAAGGGAGAAAGCGCATGACTGCGCGCTGTTCTTTCGCGGCCGTCGGTGGGGCGGCATTTATTCGTATCAACCGACGCGGGTCGAAAATCGATTCGTAACAACCGTTTTCTAGCATGTTGCAAAGTAATCGGGCTCGGCCGGGACCGCAGAAAAATTCGTATCATCCGGAAATTCGTATTAGCCGTGATCGTATCATCGAGGTTCCACTGTACATGGAGGGCTCACAAGTGTCACGTGATTAGCGCGCTGACCGCATACAGATGGACGACGAAGAGAGAGAAAGGGGGGGGGGGGGCATCGCTAGAGTTTGCCGTGACCCTCCCGATTTCAGAGTGGTGGCAAATCATGCTCAACCTGAAAATGGGAAATGTGCCTGCTCTTTACACCGACCGCAGTTGAGTGTGCACCGCAACAACAATGTGCATGGATCAGTGTCCTTAAAGGGACAGACAACCGCTTAGAACGAGATAACCCTGCTGATGGAAAGATTGCCTATCGTACTGGTTAAAACGAGCCAGGTTTTGCTTATTAAACGCGAATTTATATTTTTAATTCTTCTCTAAAAGTCGCGTAGGCCTTTGGCGCACCAAGCAGCAAGAACATGAAGATGCATATGAGGTCTACCACTTGACCTTCTATTAGTATATGCGGTTCCTGGTCTTTTAATTAGTATTACAGTGTAGACCGCTTATAACATAAGTCGCCGGAGTCGCGAATATCCGCACTATAACCAAAGCAACAATTTTCAAGGCCCGCACATATACAAAACATGTGCACCGAGCCGCCACGCGTATGCGACAGTCGAGGAATGCGGCTAGAAAGTTTGCATTCAATGTACAGTCGATTCTCGTTAATTCGAACCAAATCACGCGGCGGCGAATCCGACCGGCATTGCTCCGGCACCGTCATAGAGTAAAAGCTTAGGAGAGACAATGTCGCGCGCGAACAAAACAAAAAAAGAAAGAAAAAAAAACGCGGCGGAAATTTCACCCTCTTTCAAATGGCAAGGACGCTGATTCTGCGTTGCGCCGGAACATGCGTGTACGTGCCGACGTCTCAGCAACGCTACCGTAGCCACGCATAGAAAATGGCAGTGAACCCTTCTTTCTACTTTCTAGTCGCGTGTTGACCTTGCACGCTGCGGCTACGACGAAGCAGGAAGCAGCGGCGCTGTCCCAGGCCGGCCAACGAAACTGCCCACGCCTGCAAACGACCGCTTCCCAATAACGGCAGAAAACGAAACTTCGGGGAGCTGGTGCCGGGCCGGCCGGCGGGCGTGCACGGTGACAGTCGAAAGTGAGGGAGCTATGAGGGAGGGTGAGGGGAGCCACCGAAGCGGCGGAGTTGCCAAGGCGAAATGCGCTTCCCTGTCGCCCTCCTCCCTCACATTCCACGGTCTCCGCGTGCGCCCTTCGCCGTGCTGTGCCAGCGCCGCCCGCTCCCTGAAGTTTCGTTTACTGCCGTTATCGTGAAGCGCGCGTTGGCCGGCGTTGGCAGTTTCGTAGCCCTCGCTCGCTATGCGAGCCGTGATAATTCACGACTCGCTCTCAAGATTCTGCTTTCAGCCTCACTGGCTGTTTGTTCGCACCACGTGCCCTTCTCCTCCACTTCGTCTCTCTTTCTTCCTCGAGCACTCCTTGGGGCGCCCGTTTAAGGGAAGCGTTCGCCGTCTCCGCTGACTTCCGTACTCCCAGGCAGCCGCACTGTAACCGGTATTTCGTTTCCCGCAACTGCACTATAAGCGATACGTGTATACATGGAGTGCTATGGGAAAATTAACGGGAGTCTGAAAAGACCGCACTATATCCGGTCCTGCACTATAAGGGCTACGTTATAAGTCAGGCGCGGATCCAGGGGGGATGTCCGGATGTGCTGACCCCCCCCCCCCCCCCCTTCAGATTTCTGTATCGCCCCCTCGCTGATAGAGGGATGGCCTTGTCAAAAAAAAAAAAATATGGCCACCAGAATTCTTCAAAATTATTTTTCGTGAGTACCAGTGGTATCAGCCATGTATAAGTAAATGTAGCTGGCTCACAAGCTTAGTTGTACTCCGTAGGGGTGTGGTGTCGCGAAGTTGCCGTAGTTAATTTTTCTCATGAACACCTTGGACCTCCTGGCGCCGGCCCTGCCTTACTCGTCCCGTCGGTGGCGTCGAATGAACGAGGGGACGTCCCTTTTGCCAAGCACGCCGATGTCCGCTCTAGCGCCTTCGCGCCTGATTAACTTAGTTTCCCCTTGGGGTGTCAACAGTTGCCTCATTGGCTGTCATCGGTTCTGTGACCAACCTGCTTAAGGGGGGACGTGGCTTTGAAAATCAACTTCCTGATTTCTTCATGGATTTTGATGAAAATTGGCACAAATGTTTAGAATGTCTCCCTGATACTTCCATAAAAGTTTCAGAGTGATACCTTGAGAACATTTTATTGAGCAGAATTTTTCTCTCTTGAACTTTCTGGAGGGCCTGGAGAGCTTAAAAAACACGATGGAAGGCTCGTTGAGTATTGACTGCATAGCTCAATGCGTGCTGAAGGTCGTGACAGTCTTACTTTTTTTTTTTTTTGCAACACAAATTTTTTAGATAGTCATTTTTCAAGTTACCTTCGCACCAAGCACACTTTCGGGGTGAACGAATAGCCACGCCATAAATTTATAAAATGTCAAGATAAAAATGCGAGACTGTCTCGACCTGCACTGTAGTCCAAGGAACGTGACAAAAAAAAACAGAATCAAAATAGGCTAAACGGTAACGAAGAAATCAGCTCCAGAAACTGAGCAGAAAGGCGAAAAAACAGTTTTGAGAAAACGGCTCTCAAAGTTGCACCTTCTCTTCAGTTCTCTAAAACGCACCAAAGTTGTAATCTTTGATGTGTTTTGTGACGTGAGGCTTCTTGGACATGTGGCCTCTGGTCTGCTGAGCCTTCGTTCTGCCTTTTTCATGTTTGTATGGCATTCTTTACTGCTGCTCTACAAAGAGCATGGTGCCTGGGTTTCAAACCAAGTGAGGTGCAGAACTATGTGGTTCTTGATGCGCACGCGGGCGAGCTGTCGACCTTCTTCGGCACGCTGCAAATAGGTGGCAACGTCGAGATTTTCTTCATCAGCGACGTCTGGTAGCACGGCGTCAAGCGTCGTTGCCGGGTTCCTTCCGTAGACCAGGTTGAACGGCGCCATGTGCGTCGTTTCTTGCACGGCCGTGTTGTACGCGAAGGTCACGTGCGGAAGGATGGCATCCCACGTCTTGTGTTCGATGTCGACGTACATTGCCAGCATGTCGGCGATGGTCTTATTTAGGCGCTCGGTGAGGCCATTCGTCTGCGGGTGGTAGGCGGTGGTGCGGCGATGGCTTGTCTGGCTGTACCGCAGGATGGCTTTAGTTAGTCCTGCAGTAAAGGCCGTGCCTCTGTCGGTGATGAGGACTTCTGGGGCACCGTGACGCAGGAGGATGTTCTCAACGAAGAATCGGGCTACCTCGGCGGCAGTGCCTTTGGGCAAGGCTTTTGTTTCGGCGTAGCGGGTGAGGTAGTCCGTAGCGACGACGATCCATTTATTCTCGGACGTCGACGTCGGAAAAGGCCCCAGTAAGTCCATCCCGATCTGCTGGAACGGTCGGCGAGGTGGCTCGATTGGCTGTAGAAGTCCGGCTGGCCTTGTCGGCGGTGTTTTGCGTCGCTGACAGTCTCGGCATGTCCTTACGCAATGGGCGACGTCGGCAGAGAGGCGAGGCCAGTAGTACTATTTTTCTTGTATCCTCGCGAGCGTGCGGGAAAAACCGAGGTGTCCAGCCGTTGGGTCGTCAAGGAGGCCTTGCAGAACCTCTGGACGCAATGCTGAGGGAACCACGAGGAGGTAGTTGGCTCGGAGAGTCGAGAAGTTCTTCTTTAGGAGAATGTCGTTTTGCAAGAAAAACGACGCCAATCTTCGCCTGAACACCTTCGGCACAATGACGGTCTTGCCTTCCAGGTATTCTACAAGGCTCCTTAGTTCCGGGTCGGCTCGCTGTTGTTCGGCGAATTCGTCAGCACTGATCGGTCCCAAGAAAGTGTCGTCATCCTGGTCGTCCTGTGGCGGCGGTTCGACGGGGACGCGTTCAGGAACTTAGCAATAAACTACAATTGTGGTTAGAAGATTGCAGGAAGCACTAATTGTAAAGATTTCACTAGGGTACTGTAGGTAGAACCCTGGCAATGTGGTTTGCCACACACTCCCTATCGTCTGTCTTGGCCCCCATGAGGATAATACGGCAGCACATTCCAAATTGAAGCCTTTTCAACTTGTTCACTGGGTCCTTGGTAGTATATTGTCTTCAGGAGTCCTTGCTGTCTGGCTGTCTTGACGACATAGTAAGGTCCTGTAAAGGGCGTTTTCGAATCAAGTCCCTTTTGAACCAGAACCCACGAATGTGCTTCAATCTCCGGCATTTTTGTGCTGTGTCTGTGGTCAAAATTCTTTTTCATTCCCGCTCTATATCTTTGTCGCTGCTGAGAAGTCTTGGGATGTTCTTTCAGATCAATTAGTTTCACTAAACCCAGTTCATGATCCGCTGGCCGCCATGAGCTCGTGCCAAACGGCGCAAAATGTGGGCTGCATTCCAGGCTGGCTGTATATGATCTATTGTTATGTGCTATGGCTCCTTCTAAGGCGCATTTCCAGCCGCCTTTGAATTCGGGGTATAATCGTATGTACATCTTCAAGTGCCTTATCATTCGCTCTGCAAGGGAATTCGCTTCCGGATGGTCAGGTGCTGGGAAACGAAGGGTGATATTTCTTTTCTGAGCCCAAAGTCATAGTGTCTCGCTTTTAAAGGCTGGGCCATTGTCTGCGACGACGACTCTGACGTTCTTGAATAGTTCTCGTTCCAGCAATGATATCATGCAGTTTGCGTCCTCTTTTCCAGCTTTGGTGGCGACAAAACGCGTGCGTTCGTCTACGGTGATAAGGAATGCTTGCGTCTTCCTAACTCCTTCCCCCTTCTTTTTGATTTCAGCGAAATCAAGATGAACAACCTCGAAGGGGATATCGGAATACTCTGGCAAGACCATCCTGTTGCCTCTAGGCTTGTACTTGGCTTTAACAAGCTGGCACTGATGGCAAGTCTTCAAATAATTTGTGATGTCTTCTTTCATGTTTTTCCAAGTGAATCGCTGGGCTATTTTGTGGTATGTCTTCCAAAATCCGTCGTGTCTTCCAAAATCCTGACTCTGGACTGGTGTGGTAAAGCTTCAGGACTGTCGGCACTTCGGTCTCCGGAACGTACAATTTGCCATTCTTTACTTCCATCTTTTGTATGCCTTCCCAAACCTGTAACAGGTTTACATTACTTTCTAGTTGGGGTTTCGTGCGGCACGTGGAGTCGAGATAGGGCATCGTCATCTTGATATTTTTGTCCCGGGCGATGTAAGACGTCAAAGCTGAATTGTTGTATTTCGCTAACCCATCGAGCTATTCTTCCCTTCGGCCGCGATAGCTCCAACAGGTATGTAAACGCCTGGTTGTCTGTGAACAGCTTGAAGTGGTTTCCTTCCAAGTGGCTTCTGAAATATTGCAAGGCCATCACCACCGCCAGTGCTTCTTCTCCGTAGTTGCATAATTTTCTTGTGTCTTCGTAAAAGTGCAAGAGTAGTAACTTACTACCCTCAGTTCTTTTCCTTGGTGTTCTGTCGCATCACGCTGATAGAGTATGGCACCTGCTCCATAATAAGATGCGTCGATATATAGCTCAAAGGGCAGCTTAAAGTCAGGGAGCATTAATACAGGGTCCAATGAAATGATGCGGACGAGCTCGGTGTAGCAATTCTCACATTCTTCTGACCACATAAATGGCACACCCTTTTGGGTCGGTGCAGTGAGACATTTCGTCTTTGTGGCATAGTCTCTTATGAATGCACGGAAATGGCCCGCCAGTCCCAAAAACACTCGGACGGAATGAACATCATATGGTTTCACCATCTTCTTGATGCATTGAACACTCTCTTCCTTGGTGCTTTTCGTTTTACCATCAAACAGCCTACCGAGGAAAACCACCTTATTGCAAAAAAACTCGCTTTTCTTCATGTTCATTTTAAGTCTTGCGCCGCTTAGTGCCTCAAGTACTTTACACAAATGTTCCTCATGGTTTTCCCTTTCCTGGAGTAGACGATATCATCCACATACACATTGCAAAATTTTCCAATGAATTTGCTAAGTGTTTCTTTCATCATCTTTTAGAACTACGACCCAGAATTCTTCCAGCCAAATGGTAACCGATTATACTCATAGATGTCGAACGGTGTGACAAAGGCCGTAAATTTCTTAGTTTCTTCTTTAGTGGCACTTGCCAGTACCCCTTGCATAATTTTATACGTGAAAACCATTTGGATCCTTCAGTCTCGTCAATGATATTGTTACGCGAAGAACGAGTCAGTAAGACGGGCAACTATTTACAGGTTGTATTTACAACAGCGGTTGCAGCGCTGACCGGTTAGGTTCACAGCGCGAGCCCCAGCTCGTTCTTCCTCTTCTTTTCTCGAGTGATGGCACCCGCGCGCCTCGGTCAAACAGTCAAATACCACACGCGTGTAGCATAATCCCCCGGCGGCAGAAGCGATGTCCCAGAGCGTCTAAATGTCATCACTGGGAGGGTGATACTGCTTCAGTCGTGTAACGTGCACGATATCGCTGAACTGGGAAGCAGATGGGGCGTCAGGGGCGACCTCGTATGTGACGGGAGTCACAGCACGAAGCACTCGGTAGGGGCCTGTGTAACGCGACCGCAGTTTTTCTGACAGGCCGACCTGACGCGACGGAGACCATAGAAGCACCAAAGAACCAGGCGGTAAGTGCACGTCTCGGTGTCGCTGGTCGTACAAACGCCTTTGACTCTCTTGGGAGTTCAGAAGGCGTGAGCAGCGCGGGCGACGGCATCAAGTGCATATTCACTGGTGGGTGCCGCGTGAACAGGGAGAGTTGTGTCAAGGGGCAGTGCTGGTTCTCGGCCGAACAGGAGGAAAAATGGGGAATAGCCGGCTGTGTCGTGGCGCGAGGAATTATAGGCAAAGGTGACAAACAGCAGAGTGAGGTCCCAGTCTGTGTGGTCTGAAGAGACATACTTCACGAGCTTGTCTGTGAGAGTGCGATTAAGACGCTCCGTGAGGCCATTAGTTTGCGGATGGTATGACGTGGATAGCTTGTGCCTCGTGGCACAGGACTGCAGGATGTCCGCGATAACTTTTGACAGAAATGTCCGGCCACGGTCTGTGAGAAGTTGTCGCGGAGCTCCATGTAATAAAATCACGTCGCGTAGAAGAAAATCGGCAACATCTGTGGCGCAGCTTGTAGGGAGCGCTCGGGTGATGGCGTAGCGCGTGGCGTAATCTGTGGCCACAGCGATCCACCTGTTCCCAGAGGTAGAAAGAGGAAAGGGACCAAGTAAATCTAAACCAACCAGAAAGAATGGCTCTGCGGGAATGTCGATTGGTTGTAGGTACCCAGCAGGTAGCGTCGATGGTGTCTTGCGTCGCTGGCATTTATCACACGCAGCTACGTATCTTCGAACAGAGCGAGCAAGCCCAGGCCAAAAGAAGCGTCGGCGGATCCGGTCGTAGGTATGGGACACATCGAGGTGACCGGCAGTGGGGAGGTCGTGAAGTTCGTGGAGAACAGCCGAGCGAAGGTGTTTAGGGATCACAAGGAGTAATGCTGGGCCGTCGGGGTGAACATTGTGGCGGTAGAGTACGCCATCTTGAAGTGTGAATAAGCGAAGGGAACTGTCGGCAAGTAGAGATTCCAGGCAGTCAATGATGACACGCAAGGACGGGTCACGGCGCTGCTCGTCGGCGACATGGACCAGTGGAAAAACAGAGAGAACGCAGGCGTCGGTGTCAGGCTCAGACGTAGAGGTCGGGTCTTCGACTGGGTAGCGAGAGAGGCAATCTGCGTCCTAGTGTTGGCGTCCCGACTTGTACATCACTGTGTAGGGATATTCTTGTAGTCGGAGAGCCCAACGACCGAGCCGGCCAGTAGGATCCTTGAGCGACGAAAGCCAACACAGCGCATGATGGTCTGTGATTACTGAGAAGGGCTTGCCATATAAATATGGGCAGAACTTTGAAACAGCCCTGACGAGAGCAAGACATTCGTGCTCGGTAATCGAATAGTTGCGCTCTGCAGTTGTCAGGAGTCGGCTAGCGTAGGCTATAACGCGGTCGTGTCCGTGTTGGCGTTGCGCTAAGACGGCGCCGATCCCATAACCACTGGCATCGGTTCGGACCTCTGTTGGTGCGGACGGGTCAAAGTGGGCCAAGATTGGTGGATTAGTCAGAATCGTGATAAGGCGTGAAAATGCGGCAGCCTGAGGGGAACCCCACATAAAAGGCACGTCTTTCTTCATAAGTTCTGTGAGTGGTTGAGCGATTGCTGCGAAATCTTTCACGAACCGTCTGAAATAAGAACAGAGCCCCACAAAACTCCGGACGTCTTTGACAGACTAAGGTACAGGGAAAGCCATTACTGCTCGAACCTTCTCTGGGTCGGGTTGTACTCCGGAAGCATCGACGAGATGGCCGAGCACTGTAATCTGTCGGCGCCCGAAGTGGCACTTCGATGAGTTTCATTGGAGCCCAGCCTTGCGGAAGACGTCAAGGATGGCTGCAATTCGCTCAAGGTGCGTCTCAAATGTAGGAGAAAACACGAGGACGTCGTCGAGGTAACAAAGGCATGTTGACCATTTGAAACCTTGAAGCAGAGAGTCCATCATCGGTTCGAACGTGGCGGGGGCACTGCATAAACCGAACGGCATAAAATTAAATTGGTAGAGGCCATCTGGAGTGACGAAAGCGGTCTTTTCTTGATCTTGCTCATCGACGGAAATTTGCCAATAACCAGATCGAAGGTCAATGGACGAAAAGTATTTGGCACCGTGAAGACAATCAAGAGTGTCGTCAATTCATGGTAAAGGGTAAACGTCCTTCTTAGTGATTCGGTTTAGGTGGCGGTAATCAACGCAGAAACGCCACACGTGCCATCTTTCTTTTTGACGAGCACGACCGGCAACGCCCAAGGACTCCACGAGGGCTGAACAATGCCTTTGGCGAGCATCTTGTTTACTTCCTGCTGAATAACTTGCCGCTCTGCCATGGACACACGATACGGTCGGCGGTGAATGGGAACAGCATCACCAGTGTTTATCCGATGCTGAACAAGGGACGTCTGACCAAGTGGGCGATTTTCAGTGTCAAATATGTCGCGGTAGGACAACAAAAGGCGATATAGAGCGGCTGCTTGGTCAGGGGCGAGGTCCGGAGCGACCATGGGACGTAAAGGGCCGTCGAGGTTCAAGGCATCCTGTGGGTAATCAGGAGGATCTGGAGACACGTCGGCTGCAAAAGCAGTGACGTGGTCGTCTGTCACAGACCGGAGCGTGGCCACCACTATGCCTTCAGGTAACACTTGCTTCGTCAAGCCAAAATTGATGACGGGGAGACACATCCAATTAGCGGCAAGGGTAACGACGGAGTGTGGCACAGAGACGTCGCGCGCCAGGAGGACGTCACGAATAGGTGCAACGACATAGTCGCCATCAGGCACGGTTGCCGTTGAGGCCAATTCGATGAAGGTTAGGGCTTTTGGAGGTAACTGAACAAACGCTGTAGTGCAGAGGGTGTTCGGTTGTTTGGGGCGAACGTCGGAAACAAGAGGAAGGTTGAGGCAAAGCGTACCGGTGGAACAGTCGATGAGGGCAGAATGCATCGTCAGAAAGTTGAGCCCGAAGATGAGGTCGTGAGGGCAACTGGTCAGCACGGTGAACAGGACTGGAACGTGGCGGCCAGCAATTCCTACTTGCGCAGTGCACATACAACTGACGGCAACAGTGGCGCCATTGGTGACGCGTACGGCCCGAGTGATGGCAGGCGTAAGAACTTTTTTGAGGCGACGACAAAGATTAGGGCTCATGATGGACACTTGGGCTCCAGTATCAACCAATGCCTTGAATGGAACACCATCCACGTCTACGTCAATTAGGTTCGCGTTCGTGAGTAGCGTCAGCGGAGGATTTGTACAGGACGGACGGGATGCAGCACTACCTCCAAGAGCTGCATGGCCTAGTTTTCCGTCCGGCGGTTTGGCGAGGAAAAGCGGCGAGGTTGGGGTGACGGGGAGCGACGGCGTTGAGGCGACAGCGATCGCCCGGAGGAGCAGCTGTCAGGGGCATCAGAAGTAGAGTACGGACGGCGAGGTGAGTAACGGCGAGCGTCGGCGTATGGGCGAGGAGCAGGGAATGAGCTCCAGTACGGCGGCATCCAGGTGCTGTGGCAGTGGCGGGATACGTGACCAACTCGGTGGCAGCGGAAGCAGATCGGTTTGTCGTCAGGGGGAAGCCATTCAGCAGGATTGCGTGGTCGGGGAGCGAAATACTAGTCGTTGAAGGATGTGGCCATGGGAATGGATGCCGAATCAGGTCGGGAGACAGAGCAGGCGGTAGGGATGCCAAGGTTTGCAATTTCTTGCCACACAACTGCTTGTATGACGGAAATAGTAGGGGCCGCTGGGTCAAAGGTACCGTCGAGGGGTCGTGGATGAAGGGGGGCCGGACTCGCCGCTTCGATCTCACGGCGAACGATACGAGTGACGTTCTCTTGAAAAGGTCGTGTGGCAGGAAGAGCGGAGCAAGAGGACGTGGCAGGGGTGTTTGGGAGCCGGGAAAACTGTGGGACGACGCGGCCGCTTTTGGCTACCTCGAAGCGGCGGCATTCTTCGACGATGGCGTCGACAGAAGAGACGTCGTTATAGACGAGCAAATTGAAGGCGTCGTCCGCGATGCCTTTTAGGATATGGCCCACCTTGTCAAACCTCGGTCATGTGCTTGTCGACTTTCCGGCAAAGCGCGAGCACTTCCTGTATGTAGGTGACATACGATTCTGTCGACGACTGGACACGCATAGCAAGCTCCTTTCGCGCAGCCTGTTGGCGACCTGACGGGTTGCCAAAGAGGTCGCGAAGCCTCTCTTTGAAAGTGTCCCAGCTAGATAGCTCAACCTCATGGGTGCGAAACGAGACAAGCGGTGTCCCGTCCAGATAATATATCACATTGGCAAGCATGATGGTAGGGTCCCAGTGGTGGCTTCGGCTAACACGCTCATACATGCTGAGCCAGTCGTCGACGTCAACGCCATTTTTGGCGGAGAATGTCCCAGGATCACGGAGACTAGGAACCGTAACGTACGTTGTGGTAGGCGCCGCAGGTGTAGGTGGCGACGGGGTGTTTCCATCGGAAGCCATGGCTGAGAAGACGATGGTGCGGCCGCTTCGGAGCTCCGTGGCGATGACGGGGAACGTTCCAACTCCACCACGATGTTACGCGAAGAACGAGTCAGTAAGACGGGCAACTATTTACAGGTTGTATTTACAACAGATGTTGCAGCGCTGACCAGTTAGGTTCACAGCGCGAACCCAGCTCGTTCTTCCTCTTCTTTTCTCGAGTGATGGCGCCCGCGGGCCTCGGTCAAACAATCAAATACCACATGCGTGTAGCAATATCATCTATCCTAGCCACCGGGTATGGAAAAAGATCAGTATGCTTGTTTATCATTTGGTAATCAGTGCACAGTCGAAATGATCCAGCTTCTTTCGGTACAATGTAATAGGGGAAGCAAAAGATGATGTCGATGGCCTAATGATCCCTGCCTCTAACATGCCTTGAAGTTCTTGCCGTAACAACACTTTCTTTTCATGGCTGAGGCTATACGGCTTTTTTCTTACGACTGTGCTGTCGCGCAATGAGAACGGCACCTCAATCACTGTTGTGGCTTTGGGATATGCCCCAATGTATATTAGCTCGGGGAACTTCAACGGCACGTCTTACGCGCATGATGGCTTTCATTCGTCGGGTGTTTCAGTCCAAGGTATATCTTGCTCAGGTTGTCCAATGGTCACCTCGTCATTCCATAATATGTTTTTATTTATTTATTTATTTATTTAAAGATACCTTACAGGCCCCTAGAGGCATTGTGTAAGGGGGGAGAGTACAATAAAGAATTATTACTTATACAATAGTTAATACATATGTGAATACATGTGCAAAAAATATAGGGTGAGAAATGTGCTGATATACTAATACAGTGCTACAATATGACCTAGGAAACAAACCGAATGCTTTGGACGCGACAGCTCATTTAACAATAAAATATCACACAGTAAAACATAGTCAACAGAATTACAGAGCAGACGCGACATAATTAGGCTATAACAGAACAGTATGAAGGCGTAGTTGCACATTAATAACGGGAAAGGCAACGACAAAGAATTATATGTCAGGTTATGTATAGTTGTTTGAAAAATGCGTTGTTAGAAGAAGGCGGAAATTTTCTTGGTCACTTTCATAAACTATGATGTTAGGAAGTTCGTTCCAAAGACGAATGGCTCTTGGAAGAGCGGAGTAATTAAACGAATTGGTCTTTCCATAGATGCGCATGAAATTCGACATATTATACCCTCGCTGTGACCTGTATTGAGGAGTTTCAAGAGGCAGAACTGATGGTGCTGTGTTATGGACGTATTTATGAAATAAGGACAGCAGGGCTATATCACGACGATCATGCAAGGGCTGTAGTGAGAGGTCGAGTTTAATTTGTGTAATGCTTTTAGTATAGTCGTAACAATGTGAGATAAAACGCGCTGCCCTGTTCTGAATAGATTCGAGTTTTTCGATCAAATATTTTTAGATGCGGACAAATGTTAGGTAAGCTAGTTTACGAATATCTTTAGTAGAATTATGTAACTTACGGCGTATGTACCCTAATGATCTCGAGGAATTAGCGCATATGTATTCAATGTGCGTTGACCACGAAAGAGTCGAAGTTAGGTTAACACCAAGATATTTGTATTGAGTATCATGCAAAATAGTGATGTTATCTATGTGATACGAAAAAGTATAGTTCGCATGCTTGCGGCTAAAAGAAATAATTTTACATTTAGAAACGTTAAGCTTCATTAGCCAAGTGTTACACCAAAGTGAAATAAGTTCAAGATCTTTTTGGAGGATTGTATGATCATCGGCACCCTTAATGGGACGATAAAGAATGCAGTCGTCCGCGAAAATGCGCACTTGAGAGGAAAGGTTATTCGGTAAGTCATTAATGCATATTAGAAATAGTAACGGACCAAGAACACTACCTTGTGGTACACCTGAAGTAACGTGTGAAAGAGGAGGTGAAAAATTATTAACTGCTGTGAATTGCTGACGATTAGAAAGAAAATTGCGAATCCATGTTACTGTAAGAGAGTCTAGTTTAAGAGCAGATAATTTCAAAATCAAACGGCAGTGTACTACAAGGTCAAACGCTTTCGAAAAGTCTAGAAATGCACAATCAGTTTGTAGATCCTCTTTCATATTAGTATGCAAGTCAGTTGTTAATTCGAACAATTGCGTTTCACATGAGAAATTTTTGCGAAATCCGTGTTGATTAGTAAAGAAAAAATTATTGGCTTCCAAGTGGCTGTAGACATTTGATGCAATTACATGTTCTAGCATTTTGCAGCATATAGATGTTAATGATATTGGACGGTAATTTTCCGGTGCGTATTTATTACCTGACTTAAATATGGGCATAACCTTAGCTATCTTCCAGTCCGAGGGCAGCAGGCCAGTCTCTAATGATTGCATGAAGATGTGAGAAAGAATTTTACTAGACACTATGACGGTGTTTTTGAGAATTTTAGAATTAATATTGTCAACCCCACAGGATGTGGTTAGCTTGAGGTTATTTATAAGGCATGCGACCCCTTCTACTGTTATTTCTATTGGTGACATGTATTGGTAGTTAAGTTCAGATACATGCGGCAGATCAGACTGATCTTCTGTAGTGAATATAGAAGAAAAATAAGTATTGAAAGTAGAAGCGCATTGAGTATCTGGGAGTGGAGTGTTATTATTGTTGTGTAAAGAAATGTTATTGTGGTCCTGATCTGGGCTTATAATTTGCCAGAACTTCCTGGGATTAGTTTTTAGAAGAGAAGGCAAGTCACGAGTGAAGTATTTATCCTTAGCAGAAGACAGGGCAGAACAGTAAATTTTTAAGCTTTCCTTGTATTTGTCCCAAGCTGCTTGCGTGTGCGAGCGCTTAGCACTGTCGTAGTGGCGTTTCTTCCTGTTTCGTAGTAACCGTAGGGATTTAGTGAACCATGGGTTAGATTTATCGTTGGTTATCTTAATGAGGGGGACGTACTGGTTAACTAAGGCAGATATCTTATTTCTGAAGAGCATCCAATTCTCCTCCACGGATCGACTGTGAAATGAAGGAAACAGCACGTGGGAAAAGAATATATCTAATTCGGAATTCATAACATTGTAATTGGCTTTATTATAATCCCGTATTTCTTTAGTAGCAAAACCTGTAAAAAATTACTGTACGTTAAGAGTTACTTGCAGTAAGGAATGATCACTAAAGCCATTAATAGACGCAATTTGGTCAACTGTGTCCGGGGCAGTTGTGAGAATTAAATCTAAGATATTGTTACCCCGTGTAGGCTGCGTAACAACCTGAAACA
This sequence comes from Dermacentor silvarum, assembly GCF_013339745.2. Lineage (NCBI taxonomy): Eukaryota > Metazoa > Arthropoda > Arachnida > Ixodida > Ixodidae > Dermacentor > Dermacentor silvarum. Next base: position 172,530,243 of record NC_051161.1, on the reverse strand, counting down.
GGTTAAAATCTAAGGTTAGATTTATGAATTCTGTTGAAGTATTACATGTTGAAGATAAGTTAACCCAGTCGATCAGAGGAAAATTGAAGTCTCCCAGAAGATAGATGGCGTCAGACGGGTGAAACTTCGTCACTGAAACCATGTTGCAGTGCAAGTCGTTAATAAAAGAATTTGTAGAATTTGGAGGGCGGTAACAGACACCTATAAGTATTCGGGAGGATGAGGACATGCATACAGCCCAGATAATTTCTAGGTTAGAGTTTGAGTTAATTGCATAAGACGGAAGTGTTGTTTTTATTCCTAGAAGGACGCCGCCGCCTCTTTTATCTTTTCGGTCACACCTGTAGATATTGTAGTCGTGAACCGAATCAAATAATTCTTTATCAGAAATATCCGGATACAACCAAGTTTCAGTTAGTGCTAGTATGTCAGATTTGCTATCCTCGAGGAAGGAAGAAAGCTGGTCGCGTTTGCGCATAAGGCTTCGAATATTTCTGAACGATAATGATACTGGTGAAAAGGCACGATAGGAGTTAGACCGATTTTGGCTTTTTGGACACGTGTTGCCCTTGAGCTATCTACTAGAAGGAATGACCGAGTTAGTAGCGATATCAAATATGTATGTCTTGTTTTCTATGCGCAGCCTGTCAACCGTTAGTTTGAACTGTTTTTTCTGTGTCTTCGCGAATGCAATGAGCTGTCTTCTTGCCTGTCGTGTAGCTGGGGAAAAATCTTCACTGATAGCAAATGGCGTGCCTTTGAGTTTGCGTGCTGATGCAATAATGTTATCTTTATCCTTGAAAAAGGTTAATTTTGCAATTATTGGCCTGCATTTATCGGCACTGTACCTGCCTAGCCTATGAACTCGTTCAAATTGGTTGTTAGTCACAGTAACTTGAAGCTTCTCTGAGCAGAACCTTATTATTTTATGTTCTGATGCTACCCAGTCTTCGTTAGGGGCGTCTTCAATTCCAAAAAACAGAAGGTTAGAGCATCGCATTCTATTTTCAGCGCTATCACACCTGGATGAAATGGTAGACAATTGTTCAGTAACACTGCGCAAGTTAGTTGTAGTTGAGACATCATCGGATGTTTGCTGTGCGGATGTGCTGCTTGTTACCAAAGCTGCAATTCTGGCATTCAGAAGTTTCATTTCGTTCTCGGCGGCTGCGCACCTCTCCTTATTTGATATCAATTCGGCAAGCCTGCCCCTTCTCAAGCCTGGAAATTGTTTCCATGGCACTAGCGAAAGCATCTGCCTCGGCCTTGTTCATGGGACCTGGATTGCTTTCCACATCACCGGAACGAAGAAGTAGTAGACCAAGAAAACAAGAGCACAAGCGATTGAAAAATACGAAAAATCGGTTCAATGGATCAAGCAAGTGTGGTGGGCACGACACCGCGATAAGGCAATAATTACTAGACCTAATACAAGACGCTGCTTTCAGATAACTAACCTGTAACAAGAACGGTGGTAAGTGCGGCATCTTTGCTGCGGTGTCGAGCCCCAAGTGGATCGTTGACGAGTAACCGTTTTGTACTGCTCTGGCCGTTTCAGGCGAGGGGAATCCTCGCTCAGGTTGCCAGCACGAGAAGACGGTTTCGTCCAGATACCGTCTGGAGGAAACCGATGTTAATCTTAATGCTCCTCATATCGGGCCACGATAAAAGAAAGTCGAAGTCCACCGCTGACACGACAAGCGTTTCCACCTTGAATTTCCGACCTTGGAACTCAAGAGCTGCTTTTGTCAATTTATGATATTCCCGCGATGAACCATCGTAGCTCCACACACGAATAGGCTTCCCAGAAATGATGCTGGTGGAATCCACTATAGTTTCATTAATTAGGCTTACGGAAGCACCAGTGTTAATCAGTGTTGACATGTTTCGGCTGTCTACAAAAATTGGCACTATTAGAACGCCTGATTTAACAAGGAACACCGTTTCTTCAGCGTAATGGTGAGGTTCGGCGGTGCCTTGACTTTGGGAGGCATGGCTGGCGAAGGGGTAACGAGCCTCACTTGTAGTTATCGCTTGATCTCGAGTTGTGACCCTCGTCTCTTTTGATGGTACATTAAAATCTGGAGTCATAACGTACGCCAGTGACTGAAGCAATTGGTCCATTGTGCTTGGTGACCTAGCTAGAACTTGTTTCTGCACTCTGTTGTCATACCGTGTATAATGAGGGCGATAACACACGATTCTGGAAGTTTCGGCTCTGCTGTACAAATTAAACGCCACTTTTTCAACACATATTCTCTGATGTTAACTGCCTGTAGAATATGGCGTTATCCCAAAGTTCCACGGGATTCTTTTTAAATGCTCGAAAACTCTCTTTCCACTCATCCCACGATTCGCTCAACTGTGAAAGTAACTGAACATCGTAGCATTTCCGCCCATTGTCACACAGAAATACCCGCATGTTGTGTATGCGATCCTCGACAGTCAGCCATTGGTTCCTGGAGCAAGCGTACTCATAAAAATTAAGCCAGGTATGTACACCGGACGAATTTCCAACAAATATGTCTGGTTTCAAGAAAAGCTGTTCTCTGTTGCTTCCAGATCTTGAAAGCGCAACAAGAAGATCTACCAGCTGCTTCTGTTGCCTCATCTGGCATTTCTGAAGGTCAAGCAGTGCGTTCGTAACAGTTATAGTATCATTGTCCAGCGGCGCTACAGCTGGTTCAGTTTCACGAGCTGAGATGGGTCCTTTAAAGTAAGTTTTGGATTCGTCTTGTTCATTGCAGGCAGGAACGATACCTTTAGTGACGGGGTCGTTAGCGGTAAACACGGAGGCAATTGGAATGCTTCACAGAACATCAGGCATGGTGATGTTCTCCAGTGGCCCGACATGTTCTTTGTCACTTGCTTTGTAGCCCTCGATAGTGGTTCGTCCCTCGCTGAACGCAACGTTCATCTTCACAGGTTCCTGCTTTCGACTGCGCCAATGTAAAGATTTTACTAGGGTACTGTAGGTAGAACCCATTTATTACTACATTCTTCCGTCTCTCCTCCTCGCCGTCTTCTCTTCTCCATTACTACCCTGGCGATGTGGTTCGCCACACTACGTAAGTTTTAGGCCAGGCCAGGCAAATTTTTTCACAACCTCTTAGACTGCGAGAACGAAACTGTCCGTCACATTGCACTAGGTGATGTGACAATCACCAACAAAGAAGAAATAGCAAATGCATTCAACACACATTTCCAAAGCGTGTTCGTTAAATCTGCTGACCAGCACAAAGCCGTACCTGTACTGGAAGGAAGGAGTAACACGATTACTGTATCACTGGGAGGTGCTGTGGAGCTGCTATTTCAACTTGACCATAAAAAAGCCATGCAGACTCGATAACATCCCTGCTACCTTCTTTAAAAGGTATGCATAATTGTTGGCTATGCAGACTCGATAACATCCCTGCTACCTTCTTTAAAAGGTATGCATAATTGTTGGCTAAGTTTCTAGTGCATATATTTATTAAATCAGTTCATACAGGTTATATTCCAGAGGGTTGGCGAATTGCGCACCTTATTCTGCTGTTCAAAAAAGGTTGTTGACAACAAATATCTAATTATCATCTAATATCACTGCGGTGTATTTGTTGCAAATATATCGGTGCATACATAAACGAAGCAAAGATTTACTCAAGCACAAACCAAGATAATCTGAAAATAAAGGGGAAGCGGAATGCAACAATAATGAAACGCAGATCACTTTGGGGCCACAATAAATATGAGGTGGTGCGTGGAATCTGGAAAGGAGTAATGGTGCCAGCGCTAACGTTCGCAAATGGTATTCTGTGCTTAAAATCAGATATCTTGTCAGGGCTGGAAGTTAACCAAAGATCAGTTGGCTTTGGGAGCCCACGGTAAAACCATAAATGAGGCAGTGCAGGGTGACATGGGTTGGGCCTCTTTTGAAGTCAGAGAAGCACAGAGCAAAATTAGTTTTGAAGAAAGGCTCAGGAACATAGAAGAAAATAAATGGGCGCTAAAGTGCACAAGTATCTCTACATTAAAAGCGTGGATGCAGAATAGAGGAAGAGGTCAAGGAAGTTGGAAACCAAGTACAGGATAAACGAAACTGTAAATAGACAAGCAGGAGTCATCAGAACGAAAGTGAGAGAAACAGAGACAGTGAATTGGATGCAAAGAATGGAAACAAAAAATACAATGGAGGAGAAGAAGGAGAAGAAATAAGAAGGGAAATGTGTACGACAGCACTACAGGAAATGCCTTGCTATTTGAGGCTTGAGCCCGTTGCGTGAGGACAAAACATACCATAGCAAATATTCGGGACTAGGTGAGGCATCTGTATGCTGCAGCAAAGATATGGAGACCATTCAGCACACCTCAAAGAAATGGAGAACATACAACCAGCAAGACCCGTACGTAACGTACACCTTGTAGAAGCGCTTGGATTTAAAGTGGACGGAAGACTCAGTCGGTCAGCAGCCAAGATAAGCAAGAGACGTTTAGCAGAGATTGATACTACCGCATCCGTTACAGGCATAGGTAGCGGTAAAAGGTAGATAGAGAAATTTTGATGGAAAAAGTTTAAGGAGATGTATACAAAAATGCTAGAATGAAAATTATGTACAGCATACCTAATTACCTCAAGTGCGCTGCCCTTAAGACGATGACCTATGTCATTGCTCAAGAGGTTTTTTTTTTGTTTTGTTTTGTTTTATTCGGCCATAACAGGTACAAGGTTTGCCCACGAGGTAAGGCAAAAGGAGGGCTTGAACCCCCTGACTAAGCCTTACCTCACTGGGGCAGCTGAGATAGCGGAATTTGTAAGTTACAAAAGCAGTTTGTAAAACAGACATTTCATAACTACATACAAACAATCTTTTAAGCACACTGCAGAACACAAGTACCTTGTAAAATAACATTCAAATGAGTTAATACGTCACTAACATAAAAGTAACATATAAAGAATTTAATTATTACACCACTAATGCAACAACCAAGCATCCTTAACACCGAAGAATTCACTGTCGCATTAACATTTATACAACACATCTAGATCAGAAGATCAGTGTGATCGAATCACACAATGTCACCCTAATAGCTGTCCATTGCATAAGGATTCGGTGGATTTCAGGACAGCGTGGCTTACATGGAACGAGCTCGCCAACATGGAGGCAAAGGTGGCCCACATTATCGCCACACCAGTGTCCCTGCGATTTTGACAACAAGACACTAATGCCCTAGTGTACAGACTTCTGCGCGACAATACCGCAGTATATTGGGCCAGGTCATCGACGCCTTCACGAGCTAAACTGAGTGATGAAAATACGGATACCACGAAAAGGTGCAATGCAAGCTTACTGCACAGATTAGGGCTCTCTGAAGGCTCTCACAAAATTTTTGCATGAGAGGACAACAGACTTTGAAGAGCCTTGGACCGTGCAAGTTTCTCACCACCATCTTCATCCTCATAATCAATGTCTTCTCTATTCTTTCTTCCTGCACCCATTCCCCTTCCCCCAACGCCGAGTAGCAGGTCAGAACATAGATTCAGGCCGACCTCTCAGCTGTTCTCCTCATAATAAATATCTCTCTCTCAAGCAGGCTAGGTGACTACATGTCACCATCCCGTTTCAAAGGGGATGCCAATAAATCATCAGCAACGCAAACTGAGTTTACCAATAAACTACTTGACCACATGTACAAACAGAAGCAAGATTCCACTGTTTTCCAAGGCATACTGGGTGGTCACACCCTCAGAAAAATACCCAAGTGGGCACAAGCAGGCTCCAATTTTGCAGCCTGTGATAAAGAGAGGCAACTCACTTTGCATCCCGGCGGACCACCATGCGTTCCACAGCTGACATCATAACAGCTACAGATGACTGACAGCAGTAAACTAGGCCGCTGGTCAACTCGGTGCTCACTGCGTGAATAGTAGAAACTACCATCAACCACAGCAAAGAAAAATCTTGTGGCAATTATGAATGCTTCAACAGCACATACAATAGAAGGAAATGACCGGACAGATGTCCTGGGCTCTAGTTGCACTTGTTAAATACCTATACTGTATTTTCCGGGCTATAAGTCGCACTTATACAGCAACGGCAGTTTTTCTCGAAAAAAAAAAAATGTATATACAGTATAGATCACTTATAACGTAACCGCTTATAGCGCAGGACCGGATATAGTGCGGTCTTTTCTGACTCCCGTTAATTTTCCCCTAGCACTCCATGTATACACGTATCGCTTATAGTGCAGTTGCGGGAAACGAAATACCGGTTACAGTGCGGCTGCCTGGGAGTACGGAAGTCAGCGGAGACGGCGAACACTCCCCTCAAACGGGCGCCCCAAGGAGTGCTCGAGGAAGAAAGAGAGACGAAGTGGAGGAGAAGGGCACGTGGTGCGAACGAACAGCCAGTGGGGCTGAAAGCAGAATCTTGAGTGCGAGTCGTGAATTATCACGGCGCGCATAGCGAGCGAGGGCCACGAAACTGCCAACGCCGGCCGACGCTCACTTCACGATAACGGCAGTAAACGAAACTTCAGGGAGCGGGTGGCGCCGGCAAGGCACGGCGAAGGGGGCACGCGAAGACCGTGGAATGTGAGGGAGGAGGGCGGCAGGGAAGCGGATTTCGCTTTGGCAACTCCGCCGCTTCGGTGGCTCCCCTCGCCCTCCCTCGTAGCTCCCTCACTTTCAACTGCCACCATGCGCGACCGCCGCCGCTGCTCCAGCTGACCTGGGGCCAGCTCCCCGAAGTTTCGTTTTCTGCCGTTATCGGGAAGCGGGCATTTGCCAGTTTCGTTGGCCGGCCTGGGACAGCGCCGCTGCTTCCCTCTGTGCCGTAGCCGAGCGTGCAAGGTCAACACGTGACGATAAAGTAGAGGAAGCATAAAGGAGAAAGAAGGGTTCACTGCCATTTTCTACGCGTGGCTACGATAAAGTGGCTGAGACGTCGGCACGCACACGCATGTTCCGGCACAACGCAGAATCGTCGATCTTGCCATTTGAGAGAGGGTGAAATTTCCGCCACGTTTTTTCTTTCTTTAATTTTTTTTTGTTTTGTTCGCGCACAACATTGAGGGGTCTCTCCTAAGCTTTTACTCTATGGCGGTTCCGAAGCAATGCCAGTTGGAGGCGCCGCCGCGTGATTTGGTTCGAATTAATGATATTCGACTGTAAATTGAATGCAAACGTTCTAGCCACATTCCTCGACTGTCGCATACGCGTGGCGGCTCGGTGCACGTTTAGCATATGTGCGGGCCTTGAAAATTGTTGCTTTGGTTAAGGTGCGGTAGTGCTTATAGTGCGGATACTCGCGACTCCGGCGACTTATGTTATAAGCGGTCTACACTGTAAGTCGCACTGACGTATAAGATGCACCTGTTTGTTCGGCAAGCGATTTAAAATAATCAGTAATGTTTCACTCCGTGAACGTGGGTCACGCGCTAGCGTATGGGTGGCATGCCTATGTAATTGCGACAGCAATGATATGGACACTCCAGGCGCATTTCTACAGTCGTGGTCGCCACAATATTCGTTATAAGGTCCAAGGAAGATAACATCGTCCCCACACACCGTATGCTGTATGTGCAAGTGAAAGCATGCGACAGTGAGCCGAATCAGTCACAAGGGAAGAAATCGGGAAGGCAGCACGGGAGGGAGGGGGGGTGGCTTGTACTGTAGCAACTGTGTTGTAGCAACTGCGGCACGCACCATATCTTGAAAGTGATCTGCAGATACGACAACTTCGGGGTCAGTCAACTCGTGGTCGGCCTCCCGCTGCTTGCATTTCTGCTCCGTCCTTCTCACATGGCGCTCGGGAACTCGATCCCGAAAAGAACCCATGTACCTCGATAGCACGCACAGAACCCGTAGCAATTAAGTGGCAGAGGAGATCAACCCAGCGCGCTTTGGAGGCCATAGCCTGCCACCCGGTCTTGACAGCACCTCCCCCCCACCCCCCCAAAAAACGTATATAAGTCGCACTTTCTATAGGACGCATCGACAAAAAATTCAGAATAAAAATGCCACTTATACACCAGAAAATACAGTACATTTTTTTTACAGCATACACAACATACACCACACAGAGAACACGACACACATAAGTGCCGTAAAAAAGAATGTATAGGGTGTGTTTAGTTAAGAATGTCGGGGCATGTCCGCCATTCCCTTTCAATTTTGCCAAAAAAAAAATATTTTGCTGTCCAAGTCCCCAGGACCAAGAAAGCAATCTTAGCTATGTAAAAAAAATTTCGCCTTTGCCAGAAGAATTCATGTCTCCACCGAGTCAGAACCGGTTTCTGCGAACTCCACGAGAATGAGATTCCGACGAGATTCCAGAAACAGACTATCAAAGCTATGGGTCTGAAAAATTTTGGTGACATACTATGAACAGCGTGCATTACCAAAATGTTATTACCTCACAGTTCTGGTGTTGTTATGTTAAGAAAAAAGAATGTGCTGGTACGGCTCATTGTTCAATAATGCTCAACACTTGGATTTTCGTGCTCCGCATGTAAAAAGTCACCCATTATGAACATTTTCCACCGTGTTGCCACATATTAGGTAAACAAGTGTGCCAAATATTATTGCCGAGAGTGACATCAAACGCTAACCAAGAATGCTTAAGATAAAGGTGTCTTTAAAAATGTTACATTTGGAAAATCAATTTAAAAAAAGGCCATCTTCGATTTTCTTTCGATTCTTCAGAATTAAAGCCAAGCACGTGTGTTAACTGTAAAAACATGTTGCATTATTTTTGTGAGGTCCGAGGTCTAAAGCCAGAAATATGGCCAAATTGACGTTAACGCCTGAACTGCGGAAATGAGCAAGCATGTAGTAATAGTTGCCAGACCTATTATATTTCAGGCCATAAATAGGTTTCGTTGGGGTCAAGAAATGACAAACTGCCAATAAACAACGGGGAGTTGATTTTGAAGTGCAAATTATTACCATGTTTTTTTACACGCAAATCACAAAAACTACAACATGGGTCCCAGTTGCTCAGTCGCACACTTCGCAGGGCCAACTTTAAACATCTTGTGCATATGCCACAAAAAGCAGGAGGCCAGAGCAGATTCAACACCAGATCTTTATCGCTGCCCACGGCATGGCGGTAATCTGATTACGCAGATGGGGCACGACAGTAAAGGCGGCACTACTGCAACCCCACCCGGTGGTCCGCGCTGTAGGAAAGCAAAAATGAAAAAAAAAAAAAATAATAAACACAACAGCTACTATGCTTCAGAAAGGTCTAAGTCCCAACAGAATGGCCCCCTTTCAATCTCGTTCCTTGTACATTACCCGGCAGTCCTCTACTGAACAACCTATGTGAGTATACGTGCGTGTCTTGTACTCCCCAGAGATTGATGGCCGAGTGGTACAGCTCGAAGCGAGCGTTTTGCACCGATCATTTGAACTGGCATAATGCAAAGACATTTAATTACAAAGGTGACAATAGTTGGAGATCCGTCAAGAAGCAGTGAACAAAAAGCACAAACTCTCTCGCAATCACAGCAAGGGTCGTGTCATGACTCAGATGCCGATGGCACACGAGAACGAAGTAGAAGAAGATCCCGGAGCGTTCGAAACCGTGCGAGCGCTTGAGGCACGCAAACCGACGTGTAATCCGCGAGGGAGAAGCAACGAAGCAGCATTATCGACGTGGCTCTTGGACTGGAAGGTCGCTTCATCAGCTACGCTCTGACGATGGGAGTGCGGAGAGCCCGGCCACGAAGCTCGTGACGCTGGCAAGGCCCAGGCGTCGCTGTATACCTCGGAGACGTCCCGGCGAGGCTCCTGGGACCGGCTGCTGCTGCTCACGGTGGTTCCGGTCTGCTTTGCAAGAACCCCACCTCCTCAGCCGAGCCAGATCAACCGATAATCGTCGGGACACCAGGTGCCCCCGCAGATAGACGGAGGGCGAAGAACGCTTCGTTAAGCCTAACCGAGGAGTTGACACGTCGGCGGCGGCTACTGGGGCACCAGCCACGTACTCGGTCAGGTCGATGGAACCACGAGTCGTCAGCACTTACGGCATCAGTGAAAGCCCGAACGAATCTGACATAGACTCGACGAGAAAAGCTTCAAACCGACGGTCTGTAAGAACCCGCATTTCTGCATTGCGGCGCAGTTAGGCCGAGTCTAGGGTGGCCAGACTTTGAAGTGAGTCAGGGCTAAGACTGACTTAGAGACCTTAAGACGAAGCTAGGCTCCGAAACAGAGTGTATAGCCGTTCCTGTTTACATGAGCATTTTTTGGTAGGTTTGCATTTAGTCCGAGTTTTGTACTTAGTATTGCGTGAGCATTTTTGTTGAGTTAAGTCTTTAGTTTTGTGTGCCTTACGCTTTTCCCGATCTTGTTCATATTAAATCCTTGTTTGCTGTGCTGCCAGTCATATCTCTTCTCCATCGCGAGTAACACCTGCATGCAACCCTTCTGCACCCAAGTAGCAGTGACAAATTGGCAAGCCTGCCAAGACACGGGTCAGGCTACGATCCAGGACGTAATTCCGGCCCAGCCAATGATACCTGAGAGTCGCAGAGATGGAGTTGGAGCCGTTGGCAGCAGTAGCATAGGATTTGAACATGACTAAGGAGGAGGCAATGTCGTTCTTTGAATATGCTCGGAAAGAACGGGATAAGCAGCAGCAACAAGCACACAAAAGTCATGAGCGTGAGAAGAAAATTTTAAGAGTTGAAGTTAAAGTTGGCAGAGATGAAGGTTGGGTCTCGCGAGCGGTCGAATCCCCCCAGGACGGCGTCATCCGACTTGACTTCACCCAGGCCAAAACAGATTTGCCCCAGGAAATTGATGGCTCCGTTTGATGAGCGTAGAGATGATTTAGATGCGTATTTGCATCGCTTTGAGAGAATAGTAGTCGGGCAAGGCTGGGCAAGGAATGAGTGGGCTAGCGCCTTAAGCCTGTGTCTAGTAGGTGAGGCTTTAAGTATGTTTGGACGGATGCCCGCTAAAGAGAGTCTAGACAATGATAAGGTGAAGAACACTTTATTGCAAAGATTCCGGCTAACCGCTGAGGGTTTCCGAGAAAAGTTCAGGTCATGTGAGCCGGAAGACGCGGCACCGGAAAACAGTTTGCATGTAGATTGACCAACTACTTTGAAAGAAGGATAGTGTTGTCAGAGGCCAACAAGACATATAAAGGGGTGCGGGACAAGGTCGTAGGAGAACAATTTCTCGCCAGGTGCAGCGACCGTTTGGCGATATTCCTCAAGGAGAGGAAAATAAAAACAGTAGAGGAGATGGCTGTGCAATAAGATCAGTTTGTAGAGGCGCAGGGACTAAGAAATTTAGGAAAGATTGACAAGGACACGCTGATCGGTAGGGGAGACGAGGAATCGGGGTCCAATGAACAGGCAAGGGACACCACAAAGATGTTTCCTTTCTAGCCGGCTGGGACATGTAGCAATGAACTGCCTGGTGAGGGATAATCGACGTGGTCCACCAGTGGTTTGCCAGCTGTGTCAAAAGAGAGGTCATAGGGTGGACGAATGCAGATCAAGATACGTGGACAAACGCAGACAGAATGTGGGGGCAGACTCCCTGCGTAGTGCAATTGAGAATTGAAACTGTGGAACATAACGTGGACTGGGATAAGGTAAATACATAGGTGTGGTGAATAAAGTGAACTAACGCGGTGAACAGTGCATCTGGCGAATTGTGCGGAACAGTGTGGTGTTGTGCGTCAAGACTTCACATAAACCAGCATCAATGTTACTACGAAGAGTCACAGTCATCACCCGAAGGCCCCCCCAAAGATCGGGGGGGGGGGGGGAGGTGACTTACGTTATAAGCGGTCTACACTGTTTATGATGGTAAAAAGAGTAGGGTTACAATATAAACTAAAGCAATGTGTCGTAGCGCAAAGTAACAAACTGCTGCTGTGAAAGAAGGAATGAAAGAAAAAAAAAAAAAAACGCAGGACATGACAAAAACGATCCAAAAAAACAACAACAAAAATAACTACGCCAAGTCGTCAACGTAGTAAAGTCACTCGATGGTCGAGTCACAGCACAAAAAATATGGTTTGAGTCTTTCATTAAAACATCAATGACCTCAGTTCGATGAAGCTGACGGGAGTTTCTTGAGGTGCCTTCCGGGAAAACCTCGTAGGTAACGTCGCTGAGTCACCGTACAGCCTTTTAGGGACTGAAGTAGCGACGCAGTAACTTTTATGATCAGCCGCGCTGTCGGATGGGCGTCGAAACCCACACTTCATCGCCAGAATTGAGGCAACCTCTCGGTGGCGAAGGTTGTAGCGGCGTGCGTCGATGGTTTGACGACACTGAATACAGTATCGCGCGAGTTAATGGGCCACCTCGGCGTGCTGGGCGAACATGGCAGCATTCTTGTGAAACTCTCTTAAGTTATCAGGAGGAAATATGGTGTCTAGCACTGTGGTGACCTTTCGACCGTGGACTACGCGAAAAGGGGTGAATCCTGTACTTGAACTGCAGTATTGTATGCAAAAGTGACGTAAGGAAATCCCAGTTCTTGTGGTCAATGGCGACATACGTTGAGAGTATATGCGCGATCGTCTTGTTCAGGCGTTCAGTCAGCCCATTTGTTCGGGGGTGGTAAGCCGTTGTTTTGCTATGTGCAGTGCCACTTAGCCTCCAGACTTTTTTTAGCATCTCTGCGGTAAAAGCTGTCCAGCGAACATTAATGACGACCACTGGCGCTCCGTGACGGAGGACAATGCTGTGCATGAAAAAATGGGCGATGTCTGCTGCGATAGCTTTTGGGAGTGCCTTTGTTTCACAGTACCGTAATAGGTAATCGGTTGTAGGGTGTGATGTGTTTTGTCACCGATCTCGGGGGCGTGCAGGTGTTATGAGAGATGGAGAGGGAAGACGCATGGCAACACAGCAAGCAGGTTTTAATTACACGCAAACTCGAAACTCGACATAAAGCTCACTCAAACTAACACACACTGAATGAAAAACTACCAACAAATACACAACTTAATAAAGCAATAAACATGCCCTAAATTCCTATCCACGATAGTTCTGGGCGATTCTCTACATCAAAGTCTGGCATCACTGGTCTACTGTCGTGGCGATGCAAGAAAGACGTTCTTACGGAATTCGGCCTCGTTGCTCGTCTTCTCCCGGTGGGGATCTCGTTGGACCTTTCTTAATGCCGTTGCCTCCGTCGACCGTCGTATAGTCGTTGCTGCCTTGCGGTCGGTCCTTCAACTCGCTCTTCTCGGGAGCCTGGGTAACCCGGTTGCTGTTGCTGACGTGGCCGGGAGAGGTGACGGGTTAGGCCTAGCGACGTGCTCGGCCGCCGCTTCTGTCCAGCTTCTTTCCCGAGTGCCGACGTGGCGTTCCGGGGATCATCGAACGTGCCGGTCTGCCGTGGAAGAGGGGTCCTCTCTGGGGTGCCCGGTCCTGCCGTGAGAGGCTGCAGCCAGTCCAGGAGCCTCACTCGAACTTGCCGAGGTCGACGGCCACACCTTGGACGGCCAACGTCACGGACACGGCCAGACCCCCAAGTCTCCCGTCGCCAGAGCGGAGCTGGCGATGCGACCTTCCTGGCCCGGAGCCACGTCGATAATGCTCGCTCAGCCTTGCTTCTCCCCCGATGACAGCTCGGATCACGCGCCTCGCGCGCTCGCGCCGTTCGGAACGCTTCGATCACATCGTCGTTGTCTTCTTTTATTTCGCCTCCGGCCTCTTACTCATGACATAGGGATGGGCGAATATTCGGTATTGTCGAATATTCGATCGAATTATTCGATATTCATTATTCGCTTCGAATCGAATTCAGGTATTCGATATTTTTTAATTATTCGGCACTCTCAAATAAGCAGCCAGAAGCCACAGACGGCCGGTACAAAAACACATCCTGAAGGCTATGCTTTACGTCATGGCTGCCATACATTGTGCGGTCTCACACGTGCTCTTGGGAGCAAGGAACGACAACTTAGTACAGTATAGACCACTTATAACGTAACCGGTTATAGTGCAGGACCGGATATAGTGTGGTCTTTTCAGAATCCCGTTAATTTTTCTCCCATAGCATTCCATGTATACACGTATCGCTTATAGAGCAGTTGCGGGAAACGAAATACCGGTTACAGTGCGGCTGCCTGGGAATATGGAAGTCAGCAGAGACAGCGAACGCTCCCCTCAAACGGGCGCCCCAAGGAGTGCTCAAGGAAGAAAGAGAGACGAAGTGGAGGAGAAGGGCACGTGGTGCGAACGAACAGCCAGTGAGGCTGAAACCAAAATCTTGAGTGCGAGTCGTGAATTATCACGGCGCGCATAGTGAGCGAGGGCCACGAAACTGCCAACGCCGGGCGACGCTCACTTCACGATAACGGCAGTAAACGAAACTTCAGGGAGCGGGTGGCGCCGGCAAGGCACGGCGAAGGGCGCACGCGGAGACCGTGGAATGTGAGGGAGGAGGGCAGAAGGGAAGCGGATTTCACCTCGGCAGCTCCGCCGCTTCGGTGGCTCCGGAGCGCTCGCTCTCCCTCGCAGCTCCCTCACTATCGACTGTCACCGTGCGCGCCTGCCGCCGTGCAGGCGCCGCCGCTACAGCCGGCCCGACGCCAGCTCCCCGAAGTTCCGTTTTCTGCCGTTATTGGGAAGCGGGCGTTTGCCCGCGTGGGCAGTTTCGTTGGCCGGCCTGGAACAGCGCCGCTGCTTCCCTCTGCGCCGTAGCCGCAGCGTGCAAGGTCAACACGTGACTGAAAGTAGAGGAAGCATAAAAGAGAAAGAAGGGTTCACTGCCATTTTCCACGCGTGGCTACGGTAGCGTGGCTGAAACGTCGGCATGTACACGCATGTTCCGGCGCAACGCAGAATCAGCAACCTTGCCATTTGAGAGAGGGTGAAATTTCTGCCGCGTTTTTTTTTTTTTTTTTTGTTCGCGTGCGACATTGAGGAGTCTCTCCTAAGCCTCCAGAGCAATGCCGGTCGGAGGCGCCGCCGCGTGATTTGGTTCGAATTAACAAGATTCGACTATAAATTGAATGCAAACGTTCTAGCTGCATTCCTCAACTGTTGCACACACGTGGCTGCTCGGTGCACATGTTTTGCATATGTGCGGGCCTTGAAAATTGTTGCTTTGGTTATAGTGCGGTACTGCTTATAGTGCGCATATTCGCGACTCCGGCGACTAACGTTATAAGCGGTCTACACTGTGGTGCAAACAATCCAAAGGGCATTTATTGCACCTTTCATACACTAATGCATGCTAGCCGAATTACTACCCATAGAACATTCACATGGGCGCACGACAAATCAAGGAAGTCCGACTCACCGCGACCGGATAGCGAGCGAATATGTTCGCCCCATGCTATGACACCATTGCCTAGTCGTTCGCGTATAGGGTAACGCGAACGGTGGCATGTTCGAACGATCTGTGTTCGTCCAGTCTCGCAAGGCGTGGATCAGTGCACGTGCGGGATGTCCGCATCACTCACCGACTCCAACCCGAAGAGGAACAGTCTTCTCGCTTTTGCACCCGCGGCTCAATACCCACGTCAGCCACATTCCTAAAAAGCTACATAGTCGCCATCCATGATCACATAGATAGCGATCGCGATTTCGTCTACAGTTGTCCCAACAAACGGTAGTTTTGTTCTGACTCGGTGCGTGCGTCGGCCGCGTGCCTTAAGCACCACAAAGTCGCCGTTCATAACCGCGTCGATAGTGGCCTCAGTTTCCTCTACAGCGGTTGCGACAAACAGTTGCCTATATTTTATGTCCACTGCAGGACGATGGCCTCTCCCTGCGATCTCCAATTACCCCTGTCTTGCGCTTGCCGATTCCAATTTGCGCCTGCAAATTTCATAACTTCATCAACCCACCTAGTTTTGTGCCATTCATAACTGCGCTTCCTTTCTCTTGATATCCATTCTGTAATTCTAATGGTCCACCGGTTATCCATCCTACACATTACATGGCCTGCCCAGCTCCATTTCTTCAGCTTAATGTTAACTAGAATATCTGTTATCCCCGTTTGTTCTCTGATCCACACCACTCTCTTCCTGTCTCTTAATGTTAGGCCTAACATTTTTCGTTCCATCACTTTTCCATTTTTCTATTGGTAACCATTTATTATGAGCAAGTGAACAATGCATATACATAGGTGTTATTATTGACAGTAACCTAAAATTTCAGCGTCATATAACTCATATAAAAAAATGATCACATGGAATACGAATTCTCATTAGGGCACGTCCATTCTTTTGCCGACCTGTGTTGCTCTCACTCTATTTCGCATTTGTACACTCTAATATTAGTTACTGCATAACCTCCTGGGGTAACACGTACACTACTCACCAAAAACCTCTACAAACTATCCAGAACCACGCCATTAGAATAATGACGTCAAGTCCCCACACCACCAATGGTAAACTTACTACAAGAAAATGACATTTTTGGCCAAGGCATCCAGACAAATTTTTCAGTGACGATAATCAGCATAGGGCGTATGATGGTCGGTAATTACAGTAAAGTGTTGCCCATAAAGGTATAGTTGAAACTTTTGTACGGCCCAAACTGCTGCGAGATATCCCTACTCGGTTATAGAATAGTTCTGTTCTGCTGCTGTAAGAGTGCGACTGGCATACGTAACAACTCTCTCTCGAGAGGTGCTCTCACTCTGTAGAAAAAGAGCACCAACTCCAAGGCCACTACCGTCGGTGTGTTCTCATCAAAGTGACGGAGGGCTGGTTCTGATGTTAACGCATGTTTGAGGCCTTGGAAAGCAAACTCACAATCGTCTCACAGAAGCGCAGGCCATGTGCACAGGCGCCATCGCCACACTTTCTCCTCTCCCCTAACCGTCTTCATTGCTGCACCGGTGTTGCAACACTCTTTCCCCCTTTCCCCACGAATGCACGTGGCGTTATAACCACAGAAGACAGGCCACATACACAGGCGCCGTCGCAACACTCTCTCCTCTCCCCTAACCGTCTTCATTGCTGCAGCACTGTTGCAACACTCTTTCCCCCTTTCCCCACGAATGCACGTGGCGTTATAACCACAGAAGACAGGCCACGTACACAGGCGCCGTCGCCACACTCTCTCCTCTCCCCTAACCGTCTTCATTGCTGCAGCGCTGTTGCAACACTCTTTCCCCCTTTCCCCACGAATGCACATGGCGTTATAACCACAGAAGACAGGCCACGTACACAGGCGTCGTCGCAACACTCTCTCCTCTCCCCTAACCGTCTTCATTGCTGCAGCACTGTTGCAACACTCTTTCCCCTTTCCCCACGAATGCATGTGGCGTTATAACCACAGAAGACAGGGCACGTACACAGGCGCCGTCACCACACTCTCTCCTCTCCCCTAACCGTCTTCATTGCTGCAGCGCTGTTGCAACACTCTTTCCCCCTTTCCCCACGAATGCACGTGGCGTTATAACCACAGAAGACAGGCCACGTACACAGGCGCCGTCGCAACACTCTCTCCTCTCCCCTAACCGTCTTCATTGCTGCAGCACTGTTGCAACACTCTTTCCCCCTTTCCCCACGAATGCACGTGGTGTTATAACCACAGAAGACAGGCCACGTACACAGGCGCCGTCACCACACTCTCTCCTCTCCCCTAACCGTCTTCATTGATGCAGCGCTGTTGCAACACTCTTTCCCCCTTTCCCCACGAATGCACGTGGCGTTATAACCACAAAAGACAGGCCACGTACACAGGCGCCGTCACCACACTCTCTCCTCTCCCCTAACCGTCTTCATTGCTGCAGCACTGTTGCAACACTCTTTCCCCCTTTCCCCATGAATGCATGTGGCGTTATAACCACAGAAGACAGGCCACGTACACAGGCGCCGTCACCACACTCTCTCCTCTCCCCTAACCGTCTTCATTGCTGCAGCGCTGTTGCAACACTCTTTCCCCCTTTCCCCACGAATGCACGTGGCGTTATAACCACAGAAGACAGGCCACGTACACAGGCGCCGTCGCAACACTCTCTCCTCTCCCCTAACCGTCTTCATTGCTGCAGCACTGTTGCAACACTCTTTCCCCCTTTCCCCACGAATGCACGTGGTGTTATAACCACAGAAGACAGGCCACGTACACAGGCGCCGTCACCACACTCTCTCCTCTCCCCTAACCGTCTTCATTGATGCAGCGCTGTTGCAACACTCTTTCCCCCTTTCCCCACGAATGCACGTGGCGTTATAACCACAAAAGACAGGCCACGTACACAGGCGCCGTCACCACACTCTCTCCTCTCCCCTAACCGTCTTCATTGCTGCAGCACTGTTGCAACACTCTTTCCCCCTTTCCCCACGAATGCATGTGGCGTTATAACCACAGAAGACAGGCCACGTACACAGGCGCCGTCACCACACTCTCTCCTCTCCCCTAACCGTCTTCATTGCTGCAGCGCTGTTGCAAAACTCTTTCCCCCTTTCCCCACGAATGCACGTGGCGTTATAACCACAGAAGACAGGCCACGTACACAGGCGCCGTCGCAACACTCTCTCCTCTCCCCTAACCGTCTTCATTGCTGCAGCACTGTTGCAACACTCTTTCCCCCTTTCCCCATGAATGCACGTGGTGTTATAACCACAGAAGACAGGCCACGTACACAGGCGCCGTCACCACACTCTCTCCTCTCCCCTAACCGTCTTCATTGCTGCAGCGCTGTTGCAACACTTTTTCCCTCTTTCCCCACGAATGCATGTGGCGTTATAACCACAGAAGACAGGCCACGTACACAGGCGCCGTCGCAACACTCTCTCCTCTCCCCTAACCGTCTTCATTGCTGCAGCACTGTTGCAACACTCTTTCCCCCTTTCCCCACGAATGCACGTGGCGTTATAACCACAGAAGACAGGCCACGTACACAGGCGCCGTCACCACACTCTCTCCTCTCCCCTAACCGTCTTCATTGCTGCAGCGCTGTTGCAACACTCTTTCCCCCTTTCCCCACGAATGCATGTGGCGTTATAACCACAGAAGACAGGCCACGTACACAGGCGCCGTCGCCACACTCTCTCCTCTCCCCTAACCGTCTTCATTGCTGCAGCGCTGTTGCAACACTCTTTCCCCCTTTCCCCACGAATGCACGTGGCGTTATAACCACAAAAGACAGGCCACGTACACAGGCGCCGTCACCACACTCTCTCCTCTCCCCTAACCGTCTTCATTGCTGCAGCGCTGTTGCAACACTCTTTCCCGAGATCGGACGTGTCTTTCGGAGCTTTCGCATCTGCGGGAGACGCTGTGGCGTCTCATGCAAAGCTCCCCTCTTTCTAGTACATGCTGATGCGTTCTTTCAACTGTGAGTGGACGTCACCGAGCCCGTTCGCCTGACCGTCGTCCTCGCTGCCTGCTCGCCCGGTCAACGACGTCGTCTCTGCCGATTTCCTCTTCGCCTTTTGCTATCCACGAGCTGGACTTAGTTCTTGCCATCTGCGCGCTTGTCTAGCGCAGCCGTTTTTCGCGGCTTAGATGGCAGGGGCTCCCCCAGCTTCACCAGCGCAGCCGACCGACCACCAGCGGCATTCCCTCGTACGCAGCTCATCGCGCAAACGCGCGGTGAGCGTAGCCTGCCCACGATCTCTGTGGCAGCTCATCGCCAGCGCTGAAGCAGTGCGGTTGCACCACGAGCAGGCGCAACGCCTCTGCCGGGCCATCAGCGAACGGCCGACATCTAGTGCCTCCTCAACGACCACCTCCGAAACGGGGATGTTCGCGACGCCGCCTCTTTTGACGAACGACCCGGCCAAGCAGCTGCACGAGATCGCCGGGAACCTGCCTACTTCGGGATCCTCCTGCTCCGCTACCGCCGCTGCTGCCTCCCTGGCCACTGCGGCGGCTCGGCAGACACCATGGACCGGCACCCTCAATACAGCCGTTGCACCCTCGACAACCCCCACGAGCTCTTCGGATGTACTGCTTGCAGGGGATTTCGTCGCTGTTACGGGGTTGCCGGGCGCGTCTCCCGTCGAACCGCAGTACGTCCCACTGCCGATAGACGCAAACCTCGAAGATATGGACACCACTACTACACGTAAGCGTTCGCATCCCAGCGAGCTTGGTAGTGATGATGAGGGTGCCTCGCGCAAGCTGCAAGCAGTCGGGACTGCGCCACACATTGCATCGACGACTAAATTGCCGCCACGTGTCTCAGGTGAAGACGATCGCCACTTCACCCCGGCTAGTGACATTACCACCGAGGTCGAGTTTCAGCAGGTTCTGTCAAAGGCGCAGAAACGCCGCCAGCGTTCTGCGTTGCCACCGGGCCTAGCCGGGAACAGCGTCCCTTCTACCGGGACCGAGCCTGCCGTACCTCCTGCCGCACGACCTAAGGCTCCCTGTAGTTCACCTGCGCCTACTGCACCTCCTGCCGTGGATCCCGTTGCTACTGCCGGGGTTCCCACAACTTCTGTGCCCACCTCGCCACTGACAGCCCGCGCAGTGCTGTTTCGTCCGGCACACAACGGCGCCGCCTTTCCCCGTACCTCCCGCCTCGCCATCGCGCAGGCGCTCTCCGCGCTGCCTGGAGTAAAGGAGGTACGCGTGAACACGAAGAAGAACATTGTGGCTGCGGACGCGGCATCGCCGGAATGGACGGAGCACCTGCTGGCCACGTCAGAGATCGCCGGGATGCCCGTGACCGCGCGCCTTCCGGCCGACCGCACCCAGAGCAGCGGCGTGGTGCAAGGCGTACATGGCAACTACGCCGATGAGGACCTGCTGGCTACCGTATCGTCGAAGGTACGGGTGGTCGCGGCTAAGCGACAGGGCACCACCCTGGTGCTGCGTTTTGCTGCCCCTTACCCCCCCGCAAGGATCTACCTCTTCAGCATGCCCTTCGAGGTGCGGCCCTCCCGGCCTCGCCCTCTGCAGTGCCTACGTTGCGGGTGCTACGGACACGCCACAGCAACCTGCCAGAGACCGGTACGGTGCCTGCGGTGCGGTGGCCCACACCAGACGCAATCGTGCTGTTCGAGCAGGGTCAGATGCCTGCATTGTGGAGGACCACATCCAGCCGACTCGCCTAACTGCCAGCTATGGCAGAGAGAACGGCGCCTGGCCACGATAAAGGCGTCAGCTCCCACACACCTGTCGTATCGCGAGGCCCAGGCGGTCCTACGGGCTACCCCCACCACCAGCTCAGCAGCAGCTGCTTCTGGACCGCCACGTGTTACACCGACCGGAGGCAAAACCTACGCTGCAGCACTCGGTGCTCCTGACAAGGTGGCCACGACCTCTGCAAACCACCCCCAACCCCACTTGCAGCAGCGTGTACCACAGGCAGGCGCAAAGAAGTGGGGCAGCATCAAGCTAGGGCCGTCCCCGAAGGAGGCTCCTCAGTCCACCAGCGATGAGGAGAACAAGAACCTGCGACTCCTCCTCAGGGCGATCGCCGACCTGCTGCCTATAGACAACCAACAGCTGCGTTCTATCTGCCTCAAGGCAGATAGCGTGCCCCCACCTAGTAGTCAACATGGCTAGTCCCCTCCTGCCTGCCGATCTCTCCGTGCACCAATTGCGGAGCGAGTACGATGTGCTTGTTCTGCAGGAGGTGTACGCTGCTACAGCCAACCTGCGTCTTCCTGGATACGTGGGCTACAGCAGCCTCACTTCATCATCACCAGCCTCCTCCATGATCGGTTGAGACTCTTGCTGCTTCTCCTTCTCTTCCCTTCCTTTCAACATCTTTATCTCCTTTTTCCCCTTCCCCTGACGCTGCGCCGTGCTCCCTATTGGGCAGCGGAAATAAGCGTCATTTTTCTTCAATAAAATCACTACTACAACACTCTTTCCCCCTTTCCCCACGAATGCACGTGGCGTTATAACCACAGAAGCGCAGGCCATGTGCACAGGCGCCATCGCCACACTTTCTCCTCTCCCCTAACCGTCTTCATTGCTGCACCGGTGTTGCAACACTCTTTCCCCCTTTCCCCACGAATGCACGTGGCGTTATAACCACAGAAGACAGGCCACGTACACAGGCGCCGTCGCCACACTCTCTCCTCTCCCCTAACCGTCTTCATTGCTGCAGCGCTGTTGCAACACTCTTTCCCCCTTTCCCCACGAATGCACGTGGCGTTATAACCACAGAAGACAGGCCACGTACACAGGCGCCGTCGCCACACTCTCTCCTCTCCCCTAACCGTCTTCATTGCTGCACCGCTGTTGCAACACTCTTTCCCCCTTTCCCCACGAATGCACGTGGCGTTATAACCACAGAAGACAGGCCACGTACACAGGCGCCGTCGCAACACTCTCTCCTCTTCCCTAACCGTCTTCATTGATGCAGCGCTGTTGCAACACTCTTTCCCCCTTTCCCCACGAATGCACGTGGCGTTATAACCACAAAAGACAGGCCACGTACACAGGCGCCGTCACCACACTCTCTCCTCTCCCCTAACCGTCTTCATTGCTGCACCGCTGTTGCAACACTCTTTCCCCCTTTCCCCACGAATGCACGTGGCGTTATAACCACAGAAGACAGGCCACGTACAAAGGCGCCGTCGCCAAACTCTCTCCTCTCCCCTAACCGTCTTCATTGCTGCAGCGCTGTTGCAACACTCTTTCCCCCTTTCCCCACGAATGCACGTGGCATTATAACAACAGAAGCGCAGGATTCGTCCCGTCTTCCATAGTTGCCATGGTGCATTTTCTTCGTAAAGAAGCACAATATCACCAGTTTTCAGATTGTTCGAAGCTTTAACATTGGCATAGTGCGCCGAGCGCAGGCTAAGAAGATATTCTCTCCTCCATATTCTCCAAAAGTGCTCCAGTAACTGCTTGCGATGAAGCCACTTTCTTGTGACCGTAGATCTTGGCCCAGAAGTATCAACATCTTCGTTGTGGTAAGGAAGGCTTGTTAGTCGTTTACCGGTTAGGAAATGGGCCGGAGTAAGTATTTCCATTTCTGCTGGTGACGTTGACAAGCAAGTGAGAGGCCTGGAGTTTACTACTGCCTCTACCTCACACAATATCGTCGTTAATTCTTCTGGCGTAAGCTTTGCTTTGCCAAGGATCTTCCAGAGACAGGTTTTCACAGTTCTTATCAATCTCTCCCAGAAGCCGCCCCACCATGCAGCTCTTTCTGCGATGAACTTAATTTCTAATCTTCTTTGAGAGCAACAGTCTTGTAGCTCTCCAGTGAACAACACTCGTGCCAAGGAGGCAATTTCCTTTGATGCGTTCTTGAAAGCCTGCATGTTGTCTGTGTATATAACGTCAGGCAATCGACGGCGTGATAAAAATCGCCGAAACGTGAGCAGGAAACTTTCTGCTGACAGTCCAGTGGTTAATTCAAGGTGTACTGCTCTTGTGACGGCACAAGTAAATAACACTATGTAGACCTTCGACGTATTGGCTTTATTATAGAGAGGTCCAGCAAAATCGATTCCAACCAGCTTGAAAGAGATCAGATCGGCATACTCGTTCACTTGGTAATGGTGAACCAGGTGCACTGCTGGGCTTTAAGCATGTCTTGATGCAAGCGTTGCATTCTCTGAAGACTTTCTTTACAGTTTGTCTTCCGCGGGGTACCCAAAATTTATCTCTAAGCTCAGCAAGGGTATCTAGCAGACCACCGTGGAGTGTACGCTTATGGCAGTCTCTTATGACAAGTTTTGTCAGTTGGTGAAGTGGAGCCAACAAAATAGGATGTTTAACTTCTTCCGCTTCCTGTGAGAATTGCAGTCGTCCACTTACATGCAACCTTCCTGCCATGTCGAGAAAAGGATAAAGCATTCTCAGGTCTGAACTGCTATTCAGCTGTAGTTCCTTTTCAAGCTGATTGATTTCTTTTGCATAAATATACACTTGAGCCACCTTGATCCAGTAAATTTCAGCACCGCTAATGTCTTCGGCTGTGAGCCGTGGTTGGCGCCCGATGTATTTTTTTTTTTGCAGCTTTTGATGAAACGAAATACCCAGGCTGTTATTCGTAACACTCTTGTGAGGCTTGAGTAGCGTTCAAGGTCCAAAATAGGCAACAACGTTCTCACATGTAAAACTTGCACGACGACTTTGCTTCAGTTATGTCTATATCATTACAGGGTTCGTACAGGTTTCCATGGAAGAAATTCAAGGATATTCCAGTACTTTCCAGGACCTGTCACAGGTTTTTCAAGGACTCAAAGCGCCATCCAATGTAGGATTTCTTTACTCTATTTCCAAAATGACTAGTTTTACTGCACTTACAATAAATAAATGTATACCACAATTACAATAAAAATGTCTAGCTTTGATAACTTCTCAAGATCACAACACAAAATGAACGCTTACAACAGCGGCTGAGATTTCTCCTGCATAGGCCGAGTAAAGTTCACCAAAGATATTCAAAACATTCAGCATATGGTTATTGCACTACAATAAAAAGAAATAAATGTTGTGGGATCGCACGCGCATCCCGATGTCTTCGGAGCGGCCGCGCGTTTATCATGCGATGATCACGTGCTCGCTTGCTCCTTTCCCCTTTCTTGGAACCGGGGATACTCCCTCTCCGTCGCTCGGGGAGAAGCGCTATTTCCCCGAGGTGTTTTTGTCTTTCGGCTGACGAGCTTGCGACTGGCCGCATCTCAATTCAGCCGCGGAGACTGCCGCACGCCGTCCCCCAGCAACGCCCGGCTTTTGTGAGCGACTGACCGCCGCAGGGCTGAGCGCGGATCCACGCTAGGTGAGCTGAACCCTTATCAGCCTCTCGTGTGTTTCCACTATTGTGTGGTTTTTGTCACCTCAGTCGTGCGGAACGCTCCACCGCTGTGGTTGCCGTTTTATTTTGTGTACCTGTTGTTGACTCAGTTGGTGTGTAAACTCAAGGTGAATAAACACCTTAAGTCAAAGACTCACCCTGTCCCCCCTGGCCTGAACCCGCCGTGGTCGCAACTCAGTGCGAACCGCGGGTTAGGGGTCACAGCTCTGACTGTTAGGGCTGCTGCGAAAGTGCTTGCGAGCGACTGCCGCTCCGCCGGCGCGGTGCGATCCAGAGAAGGGTCAGGTGCGCACGAGCGAACTTGAGTAAATACCCCTATAATGTATATCCCAATGATGTTAATAATCTATAGCTTTGATCACTTTGCAAGTTCACAAATACAAAAAAAAAAGTTAACAGATCACAATGAATGCTCCCAACAGCTACTCTGACTTCTAGCTCCAGCATTACCTGGGCAAGCTTTTACCGAAGATTTCCAAACCATTCAGTGTAGTTTTGCTACACATCCATTATATTATAACAGATGTACACTGCAATTTTGTAAAACATGTCTTGTCTTGATCTTTTCTCAAGTCCGCAATATTAAAAGTTAACACAACGAACACTCACAACAGCTGCTCAGGCTTCTGCAGTATCAGCTGGGTTGGTTCATCAAGCATTTCAAAGACATTCAGCATACCGTATTTTCCGGTGTATAAGACGCATTTTTTCCAGAATTTTTCGTCAGTGCGTCTTATAAAACGGTGTGACCTATGTATGTTTTTTTTTTTTTTCAGAAAAACTGCCATCAAAATTGGATCTGCTGTTATGGCCACGTGAAGCGCACTGGTTGACTTAATTGCTACGCATTCTGTGCACGCTATCGAGGTGCCGGGTTCTCGTGTTCAAGTTCCCGAGCGCCGTGCGAGAAGGATGGAGCAGCAACGCAAGCGGCGGTAGGCCGACCGCAAGTCGATCGATGCCGAAGTCGTCGCATCTGCAGATCGCTATCAAGATACGGCACGGCGGGCGCCGCTGCGCAAACTACGCAGTTGCTATGAGAGTACAAGCAGCCCCCCTCCCCCTCCTCCCGTACTGCTTTCCCGCTTTTCTCCCTTGTGCGCGATTCGGCTCACTGTTGCTTTCACTCGCACATACAGCATACGGCGCGTGGGGATGATGTTATCGCACTTGGACTTCATACGGAACATCACGGCAACCACGACGGCAGAAATGTGCCTGGAGTGGAAATAAATGGCACCCATACGCTTGCACGTTACCCGCGTTCCCCACATTCACGTGTGGGGAGCGCACGCTGCCACCTTCACCCGCGGGCACTCACCCTCGCTTGCGCACGGAGCGCACTCGGCGGGAGCCGGGCAGACATCTCTTGCACGCACAGCGCGCGCAGCGGTAGCCGGGCGGACACAGGAGAAATGCACTTTGCCCTCTCTCGGTTCTCGCTCGCCTCTCGTGACGCGCATGCCAGCGCGGGAAGAGGGAAAGTACTATACGGCGGGCAAAGAGGACGTTCCCCTCGCGAATAGGTTAAAAGGTATAAAAGAGCGCGACCAAGAGAACCCCGGGCCTCTCTGACCTCGCTACTCCTGACCTGCCCTTACGGATATAGCCGCTGCAACCCATGAGTGCCCTCGTTTGCGTGACTTCTACACGCAACGGGGCAAGCCTATTTTATTACTTATCATAAGTAACTTCCCTCTGCAAGTGTGTTTTATTGCCCACATTGTTTTATTGCCCGAACTTCTCGCGCGCGTGGTCCCTGCGTCGCAGGCGGCTCGTTGGTTCCGACTGGCCGGACATAGAGCCCGCACCGTAGAAGAGTTCCGCGAGAACTTCCGCGAGGAATTTCTTCCGGCCAACTACGAGTGGCGTTTGAGGAGAGAGTTGGAGTTGCGTACCCAGCATCCGGACGAGTCCCTGCTGGAGTATGTTCGAGCGATGGACGAACTTTATCGTCTCGCGAGCCCTCTCGCCACCGACGCCGAGAAAGTCGAGCGCGTCACACGGCAAGCGCACCCGACTTTCGCGGCCTACTTCAGGGGATGTAGGTTCAAAGACCTAGACGAGCTCGCCGCCGAAGCAAAGCGCATCCAAGGGGACATCCTCGCGGCATGAGCATACCGTCCGTCTCCACACGCCGCGCTGTCACTCGAGCCTCGCTGCACGAGGAACGGCGGCGGGACCGCTTCACATTCCCCTAGGGTCGACACGTCGGCATCGTTCACCGACGAGCAGGTGCAGCGTGGTTAGTAATTATCAGACCGCGCCTTGGACCCGTACGCCTACGCGCTGAAAACAGCACAGCATAACGCGCCGCGGCAGGAACTTGCGAGAACGGAGGAGCGGCACATGCCGACCGTGGAAGCTACGGCCCGCCAAATTGGAGCGACGGGAGCCCACGCCTCCGAGGCTTCGGTGGCCGTTGCTACCAGTGCGGCGGACTGGGGCACATCGCCCGTGACTGCGCAAGCACGCCGGGCCGAGGTCGAGCACGTGGTTCGGGAAACGGGCGAGGCCGCCGGTGATCCACCTTGGGTCCCGGGCGGCGATCTCGAACACAACCGGTGATTTCGATTTACTTGCGCCTTTGGCTTGTCGCGTAGGAGATGTCGCGGACTCGCAGGCGCCATTCATCGAGCTAACGATAGCCCGAAAGAAGTTTGCCGCATTATTAGATACTGGGGCAAGCGCTTCTTTATTTGGTGACGAGGTGTTGCATCATCTCAGCGAGAACAAAACCGCTTAAGAGATAGTGACACCACTTTCCGCTTTGCTTCAGGCACAGCACAATCGAGTGGTGCAGCCAGGCTAGTTATTCATTGGGAGAGACGCGTCAGGCGACAACGCCTCGTACATATTCCAGGTCTATCAGTGCCTGTTATTTTAGGTCGAGACTTTCTCGCCAAGTCGGGTATTTTGATAGACATCACCAGCGGAGGTTACCGAGAGAAAGAAACGGGTGCTTTAAAACATTTCGCAAAAGCGCCCGTGCCTGCGGAGACACGCCAGTCTCCGGGCTCGGCGCGAGCGGGCCATACCCAGCCACAGCCGAGCGAGTAAACAGTAATCGGTGAAGGCGATGAAAGCAACGAAGAGATGGTGGCACAATATTGTGCCGCGGGGTTGCAAGGGGCAGCGCACCCACTTTTGTCAGAGGTCAACAGCCTGCCGGAGAGAGAAAGGGCACGACTGTCATCGCTGTTGTACGAATACGATGCGATTTTCACGGACTGTCCGGGCCGCACTACGCTAGTCAGGCACAGGATAGACACGGGTGACGCTGTGCCGTGGAAATGTAATCCTCGGCCGATAAGCTTGACTAAGCGGAAAGCACTTGACAGCGCCTTAGAGGAACTCATCGACACAGGCGTGGTAGAAAGGTCGAACAGCCCATGGGGCTTCCCGGTAGTTCTAGTCCCGAAGAAGGAAGATACTTATCGCCTTTGTGTAGACTACCGCAGGCTGAATGAGGTTACGAAGAAGGATGCGTACCCTCTACCCTCCATTTCCTCTTTAGTATCTAACCTAGGCGGAGCGAAGTACTTTACGATGCTCGATGCTAGTCGTGGATATTTTCAGGTCGAAATGGACGAGCGTGACAAAGAGAAAACAGCTTTCACTTGTCACCACGGGCTCTTTCAGTTCAAAAGAATGTCTTTTGGCTTAGTCGGAGCTCCCGCTACTTACCAGAGGTTGATGGACCGAGTTCTAGGAGATGCGAAGTGGCAAACTGCTCTTGCATATCTCGACGACATAGTGGTTTATTCGAAAATATTCGACAAGCACTTACGCCACTTGAGAGACGTCCTAGACAGGCTGAGGTCCGCGGGTATCACGCTGAACCCGAGTAAAGCTCAGATAGCTGCGAACAGAATAACGCTGTTTGGATTCACGTTGGACAACGGCCTCATTCTGCCGAGTGAGGATAAGCTCGAGGCTATACTAAGCTACCCGTCACCGAAAGATATCGCCGAACTGAGACGCTTTCTGGGATTGGTGAACTTTTATCGCCAATTCATTCCAGACTGCGCGGCAGTGCAAGCGCCTTTAACGAAGCTCTTGAGGAAAGACGAGCGTTGGACTTGGGGTCAAGAGCAGGAGGCGGCACTGCGCGGCCTCACAAAGGTGCTCGCTGACACGGCAGAGTTGTAGCTGCCCGACTTGAATAGGGAGTCTGTGATTCAAACAGACGCAAGCGAACTGGATCTAGGTGCAATTTTGCTTCAGGAGCACGGAGGCATTCTCCAAGCGGTTGCGTTCGCGAGCCGTTCGTTGACGCCGGTGGAAAGGAACTACTCGGTGACAGAGAAAGAGTGCCTCGCGATAGTTTCCGCTCTGCGAAAGTTCGGCTATTATGTCGACAGAGTGGCATTCATGATTGAGACTGACCACATGGCTTTCACTTGGCTGAGGCGCTTGAGCGAGCTGAGTGGCCGCCTGGCGCGTTGGGCACTGCTTCTGCAGCGTTACGACTGCACCGTGCGCTACCGCAAAGAAAAAAGCAATGCCGCAGCTGACGCACTTTCGCGAGCGCCAGTCCGAGGCGAGGGAGAAACCCTGGCCATAGCCCGAGTAAGGGACGCGGAACAACCGTCGATCCTGGGCAAAAGCGTGAACCACGTAGATGTTGTCGGTTCCGCAGGAGTTGTCTTCAGCAGAAAGGAGCTGTTCGAGGCTCAGCAGAAGGATCCCTTTTGTCGAAAAGTGCTCAACGGACTCCGGGAGCCGGGCGGCGCGGCCGCCGCGCACGTGGAGGCAGCTGTTACAGTAAAAGCTCGATGATACGAATCTCACAAGGTCACGAAAAATATTCGTATTAGCCAAAATTCGTATCATCGAAACACAATTAAAACTACTGTCGAATCTCGATAATTTGAACTCGAAGGGGCCCGAAAATTTGTTCAAATTAAAAGGACGTATTTTTGAAGTATTCGTGCACCATAGCACGATGCACGAACGGTGCGAGTCGTGAAATATCGCGGTGCGCAAGCGCATAGCAAGCGCGGGCCACGAAACTGCCCACGCCGGCTAACGGTCGCTTCCCGATAACGACAGAAAACAAAGCTTCAGGGAGCGAGCGGGCGGCGCCGGCACACAGGTGCGCGCGGAGACCGTCGAAGGTGAGGGCGGAGGGCGGCAGGGAAGCGGATATGTCCGCGTCAACTCCGCCGCTTCGGTGGCTCCCCTCGCCCTCCCTCTCAACTCCCTCGTAGCTTTCTCACCTTTGACTCCGTGCGCACATCTCCGTGCGCGCCCGCCGCCGTGCTGGCGCCAGCTTATTTTAGCCGCCCCCTGAAGTTTCGTTTTCTGCCGTTATCGGGAAGCGAGCGTTTGCGGGCGTGGCAGTTTCATTGGCCCAACTGTGCCTCCGCCGCTGCTTCCCTCTGCGCTGCTGCTGCAGCGTGCAAGGTCAACATGTGACTAGAAAATAGAGGAGAAGGGTTCACTGCCATTTTATCTGTGTGGCTGAGACGTCGGCACTAGTGTGTGCTAGAATACGGTTGTCTAGAACACTCTAGTCGGCACGTACACGCTTGTTCCGGCGCAATGCAGAAACGGCGGCCTTGCAATTTGAGAGGGGGAAATTTCCGCCGCGGATTCTTTCCCCCCCCCCCCCCCCCCCCCCCCCCCCCGTTCCTTCGCGCGCGGCATTGAGGGGTCTCTCCTGAGCTTTTGCTCTATGGCGGTGTCGGAGCAATGCCGGTCGGAGGCGCCGCCGCGTTATTTGGCGCGCTGCTAAGAGCATTGTCGGTGCGTGGTATGTTCGAAACAAGCGTGTTCGAATTAACCAGATTCGACTGTAGCTAAATTAAAGAGTCGGAGCTGAACTCATTCAGGCACATGTACGTAAAAAGCATTTATTTCTTGAAGCGCCACCGCTTCAAACTCTTCGCGCCCAGTCGCGGAGTCCGCGCTGCCCGGTGCCGCGCCTCCGCACCAAAAGAGAAGGAGAGAAAGCACGTGACTGCGCGCTGTTCTCTTTCGCGGCCGTCGGTGGGGCGGCGTTTATTCGTATCAACCGACGCAGGCTGAAAATCGATTCGTAACAACCGTTCTCTAGCACGTTGCAAAGCAATGGGGCTCGGCCGGGACCACAGAAAAATTCGTATCATCCGAAAATTCGTATTAGCCGTGATCGTATCATCGAGCTTTTACTGTATTGCTGTCGGTGCGGAGCGCTCAGGAACAGCTGGTAATGCTGTGAGCACGCTGGATTCCGACGGCGTCCTGCTGAGGTATATTTCCACCGAGAACGACACAAGTGAGGCGTTTAAGATGCTGATACCACGCGCGTTGAGAGGAGTACTGCTACGCTACTTTCATGACTCGTGCATCGCTGGGCACGCGAGCGGCCCCAAGACTTACGTTAAGTTGTGTCGCTTCGCTACTTGGCCACGCATGAAACGGGACGTGATTCGCTACGCCCGCTCGTGTCATGTGTGCCAAAGCGTGAAGCCCCGAGGCGGACGACCGCCCGGCTTCATGCAGCCTATCGACAGTCAGACTCCCTGGCAAATCGCGGCGTGTGACGTCATGGGACCGTATCCCACAACACCGAGCAGGAACAAATTCTTGCTGGTGGTCACGGATCACTTCAGTAAATGGGTAGAACTTTTCCCCCTACGAAAACTGACGGCACGGGTGATCATGGATAAGTTGATGGAGGTTTTCACCAGGTTTGGTTTTCTGGAGCAGTTGATAACGGACAATGCGTCCTACTTCACTGCAAAGGTGTTCGTTGACTCATGCGCCGCACTTGGCATTAAGCATAAGAAAACGACAACCTACCATGCTCAGTCGAACCCCACTGAACGAGTCAATCGCAACATCAAGCACATGCTTGTCGCGTTCTCTGAAAGGCATAAGGAGTGGGATACCTACCTTCCAGAGATCGGGTTTGCATTGCGATCGACAGTGAACCGCTCGACTGGGTATGCGCCTTCTTCTC
This sequence comes from Dermacentor silvarum, assembly GCF_013339745.2. NCBI lineage: Eukaryota > Metazoa > Arthropoda > Arachnida > Ixodida > Ixodidae > Dermacentor > Dermacentor silvarum. Next base: position 172,498,636 of record NC_051161.1, on the reverse strand, counting down.
TACACCTGGGGAGAGCTAGCTGCCGACCAGCAACGACCATAGCTGCCGAATCCGATGGATAGGGTTCTCGCGGATCGCAGCGGAATGCCAGTTGCAGCACGAGCTGAATACGCGACGCATCTACGTGCCAAGATGACGGAAGCTTTACATAAAGCACGCTGTAATCTTCGCACTGCAAGGGCACAGCAGAAGGCGCAGTACGACCGCTCGCATCGGAACGTCCATTACGAAGTGGGTGATCTGGTGCTTCGACGCCAGCACGTTCTCAGCGATGCTACGAAACAGTTCGCTGCCTCGCTGGCGCCGAAGTGGACTGGGCCGTATCAAGTGCGAGAGAAGGTTTCCTCGCTTGTTTACCGGCTCGAGAACAAGAAAGGAAAGCCGATCGGCGGACCGGTACACGTATGCGACCTGAAGCGCTACGTGCCGCGTGATGACGATCAGGCCCTCCCTCAACCGCGATCGGTGAGAGAAAGCAGTCAGAACCGAACGGCGAGCCCGCAGCCGCGCTACAATTTGCGTAGCAGGCGAAAGTAATCTGACTGCTATTGCATAACCCGACCACTGCGAGGAACATTCGTAAGTAAGTACGGGTGGCGTTCCGTACCGTGTGAGCATACAGCCACGCCGGGCTGGCACCTTGGTAGTTCCTGCCGGGTAAGCGATCGAACGTCTAGTGACCACGGAGCGCCGAGTATGAACGACGAGTCGTCGAGGCCACGACGGGAGTGTGGCGTGAAAGTTCGACGCGTGGGTGTGCGGGGTGCGGTTTCACCAAAGACTGCTGTGAGGGACAGTGCGGTGATTATCTTGTGCTGCGGCTCGAATTGGTGATGATTCTTGCGCACATTCCCTTCATAACATACGTCGATGGGGTTCCCAGATACGGCCAACTACGCTGCTGATCACAGTGCCGCTTCGTGCAGTTTGCTAATAATTTCCAGGAGCAGAGCAAGACGAGATACGACCGTGCAAATTGCCTGCAGTACGCGCTAGAACAACTGACGCCCTTGCAGTACTGACAGCGCTTCTGTTTGATCCTTTACTCCCTTCAGGTGGTGTTGGAGTGTGGCGTTGAGTAGGAATGGGCTTGCTACTGTTCCAAAAGGCACCCTTGTCATGCGCCATTCGTCTATTTCTGGATCTGGTTTTCTCTTAGCGGGTATATCCTTGAACAATAGGAATGTTAACGCATCTCTGTCTTCCATTTTTACGCTAATCTGGAGTCTCTATGTCAGCCGTCAGAGCAATACGGTTCATACGAAAACGTATGAGAAGAGCAACCAAGTCGGCTAGTAGCTTTGGTTCTTTATCAAGATGGTCATTGAGGGACGATGAATCAGGATCGTGAGAGTATGCGTCAAAAACTACTTGTACTCGAGTAGGTGTAGACTCACTTCGCACCACGGCGTGATGCGGCATGTTGCGGCGTGAGCTTAGACGGTTGCACCTCAATTTGGCTAGGTACTCTCTCGGCGTGACCCATCTTCATATAGTTCCTGCTGGTGGTATCATATTCTACGGCAAACTCTGGATTGTTCTTCACTTTCTGAAACACATCAGTTGCTTCCGTGCTTGCAATTGGTTATCTTCGAGTTGTCCACAGCTTTCTTTCCACCGAAGGGCTACTTGGTAGCGACCGTTGACGAAGTCGATATCGTGTTCGAATTTTTCTAGCACCATATTAGGCTCCTTGTTTGGAGTGTTGTCGACTGGCGTAATCCCAATGCTCTCTAACTCGCAGAACTTCCGAAGTAGATCGTCGATAGAGCCGGTAGATGCACTTACTCGCAATACGCATGCGTTGAGTGCTGCTTCCAAAGAGCTGTTAAACGAAAGTGGTTCTTGTGTTACGAAGCACTTGGGGAAGTCAGCGTTCGCGACTAGCACGATAAAGTAGCGAGAGGTAGCACAGCCGATCGAGCACGGCACAAGGCTTATCTCTCTCGTCGTTCTCTCGAACAGACACATCCCCACTGCGACTTATTTCACAGTACAGTTATCTCCCCCGCGAAAAAAGAAGCCGTCCCGGCGACTTAGGGGTAGGACAAGACAGGCGGATCATAGTACGGCTTGAGACGCTGGACATGCACAATGTCGCGTCCTCGACGGCGATGATCCAAGGATAGCTCGAGCGGTTCCACGATATAGTTGACTGGAGACATTTGCTCGATCGCGCGTTAGGGGCCCTGGTACTTCGAGGCGAGTTTCGGTGACAGTCCAGGGGTAGGGGCTGGAACCTAAGGCCACACTAGCGAGCCAGGTTCATCGGATGCAGGAGCATGTGAAGTTTCTCAATGGTGCTTCTGGCGTTGCTGGTCTTCTGACGTAAATATACGGCATAGCTTGCAACACTCTTCAGCGTGTGCAGCAGCTTCAGACAAGGCAGTGGTTTCTGTGTTGTCAGGGCGGTACGGAAGGATAGTGTCCATTGTGGAAAAAGGTTCGCGTCCGTACAGGAGAAAGAAGGGCGAAAATCCCGTGGTCGTCTGCGTGGCGGTATTACAGTCTACGCCCGTTATAACGGACCCTCATAATCCGGCAAAAAACGTCTGCTGTATCCGAAGTATGCTGTATCCGAAGTATGCAGGGGGGGGGGGGGGGAGGAGGAGGCGATCGTGCGACATAAAAATGTTACCGGAACGTAATATGCTTTTAAAATCGCGTTCTTGCCTGTGGAACAGCCGATACGACATAATCTGACGAATTACGGCCATGAATCAAAGATTAGACCAGTTTGACGCCGCACGCAAGCTTCAGTTTGTACACAAGGGTCTGGTACCACCCCCCCCGCTTGAGGCAATTCTTACCTTTTTCATTGAACGGGAAAGGTGCATGCGAGGAAAGAAACTTCATGGAACATGACTTTTTATTTCACAAAATATACTGAGTGATGAGGGCCTGCTTAGCTCCTGCCAGAGAAGACGCGGTCACCTTGTGTTGCATTTCTGTGAGCTGCAGAACTTCCGCGGAGCAGTCACCTTGCTGCTGCAGGAAATATCCTTTCAGGGCCTCAATGTAATCCATGGCCTGGGACGAAGAAAGCTTAACAGGTGCTTCAGTCTCTTCGCTACTGTCGTCTTCTAATAGCGGGTCAGAAGAGTTCTTTACAAGTGCTGCAATCTCGTCGTCCGTCAGTTGTTCGCTGTCGACGATGCCATCATCAAAACTGACGAAGTCGACGAAGTCTTCGGCCCCGAAAGCTTCCTGAATTTGGGGCCACACTTGGCACACATGGATCTTGTGGTGCAGTGCTGGGTGCGTCATTCGCTCGGCAAAAGCCTGCCTGCCTGAAGCAGTTGCGAATGACATCGCTTTTTAGCTGTGCCCAAACTGCTGGAAGAACTTCCACAGGAAACTTCACGTCAATTTTGGTTTCCCGCTTCCTCTGCATGTCAAAAAGCAGGCGCTCTGTAAGGCGGGTCCGGTACGCAACCTTAACGGAATGGACCACACCTTGGTCGATTGGTTGCAGTGCCGACGTCGCATTAGGCGGAAAGTACGCCAGTTCCGTTGCCTCAAGTGACGGGGGTTGCATGTGTGATGAACAGTTATCAAGGAAGAGAAGTACTTTCCTTTTCTGTTTTGCCATCCCCCTATCAAACTTGAGCAGCCAAGCGTTAAACAAATCCTTCGTCATCCATGCTTTTTTGTTAGCCTCCCAGTCGATCGAGAGACTTTGCATGTGACGCAAGGCACGAGGTCGTTTTGACTTTCCAATCAGCAGAAGTCTCACCTTTTCTGAGCCGTCCATATTGCAGCAAAAAAGGACAGATAAGCGCTCTTTGGAGCACTTCCCACCGTGACACTTTTCGCCGGAGAAAGTGTATGTCTTGCTCGGCCTGGCTTTGTACACAAGTCCACTCTCGTCCGCATTAAAGATGTTTCGGTCTTCATATTTCGCGAGAAGTGCAGGCAGCCGATTTGTCTGCCAGTCCGAGACAACGCTCTCATTGACGCTATCGCGCTCTCCACACATGGCACTGAACACAACACCATGCCGTGCCTTAAACCGGCTAAGCCAGCCCTCGCTGAAGGTGACGTCGCCATGTCCCAAAATCACAGCGAGTTGCTCAGCTCTGCTCCTGAGCAACAGTCCGTTCACTGGAATCCCACGAGCACGCGCGTCCCGTAGCCACATGAGGAGAGCAGACTCGACGTCCGGGTGCGCCGCTTTGCGCATACGAAAACGCTTTTCCTGGATCTCGCCGGAGTCGCATTTTTCGGCGACGTCCTTGTTTTTCAAGATAGAGTTAACTGTCTGCTTAGACAGGCCCATTCTTCTGGCGATGTCCGCCTGTTTTTCGCCATTAGCTACACCGTTAATTATACTTCGTTTTTCTGACAGTGAAATCTGCTTCCTCTTGCGTCCAGCCATTCCACACAAGCGCAGCCGCCGCACGAACACAAAGAAGAAAATGAACGCAGCGAGCCACTTCACTGGATTGGCTCGGCCGCGCCAGCGACCCGTTAGATGCCGACAACGTTGCCAGACATACTATTGTTTCCCGGCTAAGTAGAAAAAAAAAACGCATATTGGGCGTCGGCCCCGCGTAACTCTGCCATATAAGCTCAGTCCAAACAATTTTCGCCCTAAATTTAGTCCGTTCTAGCCGATAGTCCGCTATAGCAGGGTCCGTTGTGAGCGGAGTGGATGCCATTTAAAATGCGTGGTGACCAAACAAACCTAGGGATATGGTCCGTTGTAACCGGAAGTCTGTTGTTCCCGGATCCGTTGTAACGAGCGTAGACTGTATAAGCGTAGGTCAGAAATGGTAGAACATGGTCCCATTTGGTTTGGTTGGATGCAACGTACATGGCCAGCATGTCGCCAAGAGTTCGATTAAAGCGCTCAGTCATGCCATTGGTCTGTGGATGGTATGCAGTAGTGGTGCGATGAATAATGCGGCATTCTTTGAGGAGAGCCTCGATGATGTCGGAGAGGAAGACCCTGGGAGCTCCGTGGCGAAGGATGATGTGGCGCAGGAGAAACAAGGCGCCGTCACGTGCAGAAGCGCTGGACAAAGGGGAAGTTTCCGCAAGCGCGTAAAATGGTCGATGGCCATGATTACCCAGCAGTTGCCGTCTGATGTGGTTGGCAAAGGTCCATAAATGTCGATGCCTACTCGATCAAAAGCACGTGCTGGGCAAGGCAAAGGCTGCAATGGAGCGGTTGAACGACGAGGGGGATCTTTGCGGCGTTGGCAAACGAGACAGGAGCGGACATAATGACGGATGAATCGGTACATCCCTCGCCAGTAGTAACGAAGGCGTAGACGCGTGTATGTCTTTAGTACACCTGCATGTGCGCACTGGTGATCGTCGTGGAACGCTGCACAAATATCCGAACGTAGATGTCGAGGGATGACAAGCAACCATTTGCGGCCGTCCGAGAGGTAGTTACGATGGTATAAGAGCCCGTCGCGAATGGAGAAGCGATGGGCTTGGCGACGTAAGGTGCGATTGGTAGTGGCTGTCGATGCGGTGGACAAGAAACTGAGCATTGACACAATCCAAGGGTCTTTCTTCTGCTCCAGAAGGATATCCGTGGCAGCAAGGGAAGACTCGGAAAATGGGGCCTTCGGGGAGGTAACCTCGTCTGTCAGTGGCGAACGAGACAAGGCATCCGCATCCGAGTGTTTTCGGCCAGAACGGTACAGCACTCGAATGTCGTACTCCTGCAGTCGAAGCGCCCATCGAGCAAGACGACCGGATGGTTTTTTTAAGGACGACAGTCAGTACAGCGAATGGTGATCAGTAATCACGTCAATGGGGGGGCCATAGAGATACGGGCGGAATTTGGTTATGGCCCAAATTATAGCAGGCACTCTTTTTCAGTTACTGAATAGTTCAATTCAGGTTTAGTGAGTGCACGACTGGCGAAGGCGACGACGTACTCATCGAAGCCAACCTTTCTCTGAGCAAGAACGGCACCAAGGCCGACGCCACTGGTATACGTGTGGATTTCTGTTGGAGCGCTTGGATCGAAATGGCGCAGGATTGGGGGAGACGTCAAGAGACGATGCAGCTTCGTGAATGCCGCATCGCAATCTGGTGACCAGGTCGACAAGCTGTGGTCACCACCAAGAAGCTGCGTCAAAGGTGCTATTATGGTGGCGAAATTGCGGATGAAACGGCGGAAGTATGACGTTAACCCAATGAAGCTACGCAGGTCTTTCAAGGTCTTTGGTCGCGGAAACTGGGCAACAGCTTGTAGTTTCGCCGGATCAGGGAGTACACCTTCTTTCGACACGACATGGCCGAGGATGACCAGCTGCCGGGCGGCGAAGCGACACTTCTTCAAGTTAAGCTGGAGGCCAGCATCGGCTACGCATGTGAGGACGCGTTCAAGTCGAAGTAAGTGGGAAGGAAAGTCCGGTGAAAAGATAACGATGTCGTCCAGGTCACACAGGCATATCTGCCATTTGAGGCCGCACAAGATGTTGTCCATCATTCTTTCAAATGTGGCAGGCGCATTACACAGGCCAAATGGCATCACGGTGAATTCAAATAAACCGTCGGGTGTGAAGAAGGCCATTTTTGGGCGGTCTGACTCAGCCACAGACACTTGCCAATACCCGGATCGCAAGTCTAAAGATGAGAAGAATTCGGCTCCTTGGAGGAAGTCTAGCGCGTCGTCAATGCGAGGTAGTGGATAAACGTCCTTGCGGGTGATCTTATTGAGGCACCTGTAGTCCACGCAAAGGCGAATTGTGCCATCTTTCTTTTTGACATGCACAACAGTAGAAGCCCAGGGACCGTGCGAAGGTTGTATGACACCGCGTTGGAGCATGTCTCCAAAGTGCTCAGCGATGACATCACGCTCCGTGGCGGATACACGATACGGCCTCTGGCGTAAAGGCGCATGGTTGCCGGTGTCGATGTGATGGACAACAGTGGAAGTGCGACCTAAGCGAGATGGTTGGAGGTCGAATGAAGTGCGAAAGCGGTCAAGGAGATTGGCGATCTGGGCGTGCTGACTTGGAGTGAGATTGGGATCAATACATCGGGAAAATGTTGGGTCACATGGCGGCGTCGGAGGAGAAACTTGAAGGGCCATAGCGTCCACCTGAGGAGAATCCGGGTCGTCAGGCACATCATAAAGGAAGCTTGGCTCGATTGCATCAGCATAACCAAGACACTCATCGTGGAGCAGTCTAGCAGTGCAAGGAAACAGTTTCGATACATAAAGTGCGCTGGAACCTTGTCGAATGGCAAGAAGAGCAAAAGGAAGCAAGAAGGGATGACGGCGAGCAACAAGTTTAGACGGCGTGAAAAGAACTGTGGAGTCGGAAAACCCAACGCAGGATATGGGCACAAGTGCGGCAGAGTATGGAGGAATCTCGGTGTCGGTGGTGACGAGCACACGACCGGAAGCGTCATCAGTGTCTTCAAGAACGTTGGGGCCGAATGGCGACAGAGCGAGTTCAGCACGGGCACAATCTATAACGGCACGATGAGATGACAGGAAGTCCCATCCTAAAATCATGGCATGGGAGCAGCGGGGCAGAATAACAAACTCAACACGGTATAAAGTGCCGCTTATAAATAAGAACACGCACGGTGCACTTCCCTAAGGGTTCAATCGGCGCCGCGCTTGCTGTGCGTAATGAAACAGCAGAATATGGCGTCGCGACTTTTCTTAGTTGAAGACGAAGCTGATTCGAAATCACTGATATTGCTGCTCCCGTGTCTACAAGCGCATGGACGACAACGTCTTCGGCATAAACTTCAAGGACGTTCGCAGGAAAAAAATTAGGTCTTGAGCAGTTCGTTGAGATTGCAGTTCTTGCCTCCGGAACTGCGTTCCTTAGTTTTCCTTTCGGAGAGCTTCAGGGCGGCGGACAAGCGGCGACAGAGAACGCCGACGGGGTGACGGAGACCGACGGGTATTGAAGGTTCGGGAAGCAGGAGGTGAGGCTTCGAATTGCTGAGCGGCAGAAGCGGAACGGAACGGAGAGTGGAAACCGTTGCTTGGTGCCCTCGGAGAATCCAAAGGATACCACCCGCGCCGGCGGCAAAACCGTGCTACATGCCCAGGCAGGCCGCAAAAATAACAGATAGGGCGGTTGTCATGAGTGCGCCATGGATTGAGAACAGCGGGCTGAGACTGATGGATATATTGGCGAGGTGGGCGCACGGGCTGCTGTGGCGGCCAGTAGCTGCTTGGAGGCGCATATGTTGCAGCCACTTGCGGAGGTGAGGGAAAAGCGCTGGTAAGTCTGGATTGAATAGATGGAGACGGAGGCCTTGGATTTGTGACAACGGCAGCGTAGGTAAGTGGAACAGGCGTAGGAGGCGGTAAGTGGAACAGGCGTAGGAGGCGGTTGATGAGCAAGTGGCACGGTGCTAGCGGCTTGGTCTTGTATCACCTGACGAAGATCAGGAGACAAGGGTAACTCCGCCACCTGACTGGCGGGCAGAAGAGAGAGCTGGCGGGCCACTTCTTCTCGTACAAATTGCTTGATTTGGTCGAAGATTGCTGGACTGGAAGAAGTAGCACTGACACCGTCACCCAGAGCTGAAAGCGCGACGTCCGGAGCGGAATCTCGGCGCGTAGAAAGCCGTTGTTTGCGTAGCTCTTCATAGCTCTGGCAAAGCGAGGTGAGGTCGTTGACCGTCTGAGGATTCTTTGCCAAGAGCATTTGGAAGGCGTCATCGTCTATGCCTTTCAATATGTTCTTAATTTTGTCATCTTCGGACATATCTGGGTTGATACGCCGGCAAATGTCAACTACATCTTCAATGTAGCAGGTAAAGCTTTCGCCCGTTTGTTGGGCACCACAGCGAAGCTGTTGTTCAGCCCGAAGTTTACGCACAGCAGGGCGACCGAATACTTCTTGAAGTTTCGTTCTGAATGCTGTCCAGGTAGAAAAGTCACCCTCATGGTTGCGGAACCAAAGATGGGCGACCCCGGACAGGTAGAACGGTTGTGGGAACCCTCGGGTCCCATAACCGCCGCACGGGCAGCGAACGTCGCGTCAAGCGCATGCGTGCCAGGGAGAGTTGGGAGAGGGGAAACTTTCCTTCCGCGTACGGCGCACGGGAATCGCAAGCGCTATCAGCGCCACCGGGTGGGTCACGTGAGATCTCGCTGATATCACCCGGGTCTCTTTGGTCCCCGGCAAGCGGCGATGGCGGAAGTCTCCGCCATCGCCGCTCCCGATTCCTGCACGTGGTTAGTCAACCGTGTTCTTGCCGCGGCGTTTGCTGCGGCCCCCCCCGTATTCCCCAGTTGGTAAGTCGGAAGCCCTTCTTTACCTAGTGTATTATTCTCTTCGAGGGAACCCTCAGCGATGTCAACTATAGCTAGCTGGCCTGCTCGAAGTGTTAGTTGCAGTTGTAATAAATGCTTTCCGAGTGTACACGTGGTTGTCGTCTTTTGTTTCCTCGAGCTTGTACCGGACCGCGGTTGATGCGCAGGCATGCGCCAACCGCGGGGCTCGGTGTGTCGAGGCAGAGGGCCGTCGGCAATCCCCACATATCCCGACATTTTGGCGTTCCCAACGTGGGGCAAGCTCTTGGAAAACGTGACGACGATCGGTTCGGTGCGATGAAGGCTTTGTCCGGACCAGCGTTAGGTCTCAACCGAAGGCGTGATTGCTGGCTAGATTGGGCATGTGCTTTCTTGAGTGTGAGTTAACGCTGCACTAGGGTCACCGAACTCGTGTAGACGCCGAGATTTGCAGCGAGTTTTCTCCTGAGAGTACGCCCGAAGCGAGTGAGTGCAGCAGCCGACGCGGCGGTCGATTTTCCCTGTACATATGTAAATAGCCTCCTTTCTGTATCTTTGGCTCTGGGAGCTGGGCGCCGGAAACGCTGGCTAGGATGTCAGCGGGGCGCAGTCCCAGGAGTCTGCTCGGAAGCTGCGTGTTGAGCAGCGAGCGGGGACCACTTAGCTAGGCCTGTATCTCCTCGCGGCGGCTCATTGGAACCCTTTATGGGTCTTTTGTGGCATTGGTATCCGTCATGGACGCGATTAGGCCTAAGGCTCTGCGGAGCTGCCAGTCGCATGTTCGAAGATGACCATGCCATGACATTTAGCGGGTGCAACCGGATTCGCTAGTTCTACTAAACTCGCCCGAGCGGAGAAACCTCGTTCGAAATAGAAAGCTTATTTTGTTCAAATGGACCCAATATTTTGCGGGCGGAACAACCTAAATCTCGGGGGACCAGAGAGCGCTTTGTTCATACGAGCATCGCCCTTTTTCGGGCTGTATCGGACCGGAAAAATTCGGTCGAAGCGAATAACTTCATTCAAACGAACTGGATTGTTTTGTTTTTTTTCATCTCGTTACCACATAAAGCTATGCGGTAACGAGATGCGGTGGTTCAGCATCGTGTCAGACGGCCGACGCTGCGGCGGCCTCTACTGCCTTAATTCTAAGTGTTTGTGGAGTGCATTTGAGCGACTTTGCAGAACGAGTGAAACCGCCTCGACTTGCTATTGCTGCCATGGTCCACGTCCCTGCCTGCTGTCTCGGCCCCTCCCTGTTCGCGGCCCGATGCAGCAGCACATGGCAGAGCCACACTCAGGGAGGCCCACCATCATACACTCCCACGAGGATGCGTCGGGCGAGGTTCATCGAGCCGGCGCGCGCGCCGCTTCGAGAAAGTCCTGACCCGAAGTGAGGGAAGATGGGTATTTAAAAAAACATCCTTCGCTTCTTTTAATGCAATACGATAAGCATGCAGCGTAGAACAATCATTCCAACGAGTAGATGTTCGACTGCGTTTTGCAAGACGGAAAAGGCGTTTTTTTCTTGTTTCACAGACTTTTTAATGTCGTGGAAAACCAAGGAGAGCGTTTATTTCCGGAAAGTCTGCGCAGTGGCACATAATTAGCGACAAGTGATGTGGCTTTGTTTTTAAACAAGTTCCAATTTTGTTCTACGGTACGGCTGAAAAATTCTGGTATACAGTCGTCAATGAATACGGCAAACTCATTATTATTTGCACTCGCATAATCTCTGAAAAATTTTGCATTGTTCTTCTTACATCTAACGGGGTCTGTTACAAAAAAATGTAAAAAACAGTGATCGCTTAGTCCGGGGAAACAAGTTAAAGAATGTACTAAGTTTGGTTCAGTGACAAGGATCAAGTCTAGAGTGTTAGATGAAGTAGTGCCAACTCTAGTAGGCCCAGACACAAGTTGTGTAAGATTTAAATTTAGGCAGAAGTTGAGGAAAGATTGACTTTCAATGAATGTGCCGACAACGAAGGGCGATAGCGAAGTCTACCTTACTTTAGGAAAATTAAAATGATGACGGACATTCAACAGAATGTCCGTCAACAGAATTAAGTGATGACGGACATTCAACAGAATGTCCGTCATCATAGTTGCATAGCTGGCAGGATTGACGTTTAAACCTTTCAGGCCTCTGATATGACACTGCACATAATCCAATAGCCTTCAAAGATTGTATACATCTTCTGAGGAAGCAACTGCTGGTAGTGTGTGCAGACGGTGTAGATGCTCCTGCACAATGCGACGCTTATTGCCAAAACGACTCTTCAGAATTTCGATGGCATCGTCGTAGCACTCGCCTGTCGCTTGTAAACCAGAAATTGAAGCTGCTGCTACACCACCTCAGAAGATTCTTCAGATATTGAAATTTTTCTCCTGTCGTCAGCTTTTCGTTTTCATGCACAGACGCCTTGAATTGCTTCCAAAAGGCAGGCCAGTGACAAAGCTGTCCGTCGAACGTCTGCAACTGTAGAATTGGAAGCTTGATTGATTTGCACTGGGCGTGATCATCCAGTGCATGTTACGGACCTGCAGCTGCGGAAGGGGCAGTCGCAGAACAGTGATTTTGACAGAGTAGCCACTCCCAAGCCTTCAGCTCCCCCAACATTCCTCGCACAGCATCTTGATAAGCCAACACTGTTTAAAATTCTGTCACGAACTCGTCCTTGGGGATAGCTTCGTCTAGATCGGCGTTAAGCTTGTCCGAATCCTCATTATTTGCGTATAGTCGTTCGATCAAAGATGAAATCTTTGCACTGTCAGCGCTTTCAATCACGGCTTTTGCTTCATTGATGAGACGCGTATTCATCTGGCGTCGCACCGTTCACTTTTCTTTAGGGACCTTGAGGTCGTTCATCTTGTGTTTCAACAATGTGTGACCTCGCTCACCTTCTCAGATGGACGCTGAGTTGGTGTCTTGTCACAGCGAAAGGTAACGGCGGATGGTCCAGTCAGGTCGTACCGACTGGCTTTCGGAGGAGGTTTCCGCTGTCCTTACGACGTGCTGTCTTCTCTTTCAAAGTTCCCAATGAGCACTCCAGGCATGTAGAGTCCCAGCGAGCACTACCGGCGGGTTTCAGCACCAGAATATAGAATAAATGGTCACAGACTATGCTGAAACACAACTGTATTTACATTATGCACAGTACAGTGGAATCTCGATGATATGATCACGGCTAATACGAATTTCCGGATGATACGAATTTTTCTGTGGTCCCGGCCGAGTCCCATTACTTTGCAACGTGCTAGAGAACGGTTGTTACGAATCGATTTTCGACCCGCGTCGGTTGATACGAATAAACGCCACCCCACCGACGGCCACGAAAGAGAACAGCGCACAGTCACGCGCTTTCTCCTTTTCTCTTTTGGTGCGGAGGCGCGGACGCAGCGCCGGACAGCGCGGAGGTCGCGACTGGGCGCGAATAGTTTGACACGGTGGCGGTTTTCTCTTGCTTTTGAGCTTTTCCCCATGCAGGCCTCTCGCTTCAACGGAAACTGAGCGGCGTAAGCACAGCGCATACAAAGGTCAGAGCCGTGTGGAGATCACTTTCAAGATACGGTGCGCGCGACAACCCGACAGCCGGCACAGGTGCAGAGTACAAGAACTCGTTTGTTGTAGAAGCCCCCCCCCTCCTTCCTTCCCTCCCTCCCTCCTGCGCTGTGTTCCCGCTGTGCTCCTTTCGCGTGGGAGATTGTGTCGCCAGTTACCCTTGCGCTCGGTTGCAAGATACGTATTTGGTGCCACACAGCACAGTGTCGCCCCCCCCTCCCTCCCTCCATGCATGCATACCCCCGCCCCCCCCCCCCCCGGCCTTTCACGCGACGGAAGCAGGGCCGGGCTCGACTGGCGCGCCCGGCCGGGACGGAAGTCGCGTTTGCTCTCCGCTGTGCGTTCACTCTCAGTGCGTGAAGGCGCGCGGGGGAAAGGCACAGCTTTCACTCGCACATACGGCGCGCTACGACAATTTTATCGCCCTTGGACTCATGCTCCACGACTCATGCTCCCCCGCATCGCCCTCGTTGATGTCCTCTCCCGTCGGTGGGTACTCGCTACCGCCCTTGTCGGCAAGATTTTCCAGCGGAAGCCGCATTATAACCGGTATTTCGTCTCACGCGGCTGTACTGTAAGCGGTATGCATATACATGGAGTTCTATGGGAGGGTAAACGGGAGTCGGAAAAGGCCGCGTTGTAGCCTGTTCTTCACTATAAACAGTTACGTTATAAGTCATCTATACTGTAAATGCTTTTTACGTGCGTGTGCCTGAGTGAGTTCACCTCCAACTCTTTAATTTAGCTAGTTTTAACTGTGTTACGATGATAAGAATTTCGGCTAATACGAATATTTTTCGTGACCCCATGAGATTCGCATCATCGAGATTCCACTGTAATTGGATCGAAGGCTGTCCATGGCGGACGCTGTCTTTTCTTCTACTTTGTCGTCTTTTCCATGCGTCTATGCTCCCGCGAGCCATGCAGTTGGCTTATTCTTTTTCTCTAGCTCTTCGAAAAAGGGTAAATATTCAATACCTGTCAACACACCGTGATACAGACGTAAGCCGGGCAGTGTACCTACCCTGGGAATGCATGCTGGGGGTGCATGGGGGGGGGGGGGGGCTAGATAAAAACAGTTTCGCTGTAAAAAAAAAAAAAAAAACATTGCGCACCACAAATTACCGCATTTTTCTTGCTAAAAAATTGGGTTCCTGTTAGTTTTATATCTTGTTTAGGAGCTTTTATGTCATATCTACGTTAGTTTTCTAGGTTGGACACATGGAAAGTGGGCGTGCATAAGATTTGAGGGTGTATTAGAATCGGGAAAACACCGTCAGATGAATCAGCGGCATGCTTGGCATTTTTTCCGCGTCTATTAGACCTGCTGGATAAATTGTTCAATTTGATCAGCCCCATCAGAGTTGAATTAATGGACGTCAACTGCATTGTGTCGACTGGAAGTTCACCTCTCACCGAGTATTGCTTTTGCTGCACATTTAGAAAAGACTGAACTTGGACAGTCACAACTACCTCTAGTATGACATACTTGGCTCGGAGACGACGGTGGACTGGCTCCTTTGGGCCTCATCCTTGACCTGAGCTTCAGCATGGTGGTCCAGAAAGATTGCCATGCCCGACACGACCGCACTCCAGTAGCTGCCCTCATCCGACAGTGTCTCCACCACCAGCGGAAACAGCAACTCACACAGGTCCACCTGGTCAAAGCACAGTGAGCAATCACAACATACCCCAGCCCTAATTTCGGAAAGGGTGGTGATGTAGGCTTATTGGTACATCTTTACTAAAGGTGGTTGAGCGCAGGGAAACATGAGCACAAAAGAATGCACATTGTACACACTAACAACAACTATGTTTAATTCCTGCGCTGAGCTGAAGAAAATTACATACATTGAAGGATGTCATAGATCACGTGAACCACTTTACAATGAAAAACCAAAAAAAGGAAGAAACAGAGCACCCAAAATAACTCAGAGAGCTCAAACCGTCATGACATGCACAGAAAATTCAATTCTTTCTCAGTCAAGGTTAGGAAAGTTTAACTGATACATGCATCACCGAAACAGTGCAACTTCTCAGCTTCAACTATTAGGCGAGTGAATTCAAGTTTGTTTCTGCCTACGATAACTCTTTTATTAAAAAGGGGTTCCCACCCCCATCTCTGGAAATGTGGTGCAAGAAAACCATCAGGTGGCATTTTATTAGCCTCATTGCTATGCTCTCTGAGCCACTTGTTTATGCAACGTTTCATTTGTCCGACGTAACATCGGCTACAGAACAACGGGATACAATAGATGACATGTTTTGCCCTCCGTGAAACTTTTTCTGTGCTTTTTTTGAGAACCAGCCTTCCCATTCTTTGCAAGATCTGTCTTTTTACACAAGTTAACTGGGTGCTGAAAAAACAACTTGAATGTTGCCTCATGCGGCTAGCTTCTTTAAGTTGTGAGATACCTTCTGGATGTAGGGAATAACTGCTGCATTTTTCATCTCAAGGTAGGGCAAGCGTCTGTGTTAGGCACACTATGACTCGCGTTTACATGCCGGAGTAATCCTTCTGCACCAGAAACCATCAAGTTAGATGGATAGCCAGCTTTTAGGAGCCATCAAGCTTGCTCATTTAAACTTATGTCCATGAAATGTTGGCAGGACTTATTAAGTGCACTATTAAAGCACATCTTAGTAACGCCCCTCTTATCTAGCTTAGAATGATTTGAATGGAAGGCGAGAAGTGCCTTATTTTGCCTCAGCTCATAACAACAGCAAGTAAGGTGATCAGTGAACACAAATTTAACATCTAAGAATCTATTCATTCCATCTACTCACATTTCAACTGTCAAAAGAGGGGACGTATAATTGACATAATGTCATCACACTCATGTTTGGATTGCACACATGGATTGTACATTTGACTGCAGTGTTGCACCTGAGCAGCAGGGGGCATGTGTGGCGCAAAGCAAAACAGCAGATCAAGGTTTTACCCGTGCACCATCCAAGTGCAGCAAAATGCCTAGTAGCTGCCGGTTCATTCTGAGTTTCTTGAGTTTCATTCTGAGACGCCTCACATGCTGCATTGCGCCAACACGTCGGCCATCGCATATCCATCTGAAAAGCTTTTCTGCTGCATTAAATGCTTCGCCCTTCAGATGACACTGCATCTTCTTCAGCCAACCTGCCAGATAACTTAATCAGTACCATCATTGGCATCAAGGTGAACTGTACAAACTAATTCCATCTGGTGTTTAACCTGCCCTTTCTCCTTATAGCATTTCTCTCTGTAGGCATCCAAGCGCCTCCATTTATAAGCCAGAACTGCCAAGCCCCAGCTGCACAAAAAGAAAGCCACTAACCGCCATCGAGCAGAGAGGCAGCAGAGCCCATAAGATGTGGTCATTGCAGCACCGAATCAGCGTGCAGACCAGATTGGTGATCCAGGTGGCGTGGTCGCAGGCCTCCTCAGGTGCCCACAACTCCAAACGGGACAGGTCGGTTGCACTAAGCGGGCGCTCCAATGGACTTACCTGTAGGTGTAATAAATTCTCACAGGCTTTAGAAGAGACAATGCAATGGTGGATGGCATAGCATTATCAGCCCACAATCTGCTTCATGCATCACAAAAACAGACTTCTGCTGTGCCAACCGAAGTTCAACCTCAGACAGCCTTTAACGAGCGCTTGTCGTAGGCTGTGGACATGTCCGAGTTCTTGGTATGAGCTCTTTATGCACAGTCGACTACATCCAGGCGATTGGGCAAAAGAAGACAATGAAATGAAGCAGCATCCCAGAGCTGTTGTCATGCTCAAGCATGCCAAGAAGACAGCACAATGATTTGTCCACAATAGCTGCTCTAGCAGCAGCTCCCAAGCATCCTGACTGCATGGGCACCCTGTCAAAAAGGCCATTGCTCCCAATAGGCAGCTTTCTACAACAGGTCTTGAGTCCCGAGAGGGTAGGCTGATGACAAAGAAGAAAAAATTTTCGCTATTTTCTGGGCCACAGCAACTCCTCTGAATGGCTGCCAGTACAGTTATTATCAATCAATGTTTGTTATCCAGGAAATCTGGATGGTCTTCAGAGCTGACAGCTGCTCTAGGCAGCTTGACTGGGTCCCTGAAGACCCTTACATTGGCAGCATGCAACATTCATTGTACAATTACACAGCTGAGAAAATGAAAGCAAACATGTCGCAATTACAACGGATGTTGGCACTTACTAAGATAACAGATTTACAATATGAAGCACAGCAAATGTTTGACATAGTATAAATAAATTGATTGTTTTGTTATACGCACTCTAAATGATCAAAAAGTCCCTGTAAATGAAAAGTAAGTAAAGTTTACTATGAGGAATACAAGATTTGAAATTCAAGAGACATATCGAGCAATAGTTGACAATATCTACTAAAGGAAAAAATATAAAAAACAGTATGCAAGTTATAACCACATAAAGCCAAGAGACAATGAAGCCAAGGAAAGCATCGGGAACATTAAGTGTGGTTGAAATTGGAATGTAGAAAATAATGAAGAAAAGGGAAATGAACGTAGACGAAAAGATAACTTATCGCCAGCGACAAGTTATCTTTTGTCCGCTTTCGTTTTCCCTTTGTTCATCATTTTCTACATTCCAATTTCAACCACAATTAATTTCCCCGATGCTTTCCTTGGCTTCATTGTCTGTTGGCTTTATGTGGTTATGATTAACAAAATCAAGGCCCTTAGTTGCCCTTCTTCTTTAGTATGCAAGTAAGGCATAAATGTGCCATTCCAATTATTGCAATGTGAAAGCTATTGTTCACGACATTCATACAAACTGGCGGCACAACTGTCGGTGTGTAGCAGTCGTTATTTCTGGAAATTCATTCAAAATGGATGGTAAGTTAAAGTTCTTGTAAATTGTAGTTTATTCGGACACGAGGTACGAACTACGAGGCAGTTGGCACGTACGCGTATTAGTGTTATTAGATTTTAGGCATGCCATCATCGTAAGGAATTCTTTATAAGTGTCTGAAAAGCAAAAGGATCATAAAACCAGCAATTTATACAAGTGCTGATTTCGTATGATATTTAATCTTGAAAGACCGTTTTACTTGAAGCCAAGATATAGGGAATGTTTGCGACATAATGAAGAATTTTCTTTTGTAAAAGCAAAATTTTATTTTGGTTCTGTTTAGTTGTATAGTCCATACTGGGCTGCAGAATTAAGATACAATTCAAATCAATCAATCAATCAAAGTTTATTTCACCAGAAAATTCTGGATGGTCTTCAGGGTAAAAGCTGCTCTAGGCAGCTTGACTGAGTCCCTGAGACTCATCACAGAAACAACAGCACCAGTGTCCAGTAACGCCAATGTGGACACACCATCAACAAGGACTTACATTTTGTTCTTCAACATCAACACAGGCGGAGGCATATCTTTCAGCAGCGAATTTCCAGCGACCTCACCTCCATTGGCCACACTCTGTAGTTTTCTGGCAGTGGTGACCTTGAACGACGCCGTGGTGAAGGAGACCGGTGCAATCGAGGAATGGGATGCGGCGTCAGGCTGCGGTCGGAGGCAGGTGAGCGGCTCCAGAAGTTTCCTTGCCAAAAGTTGCTACTAGAAGGCGATTGCGCTATAGAAGGCCATCGGGTGCTGGGCGCTGGGGCAGCAAGTTGAACGTACCGAGGCTTTTGGCGATGAGGACAAAAACGGGATATATGACCAAGAACGCCGCAGATGTAGCATGTCGGATGTGGATGGCTTCTGCAATAGTCTCCCGAACTGTCAGACGCGTCAGCACGCCTAGGACGAATGACTGCGTCGTAACGCGGAGCATTGCCAGTGGTGGGGCGTCCAGAGGAATGGGCGTAACAAGAGCGAGGTTCAAATCGGGTATCCGAAGAGTAGTGGATTCTCGATGCCGGTGCGTGTCGGTATTCTGATAAATCCGTGACGTTGACCGATGGTTGCCATGGATTCAAATGTGGAGAAGTAGCCGGAGCTTGCGGAAAGGAGGCATCAGAAACATTAGGCAGGCGACGTGCCCTCTCGTTGCGCTTGTACAGTTCTTCGCGGACGATCTGTCTTATGGTCGTCGCCAGGTCAAATGAAGAGCTCATATCGATACTGGCCACAATGGTAACATTGGCCAATCGGCCAAACTTTGGCGTTAATTGGCGCATCTTCAGTGCCTCGAACGTACAGCAGTGCTTCATGACATCAGACGCTGAAGCGAGACTGTCCTTGCCGATCAGGAAATTGTACACATCCTCTGCAATGCCCTTGAGCAGGTGCCGGACCTTGTCTTCCTCGGACATTCTTGTGTTAGCTTGCTTGCAGAATTTCAAGATCTCCTCGATGCAAGTCTCACCTGGTAGCTGTGCTCTCTGTGCCAGGGTGTGCTCTGCGCATTTCTTTTTTTCTGTGAGAGTCAACGAAGCATTCAGTTAGCTCATGGACGAAATGTTCCTACGTCATTAATAATTCTTCATTATTCTCAAACCACATCAGGGCAGTGTAAGTGAGCGCGAAGACAACGTTGCTTAGTTGGCCGGTAGTGTCCCAGTCGTTCGACTTGTTACTCGTTGATAATGCCTGAGCCACTCGTCTACATCTTCACCTGCTTTCCCGGCGAAAACCTGAGGTTCTCGGTAGGTTCTCGAGGATTCTGAGCATTTTGTGCTCCCGGGTTATAGCCATTTCTATTTGAATCGGCAGGACAGACGTGGCGGTGGTGTGTCATTGCAGATAAATCTTCCAGGTTTCCAATTATTGAACGAGTTTACTACGACCACTTTAGACTATGAAATTTTTTGCATTAGAAACGGTAAAATTATGTTTGGCGGTGTGGCAGTATTCCAGCACTTCTTATGTTCCTTAGCAATTTTTCACATGCAAATGAACATGGATACACGCTAACACTAGGTGGTGATTTCAATATTGATATCTTAAGTGACTCCGGACCAGCTATTTACTACTGATTTTACAATGCAATGGTTTTCGGAATGAAATAGCGTCTCCAACACGAATTACGACTTCGTGCACATCTCTACTAGACATACTTCTCACCAACTCTCGTGCCGAAAAACTTATCTCCAAAGTCCTAAGCTCCGATTTGAGCGATCATTTGCCCATTGTATTAATGATGGAGAGACTCAGTGATGCTACTGCGGACATAGGATTTGGAGCAATTTTTGGAGCACCAGAAATCTTATTTTGGAGCACTTTGGAGCAGGCAATTTGGCATTTTGGAGCAGCTTGGAGCAGCTAATATTTCACATCCTTAAGTATTTCGAAAAACCGAGTGGCAGTTTACATTCAAAGACTTGAATAATTCGTATGTTCTTACGAGAACCTTGGTAAACATTTCCATCCATTGCAGATCTCGTGGAGAAAAAGACTCCAAGGAACACAAACATTACTTCACTCAATAATGCAAAAATAAACGCCGTCATAGGAATAACCTCCTGCAGCCTTTCTTTTTTTTTCAACACAAGCAAACACAGAATACTGGATCAACAAAATTATATTTTATGAAATAACACTATAAATACAATGGTGTGATTGTCGAAATGTGGAACTACTGCCCCTATCTTATAGCATGGATGATAATAAAATATTGCACCTTAAATCATATATAGCACTCTTGTTCATATGCAGCCTCCATAAACGAAGTTCTAAAACTGCTGCAGCTTTTTGTTGATGTCTGCAAGTCTTCTCATGTTCTCAGCAAGAGCAGCATTTGCCTCGGCCAGAAGAACTTGGCCGCATTCAATATCCTCCATGTTTTTGTTATCCAGGCCTCCTTTGATGAGACCCTGTGCTCGCTGGAGCATTGCTTATGATGACTCTAGGCGCCCTTCTAGGCAATGTTTCTCTTCTTCAAGCTTGACTTTCTTATGAGTGACCGAGTCAGCAGAGGCGTTCCGTTTCCGTCTTTCCTTATCCTCAGCCTCCAGCTGAAGGCGATCCAAGTATTTTTTGTGTGAATGTTTGGCAGCATTTATCAGTTCTTGTGTTACAGGAACCTGGGAAACATCACTGTCAAAACGTTTCAGGTAGCTCTTAACATGTCTGATGCCATTGAGGGTTACAATTCCAAGGTTTGCACGATTGTCTATGATGCGCTTGTTCTCACTAAATCCCCGTTCACACTCTGCATTTCCATGTGGCAGGGAGAGCAATGCACGTATAAATACAGAGAGCAATGGATACTGACCATCAGCGAGCACATCAGCCCAATAGCTGTCAATGTTGCTGTTGCTGGAAGCAGCACGTTCATCCATTGGCTTACAGTGAAGAGAATGCCACTCATCCACTAGAGATGTTACCTGCTTGCCGTTTATCATATGGGGCACACTGGCAACAACATACTTTATGGATTTAACAGTCTCTTCTACTGTTACAAGGCAGGGCAGGATCTAGGAAACGCAAATGAAAAAGCAGCTTGTTGTCAAGTGGCAGCTGCTTTAAAAGGTGTTGCGCTGTTGCAATGTAAAATGCTCGAGCCCGAACCCTGAACGATTTTTTTTCTTCAGGACTCCAACTGTGCATCTCTTGCTCAGTGTCCAATCCTATCTCTGGAGCCTGCTTCAGCCCTGTAGGAGCAGCCACATCCAGGCATTTAAGCTCGGCAGCAGTCGCATTCTGGTAGGCGTCATGTCTCATGAAGCGACTCAACAACTTCTTTAAAAGACTGACGGACTCGGAGTGCACAATGTGTATAAGGGGTTCTTACCTTTGGAAAAGTGCTTGAAATCTATTGAACAGCTCAGCTGTGTTCCTCAAGAAGAGCATCTTTGCGAGCAATTGCTTATCAGCAAGTGCTGCTGCCAATCGTCTTGGCAGTGCAGCACTTGATGGCCTGTTGTCAGCCGCATTGTGAAAATATGCCTTCAGTGCATCATATTGCTCGAGCACACGCTCTAGGCTGCACTGAAATGTAAGCCACCTGTTGTTCACATGTCTTAGAAAAATGTGTTCCGGAATACCAAGCTCCTTTTGCTGATTGGTAAATTGCGAAGACCGGACAGCATGTTTAAAAAAATAGTACACATCCATCACTAACAACTCGACATCTGCACCAAAAGCTGTAAGGCCTGTGCCAAAAGCATTGTGCACCTTGTGGAGGTTGCACTCTCCAATGTCCAGAATATTTCGGTGGACAGCATCTTTCAGTTTCTTCACACTTTTCATTGTGTTGGGGCCGTCACTGAAGAAGCAGAGTAGCTTTTCCTTGGGAAGCTCTGTTATACTCCTTTCGACACAGTCAATGATTATATCTGCTGTCGCACGACCCAGGTTGAAGGACTCCAGGTGTTCGATGACAACTTTCTGCTGCTTTCTTGAAAAGTAACGCACAAGCACGTCCAGTTGTTGAACTCTTTGTTCGGGTTTTGGCGTCTCATCGATTTGAATAGAGTAGTACACTTCTGGCCAGCTAAGTTCCTCAATGACTTTCTTCTTGAAGTGCGGCCCTAAGCCATCTGAAATCATGTAGGATACTTTGGTCCTTCCACAAGAAAACTTTCCTGCTATTTGAGAGTCATGAAACATTGGAGGAAAGATCTTCGCTGCCACGTCCGCGTAAGAAAATGGAATTCCTTTAACCGCCAAGGACATGGCAAATAATGCTTCAGCTCGAATGACACTGTCATTCAATGTGCTGACTCCAGCACTTCTACTGAAGCTGATTGTAGACTGGAGTGACTTCGGCCGGTTCAACTTTCCATCAGCATCGCAGTGTTTTTTTTCTAGCTGTTAGGTGCATCTGGGACGAGGCATGTCTTTTTACAGCAGACGTCCCATGCTGTGCACAGGAGATCACCAGGTCACATATGACGCACTTAGCTTCAAAGCTTTTCAGACCCCTTTGACACCAAGACTTGACAATGTCGCCATTGCTGTCCACTTCCTCCAGCACAGACTCTTTGAAGCTCGTGAGTCTAGCTGCAGTGAAGAAAAAGAAGCTAATTAGTCACAGGCTGCCTGAAATCCAGAGCATTTGTAGCAACAGCATGTATTGGTCAACTTCACGAAGTAAGCACCACACTTTTATTGCAGTTCACATGTATGTTAATTAAATCGATAGTAAGTAATGCGCACTCTGGCAAACATGAACAGATATCAGCCGATCACTGAAAATACTGACTGTCATTGCACTGGCGTAATGAAGAGGGGAGTAAAGGCATCGCGTTTCTCTCACTTGAACACAACTCCGAATCTTTAAAAAATGAGATTTGCAGCACTGCACGCAAGGAAAGGTACCATTCGTCTTGGCTCCTGATTTTGCAGCAGAGCTGTATATCTCTAGGCTTCCGTGCATTTTTGTTGTCCTTAAGCGAAAACTGTGGGCCGATCCCAGAGGTAGTAAAAACCATTAGGTGCAGAAAGCTTCAAGCATTTTGCACTTAATAATAGTAATAATAATAAGCCAGACAAGATCGAATTGCTTTACCCAGCTCATGCTAGAAAAATTTGGTTTGAAGTGCCACACCAATTCAAGTGACTCAAACACTCAACAACATCAGTCTAAGATTTAAATTTGGCCAAGAAACTAAGGCTGTAATAGCCAAACAGTGTACATCTCAGTAATCACAAAGTTATCATATACCAGCAATGAATTGGCATCCCTGGGACCAGGGTTCGATTCCTTCCTATACTGCGAAATGTTCTTTCGAAAGCCATGATTTGGCTTAGTTTGCAGAAGCCTCCTCGAGAAAAAAATATTGCATCACTCGCGTCATAACGTAAAAGATGCCGTGTGATGACGTCATGACGGCATCGCGTGCTCTTATGATGCGACTCTTCATGACGTCATGTTATGGCGTCACCGCTTGGTCACGTGGCTTTTGTTACCATTCGTGTTCGCGTAGGACGGCAGACGCCGGATTTTTCGACTCATGCGCCAAATAATTCTTTCGCATTAATAATGACAGTGAATACGCGTACCCTTGCCTAACCATGAGTCCTATTTTGCACCATCGCTGGCCATCCACCTCGAGTGGAATGGCTCCTAAATTTGTTATTCTTATACCCTTGTAAGAAAGCGCTTTCAGTTCTGGGCTCGCGCAGCCGTTGCATGCGCCGCAGATAAATTGCGAGATAGTGCGCGCGAGCCGCCAATGCGCTCACCCGCGCGGAAAGCTAGCGCAGCCGCTACAGCCAGGCTACTGGAAGGAGACGTGCTACGCACGCGCACCTGCCGCGCCCACGCGTACCACGGGCAGAATGTTGGGGTGTGATAGAATTTCATCACTCCGGTGCTTCGCACGAAGCTCACTGCAACGGTCAACTTTCGTCTGGAGCGTTATAAACATGTGAGCGATTTTCCACGCGACGCCAACAAGCTAAGCGAATCGATGTTGCTTAACTTTATTGCTTCCCAACGAAGTGCGACGGCATACTTTTAATGAACAGCGCGAAGAAGCTGGACGCAGAACGGAATAGGAAAACACAAATCGAGAGCTGTGTTTTTCTCTTCCGTTCTGTGTCCAGTTTCTTCGCGCTGTTCATTACGCAACCTTATAGTACAGCTCTGAGTACGATGGCGCTCGGCACGAAGTAGTTACACTGTAAAGAGGTCGCCTGCTACCGTTATCAAACAGAGTAGTTACTGCAGACTCGCACTTAATTAACCGTGGATGCATAACACTGCTGACGCATTTGAGCAGCGATTTTCTTGCGCCCGGTGCGCGTACAATGCGATTTTGGGGATTGATCCCCGCTACACCACCGCATCTTCCACAGCTCTAACAACACGGAGTCCTGACGTATTATGCGCTTCCGTGTCAGCAAAATGAAACTTCTTGTTACTTTTAAACCGTTCATATAGTCCACGGATACAGCAATCAAGTTTGTTCATGTTCCGTTTCGAGATTCAACAGTGACAGGCAAGCAAAACCACGTACGGCCATTCTATGGAAATACATAACATTAGGCAGTAGAATAGGGTACCCAAAGTTATGCATCATACGCTAAGCCTTTGGCCACGCACAGAATTTCTCGGAAATAGCGTACGAGCCCAAAGAACCCAAACCCAATTCTATTTCTTTCTATTGTCGTGGCAAACCGCGCCGCCTGCGCATGACGCAAACGTGCTCTTCCAACACAGGGAGGAGTGATGCGTAATCGGTGCCCCACAGACTTTATGCGAGATCGGCAAATAAATGCCCGTCCTGCACCACAAATGTATGACTCGAAGCACTTACGCGCCATGTTTAGATTTCCGAAACAAAGCGATTACAAGCTCGCGTCGACGGTTAGTTTCGTCGCTCGCCGCAACCGTCAACGAACATTATCGGAAAGTATAAGGGGCAACATACGTAGATTATAGAGCTTTAGTATACACAAACTAAAAACATTCGTTTTGATTAAATCCAGTTTCCTTTTCACATATGCAACACCTATTGAACACAAATCGCCTATTACTAAAATATTACCGGTCCTAGTTATTCGCGGCTTTGCAGTTATAAAAGTCCCACGTTAATTTTTTTTTCTAATAAATGCAGGCGATTTGACAAGCATATTCGTCCTAGCAACGTACAACACACGCGATGACCGCGGTCTAATCGTAGCACTTCCAAATACAAACCTATCTAAAACGAAACTACGCAATAAGTGAGCACGGTGTAAGAATAAGGAGAGGTGCTGACACTCTCCCCCCAACGCGCGCGAAAGCGTCGCTCGCTCGCGTCCAGATTATGTTCGGCTTGGTTGCAGCTGGTTCGGCGCCGTCGTAGAGGGCGCTGCGGTATGCGGTCCCAGCCTCGGCGGCAAGGCGCGTGCTGCCGCTGCTTCGTCTTCCTGCTTGCATGTGCGGTTGCGCTGTTTTGAAGGCACGATTTTTGTTCGCGTTTGCTTCATGAGCTTGTGCTTGGGTATTGTCGCCACGGGCCCTCGGCGAAGGTGGCAGCGGCCTTCTGAGGAGCGGTTGAAATGGCTAGAAAGTGCTTCGTTCCGAACTGCAATTCTGGATACCTGACTTGTGCGGAGCGTGTGCCTTTATTCAAAGCGCCGTCCGACAGCGGTCGTCTAGAGCAGTGACGCCGTGCAAATCTGAGGGCAGACCGAACTCTAACGCCTAACGACCATGTCTGCACCAGCCATTTTTCAGAGGATACGATATCGATGGCATATTGTCACGACGTCGAAAGCTCGAGGGACAAACGAAACGCACTTGTCGGCAGAGGCAGTAACAAAAACGGACGGTTTTAAAATAGCTCGCGCTAGTCACTGCTTCTTCTTCTTCTTGCTATGTTTTTCATAAGTGCCGATGTGTCCTATGCCGTCGTCATCGCCGCGCTAGACACGTGGCAATATTACGCGGAGCGCTCGATAAAAGGATTCCCACCTTATTTCCAAACTGTCCAAAGAACCTCACACGGTCAAATAAACCTCGAAAGCCGCTGCGGAAGAGAGAACCTCCTGTGTGCCGCAGTAGTTTGTGCAAATTTTGCTGCATGTAAAAGATATATACTGGGTGGTTTACTATCATGCACCAAGATTGGAAAATATTTAAATGTCACGTAGCTGGATAGAACCAAGGTAATGTTGTCTGCCGTCGCTTGGAGATACTCAGATTATTTTTTTATTCCGCTTAATTACATAGTTATTTTCATAATTGAATAATCAACTCTTTTATTGCTATAATTGGATAAAAAGTATGAACAGGAGAATTGTACAGCAGCGTGGAAAACTCCCAATATAACTTTCTGTTGCTCAATACGTGATACATAAAAGTGTTTTCCGAGCGTGAACGAAACCCGCGAATACAGCAATATTGCCGCGCGACTGGCCGCTCGAGGCACTTTGCGTGTATTCGTGAGCTTCTTTCATGCTCGGAAAAACACTTCTACGTAGCGCGTATAGAGCAATACAAAGCTGTATCGGGAGTCTTTGATGTTGCTCTACAATTTTCTCATTGACACTTTTAATCTAATTATAATAATTGAGAAGTTAATCAATAAATACGACTAATTATCTAATTAGGCGGAATGTAAAAAATAACCGAGTATCTCCAAGGGAAGGCAACAACATTACTATGGTTCTGTCCAGCTACGTGACATTTGCATATTTTGAAATATTTGTGCACCCTGTTAAATACTGCTGTTTTCTGTGCAGATGTGTGCCTGATTTTCAAATTTGTTCCATCCTGGCTACTGAATTTTTTTTACAATGCGCGTGCGGTGTATATTACACGCTTGCATGTTTTTATACATTTTTCCATTGTGGGAGTGTATGAGACCGCAAGCTTCTGGGATGGTTATCACCTATTAAAATTATCGAGCTGCTTCATGCACAAGTTTTTTTCGTATTGTGCCTTTGCAAAAAAAAAATAAATAAAAGGTCTATGGGATTATTGTGTGGTGGGTGTAAGTGTACTTGTGGACAGGCTGTAGCATGCATTGTCAAACAGGCTTACGTTGGCACATTCTCATATGCAATTTAAGAAAAAAGAAAGTCACCTCTTTTTTTTTTTAGATCTTGCAAGAGCCTCAATGGACGAAAGCCCAATGAATAATATACACGGTCTATGTTAAGTGGAATTGGAATAAAAAAGGCATTTGCTCAGGTTTTCATCAGTAAACTGTGGTAGTGATGCTCTAATTCATGATAGACGCCTGCCTTCGTCCCGCCTAATAAATTCCCATTTGAAAGAGTTTTTACATATAGCTGATGTGCATTCTCATCTTAAGTTCTAGCCATGAACAGCCACTTTGCTCTAGTGCATTGCATATCGGAAGCTTGCGCCGTTTCATTTCTTAATTTATATCGCGGCCACATTGAATTCGCGCAACGATGATTGAACGGTTTTCTGAGTGTGAATGGAAGCAGCGATAAGCATGAAATACATTTTCTGGTGCAGTCACTATTTTCTTCTGATTGAGGGGTAGCACGTGGGCTAACACTTTCATTTTTTTATGCTTGGATGAGTGGCTAGACCGGACGAAACAAATTGCGCGCGCGAGGGTAACTTCAGTGGGCTTTGAGCGCTGCCCGATTGATCCGTGTTCACGTCATCCACGCCCTGCACAAGGAACCATGTTAGCGAAGCCTGGTACACTTATCACTTTAATGTGAAATAACGATTTTTTTTTTCGCGCTTTCAGATTTACTCACTTCACTATGAACGAAAATTTAGCGGAGGCAGAGGAATGCCAAGCCGCCGGCGCCGCTAAGCTGGATGGATGGATGGATGGATGGATGGATGAGGCTGAACCCTTTAAATCGGGCGGTGGCATACGCCACCTAGCCATGGCTATTAACATAATTTGTACTTTGTGGTGGGTGAAATTTCACCCCTGCCTTAATTTTATCCACCAATCAGATAACCTCTGTTTGGTTATTTCTACCCGCTTAAAGTCTATTTTGCCTTCACTGTCCCTAAACCCCAATGCTTTGAAAAAATCAGCCCCGTTGCCTTGCACTGTAGGGTTAAGCCCCTTACAGAAAAGTACGAGGTGTTCAGCCGTTTCCTCTTCTTCTCCACACGCACAGCACAACGTGTCTATACCTTGGTACTTGACTCGGTACATCTTAGTCCGCAATACTCCCGTCCTGGCTTCAAACAACAAAGAGCTTCCCCTAGAATTATCGTAGATATTTTCTTTGGCAATTTCTTGCTTGAAAGTTCGGTATGTGCCCAGTGCTGATTTCGTCTGCATCCCTGTTTTCCACAGACCCCTCTCTGTTTCCTTAACCTTTTTCTTAACCGCTGTTTCCTGGTTTGCACCCCTCCTGCAGTCCAAATATTTGATTGACAGTTTTCTGGTCAGCTTCCTCCATTTTGTATCAACATTCCTCATGTACAAATAACTGAAAACTCTCCTTGCCCACCGCTTTTCTGCCATCTCTCTCAATCGCTCCTCAAATTCTATCTTGCTGCTGGCTTCCCTGCCCTCGAATGACGTCCATCCCATGTCACCCTGTACCCCCTGATTTGGTGTATTTCCGTGTGCTCCCAGAGCCAGTCTACCTACCCCTCGCTGCTTAGCTTCCAACCTTGCTCGAACCTCTGATCTCATGCACAGGACCGCATTGCCGAAAGTCAAACTAGGGACCATCACCCCTTTCCAAATCCCTCTCACCACTTCGTACCTATTGTAATTCCACAGTGCCCTATTTTTCATCACAGCTGCATTTCTGCTACCTTTAGCCGTCACATATTTTTCATGTTCCGTTAGGTACTCAGCCCCATTGTTTATCCACACTCCAAGATATTTGTACTTATCCACCACCTCCAGCGTAACCTCCTGTATCCTATGCTCGCTGCCCTGATTATCATTAAAAGTCATGACTGCCGATTTTTCTTTACTAAACTTCAAACCTAAGCTATCTCCCTCTTTACCACAGATGTCCATTAATCTCTGCAAGTCTTCCTTGCTGTCAGCCATAAGTACAATGTCATCTGCATACATCAGTCCTGGTAATGACTGTTTAATCCATTCTCCCTGCTTGGAATAGGAAAGGTTGAAGCCAAGTCCGCTCCTCTCTAATTTTTTCTCTAATCCTTGTAAATACAGCATGAACAACAGAGGTGACAGAGGGCACCCCTGCCTAAGCCCCTGCTGTATCTCTATAGCCCCTGCTGGGACCGCTGGCCGCGGCGCCCTCTATCTGCTCGCAGCAGAGCTACTCGGTGCGCCCGCGCGCGGCCGAACATAATCTGGACGCTCGCTCGCGCGCAGTGTCAACACCTAAATATTCTTCCACCGTGTAAGTGAGCTAAAACAACAAAATGGCAATAACTCACCTTTCTTCATCGTGAGCAGATGTGGCAGGCAAGCGTTGCGACCTGCAATAGCGCCTTAGTGCTAACGAAAAAACTGACAACCAGAAGGTAGGTGACAACCAGCGGCCGAAGCCACGTGCGGGAAACTCAGAACAAGATCAGCTCTTCCGCGAGCTTCGCGCGCAACGAGAATATGCGCAGCATGTTCTTTGAGTGGAGGAAGGGATAATAAAAAACCTGGAACGCAACATAACGTCACCCCCCAGCCAACCTCCTCTGACACTTTTTTTTTCTCTCTCTCCCAGAGCTTTCTGGCAGTGCTTCCAGGAGGTTGTTTCGCGCATGCGCTGTATTTCCTGAGAAACAGAACCACCGCAATTTTTACAGCGAAGCTCTTAGCCCCTACTTCGTTATCTTTCGCGGCAATATCGTCGCCGCGAGGGAGCACCGGTGGCGAGCCGTACCACGCCCCCGCTGTACTACCTACTAGCCATTGTAAATTCTTCGTTGCCTGTGCTTACGTCGCACACGCAACGGAGAACGCGCGCTGCATGCTTTCTTGAACTGTGAAGGCGCTGTTTGTGGTTGCGGCAATACCGGCGGAAAAGCTGGTGCCTCTTATCTTTCGGGCCATGCTCGTGAAGCTCAAAAAACAGCCAAAAAGAAAGCGGTTGGCTACAGATCCGACCGTCGGACGCCCCTCTAGGGTAGCCCTTTATTTCCCGCGCTTTGAAGCCACGAGCCTCAGCAGAAACCGCACTTTGCCGTCGAGCCGCCTTGCAAGGCAGACGCGCCGCGTCTGCGCCGTGCGTGGCGCTGTGGGTTAATCGGGACGCACGCGCTAGTGCTGTTTCGACTCCTGTTTACAACTAAAAGCTCGCCCTATCATCACGTTGCACGTTTTAATTTCCCGGTGGTGTAACTGTCGGCGATAGGCGCCGTCAAACCCGAGACTGTTTGGCGCAGTTAGGCGCAATTTTCGTTGATTGTAGCAGGATGGCGCAGTACATCCCATTTGGCGCACTTTGGCGCAGTTGGCGCAGAAGTGGGATCACTGAGAGACTGCATCCAATCGAGAAACGAGAAGCTGCAGAAATAGAGTATCGCGATATTTCAACATTCACGTTAGAAAATTTCCTAGAGAACGTCAGCCATGTTGACTGGAGCGAAGTACTGGCAATTACAGATGCAAATGCGTCCTATGATAAATTCCTAGATCTTTTCAAACAGTGCTATTATGCCTCTTTTCCAATGAAAGATTTTCGTAAAAGTAAAAAATCAAGGAAACCTTGGGTTACTGAACACTTGCTGAAGATGATTAAAACCAAAGACAAAATGTTTCAGGCGTTTCTTCAGTCTCGTGACCACAGTAAGTTTACAGAATTTAAGTCATTTAGAAATCAGCTTACCAAGGCAATTAGGAAGTCGAAGGAAGAATACTACAGACGTATTTTTGATAATGATTAGCCTGCATAACAGTGATATTCTTTGGAAGAAATTAAATACAATTAAATACAATCTTAAACCGAAAGCCTATGTCAAACTGTATTGATCACCGAACCGCTTTAATGACTTTTTTGCGCATATAGGTAACACAGAGAACACTTCTGTATGTGCTGCGTGTATCCCTAGAACTCCGCATTCTTTCTTCCTTCAGCCTACTTCGATCGCAGAAGTTATAAGGGTTTTCGAGGGCCTTAAGAATAGCCATAGTCGAGATGCCGATGACTTACAAATTAAGCCGATTAAGTATGTGTTAAATGAGATCGCCCCTGTCATTTCGCATATCTTTAATATCGCAATTTCTACTGGTATTTTTCCAAATACCATGCAGGTAGCTAAGGTAACCGTAATCCATAAAGGTGGGGATAAAAACACTTTTTCTAACTATCGTCCAGTCTCAATTTTACCTGTTTTCTCGAAAGGGCTTGAAAAGGTGATCAATGCACGAATTGACAGTTTCTGTAGCAAACATAACCTTATAACAAGTCATCAATATGGGTTTAGGAAACGTCGTTCCACACAGAGTGCTCTTTTACTGCACAAAGAAACTATTTTAGGGAACATAGAAAATAAATTGATGACACTCGGAC
This sequence comes from Dermacentor silvarum, assembly GCF_013339745.2. NCBI lineage: Eukaryota > Metazoa > Arthropoda > Arachnida > Ixodida > Ixodidae > Dermacentor > Dermacentor silvarum. The sequence goes on along the minus strand of NC_051161.1, from coordinate 172,467,073 downwards.
TATACTTGGATTTCAGTAAAGCTTTTGACCGTGTGAATCACACCATTTTATTAGATAAAATGGAACACTATGGATTTAGAGGAGTAACGCTGGAATTAATTCGTTCATACCTCACGGGTCGATCCCAATATACTGAAATAGGCAGATACAAATCGCGCATGACAAAGATGATATCAGGGGTGCCACAAGGAAGTATTTTGGGGCCTATCCTTTTCCTCTTTTATATCAATGATATAGCACAATTAAATAAAACTTGCAAATTTGTGATCTACGCCGATGATTGCTCTGTATTTTCTGCGCGAAAAGACCTAGTGCACATTACTGTCGAGGCAGATGCGTTTTGTTCTAGAGCAAACGAATGGTGCAAGACAAATTGTTTGACACTAAATGAATCGAAAACAAAGTGTGTGTTGTTTTGTGCGTTAGGAACATTGGTTAAGGTACCTGATTCCTTTATGCTTGGCCCGTTCAACGTTTCGATTGAAAAATGAGTAAAAAAACTTGGCATTATATTTAATGAACATATGTCCTGGAACCAGCACATTCAGTCATTATTGCTTAAATTAAGCAAAACAGTGGGCATAATGAATAGGTGCCGACAAGATCTCCTGGTGGCAATTAGAAGATTGCTTTATGATGCCCTGTTTAGTTCTTAGTTGTGTTATTGTGTGCTAGTTTGGGGTAACACTACAGCTGAGAATCTACACAAACTCGTTTTAGTACAAAAAAGGGCAGTCCGTGCGGTATCAAGTGCTTCTTATTTAGAACACACCGCGCCTCTTTTTGAAACACATAAAATCCTTAAAGTTGGAGATTTGTACACTTACACTTTACTGTGTTCATATAAGAAAGCAGTTCAGGGCAGATTACATGCTTTTCTCGATATTGCACAACTTGAGCACACCCCGACAACGTATCCTTTTCGCTATCAACCACCATGGCACGTTTGTTGTTCGCGCACACAGTACGGCCAACAGAGCGTTCGGCATACATTGCCAACAACATTAAATCACTATGACATATTGAATATTGACATCACAACGTTAACGATGAGGACATAAGAAGTTTATTCATGCAATAAAAATATTACTAAACATTTTTTTTGTGTGTCTCGCCATTGTATTATGTATGCATATTATGAGTACTTTGCCTTTCTATTTCATTTTTACTTTCTACATGTCCTTAGAGACGCGTGTTCGATTGTAATGTAATCTTGGATTCATTGTATGTCCGGTACAATGCTTTTCATGAAGGTTTAGAAATGCTAAATGTGTTTCGTCTCCATTGCTGATGGGTGGCTGGAGCCCGGTCAAGCTGCAGTGTAGCAGCTTTTTCTTTGGCCACCTTTTTCGCCTTGTAAAGTTGCGAAATAAAGTTACTTTGATTGATTGATTGATTGATAGTGAAATGTACCAGCAGGCATTGATTACGGAGCAGCAGGCATCGGTGCCTGAGCGTCTCCGTCGTTGGACATGTTAACAGGCAAAGGTGGTAGTCGAGGCGACAACTCTGGCGAAGAATAAATGGCTCCAGGTCCATCGTTACTTCAAATACCCCTCAACCTCCACCAAAACTGTTACGACGTGAAAGAAACGGGGTTTATTGAACAGGCTTCAGACGGGGCAAAAGCATCCTTTCTCTCCTTGTTAAGTTCTGCTCACACTTCTTCGTCTTCCACTAATGCGGCTAAATTTACTGCAATATTACATTTGAAGTGAAAAATTTGCCACAAAAGACTGAAGTTGAGATAAGATCATAATAAACTTTCAGCATTGGGTACTCCTTATAGTGACCTAAATTGGTTGCTGCTAAAATAAAATACTATAACATAAACTCAACTAATTTATGATGCATGATCCACACAGTTTTTGGTGCTATCTATTGTTGAATATTGAAGGTACCAATGATGCAGTTGTGAATTATGAACTTGTGCCGGACTGCTCGCGCTTGGCAACCTGTTTTAATTATTTTTAAGCTGTTTTTGCTGATGCCTCTACAGATGATGGCTCACCCTAAAGTCTGCGTATGTTTCACCAATGCCTGATATACAGATGTCATATGAAGGCATTGTAGCTCTTTTGTTAAATGTAATAAAAATCTATTGGTCCAGATGGCATACGCAGACATGTGGAACGGGTGGCCCCCTATCTGGAGATAATTTTCAATGCCTCACTAACACAGAAATGAGTCCCAGATAACTGGCTACTAGCAAAAGTTATTCTGGTGCACAAATCTGGCGAAAAGAAAATATTGCAAACTATCAGTCAATTTCATTGATGTGTGTGTCAGCTGCAAACTACTTGAACGCTACACCTATCTCGAAGACACAAAGGCCTTTTTTTCCCCAACCAGCACCTTTCGACTGTCACACAGCTGGTATAAATGATTAATGGTTTTTTAACTTCCTCGAACAATAAAAAGCAGAGTGACACTGCATTTTTAGACTAGTCGAAAGCTTTCGATCGAGTCTTGCATAACTAGTGAAGATGCGCGACTCTCACGCGTCCCGTTTTTCCTGCATGGCTCTCGTGTCTCCTGTAATCCGCCTTTCCGTGTTGCTAAGAGCCGGTGGTATGAGAGATGGCGCACTGTTGATGCCACCTAACGGCACCAGGCTCTGGTGCAATACGCGGTGGTGGCGGGGGCGCAGGCGATGCCAAGCGCGTTCCATGACAGGGCCTTCACCATTTCTTGCAGGTTTGCGAAGCTCGCGCTGACTGTTAGGTCTTGGAATGTCGCACGCATTTGTCTCCGCACGCGTTCCACCTTTTCGGCATCTGAAGCAGGCTCCGCTATACGGTCATAGTATTCGGCAATGACGTGAATTAACTGCTTGAGGGTTTCTGCCGGATGCTGAGTGCGCCGATCTAGCTCTGCTTTTAGTTTAAACTTGTAGTCAACGGTGGTAAACTCCGCCGTAAATTCGGATGTGAAGGACTGCCAGTCGGGGTGCCCACCTGAGAAGTGCCACCATTGTTTGGCTGACCCCTCCAATGCTGCTGGAAGCAACTGCACATGGCGGTCAGGGGGTATCCCTGCAATATCGCAGTACTCCAAGTACTTCTCCAGAAAGTCTTGAGGCGAGTGTCGGTCGTGGTAGCCACTGGACGAGCCCCCACTTGTCAAGTATGCTCTTTATTTCAGGAAATCCTTGGCACACGCATACACACGCAGCCTGCGTTCCGTCCCGCCGCACCGCACGCGGCTTGCTCCGCCGATTACTTCACTCACTCAGTTCGTTGCCCCGCATGCCGACCATGCACACACGCCTTGGATGTTGTCCCTGCCTGCCACACACCGTTACCTACCATCTCGTGCCTGCAGCTCTACGCCACCTGGCGTCGGCCTGGTACCCTCACAAGTGTTAAATTATTTCTACAATAATGGCTATGCATTTTCATTGTTTCCTGTCCAACTGCTTTGCTCATTAACCAGTCAAGTGTGCTTTTTAGTCAAGACAAGTTAAGTCCTCGAAAGCAAAACGAGGCTTTACAAGTGGTACGCAGTTGAGCGTGTTGCTGTAGCCACGTGTGTGCTAATACTGCAGTGCTGGCACCCATTTACGGTACAACTAGTCAATGACATTTTGTATCTCACAGGGAGACCACACAACTCGCTCACAAACTCGTATGCATTCTGGGACGCGTGTGCCGCTCGTTAGCGAGGACTATCTGTACCTCACAAGTCAGTTCCAAAACACGACAAAAACAGTCCGCCTGCCTGCGCATTACAATCGGCTGTTTAAAGGCCATATTGTCGGTACTGTAATGGACTCGGGGCTGAGCCTGTTCATGCGCTTATGTGGTCTGGCTATTTCTACTTTATTTTGAATAAAAACGTGCAACAATCGCTTCGACGCACGCGTCGCACACCGTGCCGATTTTGTTATTGCAGGGTTCGAATATACCACCAAATCAATTATTTCATCATATTCATCTACAAACATGCCAGGTAAATGCTTTTCAGTCCCACCAAAACTTCAGTAAAGCAAATAGATGCACTTTACTTAGCTTGCTAGAAAGAAACGTAAAGGTCCCTAACTTTCCTGCTTCATGTCGCTAGCCAGCAACACAACTACACCCACTGCCACCTGTTTAGCCTTTGTGAAAAGAGTGATGGACATCAGTCTTGGTGCATGATGATGTTCACCAGCATAGGGTATGTCAAGCGCCATCTATCAACTTACAGCAAAGCGTCAAGCATGGCAAAACGAAACTGCTCGCTCGACACCAAAGTTACACACGTAGCTGTTACTTTCACCCTTGTACCTACTGCTGTGCACTGCTATATGCGAAGCAAAGGGCAACGCTGCTAACAAACCAGGTCTTTTCTTTTTCTTTCTTTTGCAACAGGCATAATGAAATGAGGGAATAAAATAAAATGCAGACAATGTATCAATCTCATTCCCCCATGTCTGCTTACGGCGACGTCCAAAACGTAGCCTCCCTAAAAAATTCGATATCTCTTAGCCACATCAGCTTCATTTCTAAATTAGTGATTAAGCAAAATGCGTGGTTCTGTACAAAGAATTTTTGGGGAACGTCTGCTTTCCTTATATAAGCACAACTATTTTCAAATATTTTTATGTGTAGGCATTGCTGTTTTATGCCACACATTGAAGCACATGCCGACATGAAAAGGGGCTCGGTTTCCAAGCCTCTTGAAAATGCTGTCCAGACCAATATGCAAGGGTGCTAAAACCAGCGGGTGTGGCCTTGTTGATTTGTGGGGGCTCTGGAGTAATTAGGTGCGGGTGGCGGTTGCATTTTAGAATCCTGATCGCCAAGCTGCACAACATGCAGGCGCTTCCTAAATGCGCCTAAACAAAGATTCCAAACGTGGCCAGTGTTGCCAGATCACTATGCATTCTAACCCTTTGACGAGACATAAAAACCCAGAAAAAATATTTATTTTCTATCTAAATCTGCAAAACACATCAAGAATAAGCATAATCAACAAAAAGAAAAAATATTTTACAGAAATTTTTTCAGCAATAGGGGGAAAACCCGAGGCAGGAAACTGGAAGTGGGCTTCACCTTAAGCCACCGAAGGCTTCATTTTTACATTGTATAGACAGCTCTCATCATATGTGAACCATAGGTATATACATTTAATTTGCTTCACATCACATGTGTGACACTACCGTAGTTGGATATCTTGCATCGGCCTGTCTCCTCTGACCTTGCGCTCAAAAGAGTCGCGTGCCAAACTTCCTCCTCGTCTGTATTCCCCCAATTGCTGTACACCAAAGCACACAATCGTACATACCCACTGCATCAGGTCTAAACTAACAAGTGACGCTTGCTGCCTGGCATTCAGTGTTGGCCAAAGACATTTAGCCAGAAACTTCGTACTCAATACTGCAACTCGGCAAGAAAACAATTTTTTTCTGATATGCTGCCTGTAGACAACAATCGTCAAAAAAGGGTTAACATATCTTATTTCCTTAACCAAAGCAATATACGAAGAAGCCCTTAATCCCAACATCAGCTTCACTGACAGGGTATGCCAGAACTTTGTGAGCTGCTTTATTTCTGCCTGAACATGCCTACCAAGTTGGTCTGTCGACCTACTGGATGGGCCGTGTTGTGGCAGACGGCACCAAGTTGAAATTGCGCAAGAGAGCCTAAACTGCCGTTGTCTCGCAGTGAAGGTTGCACTTTGAACCAATGCGACGACGTGCAACAGGCATTGCACCGCACAACAAGTGAATGCGAAACTTTCCCGTGGCCTTAACAATCATGAAATTTCAAGTAGGCTGAGCCAGAACACAGCAAACTTTTGTAAACAAATTCTCTGTACTGCTAGTGTTGTAAAATATGCTTCACTTGTACAAGTTCTTGCATAAAAACACCTGAATAACAGTATTAAAAAAAAAAACTGATTCCAGAAACAAACACCTTTCTATTATCTTTGCCCTGTATTTTTAAGATTTGTAGACATCTGGGTGTTGTATCAAGGGTCACAACTATTCAAACTATTCGCTTCAAATTGGTGTTGGCAGAAGCCTAGTTTGTTCCTTGTTGAACTATATGTAGTAGAGGACGAGACTTGCCTTACATTGCGAAGGCACAAAAGGGTGAAGAAAGGCAAAAGTGTCCTCCATGTCCTCTGCCTGCCCGTGCTGTGAGGCAAAGGAAAAGCCCGCTGGTGTCGCCAGTGCACACTTGAGCACCTGGCACGCCACACGAGACAGCTTGGCGCTGCGACACAGAGGAGTCATAACACAGCACCTGTAAACCCAGTCAAAACAGCATAAAAAGTAGGGGTGTGTCAATGTCACTGAGTCAAATCGAATAGTGAATGTTCGAATTCGATTTTTAGAATATTCGGTGTAGAGACCCTGCAGCACCGCATATCCGGTACACCATGGAACAGCCACCCTGGTTGACACAATCTTTGTCTCTGCGAGCTCTTCTGCCTTACTGCCTAGGCTATTACGCTAAGTTTGTGCCCTAGTATACGGGACTTGTTGAGCCTCTTCGCGAGTTACTACGTAAGAATGCCACGTTCACTTGGAATCCAGCAAGACAAGCTTGTTTCGAGCAGCTGAAAAGTTCTTTGGCAACTAGATGTTTACAGCTGTTTGACCCTGCACGTGACATTGTTGTCACTATGGATGCATCATCTATTACAGCAGAGGAGAGATGATGAACTTGTAACAATTGCTTTTGCTTTTCGAATGCTTACTGCACAGGAACAGAAGTGCTCTGTTGGAGAACTGAACACCCTTGCTTGCTTGTGGGCATGTGAACATTGGGAAGTATACTTTTGGGGCCACCTATTCACTTTGCGCACTGACCGCCAGGCTCTCATCACACTCCTGAGCATGAAGGGTCGCCATCCACTCAGGATTGCAAGATGGCACGCCAAACTGCTGGGATACAACTATACAATTGAATTCCACAAGGCTGAATGGAATACTGTTGCCGATGCCCTTTCAAGGAAGCCCCTCCAAGGTCATGTGAAGGAGAAAGAAACAGGGGAGGCAGTTTGTGTTGCCTCAACATGTGTCACTCACGCAGAGTTCATTGCTGAAACATTGCAGGACTGGCTGCTTCAACAGGTCATAAAGCGGGTGACTTCAACATGGCCTGCTGTAAAGATGTTGCCTGCTGAGGCAGTCCCATTCCACAGGGTGTGGATTATGCTCTCAGTCGTTGGAGACCTCGAGCTTCGGGGAGACCAATTCGTAGCACCTTCGTCCCTCATGGTCCTAGACGCAGCCCACCGAGTCTCATCCGAGGATAACAAGGACAGCAACTATGTGAGCGATACTGGGCCTTTTCGATTTTCGGAGTTTTGGCAGCCGGCTAGTTCCGGTCTGGAGTCACGTGGGCTGGGATCCAAAGCTGCCCGAAGTTTGCAAAATTGAACGCCGGGACAGCTGGCCGCGGGATAAACGCAAACCAACATGGCAGCGGCTGGCATGACCGACACGCGCTCGGCGTAGTCGGCCAATTTATGAGCTGCCAGTTTGAAAATTTATAGTTGCATTCGGTAATAAGATGACCTCCTCGAGATTTCGCGCTACTCGGCAGAGGACGCGCACTGCACTTCAGCACAACAAACGGCCTCTGACACATCCGATGCCAAGACGTGAAATCGCGCGTTAGGGATTGCGAAAGCGATCGCTCGAGGATCCCTGCTTGCAGTGATCACATCGCCTACGGGCGATATTCATGAGTTTCGGTTTTATCATTATTTCACAAGACACGAAAAAGCAAGATACCGGGTACGTCTTATACGCATAAATTGAGCCGACAAGCTTGAATTCGGTTTCAGACAGTTTGTTTTGGCTGATGGTGCTTCTCTCTGGCCCCTGTGTTGAAGGAGATGAGGCTGCGGTTGGCACATGAAAATGCACGCCACCAGTGACCAGCGAAAAGTAGCACACGAGAAATAGTATCGGTCGATCATGAGAGCAATAACCTAACGCATGTGTGGTCATTACTCAATCAGCACATTCCCTTTATTAACATCAACGGCCCATAGTTAGAACACATCGGTTTCGAGCTGCCACCCAAGCAGACGACGGAGAGACGGAGCGAACACAGGCTAACTGAAACGCCTTTACTGACTGCAGAAAAAGGAGATATCGCCACATATGCGCGAGAGATGCACTGGGATACCACCAGAGAAAGATGAACCGAAAAGGCACCGCAACGTGTGGGAATGAGCGTCCCCAGTTAAAAAAGAACAACTGACTCCAATTCGCTTTTCCAATAGGAATCAACTGGGACCAATAGAAGCCAATTGGAGCCTTACTTCCAACCAGTTACGATTGGGTAAGAGTAAAAACCAATTGGAGTTGCCAATTGAAATGAACTGGACCCAATTGAAACCGATTGGAAAATGCCTAGTTCCAACTGGTTACGACTGAGTCAAAGTGAAACCAATTGAGTCCGATTGGACTTGCCAATTGGAATCTACTGGGCCCACTGGGAAATCCTTACCTCCAAATTGGCTACGATTAAGTCAGGAATGCAATCAATTGAGTCCAATTAGACTTGCCAGTTTGAACAAGCTAGGCCCACCTTATATTCCCAACTGCGTCTGATTGGGCTACCAATAGGAATAAACTAGCTAGAACATAACCAACTGGGAAATCATACTTTCAGTTTATGAACCCATTCAAGGAAACTGGAATGAGCTATAACTATATATGCATGCAGTACTAAGGCTATAGCAAACCTGTTTCTGACAGCTGTAATCCTATTTAGGTTTGCTTTGTGGGGTATGTATGTGTATTGGTATTTCCTATTGGTGCAATTGGTCATTCCAACCAATTGGTTTCAAACCAATTGGCACCCATTGGGTACAATTGGTCACTCCAACAAAACCAATTGGTCACGTTCCAGTTGGTTCAATTGGTCCAGTTATGTACCAATTTAAAATTGGAAATTTTCCAATTGGTACCAACTGGAAATTTCCCAATTGGAGTCAAGTGCTTTTTTTGACAGGGTCTACAACTTCGCAGACTGCAACTTAGGTGGAACACGATGCAGATGGCATACATGCATGATCGAGAGCACGGTGCGCTGTTCATGGCCGGGTGGAAGCCTTCACAGGACACACACACAAACTCACACAAAAAAAAGCTTCACATGATGCGCCGCCGCTCGTATGGCACCACCTCGCAAGGCAGAACGATGCGTTAGAACCTTAGAAAGCCAACGCTGTAAGTAATGCAACCCAAACGCGACCGTAGCCAGTAGGGTGAGCGAGGTAAAAGTCCTCAAGCGCACACGTTGCGATCCGTCAAGTCCCCACAAAGATGGCGGCGAGTGCTCATCGCCTGTTTTTGTCATCTGCTAGTCAGAGAACTACCGGAGAGCAGCCAGACCAAATTCGTCCTGGCAGGTGCTGGCAGCCCAGGGGTAGCCAGAACCGTCCAACCCGAGTAAAATGAACGCGCGGCAGAAGTTGTGGGGTCTCACATCTGCTCTTGGGACAAAGGAACGACAACACAGTAGTGCAAACAATCACAAGGGCATTTATTGCGCCTTTCATACACCAATGCACAGTAGCTGAATTACAACCAATAGAACATTCACATGGGCGCGCGACAAATCAAGGAAGTCCGACTCACCGCGACCCGGTAGTGAGGGAATATGTTCGCCCCATGCTATGACACCAACGCCTAGTCGTTCACGTGTACGGTCACGCGAACGGTGGCGCGTTCGAACGATCCGTGTTCGTCCATACCGGTGCCCCGCTCCGAGCCACGCGAGACCTGAAGCGTGGATCGGCGCATGCGTGAGACGTCCGCGTCGCTCACCGATCCCAACCCAAAGAGAAAGCGCCCTCGACCTTTCTCTCCCAAGTCACCCCGCCGTTCGGCGGCGTTAGCATCGCGACACTCGCGCCATCTCCAGCAATGCGCCGCAACCACGAGGACCGCTGCAGGATTAGCCATGCGGAGAAGCCAGACTACAGGAGCCATGCGGCGAAAACAACATCAGGGGACGCGTGAGAGTCGCGCATCCCCACAAAGTTTGTCGCGCGGTGGGCGGAGCAACCCGAGAAAAACGAAGGCGCTCTAGCTGGCTCTGGCAGCCCGCGGGTAGCCAGAAGTGGAAAATCGAAGATGCCCACTGGTGACCTGCTATGTGCAAGCAAGTAGAGATGCTTATTGCATCTTTTGGTGTATGCAAAGCTGTTGACAAGTCTGCAAAGCGCGTGAAACCACCCCTGAAGCCGGTGGCATTCCCGTGTGCACCATGGGAGACGTCGGGAATCGATATTGTAGGCCCTTTTGCTAATGTGCCTACAGATTGTCGTTTTGCCATTACGCTCATTGACTACTTCAGCAAGTGGCCAGAGGTTTGCTTCTCGGCCAAAGTGACTACTGCAACAGTTATCTCTTTTATGTGAAGCGTATTCAGGAACGAAGACTACCCAGATGAGACTGTGAGCAACCATGGCCCCCAGTTTAAACCATACAAGTGTATCACCCGCAAATTAGTGGCAAAGTGGAAAGGTTTAATCAGGTACTCAAAGAGTATGTCCAAGTTTGTACAGGAGAACGTCGGCCTCTGAAGGCAGCGATCACTGAATATGTTGGAGTTTACCGTTTCATGCCGCATGCAACCACAGAACTGAAGCCTTCCGTCCTTCTGCACAGTCGTCACCCAAAAGCAAAACTGGATCTTATAGGAGTGCCGAGTACAGTTTTTTTCCAAGACCAGAGATGAAGAGGCAGAGATGAAAGCCGTCTACAGCAGAGTAGCACAGAAGCAGCAAGCAAGTAAGGTCTACACTGACTGTTGATGAGCTGCGAAGCGTGCTCCGTTAACAGGTCAACCGGTGCAAGTCAGGTTGCCAGGTCACGTGCCTAAGGGCGCAGTGAGCTGCTCAAGCCCGTTCACCAATGTGGCCAGGACACTTACAAACTTAATGATGGCCGCACCTGGAATCGGGATATGTTAGTACCATGCCCCCGACCAGTTACATCTACCGTTGCAAGAAGCTGCCCACCTGAAACAGTAACATCGCCTGGCGAATCCACAGCCAGAAAACACCGACCAACATCAACCGCCATCTGTGGGGATACCAGTTGAAATGAACGTTTCAGAGCCAATGGCGTTCGACAAGGCCAAGAAGAGCACCGCTGTGGTTCAAAGACTACAAAGGACATTGAACTCTGTTACGACCTCATGCATCTGTACATTTATTAATTTTTATTTTTATTTTACCCTCGTGGTTTGCACATTACAGTGGGGAGGGGCATATTACAGACAAAAATTGGAAAAAACAGTTGATACAATAACGATAAGGAGCACAAACAATCACCAAATTAATACAAAAATTAAACAGCTGCAACTGCAATAAAGCAGAGTAATTTGAACATCTAAAACTAAAACAACAATACATACCCAACAGTATATATACCCATTGTGGACTAACAATAAACGCCTTTCATATACCAGTGCTGGGGCTGTTCATTTCGCGGTTCTCCGGCCCTCCGACATAGTCTGACCGGGCATAGTGGTGGATACAACAAATGCAGTTAAACCTCGATATAACAAACTTCAATATAATGAAATTCTCGATATAACGAAGTACATAACTTTTCATTATATCTTGTCCATTGAACACCATGTATTTAGAACCTCAATATAACAAAGTGTGTTTATACGCAACTGCAATATAACGAAATTTCACTAGTAATTCAAAGGAATACCGAGACAATAAATGGAAACTTACACAGACGCAGAGGATCAAAGGATCAAGCGGCTGCTAGCAAACGCACCTCTCAAATTGCGCGACAAGAGCGACCACCGAAGTGGAGCAGCGCCCTGTTAGGTGCAAGTGAAAGCGGGTGAGACAAGAAAGATGGCGGCTCCACGAGTGAACAGAGGGAAAAGGGGGCGGGCAGGGGGGTAAGTTGGCACGCCAAGCTCTTCGGAGACTTTCGGTAAATCAAAGGAATCTACGGTTCGTCTGCAATACAATTCCTTGCTGATAGACAATGTACACTATGCGCTCAATGAAGCAGGTGATTCAATCATTAAAATCAAAATGCAAACCTCTGCTGTAAATGAAACTTGACTGCATTCCGATACTAATTTCTCGCTGGTAAATGCCCTCAGTCTTCTTACCAAAATTCAAGACTTTCATCACTTCGTTGCATTTTATCATCCTTCTGTGATTTGCGTGACTGAAACATGGCTTGGTGAACACATCTTAGACTCTGAAATTTTACCGCCAGGTTACAGTGTCCTCAGGAAAGATAGAAGTGGCTGGTGCGGTGGCGGTGTGGCACTCTTTGTGAACCAAGGTATTGAGATTACAGTATTGCCTGACGTTCCTAATTACAGTATTGCCTGACGTTCACTTTGGCTGTAGGAGCTGTTTATCGACCCCCTGACACGAATTTCAGTGTTATTATATAACCAAACACAAACTTAACTGTTGTAAAATGTTAGTTGCTGGTGATTTCAACACCCCTGGCATAGATTGGCCAACACTATCTGCAAGTGGCTGTCACAAAGTCATTTGTGATTGCTTGGTTAACATGACTATTTCTTTCGGTTTGAGGCAAATTATGAATTCCGCAACCCGCAAAAGCTCAATTTTAGATCTTGTTTTCATAAATGAGCAACTTAGACAAAATGGTTATGATTGTAATATTGTTGAAGGCCTGTCGGACCATAAGGGTATCATTGTTTATTTGAATTTAGCAACTGTGCCTAAGCTTCCTTCACATCAGACTGTATTGAACTTTGAGCGTGCCGATGACAACTCCATAACTGAATTACTCGAATGCTGTTTTGATGAGTTTTGAGCTGTGGGAACCATTCCTCTGTTGACGTGTTAGTGAACCGTTTTTGCTCAATTGTGAATCAATGTATCACTGATTACATTCCAACCAAGTATGTGAAGCGCAACTCCACGCACCCGTGGCACACACGTGAAATTACATACTTATTTCGTCGCATCAGGCATCTTCGCAAACAACCCTATGCAAACAATCCAATGAAAGCTTCAGTATTGTCCTCACTTAAAAATAACTTCAAATCTGCTATGTCAAATGCAGAAAGTTTCTACTTTAATAACCCTTTGTCATCCTTCATTAAAAACAAACCATCAAAGTTCTGGCGAACCATCAGTCAACTAAGTCAGAGCTCTCCTTCATTCATTATTGCCAACCAACCATGCTCAGATAATCTTAGCATCACTGAAGCCTTTAATAATTACTTTAAATCAGTGTTCACCTGTGATGATGGACACACCCCCACGTTTTGCACTGTTCCTTCGGCATCACCTTTTCCTAGTATGGTAATCACTTCAGCTGGTGCACATAACCTTATACTCAAGATCGATACTATGAAAAGTACTGCGCCAGACAATATACCGGATATGTTTTTACGGCGATATTCTGAATGGAGCTCACGGTATTTATCCCTAATTTTTTCAAAGTCCGTAGAATCATCTACTGTTCCCATTCACAAAGACGGTAATAAGCAGTTAATGTGTAACTACACACCTATTCCTTTAATATCAACATCTTGCTAACTATTGGAACTCATTATTCATAAATATATCATTGAGTACTTATCTGAACATAATGTTCAGATAAGTACTTAACAAAAGGGTGGGTCACGTGAGATCCCGCTGACATCGCCCGGGTCTCTTTGGTCCCAAGCAAGCAGCGATGGCGGAAGTCTCCACCGCTGCTCCCGTATTCCCGCACGTGGTTAGTGAACCGCGTTCTTGCCGCGGCAATCGCCGCAGCCGCCTGTATTCCCCAGATGGTAAGTCGGAAGCCCTTCTTAGAGTATTATTCTCTTCGAGGGAACCCTCAGCGATGTGAACTATAACTAGCTGGCCTGCTCGAAGTGTTAGTTGCAGTCGTAATAAATGCTTTCCGAGTGTATACGTAGTTGTCGTCTATTGTTTCCTCGAGCTTGTACCGGACCGCAACTGATGCGCAGGCATGCGCCAACCTCGGGCTCTGTGTGCCGAGGCAGAGGGCCGTGGGCATCTCCCCCCTTATCCCGACAATCTCTGACACACTAGATGTGCACTCAGGAGTACCGCAAGGATCGGTGCTTGGTCCACTGTTGTTTTTGGTTTATATCAATGATATCTATTTATCAGTGCAACCACTGGTGAAGATCAGACTGTTTGGGGACGATTGTGTTGTGTATAGTACCATAAATCAGCATTCTGATCAAGTCAGACTAAATGATGCATTGCATTCAATCAGTGCATGGTGTGACAAATGGGGCTTGAAGCTCAATACTTCGAAAACAGCGAGCATCACATTTAGTAAACAAAAAAAAAAGCCTTTAGAATTTGCTAAATACACCATTAAAAATGCTTATGCTAAACACACTCGACAAGTGAAGTATTTGGGTGTTACACTGACGAGTGACTTTAGTTGGGAACCCCATATAGATAATATTTGTAGTAGTAACGCACTGAAAAAGCTGGCATTTTTAAAGCGGAAACTGCGTCATGCGCCACCCGCCGTAAAGTTGTCAAAGCTCTCGTCAGGCCAAAACCAGAATATCCGGACCTAATCTGGAGTCCGTATCGACATTACATTAATTACATAAATAGAAAGAGTGCAGAACTTAGCCTCGAGGTTTATCTATTCTACCTATTCGCGTCTCTCGAGCGTATCTGTCCTTTGCAATAGGGCAAAGATAAAAAAGCTCGAACATCGTAGAATGGTGTCCAGATTAAATTTATCTATCAGCTTTACCATGGTCACTTTAAAATAACGCGTGAATGTTACATAACCGAGCCGTCCATGCTCTTTGACCACAGAAAAACAGTCAGGCAATCATTTACTCCACCTTAACATACATCAATATTCCCCGTTTCCTCATGCTATTTCACTATGCAATAAATTACCACAGGAAGTAGTTAACGCTAATACGACACAATCATTCGTTCATCTTGTCAATAATATTTCTTTTCGATTAATATTGCACTATGCCGCAATGAAGGAAGTTAATCAATTGTCGTGTCTGTTTTATGTTAATATTAGGTAAAATGCTGAATGTAGTATACTATTGTGTGTGCATGGTATATCACTGCTTTGGTTTTAAGTTGCCAACTACAACTCTTGTTTCTGCTTGATATTTATTGTTGACCATTGTCATGAGTCACCGGCAAGGCGTATGATAACGTGAAAAAAGACGAAGACGCAGGCCGAAGAAACAGAAAAGGGACCCACAGGCGAGAAGCACGTGAAGCGCGTGAGAAAAAAAAGAAGAAATGAACAAAAAGGGGACACAGGCAATGATGAGCTGGCATTGCTGACGTGGTCGACAAGCAGTTGCATCTCCAGCTGTGCTCTGGAGACGGGAGGCAGCAGCTTCAGGGACCATGGACTGAAGAGGGGATGTTCGCGAGTTGGCCAGCGACAACTCCAGCTCTTGAGCCCCGACTGCGTCGTCGTGGCTGTGTTCCGCAGCCCCGGTCCAGCCCCACGCTGCCGTAACCAGTTGCTGTCCTTTGCCACGAAGGCAATCGCCAACGCCACGTCAGCGGCACAACGGCCGACTGGCCCAGACCCCGTCCTGTGCCACGCGGGTCTCTGCAGAAGACCACAACCTCATCGCTCTCGACGGAGGTCGACGCCCACGCTGGGCCGGAGTCCGACAGCACGACTAGCGACGGTCAGAACGTTCGTTTGTTCGTGACTTCGCGTTGGTTAGTCTAGCGGAGGAACAATTTGTAGTTGAGGGCTTGTTTGTTTTTATATGTATAGCTAGTTTTTAGAGTGTTTGTGTATGTATAGTGTTTATAGTGTGTTAGGGTAGTTTGCTGTTTGTTTTTCTTCCATATCATTTTTTCTGTTTGAGATAAATGTTCTTTTACGTATCTGCTTTCTGTCTCTGTTCGTTTCTGGAGCGCTGAAATTCGTGACAACCATTCTGTATTGCAAATGTTGATGTCCCTGTATTTTTCTGTTTCTAGTCTTGTTTATTAGAATTGACGTAACCACTCCTGCCTGGGCCCGAATAAGGCCTGCAGTATTTGTAAAGAAAAAAAATGTACAACCAACAAAGCGTTGAGAAAATTGGGTTTTCTTAAAAGAAACTTACGAGATGCAACTAAAGAATGTAAATTAACGGCATACAGATCACTAATAGGACCTCTACTTGAGTATGCGTCGGTAGTGTGGTCACCCCATCATTCCAAAGACATAACCATGCTTGAGTCTATTCAGAAAAAAAAGCCATAAGATTTATATATAATCGTTATTTCTCACCAACATCAGATGCTAGTAAGCTGCTACTAAAACCTCTGGCACATAGATGTACTTGCGACCGTGTTGTTCTGCTGCATAAAATTGCCCAGGGGAAAACTTATGTCAATGCACCTATTGTTTCCACAAACCCTTCTTCTCGGCCAACCAGAAGAAGTCATCGTCTTAACATTGTTCCTTTGAATTCATTGATTGATTGTTTTAGGTTTTCCTTTTTTCCACATACAATTGTGATTTGGAATGGCCTTGAGGGGTACTTGCGCGAGTTATCGAGTGATGAATTTGCCAACCTATTGCCTAATTATGTTCATGAATCAACTAGCTCTTCCGGATATTATTTTTTCTATATTGCTTGTTTTCTTTTTTGCCACTAAAATGTATTCTTCAATTGATTGACATATATATCCACTCACTCCTGCAATATCTTGCTATGCAAGATGGCAATATACGTAAATAAATAATAAAAATAAATCTCGATTTCTAGTGCGCCTTTCGGCCATGGCTGCGCATGGCTGTAAGTGCGGCTGAGCACATATCCAGCTGTGCACTCTGCTTTAGAGGTAATTTGCCGCGTATGCAAAGAGTGGGTGTGCCGAAACAGCGTGGCATCACGTAAGCTGTTTTATCGCGCATTGCATAATCTCGAGGTTGCATAATCTCGAGTTTCAGAGACCCGTTGAAGCGATAGGCAGACGAAGCATTCACTCCCCGCTGCCGGCGCTTTTCGTGATAGCGTTGTCCCAGTGTGGGTAGCGCTATCAGCCGCAGGGGAAGAGCGGACGCGAAAGTGCGGCTGGCTTCGTTTAATTTGTACCGCCGATGTGAAGATATCGCCGACGTGGCACGAAACTGTATCATTCGTTGCCGACTCCCAAATTCAACAAAATGAATTGTTTTCTCGTTAAAAACTGCTTTCTTCAGTTGCCCGATAATTTCTCTCGGTACCCAAGTTACCGATGGCTTGCTACATTCTTGTCACGCCATGCTAGGCGATTCCCAGCATGGGCAGCACCTTGTTTTTTTGCCCAACAATTGCAAGCAATAAACAGCATTCGCACACCTCCAATTAAAGTGGTAACATCAGCTAGCTGGTCGTAGATATTCGAATGGGAACATTTAAGGCACACCGAAATCGACACGGTGTGCTAGTACGACACAGTCCGTGACACGGATTATTCATCCAGTTTCATTCAGTTGATTGAAATTTGACCACGAGGTGCATTGCAAACATTACCAGCACTCTCAACTGAAACAATGCTGTTAGGCTGTAAGTGTTTGCAAACTAAGACATCGAGTCATGCAGCGAGTGAATGGCTCACTCGGGATGGCTGAGGTAACGCTCCATGGTGCGGAAGATGATCGCATAACTGATGTGCCGACAGCCCTTGGTTGGCTCGTCCACCATGCCCGAGATGGGGTTCCAGTGTGCAGTGGACAGGCACGGCAGGTGCCACTCGATGGGACCCAGGATGCCAAGGCAGTGCAGGGAAGCCTCTCTCACCTGCATAGAGCCACTCATCATACTGCTGGTGCAGAAGAGACTCGCTAAGAGTGGCACCCTAAGAGTGGCATCACAAGTGGTGCAAGCAGCCCATGCAACATGCATTCATATGAACAGTTGAAAAGGAAGCACCTCTGTAAGCCTTCCTTTCATTTTTGCCATTCATACCAACGGTAATTTTGGCAACCACATCTTCCCATGCGATGTACGCCTGTAAAACTGGTAGCATCACGGTACATCCGTTTCAATCCACATTCAAGCTTGGAGTGGCCACCTCAATCCAGAAAAAGAAGACAATGATTACACCAACAGTTAGTGTGGCTATACAGGCACATATGACTGAGCTCCGAGACAAGCCCTCCCTGACCAAAAAAGCAACTGGCTCTCCTGGTGCACACTACCTCACTTACGAATCTCATCTTGCAGCCAAGGTGGGTGAGGCGGCCAGGATATCAATGGGCTTAATATGGACAGCAGTAATGAAAGAATGATTGTAATAAAGTTAAATAAGAGACACAGTCCAACTCTGATATACTCAACTCGATCACAAAATAGTTTGATATATAAAATATGACTACGTAATGCTTATCCGAATCTCTGCACTTCTCAAACTATTTTAAGAGATCTTGAAAAGTGGGAATTTACGAATTTGCTCTTTAAAGACACTGCCGTAGGGACACAAGTTCATTTATCTCTTGCACGTGAATGTCATCGTAAGTCACTTGCAGTGCAAAGTGGCACGTCTACTGATCACAACGGTAACACCATAAGACTGTGTCGTGTGAACGAGATTGCAGTGAAGTGCTTGTTGTGCATTTTCTATTCGAGGTAGAAATGGACGCAATGCAGAAGCGAACTGGCCTGTATCCGCTGTGCTGCCATCAGTGCACTTGCACAGTGAATCATACGTGATTGTGGCAGGCCACGTGTCTGCCGTTTAAACAACTGATCATCATATATCGGAAAAGAGCAACCATGCAGATTGCTGTGTAAAATTTCGGTATCAGAACTGACTTCTTTTTGGAATCAGTTGTCCTCACTTCTCATCCGCTCGATGTCTGCCTGCCAGATGTTGGTTCATGGACACCTCGCGGTCCCTTCGTTCTCAGCCCTTCCCCTCCAAACGCTGCGTCGATCAATGACCGCCATAACTACGCAGATGCTCTTAGATTTGAAAATTACATTCAGCTCACAGAATGCAGTAGAACCTCATTGATACGTTGCGAGAAAAAAATGTACTAACCAAGAAAACGTATGATCTGAAGTCACTAAAATATTTCGCAGACTCAACTGTAGGCAACTACATAGGCAAGTTCGCCTATGTAGTGCGAAGCATTGCGCGAATCACTGCGGCATGAGATCCGGTGGGGCCACCAGAGAGGCACATTGTCATTTTTGCGGCTTTGGTAAGCTTACGTTTGCACTCCTCAAATTCAGCCTGGGCCAGCAGCTTCTTTGGGCATTATAGCAGTCAGTTTTGATGTGCTCACCCGGCTTGAATCATTGCAGCACGGGACGGCGATGCGCATCAAGCTGCCGAGGCATGAGTGATCCGAGATGCAAGCCACCGTTTTGCCATTGCGTAGTGTTTCTGTAACGTGAACCCCGCAGGTAAAGTGTAAAGGTAGGATGGCTTTGTCGAGTTACTCGTTCCACTCGCCCCATGTTTGAAGCACTCGGATCAGCGTAGTCAAAAGCTCCTGCATCACCCGGACGTACTCCACCAGCGATTCGTCCAGGGCCTGCGTGCATAGCTCCAACTGCGGAGGCCCTCCGTGTTTACTGGGCACCGATCACTATCGGGCTCCGTGACGCATGATCTCGCTGCGTGACGGAGAGCCGATGAGGTTGCGCCATTTGGCCAGACCGAGTGCACGCCCAAAGTGGCCGGGACGACTGCGCTGGCGGCGCGCGCTGTTCCTGTGGGCACGACCTCGTCTGAGTCGAGCCCTGGGTAGTGTACGCCGAAATTTTCCGACGTTCTGGGGACGCGTGTGGTGGAGAGAGGTTATTCGCCATTCGAAAAGGGCCTCCGAGAAACGCTGCCGCAATCCGCTGTGTTGACGGTGGGCACGGAGGGAACCAAGATTTCCCCCAACTGAAGATAATAGGTTCGGTAAACCGCCGAAGAATGCCGGCGTGTTGGTGCCTTTGTGCATAAGGCTTAGGCTTGACGGCCAAATCCCTTGTGCTTGGCTTGTACGACCGGGCTTCGGCGGTACCAGGTCAAGCAGAAACACGACAACACACGATAGAATAACAAGCACAACAACATTTATTGCTCCAGGGAATTTGCGTGGAAGCAGGTTAGGTTCGACCACAACGTTTGTCGGGGTCGATAGTGGTCGAACGATAGCAGGGTGCGACAAAGGATAGGAACGAGATGGTTACCTGAGCTCCGTCCTTCATCGTGGCTCGCAGTCTTCTTCTGGTACTGGCAGTCACCGACCGCGCCGACCTCGACCGCCCTGCCCTGTTCTTGGCTCGGTCCCATGAGCGCGAGGCTCCGTGTGCACGTGAGCGCTGCGTTTGCAACCAGTTTCCAAGAGGGTCGCGAAAAGTCGTTTGGCTCCCCGCACGGGAAGAGGGCAAAAGGTGTTTGCTCTCCTCACTTCCGTGGCGCGTGTAAGGACGCGGGCAAATATGAACCTTCATAATTCCCACAGTTTGTACTGCCTGGCGCGCTGTTGTAGTGCCCTTTCCATTGCAGTGGCTTCAGCGAGAAAGTCTGCAAGCGTAGTCGGTGGGTTGTGGATAAGGCTGGCAAATATTTCCTGCTTTACGCCTTGCATTAGGCGCTGGACTTTTTTGTCTTCGGGCATTGAAGTGTCTGCACACCTGAAGAGCCGAGCCATGTCATCAATATACGTGGCGACACTCCCATTAGTCGCTTGAATTCTTGCCTGGATCACATTGCACATTGTGTGGTCCTGATGCGAACAGACTTGTGCAAAAATGTAATAAAATTATGGCAAGTTTGTCCGATTGGACACAGGCAAATAAGCTTAAAACAAAAGTTGTAATATTTCGCGCAAAAAATAAACCACTTAACCTTAATCATGCTATTTATTTTCAGAACCAACGCATTGAACTGGTTGAAGAGATTAAAATTGTTACAGTATGTTTTTCTTATAATTTACGTTGGGATGCCCATATCAAACATCTCTGCAGCAAACTCTCTGCGGTTACCGGTGCTATGGCACGCTGCTGCACATTTCTACCTACGAGAGCAAAACTTCAAATATACTATGGTCTCTTCTTATCGTATATAAATTACTCTTACCTTGTCTGGGCTACAACATCTAAATCTATCTTGCAAAAGCTGGTAATACTTCAAAAGAAAATCACTCGGTATATAGAGAACGTTAATCGACTTTCACCAACAGAAAATATATTTCTAAAATACAGACTAAATCGCGTAGATAAATTATACGAACATAGATTACTAGACACTATTTACTTCTCATCCGAATATGTTAAGAATTATTTGACATCCCTTGCTCAGCTAGAACTCTGCACTCACACAAAACATGCTACACGAAACCCCGAGGTATGGAAGGTACCATGGTCTCAAAACAATTACAGCCTACAGTCCTTAAAACATAATACAGTGGAATCTCGATGATACAAATCTCACGGGGTCACGAAAAATATTCACATTAGCCGAAATTCGTATCATCGAAACACAATTAAAACTAGCTAAATTAAGAGGGGACGCGGGGATCAGATCGCGAAAATCGCGAGAAAAATAGATTTTTGAAAACCACGCGTTTGGGTATCTGCAACGCCTAATCTATGCTGCATCAAAATGGTTTGGCTGAAAACGCACTGAAAGTGCCCGAAAAAGTTTAATTCGTCAGTGCACAGGGCGAGAAAACAGCTTTAAATCCCGCAAAATCACCGCAGTTCACGGAGCCATATCTCGTATTTCCCGCCACCGAGCGCTGCAATCTTGGTATCGTTCGAAAGCTCAAAGTTTCGCCGTTGCGCTTCTCAATTCGTCCGTCGTCGCCAACTTGTAACAAACGCACAAACACCAAAGAAGCTCGGGTCTGCGATAGGTAGTCACACGGGCCCTCTGATAAAAGCGGGCCTCCGATTGGCTTCCGTGCTGAAAGGCGTCTCTCCTTTGGTTGCTGCTGTGGCAGGGGCAAGATGGCAACCGCAGTTGTCTGCTTCGTAAACCACGCCGGCGTCTTCACTTGACACACAGAATTCGGATTACTGAGAACTCCCAGGTTAGTGATGGATCGTCGCTCGTTGGCGAATAAACTTTGGACGAAGCACGCCTTCGGAATACGGAAGCGCTCCTACGGCAAGAAAAATACGGCGATTAGGGGGAGAAGCAGACGCGCACCCGATTGAACGAGCGCAACCTTGCACCGTGGATTACGTGCCGCACTATCTTGCACCGTGTGACTCCAGCAGCGAAACCCACAATCGCCCTGTGCCATCGGCACCGATAACGCAGCCGACGGAAGACGCGCCAATGGAGGCTCCCGCGCCTCGGCGTAAGGCCGCGCGAATAAGCTGAGATCATATCTCGGTAGACATAGCTCGCTGCGACTAGGCAAAATGGCGCAAAAAAGAACGCGGCCCGAAGCACGGCAGCCACTCCGCCCGATGGCATGCGGAAAAGGAGGAAAAGCACAAAAGCAACAAAAGCGTCACCGCTTCAAACTCTTCGCGCCATTCGCGGCCTCCGCGCTGTCGGGCGTCGCGTCCGCGCCTCCGCACCAAAAGAGAAAGGGAGAAAGCGCGTGGCTGCGCGCTGTTCTCTTTCGCGGCCGTCGGTGGGGCGGCATTTATTCGTATCAACGGACGCGGGTCAAAAATGGATTCGTAACAACCATTTTCTAGCACGTTGCAAAGTAATGGGGCTCGGCCGGGACCGCAGAAAAATTCGTATCATCCGGAAATTCGTATTAGCCGTGATCGTATCATCGAGGTTCCACTGTATACCGACTGTACTAAACAAATATAAGCACACAGCTACGCTAAACAAAGATGGTTTGTGTGACTACTTTCTTTCTTTATAGCGACCTATCAGCATATTGCATTCAATTGTAAAATGTCATTTTTTATGCATAGCTGCGATGTGTAATGCTTGTTGTGTATGAAACCTTTCATGAAAGTGTTGCGTATAAAGCCTTCTGTGTATATGTCATGTGAGTGCTAGTGCCATGTAGGGAACCCTGGGCCTCCGTCAAGCTGCTACGACAGCTTTTTGCCCAGGTGTCCCTCCAGTTCCTTTTGTTTCTGGTAAATAAAATTGATTGATAGATTGATTGATCGCCAACTCCGCTCTTTCCTTTCTGTCAGCGCTGGTATGGGCGGCAACTAAGTGCTGACAAAATTTGGCTCACGGTGTCGACGTCGCCTCGTGGTTCTCAAACCACGTCTTTGCGGAATACCCGAGAGCGAAGTACACATTACAACGCTTGCACTTTTGGGACAAACCGTTGAATTCAGCAACCCTTTCGAAGTGGTGAAGCCAGTTTTCGACGTCCTCAAGAGCACCTCCGTGGAACACACTGTGTGTTTGCGGCTGATGTAAAAGGATCTGCGTTGGTGCGGCAAGCGCAGAAGTAGACGGTTAGTAGGATCAGGTAGCAGACCGTGCTGTGGCTGGAGCCGTTGAAGACGACGGCTGGTATGGACGTGCACAGGGGTGAGCTTTGTCGGGCTTCTCACTGGTGTTGAATCAGGAGTACGCTGCATCTCGGGCGATCGTATGATTTACCCAGCACCTCCACCAGAAAATGTCACAAAGTTAACAATTGAGGCCTTGGCAAAACGGTGCTTCCTTTAACAAAGGCTGACACTCGGAGAGCGCACGCTCAACTACGAAATTCGCCGTCCTCGTTCCAGTGGCCGCAGGTGCCAGTCTCGTCATTATCGAGTTTCGGAGATGCGTTGAAGTGAGAGGCAGACGAAGCATTCGCTCACTGCTGCCGGCGCTTTTCACGACAGCATCGTCCCACTGCAGGCTACATTATCAGCCGTGGAGGACATGAAAGCATGGCTCGCTTCGCTTCCTACCGCTGATGTGAAGATAGCGTCAACATGGCATGAAACTATCTTTCGTCACTCACTGTCAGACTACACAAAATGAAGTTTTTTCTCTTTTAAACATGCTTCTTCTGACTGCCCGAATATTTTGAAAAATTTTGTGGCACATTTCATGTTATAAATATCCATCAGCAACTGTATTTATTTGCATAAGTGGTCAAACTTCAACATAACTTAAGACATACTGGTGGGCAAGTTGGTTAATAACGCCGTAATATGGTAGCACATTTCAAGAACGTAACACAGCGAACAAACACGAGCGCTGTATTGCAACTACTGGTTCATTGGTGGATAACCATACATAAATACAAGTTACAGCGCATGCGACAACCACTTCAGTGAAGACAATGATAGCTTTTTGACCACTTATACGAGCTAACAGCCATCATGCTGCACGGAACCTCACGCTTGAAAAGCTTCCACACCGCACTAAAAATAAGAAAATGGAACAAACGGGAAGGAAAGAAAGCGAGTGAACCATACCATCTGACATTGCCGCATTCAGATGCATAGAAACCTTTTTTCTTTGTCAGATAATGCAACCGAGAGGAAAGTGATGCACGCACTTTTCCTTCCGCTTTGAAATCTCAGCTGCTTTTATAGTTCCACAGATCAGCTTGTTTCTTTCCTTGCACACCACTTTCATTTCTGTCAGTTCCGGCATGCAGCTGCAATCCCTACAGCGGAAGGCTAGGTGACCTCTCTAGAGCAGTGGTAGTTACGCTCATGAGCCTTGTGTACAGGCATCTCGCTGTTGGGCCAAACTTATCACTATCACAGATCTCAGGGGTGCGGATGTTTATGAGATGGACTAAGAGACATATAACGGCACAGCACACAAGATTTAATGATATCAAACGAAAAGCAAGAATACCCACTAAAAAACAACTGAAAGTGATCAACAAAATATTAATAAAATATAGAAGTGGCTCTCAACCGTACACAAAAGTATAAGCTAATTAAGCTGTCCTTCTATCCAGTCTTAATCCCTGCACCCCTAACAGTTGGACAACTCTAGCCACTTTGCTTGCGTCACTGCTTGAGTGGAATGTTCTCAGGTTTTTTGATGCCGACTCATGTGGATCCTCGTCTAAGCCGCGTCGCGTCTCTTCCGGAGTTGCTACTTCCGACATTCCTGACGATGTCGTCGCCTTGGTAGACGCCCGTGTCCCTGTTGCCGTCGCTGACGTGGCAGAGAGGCCAGGCAAGTTAGGCCTAGCGACGTGTTCGGCCGCTGCTTCCATCCGGCGCCTTGCTCAAGTGCCGACGTGGCGTCCCGGGGACTATCATACGCGCTGGTCTGCCGCTGAAGGGGGATCCTTCCTGGAGTGCCCAACACTGCCGTGAGAGGCTGCAGCAGGTCCAAGGAGCATCGCTCGAACGTCACCGAGGTCGACGGCCACACCCTGGACTGCCAGCATCACGAACTTGACCGAACCTCCATGGCTCCCGTCACCAGTGCGATGCTGACGGCTCATCACTGGTTTTCTCTCGATGACGGCTCAGGTCATGTGCCCCAAGTGCTCGTTCTGTTTGGAACACTGCGTATTCTCTTCGTTGTCGTCGTTCTTCCGCGTGTGTTGTCCCTCTACTCGTGACAATCACACGGCAGCGGAATCGAACCCACGCAGGTGGCTTGTGCACAGACATTTGTTGTTTCCTTCTGTGTGCTTCCCTTCTTGCAGAGTGTGGACCACCTCGGAAAATACCACGTCGACACCAATCTTTTGACCTATTTTACGAAGGTTGTGCGAAACAGTGTGCATGTAGGGAATGACCACTGGTCTTTGAATGTGTCATGGTCTGAGGCTACGTGAGTGCTCCTGGAACACTTCAGCAGAGCTTCCACTACTGAGGCAAGAAGGCACGAAGGATACCCTGAATTCTCAAGGCAGCGTACCTGTTTGAAGATCACTAGCTTCGAATGGACCAAATGGAAAGGAAGGACAGGCTTGTTTCCCCTTGGTTCATAACACCAGCAGACATGGTTGGCAAAGCAATACAGACCAAGGTCTAAAAATTAGATAAACTTGTCCCTGGGGAACCTCATGTGTCAAAACAAGAGGATCAAGGCAAACAAAAAACACAGCGAGAGCGTCAGAAATTGCATTTGCAAAACCTGCTTCATCATATTGTAGGAAAACTAAAAAATTCATCAATGTACCTACAGACATGGGCAACAAACAATCAGACAGTCAAGGTGCTCTTTGAGCTTCTTGTCTCATAAAGAAAGGTACAGATCACTAAAAGCGGGAGGCAATGCAAATTGCATTCTTCTCAAAATAAATTTCGTCTTCCCATTGTGTGAATGTGGACCTAAGGTACAGGGAAAGCGACACTAAAAATTGGCTACAATGAAGGCCCGATTCATTTTGAAACTTCGTCACCTCGTGCATGTTGATGCATTCACTAGTACTAGTCATCAAGTCATCATGTGGAATGCTATAGTATAGATCTTCAATGTCCGCAGAGAAGGCTAAAAATCCCTGGTCAGAATGCTGTTTAAGAAAGCTAATCACCTGCTCAGAGTTCTTAACAGGATAAGGGTCGTCAATCGGTAAAACACTCAGTTTATCTTGTAAGAATCTTGCTAGCTACTTTTGCCATGTGCCAGTCTCAGAAACTATTACTCTCAATGGGCAGTCAGGCCTGTTAGTTTTTGCAGAGAAAAACAAATCTAAGCTTAGTTTGCTGCCTGCACTAATGGTTTTTATAAGGGCGTCCAATTTGAACGGATTGCAGAGCTTCAGCGTGCTTGTCTTCACTTTTTGCAGGCTAACATCAGTGCACATGGTAAATACCCACAAGACAGCCTCAGAAACCTTTGATTCGTACAGGTGTTTAGGAAGAATGGCAAAGCCTCTTTCTTTATCTGCAGCTAATGGAGACAAGGAATTTGTTTTTAGATACAACACTGTCTTGTTAACAGAAAGCTTAGCACTCGAGCGATTACTCCGGTTCAGAATGTCAACGTCTTCTGAAATACATCGGTCAACCTCAGACTCGGGAGCCTTGGCAGCAACTTGCCTGACCATCGTGAGCTGTTCAGGCCGAGTCAGCCGAGGTTCCAGAGAAAACTTGGGGCCACAACTTAAGATCTGAAGCACGGCTTCGGGTAGTTTGATGTCGCCGACACAGTGGACAGGGCTTTTTGCAGCTGGGTTTGGGATTTGTGAGTGCAGTTGTGGAAGCACAAGTTTCCACAGCAGTTCCGTGGACTGGTCGATTAGCTTGGAGCACTCACGCCACTTGTCCCTGAACCGGGCTTGTTCTGAGGTGACTTTGATGAGAAGGTACAAGTAGTCACCGAGTGTTCAAAGCTGCAAAAAGCGCTGCCCACTGTGTCGGCGACGTCGAACTACCTGAAGCCGTGCTTCTGGTCTTAAGTTGTGGCCCCAAGTTTGCTGTGAAACCTCGGCTGAGTCGGCCTGAACAGCTCATGATGGTCAGGCAAGTTGCTGCCCGGGCACCTGCGTCTGAGGGTGACCGATGTACTTCAGAAGACATTGACATTCCAGAGTAATCGCTCGAGTGCTAAGCTTTCCATTAACACGACATCTCATAACACTTTGTACATCCCATAATTTAAATTTTTTCTTCGTACATAAAAGCGTGTCTTTACAAACATTGTTCAATTTTATCTAACAATATTGATTTTGGCAATTTATACCTTTTTTTATGACACACATCTCGTGAATAAAACTTCTTTGCGTGAAAAGTGCATTCCTGCTTTTTGTTTATACTGTTACGGTGAGATGCATTTAATAATGAAAATGAAGAATGCGAGAGGCCTAGGGACCGATAAGGTCACAGTCCGAACTCACGTCATCTTCGTTCACTTCCAAGTGTCCCCCCGTATTGTAGCAATTCCCCCTTTGCAGGCGATGCCCACCGGGCGAGTCAGTTGGAGTTCCGGTGGTAAAAATGTTTAAGATGGGCGACATGGACGACGTTGGTCTTGCTTGAGCGGCGGCCAGTAGACAAGAATCGACATATCACGTACGTGACCTCACTGAGACGGGCCATAATGATAAAGGGGCCGGTGTAATGGGCCAAGAACTTTTGGTATAGGCCACGCTTCCGAAGTGGCGTCCATATCACCAAATCACCTTTCTCGTACGATACGTGCTGATGGCGCTCGTCATAACAGGTTTTAAACGTTTTTGGGAGGTAAATGTACAAAGGCGGGCGATGCGCCGGGCCTCTTCTGTGCGGCAAAGTGTTTCAGTCAGAGAAGTTTCGGCGGTTTCGCAGAACTGAAGGATAGAATCGAGAGCTGTACGAGGATGGCGGATGTATAGGAGATAAAATGGGCTTTATCCGGTGGTCTCGTGTTTTGCGGTATTGTAGGCAAAAGTTATGAAAAGCAACACAGTGCACCAAGTTTTGTGAGCGGAATCAATATACATTGCAAGCATGTTGATGAGAGTTCTGCTGGTCCGTTCAGTTAAACCATTAGTCTGCGGATGGTACGGGGTGGCGTGACGAAAATGAGACGTAGAAAGACGGAGGAGCTCTTCAACCACATCGGCAACAAATTGCCGGCCACGATCACACGAGGGGATCCATGGCGTAAAAGGACGAATGACAGCATGAAGTGTGAAACTTCAGCGGCCGTTGCTGCACGAATCACCGCACTTTCTGCATAGCGTGTCAGGTGATTGATGCATACTATAATCCACCGGTTGCCTGTCGTTGATCGCGGTAGAGGGCCGAGCAGGTCAACACCAACTACCTAAACAGTGAAGCAGGGGGCTCGATGGGATGCAGAAGTCCTGGAGGGCCGCTAGTTGGACACTTGTAGCGATGACACAGTTCACAGCTCGCAACCTACGCTGCTACACTTTGGCGCATCGTTGGCCAGAAGAAACGTTCTTGTGTGCGCTGAAACGTCCTGGAAAGTCCCATATGTCCAGATATAGGGTCATCGTGCATTATTTGGACCACATCACTTCACAAGCTTGTCTGCACGACTGGAAGCAAACGGGCACCGTTGCCAGAATAATTTCGCTTGTAAAAAATGCCATCCTTTACAACGAAACGGCGTTGACCATTCACTTCGGAGATAAAAAGAGGAGCCAGGCTGGTGTCGCTGCGTTGCTCCGTGCGAAAGGTAGTAAGGTCGGGAAATAGAGGGAAAAGAACTGCTAGGTATTCATCGAAATTGTCTGCGTCACGCTCGGTAGTCGAAAGGGGAAGCCTTGATAAACAATCAATGTCAGCGTGACGACGACCGCTCTTATAACACACTTCAAAGTCATATTCTTGTAATCGTATGGCCCAACAAGCAAGACGGCCGGATAGGTCGTGTAGTCTGGTGAGCCAACTTAACGAGTGATGGTCGGTGACAATTGCGAATCGGCGTCCGTAGATATACGGGCGAAACTTGTGGACGGCGAAGACGACCGCGAGACATTCTTGCTCCGTCACCGTGTAGTTACACTCAGGTTTACTTAAACAATGGCTGACATAGGCAACCACATGCTCTATGGTGTCATGCCGTTGAACCAAGACAGCTCCGAGGCCCATACCACTGGTGTCAGTGTGTACTTCGGTTGCAGCAGATGGGTCATAGTGGCGAAGTATGGGCCCTGAAGTCAGTACAAACTTGAGCTGCTTAAACGATGACTCGCATTCTGCTGACCATTGAAAAGGCACGTCCTTGTTGAGTAGACATGTCAGGGGGTAAGCCAGGTCGGCAAATTTAGGCACGAAGCGACGGAAGTCTGAGCACGAGCCCAAGAAACTTCGCAACTCTCGTAGTGACTGCGGTTGTTTGAAGCTGCTAACTTCGGCGACCTTTTGAGGGTCGGGCCGAACGCCGTGCTTGTCCACAAAATGACCAAGAACCAGAGTCTCATGGCTGCCGAAGTGACACTTCTTAGAATTCAAGGTAAGCGAAGCTCTCTCAAGAGATGTAAGAACGATGTCAAGAAGGCGATTGTGCTCATCAAATGTACAGTGTTGTGTCTGGCGATCCTTTGGGACAAAGCAGGCCTAATCGACAGACGTGAACATGTCAAGTATTCTTCACGCTTGTCGTTTCTCGCGGCTGGGAACTGTCACCGTCAGTCACCTGGGACTAATGGATGAGTAATTAGTCACCAGACTTCATTGAGTTCTCGGCCTCGTGCGTAGCTGAAACGGCAACGTCGCCCTTGGTGTGTTTCCGTTGTGGGAATCCTCTGGTCTCATAACCGCCGCACGGGCAGTGAACGTCGCGTCAAGCGCATGCGTGCCAGGGAGAGTTGGGAGAGGGGAAACTTTCCTTCCGCGGGCGGCGCACGGGAATCGCAAGCGCTATCAGCGCCACCGGGTGGGTCACGTGAGATCACGCTGACATCGCCCGACTCTCTTTGGTCTCCAGCAAGCGGCGACGGCTGAAGTCTCCGCCGTCGCTCCCGTATTCCCGCACGTGGTTAGTCAACCGCGTTCTTGCCGCGGGAAACGCTGCGGCCCCCCCGTATTTCCCAGTTGGTAAGTCGGAAGCCCTTCTTTACCTAGTGTATTATTCTCTTCGAGGGAACCCTTAGCGATGTCAACTATAGCTAGCTGGCCTGCTCGAAGTGTTAGTTGCAGTCGTAATAAATGCTTTCCGAGTGTACACGTGGTTGTCGTCTATTGTTTCCTCGAGCTTGTACCGGACCGCGGTTGATGCGCAGGCATGCGCCAACCACGGGGCTCGGTGTGTCGAGGCAGAGGGCCGTTGGCATCCCCCCCATATCCTGACACCGTGAAGCACCAGCGCCCGCCCGAACTACGACGAGGCCCGGCGCCGACTGTGACATGCCAACCTGCAGCCCCCTTCCGAGACAACAGCCACCACCCTCCCTGGAAATGGTGGCTTCCGCAAACTGACCGCCACAGAGAGGCGGCTAACCGCTGCCTGTGTGTGGGGGCAATCAGGCAAGATTGGAGGCGGAGCCCAGCGGGAAACGATGCCAGATCATGGGCGGGAGTTTACGAACTGGTCAAACATTGACATTGGCTAGAGAACTAAAGTGTATTCCCTCGTGGAAAGAAAGAGGGAAACGAAAAGGATAAAACAGCGGGATATGAGTGTTGTAAAGACGCTAGACCATGTAGAACGCTGGGAGATGTAAACGCTACTACATGCAAAGATGTCAGCACGTAGACGGCTCCAATATCATGGAGCCCTTCTCCTAATATACCAACATGTACAGTGTATATAAAACAGCTTTCTGATTCCTCTGGATGTCTCCTTCTCCCGGCACCTGGCACGACACCACCCATGGAACCTTCTTGGTCGCTCAGACTTTAGATTTCGCAACAACGGCCAAAAATTACGTCATCAAGATAACATAGACAAATTTCCCACTTCAGTCCACGCAGAATAGTATCCATGAAGCGCTCAAACGTGGCTGGGGCGTTACACAAGCCAAACGGCATTAAATTGAATTCAAACAGAGCCGTAAAACAGACAGACCTCAGTGGGTTACCTTTGTAACCCACTGAGGTCTGGGGTTACAAAGGACGTTTTCTCCTTGTCATCCGAATGCATGGGAATTTTCCAATAACCGGACCTTAGATCCAATGAGGAGAAATACGTTGCAGAATGCCAGCAGTCAATTACGTCATCAATCCTGGGAAGCGGGTATGCATCCTTTTTGGTGATAGATTTGAGACGTCGGTAATCAACACAGAATCTCGAAGAAGCGTCTTTCTTCCTTACAAGGATCACAGGTGCAGCCGCTGCATGACTCCTGAATGACCTTCTTTAGCATTTCTTCTACTTGTTGAGCAATGATTTTGCGCTTTGCAGGTGAGACACGGTACGGTTTCTGCCAGATAGGATAAGCGGATCCCGTGTCAATCACGTGACGAGTACGTGACTCTGGCACATTAAATTGTTCCTCGCTCTGCGCAAAATCAGACTGCGGCATGCTTGGCCAGGACGTGGACCAAGGCTCAGCGCTTCTGTGACGGCAACGACTTGTTGACCATACTCAGAAACTGGTCCTCTGTAGGGTGAGTGACAGCAACGTGGTCTACTGTCTCGTCGTTTAAAGCTGCAATACAACAACTACTCGCATTTTGTTCGAAGAAGGCAAGCCGCATTCTAGTGGGTAGCACGACAGGCTCACTAGAACAATTCAGCACCCATAATGAGGATCGCCCATCGGTAATAGAAAGGGCGCAATGCGGCACGAGCACATTTTTCTTGGCGCAGTTGAGGGGGACCGGCTCCACAAGGACATCAAATGTTCCAGCGTCTATAGCATGGGTATCAACGGGCACTCTCATCATCGACTGGGGCGGCAAGCAAATATCGTCAGTGACGGCGAGGGTTCCTTGACAGCGCGGAGACCCCTATTACGATATTTCACGACTCGCACCGTTCTCGTGCATCGTGCTATGGTGCACGAATACTTCAAAAATACGTCCGTTTAATTCGAACAAAATTTCGGGCCCCTTCGAGTTCGAATTATTGATATGCGACAGTAGTTTTAATTGTGTTTCGATGATACGAATTTCGGCTAATACGAATATTTTTCGTGACCCCGTGAGATTCGTATCATCGAGCTTTTACTGTACATACCGCTTCGTGGAATTAAAACAATTGTTGGAAGTTAGCGCTGTGTTCGTCTCGTACCTCTGTCTCTCATTTCTTTTCGTGCGCTAAAGAGTAAACGTCATGGAATACCAACATGTCCAAACTTACGCTCTTTCAAATTTTTTAACACATAAAGTTCTGACATGCCATCAACATGGTTTCCGTAAAGCATTATCAACAATCACTCAGCTTATCACAACTGTGCACGACTTTTCGAGTGTTTTGGATTTGGCAGGACAGGCTGACGTACTGTTTTTAGACTTCTGCAAGGCATTCGATACAGTGCCTCATGGAAAGTTGTACTAACTGCAGCAAATTGGGTTTCCAGGGTCCAGTGGATATCTGCTCATCTCTGTAAGCGTGTACAGTTTGTTGCGATAAAAAGCTCCAAGTCCACAGTGCAGCATGTCAGTTGGCCTGGGTCCGTTGTTATTTATAATCTATGTGAATGACTTGGTCGATGTCGTGCCCCAGGATGTCAGCATTCGATTATTTGCGGATGATTGTATCACAGACAGCTCATCGATGATTGGTGTAGTTGAATACTGAGAAAATGTTCTGTTACGCCTTACGAGGAAGAAACATCCCGTCACTTCTCCCTACATCCTTCGTGATAGTCCAGTGGTACAAGCAGATAAATATTTAGGCATTACTCTCAGTTGCAACCTTACTTGGACACCGCACATAACAGATATTTGCACTAAAGCGGTTCAGAAATTATGGTTTTTAAAAAAGAAGTTAAAAGATACTCCCCCTAGCATAAAACTTTTGGCTTACAAACTTTCATTCTGTCTGAACTCGAATATGCTGCAGTCCTTTTACAAAAAAGGGTAGTATGTTTCTTGAAAAGGTAGATTTATTTTTAACAAGTATCGAATACTCGACTCACCTAGTACATTATTGCAATCACATAACATTTCTTTGTTAGAAACAAGAAGAAAGGTGAGTCGTTTAAAGTTTGTTTACAAAATTATCACGGAAAACATTACACTAAAAGTACCATGTTGTGTCCAACCAGCCACTGCTAGGATAACCCGTCGTAAACATAACCAATCATTAGCACCTATATTTGCACGAACTGACGCTTACAAACACAGCTATTTTCCCAGAACAGTTAGACACTGGAACTCACTGACTCAGGAGATTTTCGAAGCTGAGAATTTCGCTACAACACTGGAAAATTATCTCTTTGGTGTTTAACGTTCAAATGTATTATACTCTTGTTGCTGTTTCAAAGACATGTTTCTTTTAGCGTATTGATCATAGTTTAATGTAACGAATTCATGTTTTCTTGATTTTTCTGTTACGATTTACTTGATGTTTCTTTTGCCCCTCCTGCTTGGACCAAAATGTTGGTCCGCAGTATGTTTAAATAAATAAATAAATGAATGAATAAATAAATAAAATAAATAAATAACGTGTTATGGGAAGCAGTATCAGTCGACGCCACACGAACCTTTCTTATTGAGTTTGCCACTGAGTACGCATATTTTGACACATTCTAGAGCTTGCTTTGGATAATACAATTTTTGCATGATACATATTGTTTTTTGGTTCCCGTGAAGAGCATATCAACGAGATTCCACTGTATTAAAATAAAAAATTGGAAAGTTGCTACCACACTGCCTAATCTAGATTTCTGCGGGCACTGCTAAAACTTTAGAAGGGTATCTAGAAGGGTATTCTTTGCCGAAAATAGTATTGCAGACCTTTAAAAAGCAACTCGCAAATAGCCATCAAAATACTAAGAGGACATAACAGTATAACACATGCAATTCCTTGCACAGGACAAAAAAATGACTGAATGACAAGATGTGAAGGCTATCTTCTTGGTGCCACGTGAAAAGTCTTGTGTACCTAGAGGAAGAACCCTGTGCATTACAAAATATTGAAAAAACAAAATACGTAGAATGCACCTGTAACAGAGCACAACATTCCTTTGACTAGTGGGAAGGTTGGGCCAACGGGCAGTGCGAGGTGGGCGGGGACTCTGGTGTATGACAACAAAGCTTCGATTGACCTAGCAGCTTGAGAGTGGGAGTGCCCTCTTTGAACACCGTCCTCAATCTGTGCCAGCAGAAGAGCAAGGAACACCCACCTGCCGGTGTGGGGACCTGGCTTGCTGGAAGAGGACCACCACTAGCTGGTGCAAGGGACTCGAGCTGGCTGCCTCCGTGAAGAACAGCTTCCCTGCAAAGCAGACATGTGGTGGCAGGGGAGAAAGAATGAGCCAGCCACTTGGAGGGCTTCACACAACTTGGAAAAGCATTTACACGTGAGCAGTGGAAACGTACAACAGTTGCTCGTAAAGAAGGGAATAACTAGACCCCCTTTAACTACACTAACTTAGCTACCTTTAGATATTGATTTGTGTGGCCATGGAAACCTCATGACACTTGTTCTTCCCTTTCATAAACGGTATCACATGATAAAAAATTAAATTATGGGGTTTTCACGTGCCAAAACCACAATCTGATTATGAGGCATGCCGTAGTGGGGGACTTCGGAATAATTTGGACCACCAGGGGTTCTTAACGTGCACCTAAATTTAAGTACACTGGTGTTTTTGCATTTCGCCCCCATCGAAATGTGGCCGCTGTGGCCGGGATTTGGTCCCGCGACCTCGTGCTTAGCAGCCCAACATCATAGCCACAAAGCAACCACGGCAGGTGTATCACATGATAAGCAAATGCTGCACTATGGCAGAAAAGAAAGATGCCGAGGCCAATCTTGCGCCAACTCTTGAGAAATAGCGGTCCAGGCATGATAACCAAAAGGTTGCTGACAAAAGTGCTACCTCAATTGACTTGTCTGATAAAACTCACCTTGTAATGTTTGGAGCACTAGCAAAAAGAAGAAAGCAGCAAGCATAAAAATTAATGGGCAGCTACGCAGCATTTCAACATAGGATGGAAAACACATTTTCATTAAGCAATGCAAGGACGAGCAAGGACTGAAACAAACAATCATAATAATATATTGGTTAAGTGATGTGGAAACAATACCGTATTTACTTGTGTAAGGCCCACACCCCCTTTTTGCAGAGCAATTATTTGAAGAAAAAAACAAATCACAT
This sequence comes from Dermacentor silvarum, assembly GCF_013339745.2. NCBI lineage: Eukaryota > Metazoa > Arthropoda > Arachnida > Ixodida > Ixodidae > Dermacentor > Dermacentor silvarum. The sequence continues at coordinate 172,431,618 of NC_051161.1, read as the reverse complement.
ACACACACATACCCATGAGCTGGTTAATTTCTGCAAGCTGCTACTAGATGGCCTTAATTGTCGTGCCAACAATGGGATTATCATAGGTACCATCACCACATCCTGCAGTCAGCACCAAACGACAAAACCTACCAAACCGCAACTTTGTTCGCCGAAAACCAAATTTCCTTCTCATGATCAGGGTCCCCAGTGAGTAATTTATCTAGATAAACCTACTCCTTTACAGACTCGAGAGGCTGACTGGCGATCCTGAATTCTTGTTTGCTTGCCAGGCTATTGAACATTATCTTTGTCTTCTGCATATTAATCTTCAACCCCGCTCTTACACTTTCTCGATTAAAGTCCTTAATCATTTGCTGTAATTTGTCTCCATTGTTGCTGAAAAGGACAATGTCTTCTGCAAACCGAAGGTTGCCGAGATATTCGCCGTTGATCCTCACTCCTAAGCCTTCTGAGTCTAAGAGCTTGAATACTTCTTCTAAGCATGCAGTGAATAGTATTGGAGAGATTGTGTATCCTTGCCTGACCCCTTTCTTGATAGGTAACTTTCTACTTTTCGTGTGGAGAACCAAGGTGGTTGTACAATCCTTGTAGATATTTGCCAATGTATTCACGTATCCATCCTGTACTCCTTGGTTACGTATGTGGGAATTATGAAGGTTCATATTTCCCCGTGTCCTTACGCGCGCCACGGAAGTAAGGAGAGCAGACGCCTTTTTCCCTCTTCCCGTTCGGGGAGCCAAACGGCTTTTTGTGCGGTGGCGCGATCCTCTTGGAAACCGGTTGCAAACGCAGCGGTGACGTGTACGCGGAGCCCCGCGCTCATTGGACCGAGCCCAGAACGAGGCGGGGCGGTCGCGATCGGCGCGACCGGCGCACGCCGGAGAAATGGGAGACGACTGCGAGCCGCGGCGAAGGACGGAGCTCAGGTAACCATCTTGTTCCCTTCCTTTGTCGTGCCCTACCTCGTTCGACCACTATCGACCCCGACAAACGTCGAGGTCGACTCTATAGCCTGCTTCCACGTGGAGCAATAAACCCTTTTTATACTTGTTACACTATCGTGTGTTGTCATGTTTCTGCCTGTCCTTGTACCGCCGAACCCCGGTAGTACAAGGCAAGCACACGGGAGTTGGCCGTCAAGCCTAAGCCTTACGACAAAGGTGGCTTGAGAGAACCCGGAGACTACAACTGGCGCCCAACGTGATTTCTCGTTTGCAGACGTAATCGAGCAGCCGGCTCCCGCGACAGGATGACGAGCTCGCAGTACGAACTTAGCGATCTCTTGGAGTTGGCCAATATTTGCAGTCGGGCCAGGGAAAACTCGGGCCTCGTTGCATCGGCCGCGTCACCCACAAATGTGGGCCGTGCAAACACGTACTGCACTACCGCACCCGCTACAAATGTAGGAGTGCCGGACCCCGCGCACCTCACCAACACACCGGCATTCTTCGGCGGGTTACCGAACCTATTCTCTTCAGTCGGGGAAATCTTGGTTCCCTCTGTGCGCGCCGTCAACACAGCGGATTCTGGCAGCGGTTCCCGGAGCCCCTTTTCGAACGGCGAAGAACCTCCGTCCACCACACGCGTCCTCAGAACGTCGAAAAATTTCGGTGTACACTACCCAGGGCCCGACTCAGACGAGGTCGTGCCCGTAGCAAATGCGCCCGCCGCCGGCACAGCCGCCCCGGGCACTTTGAGCGCGCACTCGGTCTCCGCTATCCGCTATCGCAAAGGAACCACAAACGTGGTCGCCGATGCGCTGTCACGGGCGCCGGTGAAGGACACCCTACCAGCCGGTCACGAGGAGGAGGAGGGGGCAGCCGAGCCGCTCTCATCGCGGGGAAACCGGGGAGAAGGGAAAACCCCGCCGGCACAAAACCAAGAGCATGTGCATCTCGTTAGAGTGAGACCGCCCCTCGAGATTACATTCAGCAGAGATCAGCTCATCAGGGCTCAAAAGGACGACACTCACTGTCAAAACCTGGTCGCCAGCCTCAGGGAAGAGACGGACCCAGAGAGAGGAGTCTGAGAGCGCACGGAAACCGCCGGTACGACGGTGGGTGCGGACTCTAGGGCAGCTGAGACTGAGCTGGAGATCTACCTGCTTGATGCAGATGGAGTTTTGCTGAAATACGTGCCAGGCAAAGAAGACTCAAATGAGAGATTCAAAGCCGTCATCCCGCGCCAGCTCAGACGAGCGGCATTGCAGCATTACCACGACATAGATGGCCACGGGAGCGCACCAAAGACATGGAAGAAACTATGTCGATTCGCAACCTGGCCTGGCATGAAGTGTGATGCATTATGTAAATACGTGCAAACCTGCCACGTCTGCCAAGCAAGAAAGCCGAGAGGCGGGAAGCCGCCTGGCATGCTGCAACCGATTGTGAGCACAAAGCCATGGGAACTTGTGGCGTGCGATTTGATCGGGCCGCTGCCGCGAAGTAAGAGAGGGCACAAATTTGTGCTAGTCATCACTTGCCACTTCAGTGGAATCGCTGAACTCTACCCGCTACGAGCAGCGACAACGAAGGAGGTCCTGAAAAAACTATCGGAGACCTTCTGCTGTTATGGGTTCCCAGAGCGGCTGATCACCGATAAGGCGTCATATTTCACGTCGAAAATCTTCGGAGATACATGCGCAGCGATGGGTGTCCGGCAGGTGAAGACAATGTCCTACCATCCTCAGTCGAATGTGACGGAGCGCCGGAATCGAGATGTGAAGCCACTACTTGGGGCATACACCCAAGCGCACAACAACTGGGACGAGCACCTAGATGCGATCTCCTTCGCCCTAAGAACAAGTGAAAACCGTTCAACAGGTTTCACGCCAGCTTTCCTGATGTTCGGGAGAGACCTCCAGACGCCAACGGACACAATCTTATCCAAACGGACAGATTCAGCCGGCGCAAGAACACCAATTGCCGACTATGCACGGCGGCTGCGTGATCGCCTGGCAAATGCCATGATAGAAGCGAATCGCAACCGCGCAGGGGCAAGGGCGAGTCAAAAGGCCTCCTATGACCGAGCGCATTGGGACATGGAATTCCAAATGGGAGACCTAGTCCTGAAATGCAACCACGCACTCAGCGATGCGAGCACAGGGTTTGCTGCTGGTTTAGCACCCAAATGGGTTGGACCCTTCGAAGTTGCTGAGAAGCTCTCGCGACTTAACTACAAGCTGAGGGATCTGAACACAGGTCGTATCAGCGGACCAATTCATGTCGCTGAGCTGAAGCGGTACTTCCGGAGGGAAGGCACTGTGGAAGCTGCGGCGCCTGCGCCGCGAACCCGTGGGCAGGCAAGCGAATGTCCATCGACCCCCGTGGCGCACCCCTACAGTACCCGCAGTCGGCAGAACAGACCGTAGCCAGTCCGGACCCGCCCGAGGCAGCAGAACCACACCTATGGAGCAGCAGCTAAAGCTGGCCATAGAACTCAGCGAGGGCATACGGCACGGAGCCACGGCTGCACCTCAGCTGATCAAGAAGACAAGCCACCAACTAGCCTTCCAGAAGATAGCAGCGCTCGTGCACTCCCTGGGCCCACTGGACGCAAGAGACGAGTGCCGGCATGGAGAGCCAACCTTCGGAGGACCCGTTAGGGAGTGCACCTTTGTCCCTGCGCCGTGCTACTGCGGGGCTGGAGTGGCACAAGCCATCCGATCAGAGGTCGACGATGGACAACCCAACAAGTACACAATGCCCTTGTCGGCTGACCTTGGTGTGACTGACTTCGGGGGATGTCACGAGACAATGGGTTCTGGTGAGAAGGAATCTGAAGACATCGACCCGCCGACTGCATTGAGGGAACCGCGACAGCGAGTAGGTTAGTTGTGGCGAGACCGCCATAACACTGCGCCACTGGAGTCAAGGGGGCGTTCGGTCTTAAGGGGGGAGGGATGTGGGAATTATGAAGGTTCATATTTCCCCGCGTCCTTACGCGCGCCACGGAAGTGAGGAGAGCAGACGCCTTTTTCCCTCTTCCCGTTCGGGGAGCCAAACGGCTTTTCGTGCGGTGGCGCGATCCTCTTGGAAACCGATTGCAAACGCAGCGGTGACGTGTATGCGGAGCCCCGCGCTCATTGGACCGAGCCCAGAACGAGGCGGGGCGGCCGCGATCGCCGCGACCGGCGCACGCCGGAGAAATGGGAGACGACTGCGAGCCGCGAGAAGGACGGAGCTCAGGTAACCATCTTGTTCCCTTCCTTTGTCGTGCCCTACCTCGTTCAACCACTATCGACCCCGACAAACGTCGAGGTCGACTCTATAGCCTGCTTCCACGGGAATTCCCATGGAGCAATAAACCCTTTTTATACTTGTTACACTATCGCGTGTTGTCGTGTTTCTGCCTGTCCTTGGACCGCCGAACCTCGGTAGTACAAGGCAAGCACACGGGAGTTGGCCGTCAAGCCTAAGCCTTACGACAAAGGCGGCTTGAGAGAACCCGGAGACTACACGCAATGCCTCTATGACTGCTGGTATCTCTACTGAATCAAATGCCTTCTCATAATCTATGAAAACCATATAGAGAGGTTGAATGTATTCTGCAGTTTTCTCGATTACCTGATTGATGACATGGATATGATTTATCGTAGAGTATCTTCCTGTAGTCAGTCTGTTCCTTTGGTTGATTGAAGTCAAGTGTTGCCCTGATTCTACAGGAAATTATCTTGGTGAATATTTTATATAATACTGAAAGCAAGCTAATGGGTCTACAATTCTTCAATTCTTTAACGTCTCACTTCTTATGGATTAGTATAATGTTGGCGTTCTTCCAGCTTTCTGGTACACTTGAAGCCGGTCGAGGGAGTCATCTATACAAGGGAGTGGGTAGACATCTTTCTTTGTAACCTGATTTAGCTTGCGGTATTCGGCACAGAAACATAGGCTACCATCCTTCTTCAACTACAGGCGATGCCCAGGGGCTCTTTGAAGGTTGAAATAAGTCGTCTTCGAGCATTCTAGTTACTTGCTCCTGTATCGCTTCACATTATTTTAGAGCCACACAACAAGGGTTCTGGTGAATTGGTCTGGCCGCGTCTTCAGTGATTATTCGGTGCTTGGTTAAGGGTGTGCGACCGACGTCTGATGCCGACGCAAAGCAGTCCTGCAACTCGGCTAGTAATGTGAGGAGTTTTAGTCGTTCTTCCTGCAGCAAGGTAGTGATGACAACAAGAACAGGAGCCGAACATCGGTAACACTGTCGAAATAGGCCACAGATGTGCCCTGGTTGACAAGGTGACGACGCTCCATAATGAAATTTGTCGGCAACAAATCCGTGTGCCCGTCAACGACGCTGACAATACCTTGTGCAACTGAAATACCGTGAGTAAATAACAGCTGCGTTATTTGGTCTGCAACTCCTTCACCGTCGAACTGCACATCACATGCCACAAAAACAAGGGTGCACGACCGAGGTGGGATGACAATGTTGTTACCACTCAGGTGTAGCGAGTTGTGTGGTGGTGCTAAGCAATCAACTGGATCAGAGTTATGGTAAAATTTTACCAAACGGTCTGGGATGTTGATGACCACGCCATATTACCTCAGAAAGTCCATTCAGATGATCAAGTCTTTACAGTACGTCGCGAGAATGACGAAAGTGGAGATGACAGATGCACTTCCTATGTTGAATCTCACCGTACATCGTCCTGCAGGCATCAGTAACTAACTGGCCGTCTGCAGTCCTTATCTGTCCACGGCATCTTTACTTTCTTGAGACGAATGATAAAGTCTTGACTTATTATGGAGAAGTTGGCACCCGTGTCGACCAGAGCTGTCACTAGCTGCCCGTCAACAAAAACAATCAGGTCCACACTTTTAACTTCGTCGGTGTTACAGCTCGTCGGCGTAATAGCGTCCTGCGGCAGAAGTAACGGGGGCTTTTTATCGTCATGAGAGCTTGCAACCTTACCCCCCGAGGACGCTGCCTTGAGTTGCCCCGGCATGGGCTGGGTGACCTCCTTCCCCTGAGGTCAGTGAAAGTGCGGCGTATTGGTGCAGGCGAATGTGGAGGAGACAGAGAGCGCAACCGATGGCCCATGTCGGTCTGGTGGTTCGGCATAGACTCTTTGTCAGTGGCTCGGCGATTGTCAAAATGAGAGCGTGCAGCTGTCGTCCCTTGAAAAGGAGCTTCACGGCGAAGCGAGCAGTCGTCGTTTGCACATTGACCATCAAACCATCCGCAAAGAGGGCGAAACGGTGTGTCGTGGCACCAGGAATGACGGGAAATGTGGCCAACACCACCACAGTTATAACAGAGTGGGCACCGATCTACAGTGTGCCATATGTCCATTTGTCGAAACTGTGGATGTCTCGGAGGCTCTTCCTGAGGTGACCAAGGTGCAGCGGTCGACGGCTGGCGGTACGGAGGTATCGACATAAAAGGTGGCGGACGTCGGACAGCGGCGGCGTAGTTCATGGGATGTGGTTCGGGATTAAAGTTGGGAGACGAGAACGCTTGCCTGATTTCGTCACGTACGACTTCGGTGACAGGCGCCACTGGCGGTTCCACTGTCGGGGTCGCGAGCTTATGAATTTCTTCACAATCTCCCGAATCAGATCCCACGGAGAGTTCCGTGTCGAAATCGTTGCTGTTGGACAAGCGATCGTACTGCCTGCATCGTTGATGAAGCACACGCTCGAATGCAGTAGCTTCCTTGATAAAATCAGCCATGGTACTTGGTGGGTTGCGCACCAGTCTGGCAAACGACTGCTCTTTCACGCTGCACATGAGGTAGCGTAACTGCTTATCATCTGTCATGTTTGGGTCGGCCCTATGATACAGACGGGCCATGCCCTCGGCGAACATTGCGACAGTTTCGGTGGGTTTCTGAACCCATAACTCAATTAGCTGCTGGGCACGGTCCCGTCAGTCAAAACACGCAAAGGTGTCAAGGAGCTGCTGGCGGAAGTCACTCCACATCGATAGACTGGCTTCTCGGTTTTCGTACCACGTACGAGCGCTATCGCCAAGAGCAAAATAGACATAGGTGAGCTTTTGTTTCGAACTCCACTCATTGATCTTGGAGATGTGCTCAAACTGGTCAAGCCAGTCTTTGACGTCTTCAAAGGTGCCACCATGAAAGCGATCCAGAACCCGTGGATCAAGGAGGGTTACCTGTGGCAGGCTAGACGAACGGATGCTTTCAGGATCCTGTGGCGGGCTGGCGTCGGCCATGGGCGGCGATGAGTAGCGTGTGGACTAAGGTTCCTGCCCGGAGGTGAGCTCCGGAGCAAAACTTTGGAACCGACAACTGAAACGATGCACAGGCGTTGCAATGGGTGACAGAGTGTCCGGGCTAAATGAACGCTCCCAGGAGGAGTCCAGGGCATCGGGTTGCCATACCCAGCAGCTCCACCAGTGTCACGGTGGAACGAAAATAAGAGAAGAGGGCACATATAACAAAAACAGCTTGTTTTTGTAGTTGAGCATAGAGACGTCTTCTTCGTCTTCTAATCTCCGCTAGGCCGACGCACGAGACCAAGCCTACAAAAGCTCCCAACGTCCTCCTCGTTGTCTACATAGAAGAGACGTGGCAGTACCAAGTGCTGTTCCCAGAGAGAAGACCCGCGCTCCCGGCGCGAGTAGCCAACAGCGGCTCTGCCACAATGCGAGCACCGCCACTGCAAACCATCACGAGTGGGGTGCCACCACCGACAACCGTCGCAAGTGGAACAGGGAGAGGCATATGGATAACAGAACAGGTGAACGCCAATGCAAAAGCACGGGGCCTATGTCAATCCCACAATGTCTTGTGTTCGTGAGGGAGCTCCATACTGGCACACATACTTCTTTATCTGTATACAATGACCGCATTTCACCAGCTAACAAATGTTAAAAGTTATCACTCAGCACAAGATGTGCCTTTCTGTACTGGAAGTTTCTTTTATGTTATTGATGGTTCTATCTGTTTAAGTTGTTGCCAAGCCTCACGTAATCTAATTCCGTGCATGACGGGAATGCTGGTGCAGTGCATTCTAGAACTTACGCGAGCACCAGCTATTATGCTGGATGGTTCATTGTGCCATGTATAAATAGCTGATGCGTCTGATCGGCAGATCAAATTTTTGACGATCGCCGACTTTGGTTGCCACGCTCATTGTGCTTCGAGTGTTACTTGTTTTGCTGGGCACAAGTTCGCCCAGTAAAGAGTAAATTTGTCACTCATAGTTTTGACACTGCATCTCTTTTCACCATCACTACATGACAATATATGTACGGCAAGAGCGGGTCAGGCCTTTCGGCTCGGTACTCGAACGTGTGTTGGATCTATCGCCGCATGCCGTCTTACTGCGTTGTGAAGCCCCCTTTTGGGGCGATTTACATACACTGTGCGGGGAGACGCAGAGTGAGCCCACATAGCCACTTTGCAACTACATTAAAACAAAGATTGCGGATGCAGCCAGTGTTGCCAGATGACTATGCATTCTAAATATAACCCATATTTGAGAATTGAAAGAACGAAAGTCTTGGCACATATAAATGTATCGGCACTGGCCAGGACCTTTGTTTGGGACTGAAATGAAAAACCGGGAAAACCAGAGTTGAAATAACGGAAGTCTACCAAACTTTATTTCAAGAAAACCCCGAATACTGTAAGCACTGCTGGTGAAACTGAAATGTGGTGGTGCAGAACACAATTATTTGGAAATGCCTTGGAATTTCATTTATTACACCACACATAACACTACCGGCCCGTGGTCATGATAGTGCAGCAATCTTGGCTCAGTGCAAGGCCTGCAATATGTTGCAAATATCGTGGAAGTCATTGCAAAACGAACTAAACAAATTTTAATTGTAAGCTAGCAATAAAGTTCCTGACAATTATCTGATGAAGCAGGCAAATATGGTATACATTGTAATATCAAAGAGCGATTTGCCTTGATAGAAAAAAAGGAAAAAGTTTCCAAACAAGTTTCCTGGGCACCAAAGGAAGATCTCTCAGATAGGACTGAAGGTCAACGATTTGCTCCCCCACATGTCCTGTAGTATCAAAACTGGCCATGTTTCCAAATCCTTATCAACATCCTCTGTTGGGGGATCCTTACCTCAGTGATCCAACCCTAACTAACCACAGCAATCAAAATCATGACAAAGATCACGACAGATCAATGCGCGACTGCACTGCAACAGAGGCCCTCACCCTGCATGTCCATCAGCAGGTCGGCACGACGCTCCTTCAGCAAACTGCCAAGTGCAACCAGCGTGCCAATGTCCTCATGACCACTGAGCAGGTCCTGCTTGAGTGATTGGGTGAACACGGCGAGCACCTGCACACAGATCTCCAGGGTTCGTACACAATATTTGGCTGGAAATTCAAGGACATTTCAAGGATTTCAAGGATGCAAAAAGGCAGAATTCAAGGAGTGTTAGCGTAATTTTATTTCCTCACATGACTTAGGAAAGGAGCCCTATTTTCGAATTAATTTCTCTTTCAAGAGCTGTTATCTCCGCTTCTTTTTCTTTGGCTGTTCGACGGAAACTTCGTCGCCTTTCGCCTTTCTGGTGGCTCTTCAAGGCAGATTCCCCCATCGTTGCAATGTCGACCGTCTTCTGACATAATGCGCACATTGCTCGATAAGGATCGCTTGGTTCCGGTCTCACCCAGTGACGATAGTCCGTATGTTGCAGCCACACAGGCTGAAACTTGCACTTCCCGCCTGGCATCTTGTCAAAGTAAACACACAACGCAAACGCGAACTTCACTGAAATGGCGCGCACGAGGCCGGCAAACGGCCCGACTATAGTACCTAAAAGACACATACTAGTGTGCCGAGAGCGGGTGTCGCGGTAGCACCGAGTGTGATGCCTGCCGCCGCCGTCCGCTTGGTGCACTGCACTTCGAGACTGTGCCGGACCATGCTGAGACATGGGCGGACTTCAGGCAAGACACGACGGGAGTCTCCCCATTTGCCCGGCGATCTGCCTCTTATGTTCTTGTCCCAATCCGCAATACGTTCGGGGTCTGCGGACGCGCTGGGTAATGAGATGAGCCGTTTCTTTCCGCGTCTCTGGGAAACTTCCTGATGTTGCCCTTTAGTCAACACAGCTTGTTTTCATGGGCATTCGTAAGCGAAAGGGCCTTAAATATCAGCATGACTTGCGGAGGTACATCGTTAATTTCCTCTAGCGGAACAAATCCCACGGGATTTTCAAGGATTACAAGGAGCCCACGGGTATTCAAGTAGTTTCAAGGGCCCTTGAACTTATACTGTCAATATCAAGGATATTCAAGGATTTCAAGGGGCTGTGCGAACCCTGGATCTCAAGAGGGTGGTGGCCACAGCAAGCAGGAAAGAAACTGAATTCAAGCCAGAATTATACACACTTGGGGCGATGCCCAGAGTACAGCAACATAGCTGACAGAACCACATCTCCATTTGACAAGGTGCGACAGCAAAGTAGAATCTCAAGTTATTGAAGCTGAACACTGTGGTCAGGTTGAACGCTTCTTTAAATGTCATGTTCTAGCAATGCCCATAAAAAAGCATGTTGCCCATGAGCATCTTTATGCATCCTTAGAATGAACCCTTCATTTGGGCATGAATACGAAAATATGAGCATGAAATGGCATGTAGTCGAGCACGGGACGGTTGTGGGCAGAATTGATTTGCATTTCTTAACTCATTACTTACATCAATAAACAGATTCTGAACAAGGACATAGAATGACTGTACGAAAATTTTCTAGTATTGCATGGATGATTGCTATTTACCTGTACGATCACTCTGGCAATTGGCGAGTGAAAATTCTTCTAGTGTCTAATCTTCTACAATGCTGTTCTATGCTTACTACTACTGCTGTGCTCACAAAATTTTACTGTAAGACGTCTGGCAGACACTAAGATTTGGCTGGTTCTTGAAAACGAAGGACAAAGTGATGCTGCATGTTTTGGGTACAACAAAGTGAGCATCACATTCTGGAGGTGCACCCACTGCAGCCAGAACAAAACAATGAGCGCAAAAGAAGACACTTTACATATAACACAATGTACTTCCCACAATATACAATCTGGTGCATTGCAGACTGGAAAGATACATGGCCATGCATAAGCACTTTCTCACATCTTTTCGCAGCAAGGGACAACCCAATAGGTTAAGCGCAAAGTAAACAACCACACATGCAACAGAACAAAATGATAACTGTTTATTCGCATTACACAGGCCTCGAATAAGACACAACAGGCTCTTTTCGTTTTATTTACTCTTCCCCACCACTAGATCACATACTGTGCTATCAAATCGGGAATGCAGAAAAGAGAGTGCCCCATGCATATTACAAATTCCAAAACACCAAGATTTCCAAATGATAATGTAGAGGCATCACTGACTAGTACACTGCTTTTCTGCTTAATAATAAAATAGGCCTCTAATCATGGACATGCAACAAAATTCTTATGCAATGCCTCAAAACAAGTGCACCGTCCTTTTTTAGACTAAGCGCACATTCTAGAGCACAATTGTTCACGCAGCACCAACATACTGAACACAATTGTTCACGCAACATCACCGTAACTCTTGCCACATTTTGGGGGTATTTTGTACACAATAAAAGTTGTGTACGAAATACCTTTGATGTGCGGCAAAACACCTGCTACTGTATAACTATGCTTCTCTGCTCACTCCTCGAAAACAGTGAAAAACTCTGTTTTCAGCTCTTCTTAAAGGGAACTGATGTTTATGGATCCCGTTTTTTATGGCGCAATGAAAAGCTCACTCATCGAAGGCGAAGGCAGCGCCACTTTTCTGCTCACTACAAACGAAGGCTTATCTGCACATTGTAAGTTAGAAAAAACTTATAATAGACAGAATCTAACTGCATTTCAATATTATTAAAAAGACCAGGAACCGCGTACACTAGTAGAAGGTCACGTGGTAGACCTCATAAGTGTGTCCGTGTTTTTGCCGCGTGGGGCGCCAAAGGTCATTTTTCGCGACTTTTAGTGAAGAATTAAAAATACAAATCCACGTTAATGAGAAAAACAGGGCCCGTTCTAGCCAATACGATAGACAATCTTTCCATTAGTGGGGTTATCTCAATTTATGTTCTGAGCGGTTGTCTGTCCCTTTAAGTTGTGTCTGCATCGTGTGCCGTACAGCTTTGAGAACGAAGCCAGAGAATTGAATGACATTTATTTCGCAATAAAGTAGGAAGGATGACCAGGTGAAAAAGCTGAAAGATGCAGCTTCAGGGGAACCTAGCCTCATACGCAAGGCAGCTTCATAGCTGGTTGACCGAAAGCACCCATTTTACATAATGCTGTTGAGAAGAAATCATACTTGAAGACACAAAAACCAAGAACAGATTACATTAATAATGATCGTGGAAAGATTTAACGAAGCTTTTTCAAAAAAAAAAGAACATGAACTTGTCACAGCAACAGAACCCATCATAGAATACAGTTAACCCTCGATATAATGAAGTTATTAAAATCAGCAATTTGCTTCGTTATATCGCAAATTTTGCTGTATTGAAATTTGGCCTTTTATGCAAATAAGTAGAGCCACCAAACGATTTTTTTCGCACAAAAAGGGGCTGCAAAATTTTCTGCATTATTGGGCAATTGAGAAACGCAAACTTGAATAAGAAAAATATTCATTTTGTTGAATTTGGGAGTTAGCAAAGAATGATACGGTTTTATACCACGTCAATGATATCTTCACATCAGCGGTACGAATTGAGTGAAGCGAGCTACGCTTTAGCGTACACTCCGCCTCCACGTCGCCCGTACTGGGACGACGCTATCATGAAAAGCACCGGCAGCGGGGAGCGAAGGCTTCATCTGCCTCTCGCTTCAACGGGTTTCCGAAACTCAAGATTGCGCAGCCTCCAGTACTAAACATGCGGGAAAACAGCTTAGACGATGCCACACCGTCTTGGCACGCCCACTCTTTGCAAGATTACTTCTAAAGCAGGGTGCGAGGCTGCGTGCGCTTGATCGCACTATTGCTATGTCGCTACCCCTCTTTCCCTTTGCTCGTGTGGGAAGGTGGCACTCGTGAATCCACCATCTTTCTTGTCTCGCCCTCGCACGCTTTCACTCGCACCTGAAGCACACAGTGCACAAAGCGAGATAGGATCTTATCGCATTCATAGAGCATGACGCGGCTGCACTATGGCAGTCACTCTTGTCGCGCGATTTGAGAGGTGCATTTGCTATCAGCTGCTTGTAATTAAATCATTTGATCCTGTGCGTCTGCGGAAGTTTTATTTATTGTCTTGGTATTCCTTTGCATCACTAGTGAAATTTCGTTATATTGCAATTGCGTATAAACACACTTTGTTATATTGAGGTTCTAAATACATGGTGTTCTATGAACAATATATAATGAAAAGTTAAGTACTTCGTTATATTGAGATTTTCGTTATATTGAACTTTGTTATATCGAGATTTATTCGCATTTCGTGTAGCTTTTCTAAAGGCAGAACAGATACATTGACACCATTGTGGTGACTGTCACGTGTGGCACCAATCTCGAGGGCATGCAGGTGTTAGATGGGGGTGGAAAACAATTGGCAACACATCAAACATGATTTAATGCAACAAACACAGAAAACCCAACTAAAAGATAACTGCAAATAATAAACAAATTAAATGTAACATATATACGCGGCTCTCAGCCGTATACGAAACCAGTAGCTAAATAGGCTGTCCTTTAATTCAGTCTTAGCCCTACACTCCTCAGTCGGACAACACTAGCCTATTGGGCTACGTCATTGTTTGAGTAGAATGTTGTCACAATTGACGCTGACTCCTGCGGATCCTCATCCAAAGTCGTGTCGCATCCCTTTCGGAGTCGTTGCTCCCGGCAATCTTGACGATGTCGTGGCCTTGGAAGACGCCTTTAACCCGGTTGTAGATGCTGACGTGGCAGGGAGGCCCGACGGACTAGGCCTATCGACGTTCTCGGCCGTTGCTTCCGTCTAGCTCTGTTCTCCAGTGCCGATGTGGTGTTCCGGGGTTCATCGAACGTGCTGGTCTGCCGATGAAGGGGGATCCTCTCTGAAGTGCCCGGCCTGCCGCGTGATGCTGCAGCTGGTTCAAGTAGCCTCACTCGAATGTCTCCAAGGTCGACGGCTGCACCTCGGACTGCGCGCATCACGGACTTGGCCGGACCCCCAAGTCTCCCGTCGCCAGAACGTAGCTGACGATGCGACCTTCTCAGCCCAGAGCCAGGTTGATAATGCCCGCTCAGCCTCGCTTCTGCCTCGACCACACCTCGGGTCACGCGCCTCGCACGCTCGTGCCGTTTGGAATGCTTGGTTCACTTCATCGTCTTCTTTTCTCACTGCAGGCGGCCTCTTACATGTGACAGTGACCGGAACCGCGGCCATAGCGCACGGCAATGAAGACACAGTAGCCGTGGTGAGGGGCGTAGGCACAGACTGCACAGGTCATGCGCTCTGCTTTTATTGTACATCGCGCGCCCCCTGGTGGTGTCAGTTACCACACTTCCTCTCCCCTTAACACAACAGATATATATTAACAGCATATACAGTTAAACCTGCTTATAACGAACCTCCATATAACGAATTCCTGGATATAACGAAGTTTTTCTATTCCCTGCCATTACTCCATAGAAGCACATGTATTTGAGACCTCTACGTAACAAAGTGGCAGCGGGAGACCCCCTCGATATAACAATTTTCCCTTCCGACAACCTAGAGATTTCGTCCAAAATTTTGTCATTTTTGCACGAGCAGCAACCGGAAGCACCTTCTCCGCCGCGACGGAATGCGAAGTGAGCGCACGTGTGCGTGCGTGCGTGTGTGATGCGGGCCTGCATCCCTCGACCCGGCGATCTTGCGGCCGCGGGCGTGACCTTTAACCCTCCCTTCATTCAAACCTGATCCTGCCGCTTGCTGCAGCTGGCCTAGCCCGCCAAGCCGGCACTCTCTCCTTTTCCAGTTGATGTTGCCGACGCGCTGGTACACGCTGTGACACATCACACTCGATGAGCGCGGACACGCGCTGTCAAACGCTGGCGGCGTGTGGAAGCGCCGCTGGAGAAGCGAGAGAAGTTACCTTCGTGCTGTTGTCTATCGCTTCAACGCAAACTGAGCGCCGAGAACACACAGCACGCACAAAGCTACGAACCACCGACGCACCTACACTGCTAGACTCTGCCCCAACGCAGATCGCTTTCAAGATACGGCTGGCATGACTGCGCGCCGCGCCGCAGTACGCAGTTGATCCCAGAGTATAGTACAACGCCGCCCCGCTATCCCTCCCCCCTCACTCGCTGGCTGGTGCCTCCAGCGCAACAGAAGAAGGTGCGCTTCCTCCCTACTTTTCTTGCGCGCGCGAGATTAGACGCGGTCATCGGCTCTCCTCGCACGTTTTCATTCGCACATACAGCATACGGCGCGCGCGACTGCATTATCGCCCTTGGAGTTTATACGGGATATCTATGAGCCAAAACCAATTTTAGGGCCACAATGCGTCACGGACACCATCTTTATGTAGCAAATACGAATCTCAAGGGCCATACTTTTTCTGGCGGAAATCGAAAATACGTCATAGTTGTCGCCCCCGGCACTTTGGGTGGCCAATGCCATCGTCAAGCCACCAAGCCAAGCAACATGAAAAGTCAGAATGGCCGCTCGGGCAGGCGCGGGGTGGCAGTTCGCAACGAATGATGCGGGAACGGTCCCACAGTTGCGACGTAACAGCGGGGTTACCAATGCATTGGGTTCTATGGGAGCTGTGCCGGGACCGGCCGAAAACGAACAGCCGGGAAAACGCAGCCCCCGGGAACGTAACAGCGGGGTTCTACTGTAACACTATACGACGCTACAACGCCATCGTGTTGCTCGCTCATCGTTTCCGATGCCTCGCGCTTGTGCGAAACGACACGCGTCCACGCATCCGGTACCTGGTGTGACAGTCCAAGGATGAGTGCTTCGATGAAAACGGGAAACGGGTGCGCGTTACAATTGAGGGCGCGTTAGAATCGAGTAAATACGAAGAGCGTTTCTTTTTCGAATTTTCGTGCCAAACCTGCATATAACGAAATCCTCTTTATAACGAACTTTTTCGGGAGTTTCTCAATTTCGTTATAACCAGGTTTAACTGTAAGTAGTTACAGTTCAAGGAGAAAACCGAAACACCCGACAGCGTTCCCTAGTGCTCCGACGAAGCGGAGGTGTGGAAGGAGGCGGGGAGCAATCGGTGAATGTTGATGTTGTGGTGTCACTGGCCTCCAATTGATAGGGCTCGCCGGATGGCAGTAGTTGACTCTCCAAGCTTGTCGCTGCTTCGGGTAAACCACTGTCAGTTGCACCTCCGGTCAAATGTGGTTCCGAGCGTGCGGTTATTATTTTAATTCTTACGTGTGAAAAAGTCGTAGTTTCGCCCGACAGCCGAAGTATCGATTGCGATAGCAAACTATAGTAGACAGCTATACGAAGTGTAAGAATAGTAGTTTTATCGTCCATATAAACTTGTACACATTTGCTTATTAACTACAGTTAAACCTGCTTGTAACGAACGTCTATATAACAAATTCCTGAATATAACGAAGTTTGTCTATTCCCCACCGTTACTCCATAGACACACATGTATTTGACACCTCTACGTAACGAAGTGGCAGTGGGAGACCCCCTCGAAATAACGAA
This sequence comes from Dermacentor silvarum, assembly GCF_013339745.2. NCBI lineage: Eukaryota > Metazoa > Arthropoda > Arachnida > Ixodida > Ixodidae > Dermacentor > Dermacentor silvarum. The sequence continues at coordinate 172,414,992 of NC_051161.1, read as the reverse complement.
TTTCCCCCGCCGACAACCTATAGATTTTGCTCCAAATTTCGTCATTTTTGCGCGAGCAGCAACCGGAAGCACCTTCTATGCCATGACGGAATGCGAAGCGGCGGCCCCTTCAAATTTCCGTCCCCAGAGATACTGCCTGAACTTTGTGACACCAAACACTAGACCGAGTGCCTCTTTATGCGATTGACTGTAATTCTTCTCAGTGGCCGTGAGGCTTCTTGATGCAAAGGCTATCTGTCGCTCTTCTCCAGTAGGAGAAGGCTCTCTCTGTGCAAGGACTGCCCCCAGGTCATGAGGGGAAGCATCAGTGATCAACACCGTGGCTTTGGAGGGGTCATAATGGGCCAAGACACGGGCGGATGCGAGCAGCTCCTTGCTTTTCGTGAATGCACATTGCTCAAATGCCGTCCAGCGCCACTTTGTTCCAGTGGTAAGCAAGCCGTTCAATGGCTGCAGTACATCTGACAGGTTGGGGAGAAACTTTCTATAGAAATTCACCAAACCCAAATAGCCTTGCAAATCTTTCGCATCCCTACTGCTTCATTCTTGGCGGGATCTGGATGTAGCCCGGCTGCACTTATTATGTGGCCCAAGTACTGGACCTCAGGCAACAAAAACTTGCATTTTGCAAGTTTCAGCTTCAAGCCGACCTCTTGCAAGCGCTCTAGTACCTTGCAGATGTTTGCCCAATGTTCGTCGTCATTAGCGCCTGTTACCATGATGTCACCGAAGTAAACTGCTACATGATCAAGACCTCCCAGGAGGTTTTCCATTTCTCATTGAAATATGGCTGGGGCGGAAGCAACCCCGAATGGCAGTCTCGTGTATTGAAACAAGCCCTTGGGGGTATTTACAGTGACGAACTCCTGTGACTGTTCTTCCAGCTCGATCAGCTGGTAGGCGTCCTTTAGGTCTAGCATTGTGAACCTTACTCCTCCCTGGAGCTTTGTGAGCAATTCCTCTAAGCTTGGCACGGGATACGTTTCCACGAGTGCTATGGGATTTGCAGTCATCTTGAAGTCACCGCGTATACGCAACTGCCCCTCTTGTTTTAGCACCGGAACGGCAGGTGCTGCCCATCTGGCAGTCTTCACTGGTTGGACCACGCCTTGGTGGAGCAGTCTCTACAACGACTCCTCAAACTTGTCTTTCAAAGCAAAGGGCCTTAACCGGACGGAACGTGCCTAACCCTCTGAAAACACCTCTTGAAGACGGTCCACAGCTTCTTCTGCAGACGACACGGACAAAATAGATTCCGGCTTTCCGATTCCCAACTGGAATTCCTTCATCCAGCTCCTACCAAACAGTGCTGGGCACTGCCCCTTTACCACAAACAGAGGTAGCCGTCTCTCCTCCTGCCCAAGCTTTACGGTGGCTGCAAACTTCCCGGCGACTGGTCGCGTGTCTCTGCAAAAACTCCTCAGCTGTACGTCAGATCGTTCACAGGCGGCCGATGGAAACAGTTGTGTGAACTTTGTTTCACTTATGGTTGAGACACTGGCGCCTGTATCAATTTCCATCTCTAGTGGCACGCCGTTAATGATAACCGCAATGCGCATAGCACCGACCTGGCCACCTGAAGAGCCCAAAGGTCGTACGCTTCCGGCGTTTCACTCGCTCTGGTTGCCCCAAGCACTTCATCCACGGTGTTCACGAGCCTCGAATCTGCGCGCCGCGCCTGTGTGTCTACTAACTCGCTATCACTTTTGCACACTCTTGCCAGATGCCCTTGCTGCCTGCATTTGTAGCAAACTGAGATGACGTGTTGGCAATGGCGCGCTTGGTACCACTGCAGCGGAAACACCCGCGTTCGCGACGGCCAGGTTGCACTACGTTTGTTGCCACCATGGCAGTTTTGACTATCAACTGGGCTGGCTTCGAATGTGGCGTTGGGTGAGCGCTTAGTGTACGGGAATCCTTGCGAGCAGCCTCGAACCGAACAAAACTGTTAAAATTATCGTCCGATGCCCCAAGAGGTCCACGTTGGGCAGCCAGATGTGGGGTCTCACACGCACTCTTGGGACAAAGGAACGCCAACACAGTAGTGCACACAAACAAAGGGGCATTTATTGCACCTTTCATACACTAATGTACACTAGCCGAATTACAACCAATAGAACAATCACATGGGCGCGCGACAAATCAAGGAAGTCCGACTCACCGCATCCCGATAGCGAGCGAATATGTTCACCCCATGCTATGACACCATCGCCTAGTCGTTCCCGTGTACAGTCACGCAAACGGTGGCGCGCTCGAACGATCCGTGTTCGTCCATACCGGTGTCCTGCTCTTAGCCTCGCGCGACGGTCGCGCGAAGCGGGCCGGCGCACGCGCGAAGCATTCGTGCGTGTTGGCCGCCGATCCCAAGCCCAAGAGGAACAGCCTTCTCGCTTTTGCGCCCGCCTAACCCCCCGCCGTCAGGTGGCGTTAGCAGCACAACACTCGCGCCATCTCTCGCAACGCGCCGCAACCACCACGACCGCCGCCGACACTTAGCCACGCGGTGAAGCCGGATTACAGGAGATGCATGAGAGTCGCGCATCCTCACAAAGGTCATCTACAGGCAAGCCCACGGCACACCAATGGGTGCCTCTGTCTCGGTGACCGCCGCAAATCTGATGATGGAGTGGCTGGAAAGTCCCGCGCTCACTTCTTTCACCCCAACACCAAGAATACCTCTAGGCTACGTTGATGATTGTTTTTGTGTAATCAAGTGCTGTGCTTTGGAAGCTTTCTCCACGCATCTAAGCAATAGAGCAGATTCCATTCAGTTCAAGGCGGAGATGGAGGCCGACCAGAAACTGCCATTTTTGGATGTGTTGGTGAAAAGGAGTAACGGGGCACTTTCTTTCAACATTTGCATAAAGCATACACACACTGGCCGGTGCCTGAACTTCATGTCTGCTCATCCTGACGCTCACAAGAGATCAGTAGTTGCCTCCCTGTTGGACCGTGCGAGCCACATTTGCACGAAACCTGAGGACCTAAATTCTGATGTGCAGACAATCCTCATTCGATGAGCAGTTCATGAATGTTGTGGAACACCATTTGTCCAATCCTTCCTAGTCTGCCAGTGGAAGAAACGCGCTCCCATTCTTTATGTGTCAGGGATAAGCGAGACCTTATCACGCATGCTGTGTAAGTATGACGTTTAGATGGCTCACGTTCCTGTGCACAAACTGAGGCACTCACTACTGAGTGGGAAGGACAAGCTGCCGAAAGAAGTCTTTCCTGGCGTTGTTTACAAGATCCCCTGCACGGACTGCGATTGCGTCTACATCGGGGAGACAGGCAATGCCAACATCATAACGATATGGATAAGAAACGAGTGGCATCAAATGCTTTGGAAGAGCACGCAGCAACGACTATGCACAATACTGACTGGGCAAACTCAAGTCTAATCATTGAGGAAAGAAACTGGAAGTCATGCCTGTACTTGAGCCCCTCGAAATACAGTCAACAGGATACACACCCAATCAAAACAAAGGAACCCTCCCCCCGTTTTACGCGTGGCGCTTGCATCACATACTACTTAAACGAGCACTTCAACCTTGTTTGCCCCATTGTGAACAAGGCTTCCGTATGGAAGCTGAAACGTCTAGCTTTTAAAGTTTTATTTGGTCGGTGTACACCTTTTTTGTCATGTTTTCATGTTTCATCCCGACCAGACAGGCTTCCGTCAAACTTTCGATTAAGTTGGGTGCCAATAAGCCATCATCATCATCATGAGTGTGTAATAAGCTAGTGCACATGCACCAGTTGCAAGCTTCTAACAATGCCTCACAACTGAAGGCCCTCTGTAAACATTGTAAATGCACACCTCGGCTAGACAAGACCTTACGTGAAAACCAAAAACAAGAAAGGAAAGAGAAACATGGAAAGCTCTCGCTATCCAAAAAGAAAGAGACTATAGTATAGGCACTCCCTCTATCCTGCTCACAGAAGAAATGAAGTTTGCAGGACGGAATGGGTGTAATTTAACTCTATGGTTACATGGCATCTCAGTGTCCTCCCCCTTTTTCACTTTTTATATTATAAAGAGTTGGTAGTTTGCAGCTTCATCCGTCTGTGTCCTTCTTCGACTCAGTACAACGTAGTCATGTCATGAATGTGCACCAACTAGCCCCTTTCATTGCTTTACTAGTGCATGTTTTAATGCGAGAGCATCACTTGGCTCATTCTGTGACCTTGCCACCACCAGAAAGCTGTGGCAGGAAAATGGCACACAAATTACGTCATCTTCATCTAACGCTCCGTAGCAGAGCGCGCAAACCACTGTGGCACCGTTGCATTGCACGACCGTTGCAACTGGCGACAGTGACGAATATCTTTGAGGCTGTACACGTGGTTGGGCTCTGCCTGGCACGCAATTCACTAGATGGAGTGGCGCCACTGCAGGCAGGTTCGTGCACAGGAATCTGCCTTCGGCTCTACGCTGCGCCACTTCCATGCTCGTCGTATAAGACTGCAATCAGGACGCACGTTCAACGTCAGCGTTCACCGGCGTGATGAGTGCTGATCTCAACTTAAGACTCACTTCTCCAATAGATGCAATCGACACTTTGCGAGGCACCAGAATCAACTTGGCATTTCAGAACATGCCACACACAGTGTACAAAGTGAGGTACAATGTAGCATCGACATACTACTCCAATCACAAGGCCATGCTACTGTTGATCAACTTGGACCCACTGACACCGTCGCCGGAGCCCGTGGACAACGACGAGTCAGATGCAACGCACTTCAAGTACCCGTCGGACGAAGACTACGACATCCCCCAAAGTATGAAGTCGAGCTTGCCCACGAATCCGATGAAGAAATGTTGTGTCAACCAACATTTATAGATATCTGTAAACGCTGGTATCAACACCATAGTGGGGCTCGGACTGTCATTGCTTGGCAAAGCGGTGTCATCGTGCTCAAAAGTGGTGTCATCAGGAAAGAACACTCAACGCAATGTGCGTGGAACACTACTTTATTGAGAACTCGGCAAATAAAACTCAGCTGACAAATCGAAATATGGCCGGTTTGTCGTCTTGCGCTGTTGCAACCTCATAAGCAGCAGCATTAAACTCGGAAACATAACACAGCAGTACTATACTCGGCAACATTTTGCCACCACACTAAACTCAACGACAAGTAATGCTCTCGCATTTACACATTATAAGAATTGCTTAGGTGCCCCATAGTTCTTTTGTGCATTGATGGCTTGATAGTACTTTGTGAAAACCTGAATAGCTTCAGGTGAAAAAAGTAAAACAAAAAGAATGTGTTACACATGTGAAGTTGTAGCCATACAATGGGATCAGTTTATTGTCCTTGCTTTGCACTGTAAGGAATCATGCACCAACAGACGCAACTTCTATACGATGCCACCCTTCTCACTATCACGTGGTGCACCAACGAAGTTACATGAGACCCGGCATAGGCAGCTCAACAAAGAAAACAAACGTTTGGAGAAATAGATGCAATTTTAAGAAATGTGCACCACAGGCAGCTGTGATGGCCCAAGCAGCAGTGATCACAATAAGGTACAACGGTACTTGGCATTTCGTTGCTCATTTAGAACTGTGGTGCAAACTCCTCTTTTGTACCTCTGCTGCTTTGCTTTAGCACTAGTGATTAGTCAATGTTGTCAAGGCACACTTGGACAAAGCATCAATCTTCATGCGGGAAAGTACTACAATGGACGTCAGCTGCATCTTATATTGTCGTCATAATTTAACATTTCCTGTAGGAGGAAACAACTGGACAGCTGTCGCACCAGCCTCAACAGCTGTTAGCTGCAACGATAAACTTTTCGTTTAACACTTGGAAGATAGCGCATTATTTTGTAAGCTTAGGTTAAGTGCTTGAGGACAAAAGGCCACAGACAACAGTTTGACAACATCAATATCTTTTGCATGCAAGCCACGAAATTTTCAGGATATTATATTGAACCGTAATGCTGTTCAGCTTGAAATATATAAGGTAAGTCTAGAGATCCAGGAAGCTCCAACACTGATTACTAAATTTACAATTTATGGCGAAAGAATGCAAACAATTCATTTCCTACTATTTTATTAAAGTGGGAAACTGAGAGGCAATCGAGGTCATGGCAAAAATATACTATAGGAAGAAGTAAACATCCACATAATTGGCAAGTACTTTACAGAATCCCAGCGGGCATCGTGACATTTTTGAACACTTGCCCAGAAACGAACAGTTCTGACCTGAGTGACGAGTCCCTGCTTGAGGCGCAACTGCACTGCATCCAGGGAGCCGTGGCAGCAGCGTGGGAGCACAAGCATTGCTGCCGCTTCCAGTTTTTCATCCGACAACAGAATCTGCACCAGACGCTGCACCTGCACACACAGTGGCATTCGCACCAGCACAACTGCCATTGGGCTATGTCCCAGATACGAAATAGCTCAAGGTTATCTGTAAGACGGCGTACTGGGGGGGGGGGGCTCCCACTTTGCTCGCTTATTTTATAAATGTTCAGATTAATCCGAGATAAATCATGGCACCTATGCTTCCTTCAGTCACTCCAATAAACATGTTCTGCTAAAGTGCAACGCAATCGATATCGACGCTGCGCATGTTCGATAGACGTCAATCAACGTGCATTACAATTTCTCCCACAGTTTGTCAACGTGTTTCCTATTTAATTGAACAGCACATCATAAAAGAGCGTGAGCGCTTTGAGCAAGCCAAGAGCACGTCTGCCGAACACAGCTGCACTTGCGCAAGGTCATGGACGCGAATAGTGTGGCGATGGCTCCTGCAGCCCCTTTTTCCTGCCCCAGTGAGGTGAACAACAGTGCCATTTGTGCAGGCAATAGTCCGCGTAGAACCTTGGAGTTCATTGTGCATTCGCCGTTGCCCCTTCGCAGTTGCCCAATTCTCATTGTCCATCCACTGGTTAGCAGTAAAGATAAACTCCTTAAAAAATTTTTAATTCCACGTGGCCCTGTAGACTGGGAGGTATTCGGGCTGCATAGAAATCAAACTACCGCGTTTCTTCATAATGCTAAGCTTGAATATTTACACAATTTTTTTCGTATTGACTATAATTCCAAGCCAGAAATAATGTGGAACAAAATAAATGAGTTGATAAATTGTTCTAGTAACGGTCAAGATGTTATTGCATTAACGCTAAAAAAAACAGAGTTTGTGTGGCGCTGACTTGGCTGAAGAGTTTAATGACTTTTTCATCAATCTAGTTACTAGCTCCCACAACTCAGATGTTGTGAATTTTGTTTGCAGAAATGATAACAGCCTGTACCTAAAACCTACTACTTCGTCTGAGGTTCAAAGTGTTTTTAGCTCTTTTAAAAATAGTTCAGCTCAGTATATCGACAACTTACAAATGAAGCAAAACTGCGAGTCGGCCTAGTCGGCCTAGCCCTCGTCCTTGTGTTCTCCTTTTCTTCGTCAATGTTTGTTTGCGCACAAAAAAATTTTACAAATAAGACCTATAAAGTATACAGTAGACTTAACTGCATCGCCCCTCGCCCATACTAATAACTTAGCTTTTTCGACTGGCACATTCCCACAAAACATGCAGTTGTCAAATATTATTTTAATATTCAAAGGTGCGGACAAAAACAACTTCTTCTCTAATGGTCTAGAAAAGTTATTACATACTCGAATTTCAGATTTTGTAAATAAATTTAGTTTGATAAACAAATGCCAATATGGGTTTCGCAAAGGAAGATCCACCGAACTTGCTCTTCTAACGGAGAAAGAAATATTTCTACAGGACTTTATTGAAAAGAAGTTAATTATTGGTGTATACATAGACTGTTTGAAAGTGATCGATCGGCTAAATCACGACATTGCTTAATAAACTTGAACGCTATGGAAGAAAGTGATTTGCACAGTTGGCTTTGAGTTGGTAAAATGAAAACACTTGATCAGGACTTTATGCTACATTGACTGCTATAGAATGTATTTTTTATGCGTTCTGTTTGTTTCATTGTAAAGTTGTATGTTTGCTTCTATGATGCTCATAGTAATACTGCATAACTGTTGTATGCATCTGTTTCTTATACAGTTAAACCTGGATATAACAAAATTGACAAATTCACAAAAACTTCGTTATAAAGAGGATTTCGTTAATGCAGATACGGCACGAAAACTTGAAAAAGAAACGCTTACCGTATTTACTCGATTCTAACACGCCCTCGATTGTAATGCGCACCCGTTTTCCGTGACCAAAAGAGAGGAAAACAATCCTTTACAGTACAGCGCACCTCACGCTTTGGAATCACTCATCCTTGGAATGTCACACCAGGTACTGGATGCGTGGACGCATGTTGTTTCGCACAAGCACGAGGCGTCAGAAACGATGAGCGAGCAACACGATGGCGTCGTAGCGTCGTATAGTGTCACCTGGTGTCAGGTTAGTGAAGTGAAGCCCAGAGACTTGCGCAGTAACCAAAGAGTGGCGCTGCCAGCGCACTGAAAAAAAATGTTTTTTTTTTTCCTTGAGCCAAATCAACTGGAAAAGAGTGCCGGCTTGGCGGGCTAGGCCTGCTGCAGCAAGCAGCAGGATCAGGTTTGAATGAAGGGAGGGGGAAAGGTCATGCCCGCGACGGCAAGATCGCCGGGTCGAGGGATGCAGGCCCGCCTCGCGCACGCTCACACGCACACCCACGCTCGCTCTCACCTCAAAGTCGCCGTGAATTCGAGCGCGCCAAGCGCAACGCCGCCGCTTCACATTCCGTCGCGACGGAGAAGGTGCTTCCGGTTGCTGCTTGTGCAAAAATGGCAAAATTTGGGGCAAAATCTCTAAGTTGTCGGTGGGGAAAATTCGTTATTTCGAGGGGGTCTCCCGCTGCCACTTCCGTTACTTAGAGGTCTCAAATACATGTGCTTCTATGGAGCAACGGCGGGGAATAGAAAAACCGACCCCTGTGTTTCAACTGCTTTCGGGTTGGACACATTGCCCGTCACTGCCGCAGTAGCTGGTCGTCGCCTTCACACTGGAGCACTGGATCTTGGCGTTGTCCTGGAGGCAACATTCGACGGTTTTCCCCTCGCTCTGATCCACATGCTGCCGATGCTTCCGAGCGAGTTCGTTAAAAAAGGTTGTGAAATGATATGGAGTTGAGGTCCCGTTCTCGGCTCCCAGCAAGCTCGCTGGAATATGCTCGTGCATAGGAAGCAGCAAAGATAGGCTCCAAGGGTGCGGAACAAAGCACACCAATTCCCACATAGAGTGCAGTGTTGGAGTAGTGTATCAGATACCTCTATCATGCGGCAAAGTCTACGTAGGCCAAACAGAAAGGTGCGTGAATGCACGCTTGCGTGAGCATGAATTGTAAATTAGGAATAAAGCGAATGGGCACCCTCCTGTCCACTGCTTGGCGTGCCCGTGTAAGGCGATCATGAAGAAAGTGAAGATTTTGTGTCACTGCCGAGATAGCCGAGCGAGAGAGCTACTCGAGGCATACCATATAAGAAAGAAGGGACAAGATTGTGTCAGCGACACCTCAGTTTATCTGCACAACAGTGAGATGAGGTTTACTGACGAGCGTAGGTAAATTGCGTTTGGCATAAACAAGGTGTTCTTAATTTATTTATTCGCGCACGTGCAGTGGTGTACGCCTGCGTTGTACTTATATGTGGTCTTTGTAGAATGCTGTCTCTGTGGTCCGTTTTTTAGCGCAGTTAAACAATGTTCGTCAGGAAGAGTGCAGTAAGTAGCGCCGTAGAAGTTCAGCACAGCCTGTCGTAGCTCATCGTAGGGACGTGGGCCAGGTGAAGGAACGCCGAGGCGGAGTTGGAGGTAAAGTAGCAGGATGTAGAGGAGTACCTCGTACTTTAACTCCTGGATCGTGATGTCGTTCTCCAGAGCCATCTCAAACGGCGCGAACCATGCACCGTTGTAGCGTGACAGGAACAGTGGTAGTGATGGGCTGAACTGGGACTCCGGCCAATTAGCCATGGCAGCGTGTTGCTCGTTGAAAGGCGTGTTCTCCCGGGTCACCACCGTCGGGTACCGAGGGGTCACCGTGGAGCCCTTGACCAAGAGGACCGGCGCAGCAGGCTTCTAGAAAAACACTGCGCATGCCATGCTTGCGCCTCGAGGATGCGCTGCCTATCTTTATTTTTCTCTTCTTTCACAACCGGCACCAAGGCGTTGGCCGAGAGCACCGACCGTAGCGTCCCAGCGCTGTGGTGTTGGTGGGCGCTACAAACCTCTTTGATGCCAACTTGGGTCACAAAAAAGATTAAATTTCTCAGATGTCGAGCGGAATCGAACCGTCACAAAGGTTCCTCAACCCGACACATCAGCAGGCTGCACCATAAATGCACTAGGTATGTGCCGCTTTTCAAAGCACGCCCTTTAAGCCAACACTTTAGCAAACTGAGCCACGAATGCACTGAGTACATGCCGCTGCTCAATGAACCTTTTGCCAACTTGAGTCACAGAGTGTGTGCCACTGAGTGTGCGGCAAGCGAGGGAACAATTCTCAGCATCTGCAGGCCACACTTTTCATCTTGGAGGTCACGCACAGACTTCTTGGCTTCGTCGGCCCAGAAAGAAGAGAGGGTCCCTGCATTTCGGAGGCCACGCACAGGTTGTGGTGCTAGATGGCGCCGAGTGTTCTTAGGGAAGTGGGAAAGTGCCACTGCAGTAAGTGCATCATACATACCTCATCTCGACGATGGAAATATGTTGCATTGTTATATTTATTCAATGCTAATGCATTACCTTCAACAGTCGTCGTCAAGTGGGTCTGCCACAATTTTTCTCTCTTTTTTTTTTTGCTTTTGTAAACGCGTACTTTCTATAGAAACACAAGCGATGTGGCAGTATGAATTGCAAACCGAAACATGCAACACACACAAGCAAGCAACGCAATTAAGACAGCATCAATTCAATCGGGGTGCGCTACCAGACAACCTGGAAGTCGTATGCTCTCAAACGTAGGTCGACGATTCGACAGGGTTTACACCGTTGACGTGACCTTTTGACATCACAATGTGCAGAGAGAAACCAGAATTCCGGGATTGCTTTTAGATGCAGTGTCCCTGCACTCCGCTGCATTCGCCAAAGATCGTCACTGCTTTCTGTACACGATAAGTGTGATTCTTTAATATGTGTAAAGGTTATTTAGAGGCGCTTTAAGGTGCAACCATCTGCACGCAATTTTCAAGCCTGACAGCCACGAGTGACAAGTTTGGAAGTCGCGGAAAGCAATCTGTGGTGGCTGTTGGCGGTTTCTGGCCAGCCAAAAAAATTTTCCTTATCGCCTAGAAGTCCTGGCGGTGGCTTCCGCCAGTTACCCATGACTGTGTAGCAACACGGCAACCCACGTGCTACCCAGGACACCCGATTTGATCTGATGTTGCTGTTGCTACTGGCTCTCTATCATAACAGTGGGAAATAAACTGTAATACCAGCCTTCATTTAGTCTCCACCCACGCCGAAGACACAGCATTTACCAAGTTTTGACATTATTATTGGGATAAGCTGCATGTTTAGGACACCACCGAGAGTCACAAAATATTTTTGCTTCTAATTACCAGATGGTGCCACAACATTTATCACTGGCGACTTTACCACTGCTGATGACAGTATACTGAATCTAGATGCAGTACACGCTGCTTAAAATGTTGGTCTCACAGCACGTTTGAAACTTTTTACGGGCAAACAATTGTATTTATGTGGAAAAACAATGAAAATTTGTCGCCACTTCATGTCACAGTCTCGCATTCCTGAGGTTCCCCCCCACTGTGAGACGACCATGTGACAGATCACGCGCATGTAGTTGCCTCTTTACTGCATGCTCGGTGTGTTCCATTGTTTCCAAAATGCTGTGTTGTTGCAAAATCCAAAGAACGGATGACCAGAGCAATCACCAATGCAGATCTGAGACAAACTTGTTGACCAATATGTGTACCCTTTCTCCTCGACAAGGCATTGCTGTACTGCTGTGCATGGTGTGTTTGTGCTGTACTGTACCCACTGAAACAGCTGGTGTAACAGCTGGTGCAATCAATCCCACCCTTGTGCCGCTTGATCAAACATCCCCAGAACAAATCTTACCCCCTAAACCATTACAAGTTCCCTGCACCGATACCAAGCGTTGAATATACTTGAATTTCACTGGAGTGAACAGCTTCTTGCGTCTGTTCAACTTGGGCTTTACAGTGTAATATGCCATCACATGTCAACTTGCACTGCAATCTCTTGAGAAGGCTGCAAAGTGAAGGCCTCATACAAAACAAAAGCACCCCTCTCCAATGTCAAGGCATACATTCCTATCCTGGCTGATGAAGCCTTCACCAAGCTCTACTTTCAACATTTGCAACGCAAAGTGAATGCAAGCAATGAGAATTAATGTATCGATTTTTAGCTGAAGATAGCTACAGTGAAACCTCGTTGGTACGATCTTCGGGGGAACCAGAAAATAAAACATATCATCAAATATTCGTATCATTCAAAGAAAGCCCCAAAACGTCACAAAACAGGCTTACTTGGTGACAAACTCACTAGCAAAGCTTCCTGTGGTGTCGAGTAACACGGCTCCGCATAACAAGCGTGTTATGCGGAGCAGCATCACGACACCACACAAATGGCAGCCAACACACTTTTATTGCGATAGCAATTATATGGACACCTCAACTGGATTTCTGCCGTCGGCGTCGCCGTCACCATCAGGTTCCGTATAGATTCCAAGGGCGATAAAATCGTCGCCGCGCGCCGTATGCGCAAGTGAAAGCGCGCGGGGGATGCGCGCTATCACGGAGAGCGAACGCACGGCGGAAAGCAAACGCGACTGTTGCGCGAAAGGCCGTGGGGGTATGGGGGGAAGGAGGCGGGGCGACGCTGTGCTACGGCACCAAATGCATATCTTGGAACCGTGCGCAAAGGGAACTGGCAACGCAATTTCCCACGTGAAAGCAAAAAAGCGGGAAGGCAGCACGGGAGGGAGGGATCAGCTTCCACTCTGCCAACAAATACGCTTGCACTGGCTGTCGTGGCGGTCGCCCACACCATCTCTTATCTCCACACGGCTCTGACCTTTGTATGCGCCTGTGCATTCGCCGCTCAGTTTCCGTTGAAGCGATAGACCGCACGATTCTTCGCCCGCTACGGCGGCTGAAAGCGTTTTGACAGTCGATCGTTGTCTGCGGTCATTCAGTGTGATCTATTCATGTTTGCTTGTGCGCGATGACACCACGCTTGTCAATTCAGTTAGAAAGCAAATGTGTCCAAGTTTATGCAGCCAATAAAACTACTATCCCTACTCCAAATAGCACTCTCCTAATTTGCTATCGCAATTGATGCTTCACCTTTCGGGTGAAACTGCGACATCTTTTATTGAGCAACTTTAAAACAGCTGGTCAGTTTTCGCAGAACTTTCTTTTTTCAAAGTCTGTAAATAAGTTCTTTTGAAAGCTAACAAGTTCCTTGACATAGCTACGGAGGTCACGGCACCACGAGGCCAAGAATTCCGAAACAAAGGAACACCGTAGAGAGCGTGACACAACGAGCGATACGACTGGTGGACGAGGGGAGGCACTTCATTCAGCCACGTGACTGCATGAAGATCTCGCCTGAAAAGCCAATCAAAACAAGCGCGAGCAAAAGCTGACACGAGCAGCAGTACTGCAAGTGCGAGAATATAGCAGTCGGTCCGCATGACACCAGTTTCCCGCGCCACGGCCGGTCCGGATGTCGCGCGCTCCCTTCCTTCTTTAAAAGAACGAGCGCGCGCCTCCAGACCAGTCGTGCCCGCACGTACATCACTGAAGGGGGCAGCGCTCATTGGTCTGCTTCGCTCGTGGCTCGTTTGCCGCCGGGGCGCGCGGCAATTTAAATCGGTCTAGGACCGATCCTTCCCTCAGCACGAAAAACCGGCTTCGCGGTAGCTCTCGTGGAATGTTTAGCCGCCAACAGCGCGCTGCGCGCATTTTCCCACTAGTGTCACTGGCCCTTAACACGTTGTTCGTGGGTCGTTGGAATATAATTTCATCTAGTACATTTGAATATAAAGCTACAAGTTTCAAATACCAGTTTGTACTCTTATCATCCAATTTCAGGTGAAAACTCGATCGTATCAAACCGCATGAAAACACATTGCTCCTATGAGGCATCGTCCGGGAAAAGAAAAACAATGTATCATCCTGAAAAAGATTATTAAACATATAACGCAGAAGCGTATCAACGAGGTTCCACTGTGTAAATTCTTGCCATGTTACACACAGTGTACTAGGCAGTGCTCCCACAATGCAGCAGCTAGGAAGAACCAAAAAAAAAAAAGAAGGACTCACCTCCACAGCAGTATTCTTGTCATCGACAAATGGTGCCAGGGCATTAATGATGAGTGGCAAGTTTCTTGCAGCTTCCTAGCAAGAGACACAAAAAGATATGTGATGGCAAACATTATAGCTAAACCAATTCTCAACTGTTTTGAAAGACGTGTCCTCTTCACTATACTGCGAGCCATAAGTGCTGAGAATAAAAGCAGCTCTGAAAGCTGACTCTCTTTTCATCCTTTATTTGAATAACTAGGGGACCTCTCTAAGGGCGTGCCTACAGCAGGCCGAGATGTGTGTGGCATTGAGAGTAGAGCAGAGTGACTGCCTTTCTCGACAATCATTCTAATTAGACCTTCTGTAAATAAACACATCTCATCCGTAACAGTTTTTTGTGGCGGTACAGAGTTTGTGACCATATGCTGGATTACGAAAATAAAAACAGATATACAGCATGGTCTTGCAATCGCTTCATTTTCACCGAAGCTAATACCTTGCTGGACTGTTTCCATTAATGCTGGAGGTTGACATGTTTAAAAACCAGGTTGTCGAACCGAACCTGAACCGAAGCCAAGCTCAAACTGGAATTTTAGCCAGAACTGAACCCGAACCCAAACCGATATTCTTAGAATGTTCCTGAAACCAAACAAAAAATAAAAATGTTAAATAATGTTTTTCGAGCATATAGGTGCTCAATGGCTTCTTAATAGACAAGCTATTCTTAGAAATATTTACTCCTTCAGTCAGCACATAACACTAGCAGATTGACACGACTGACAAGTTTCGTTGGGTGCGAGAATAGTGACAAAGCTAGGCAGAGACGCTTGCACTTCTCAACTCTGCCATGACAGTTCTGTCCAGTGGCGTAGCCAGAAATTTTTTTCGGGGGGGGCTCAAGTTGCAACGCGGCCTCCTCCTTATAAAAGTTGTCGAGGCATCAAATACATCAATAATAACTGCATTGCCATTGCCAATGCCATTGTATATTAGGTGCTGAAAACGAGTTATTTAACGCTACGCACAGTCAAGACAAGTAAATTATGTGTTTGTTTCGTAAAAGAATAGCTTCGTATGTCCCAAAAATTGTGGCAGTAATAGCTGATATCAGTGCTTCCACGTTTTTTTTTTTTTTGTTTCTGGTCTATCTAATAAGCAAAGAAAATATCACGTGAACTTTAGAACTATATCAGTTCGAAACCAGCAAAGCAGTGCATGCAGCTGGTATGAAAAACGTAAGGGCCATAAAATGAACAAGTTGACAAATATTTTGATGAATCTTTGTCATTTAACAACCTCGTTTACATTTTTGTACATATGCAACGGTCAGGGAAAAACCTCAATGACGCTGTCCTTCGTTGCAACGGATTGCGCAGCAGCAGATGTTACCGCACGTATATTGTAATTGCACCGAAATTATAGTTGCAACAACGAGTACATATAAAAAGCAGAAGTTCCGCAAAATATACATTAGAAATGCGAAGATAGAATGGAATATACAAATGGCAAGAAAGTGTCGCGTGAAACCAAGTTCACTGCTTGTATACACAAAACCTCGCAACAAGATATTTAAATATACGTATAAGTCTGCAATAAATCTACGTATCTAAGGAAACGTCATTGTATATAATGCGTCAAACAAGACAAATAAACATGTTGCGCAGTCACAGACAGTAAACTTCACGCATACGAGTATAAAGACATACGATCCCAACCTTTAATAATCAAATTCTGATTCTGATTCTGATCCAGACAAGAACAAAACTATGATCTCAGAAATTGTGATATGCATTTGGGCCATGCTGCGATCGCGACAGCACCATGTGGCTAGAATAAGAGAAAAAGAATGCAGAAATCAATATGAAAATGCGTATTTTAACTGCCTACACAGCGGCAACAATTATTCTGCACCCCAAGTCAAAGAAGGCTATTGCTTCGTTTAAAAAAAGAAGTAAATCCATGTAGCTAAAAAGGAAAGAAAAGGACAAACGAAAGCCACAGATGATGCGGCAAGTTGATTTACCCAACATCCGAGTGCGTTTTTGGGAAACGCCGCGTGTGCCGGGCTTTCAATGAGCAAGGTTTGTCAAAATTGGTTATTGATGTCCCCGTAATTTTTGTATTCCCAGGATAAGTTTGATTATCATGCTAACTGTTACAACAAACGGTGAAAATTCCTGTGGTTTTAAAAGCTAATGAACAGTCATACGTTTTCATAATTACGAGCTTATATAGGAACGTGAAGGAACACATATTTTTACAGGCATTGATTTTTGCTGCTTCGCTATCTAAACGATAAACTTTACTCGGCGGGGAGGTTTAGTGAAGCGTTCAGTAACTTCCGACACGTTGATGGCGACGTCTCTGTCGGCGTATAGAAGCGCCAGCATAATCATGCGTTCCTCATTGTAAAGCGCAAGTGGTTTTTTTTAGTAATCTCATGTTTGAAAATCTCTCTGCGCTGGCAGTGGCACTGGAAGGGCGACTAGAATATGCAGCAGTTTGTACTAGAGCACTGCATGGGCCGATCTTTTCAGCCCGGACCCGGCCCGGGCCCGTTTTTACGTTGGGCTGCCTGCCCGAGCCCGAACAAAACTTTCATGGCGAGACCCGGGCCCGGCCCGGGCCCGGAAATAATCTACGTTACCCGCCTGGCCCGGCCCGCCACCCCTTTACCTCAGGCCCGAACCCGGCCCGATACCGAAAAATACATGTTTGTCAGAGTTCAGACGCCCGAGAATAACTCGCTGCACGTTACATGCACACCACGAGAAAGCCCGGCCCGGGCCTGGGTCAAAAAGCACATGCCGTTCCCGAGCCCGGCCCGAGCCCGTGAAAAAACTGCCCGGCCCGGCCCACGGGCCGGGCCGGGCCCGGGCTTTCGGGTAAGCCCGAGCCCGTGCAGTGCTCTAGTTTGTACACATGTACATATAACCTGCAGTCTCCATGAGAGAGGGCATCTATTCCTGTGCTGAAACCTAAAAACACTTTGATATCGTTTCCTCAGCACCACGCTCGACAAGGTAGACAGCCGTCCTCTTACGGAAGCCACAATTCTTGGTCCCTGGTGCCAGCCGACGTCGGAACGAACTGCTTTAAAAGCGCTATTACGCTTTTTAAAAGAAACAGGACTTAGTACTGAAAAACTATAGAATGTGCGGACTGATACGTTTCTTTTCGTTTTCTTTTTAATCTTCTTTTGTTTTCTAATATTTTCTGCCCTTACCCCATCCCCCTGTGCAAAGTAGCCAATCGGACACTTAACCTGATTAACCTCTTTGCCTTTCACCTCTTATTTTCTTTCCTTTCTTCATTCGATATCGTTGACATCCTTGTTATACATACCTTGCACAAACAGTAAGCTGTTCGATTCCAGCAATATCCGTCGTTTCGTCAGCAAGTACGGAGAAGCAGCCTGCAGCGTTCACTTTTGCATCTAGGCTTTCTTTGGTAATTTCACCACAAATTTCTATAATTTGGATTGGTACATCTGGTTTAAATACGAGGCATTACTGGGGCAACTTTCCAAATGGTTCTTCAGATGTGTATCTCCACAATCAGCTTGCATGCGAAGAAGCGTTCTGGAAATACCAGTAATTTCAGCGGGGGCTTTACTTAAATCCATAGGACCAGTGTCCCTATCGCCACGGAGTGCAAGACCTTGCCGCCCGCAAAAAAGAACTGTCTCAAATTAAATAGGCCGTTGAGTTTCTTCTGTTTTCTCTTATTTTACTTTGCCCGCCCTGGTCCAGCTTATCGATGACATTGGACGCGCTTTCTGAAAATGTTTGGAGAAAATTATCAGATGCCAGCTGACAGTCGCGGTGATATTTAATATTTTCCTCTGCGTGGAAGATTGCGAGCACGTGCTTCCATTTCTGGAACGGCTTAGACACGCGCGTTCGAGTGCGTGCATGTTGGCCCAAGTTTATAAAAACATTAAACCCAGAAAGTTCCAGAATTAAAAATCAGAAGCACGCCTTTGGAAATGTCAGTGCACTTTCGCGTCAAAAGTGTATGAGAACTTTATACTCATGAAGTTTCGGAATTGAAATCCATGCGCTCCGTAGATTCCGGTGCCGCTGCGAGATGCCGCGACGCGCCCGCTCGCTATCGAAAATCCCTTGAAACTTTGTGCTCGGCTGGGGCTCCTTACGTTATGTGACTCTAGTTGCATGGGCGTTTGCACGAAATCCAGCCCGAGTTCGCAATTTTCGCGCCGAAATGTCCTTTCGAGTGTCAAAAAGACATTGTAGACAAAATCCACAATAATTTCCGGCGCCGGTGGTTGTTTTGGTCGGCGGTGCATGACAGCACGAAAAAATTTCGGGGAGGGGGCTGAAGCCCCATCAGCCCCCCCCCTGGCTACGCGCCTGGTTCTGTCCTACGGTGGAAACATTGCTTCAGGGGCACCGCAGAATCACCGTTCATGTTGTGGGGGTCTCACACATGTGCTCTTGGGACAAAGGAACGACAACGCAGTAGTGCAGACAATCAAAAGGGCATTTATTGCACCTTTCATACACTAATACACACTAGCCAAATTACAACCAATTGAACATCCACACGGGCGCGCGACAAATCAAGGAAGTCCGACTCACCGCGACCCGATAGCGAGCGAATATGTTCGCCCCATGCTGTGACACCATCGCCTAGTCGTTCACGTGTACAGTCACGTGAACGGTGGCGCGCTCGAACGATCCGTGTTCGTCCATACCGGTGTCCTGCTCTTAGCCTCACGCGACGGTCGCGCGAAGCGGGCCGGCGCACGCGCGAAGCGTCCGTGCGTGTTGGTCGCCGATCCCAAGCCAAAGAGAGAGCGCCTCCGACCCTTTTCTCCCAAGTGACCTCGCCGTTCGGTGGCGTTAGCATCGCGACACCAGCGCCATCTCTCGCAACGCGCTGCAACCACCGCCGGGCTTAGCCACGCAGAGAATCCGGACTACAGGAGACATGCAGGGAAAACAACATCAGGGGACATCAGGGGACTCTCCCACAGAGAGTCGCGCATCCCCACATTGTTCAAGCTTCCAATTTCGCCATTATAGGTCCAGCTTGCTACTAACCGTAAAATATAAACTGTAAAGTGCACATACCAGGAGAGCGTTCTCGAGAAGGGAAAGAGAAAAACCAACGAGTTCATCAGTACGGCTTCTTCTAACAATAACACTGTTGTTGTTAATACGTATGCCGTCACTGTTGCTTAAAAGGGCCCTGAACTACTTTTATTGCGATAGCAATTATATGGACACTTCAACCAGATTTCTGCCGTCGGCGTCGGCATGAGGTTCCGTATATAGTCCAAGGGCGATAAAATCGTTGCCGCGCGCCGTATGCGCGAGCGAAAGCCCACGGGGGACGCCGTGCGCTATCACAGACAGCGAACGCACAGCGGAAAGCAAACGCGACCGTCGCGCGAAAGGCCGTGGGGGTATGGGAGGTAGGGAAGCGAGGCGACGCTGTGCTCCGGCACCAAAGGCGTATCTTGCTACCGGGCGTAAGGGGAACTTGCCACTCAATCTCCTACGCAAAAGCAAGAAAGCGGGAAGGCAGCGCGGGAGGGAGGGGGGGGGGGCGCAGCTTCTACTCTGCCAACAACTGTGCTCGTACTTTTCCCGCGGCTGTGGCGGTCGCCCGCAACGTCTGTTATCTCCACACGGCTCTGACCTTTGTATGTGCCTGTGCATTTGCCGCTCAGTTTCCGTTGCAGCGATAGACTGCACGAACCTTCGCCCACTGCGGCGGCTGCGCTTGCTGCCAGCGTTTTGACAGTCGTTGTCTGCGGTCATTCAGTGTGATCTATTCATGTTTGCTTGTGCGCGCTGACACCACGCTTGTTAATTCAGTTAGTAAGCGAATATGTCCAAGTTTATGCAGCCGATGAAACTACTATCCCTACTCCGAATAGCTCTCTACTAATTTGATATCGCAATTGATGCTTCAGCTTTCGGGCAAAACTGCGACATTTTTTTATCCAAGTCGAAAAATGCAATTGAAGTTAATCTAGACTATTCGAGAAATATTTTACAGCAAAAAATACTTCAATGCGTTCAACAGAAGCAGAGGTACTGGCAATAAAAAATGATGTTTGATCTCCTTTGCGGTGCCTCCCACACCTGCCTTGCACTGCAAAGCGTACGGCAGAGCGCTTTTGTTCCGTGGATATGTTTGGCGCCTCCAAGCAGATTACAACACTCTTTCTTTTTTCAAATCTTTCTCAGCGAAAGACACTGCGCCACGTGTGACTGCATAAGACTGTTGTGGTATTTAGCAGAAACTGTCCTTATTTATTGTTAGGAAACATCAATCCCCTCATCTGCATTTATTAAAAAAGAAAAAGCTGAAAATTGAGCAAGATGTCAATCGTTAGTTTTTCTTTGCTAGAGAGTAGAAGTTTGGTGTTTTAATTTGTGCAATACAATGTGAATGTGCACTCTCTGACACCGCAGATGATATTCGCTCGCCACATTTCTTGCACTGGAAGCAATACAAATGTAACTGACTTGACTATACTGCTGTCAAGGCATGGAAGCACCCCATGCAGCTAAAGAAATTCTCGCTAATTAACTCTGTAAGTGATATGTACATGAAAACTTCACCGCATCTGCACAATCAATTCCTAAACTGCACATTGCAAAGAAAATTGTCTTCATTCTTGTCAAGGTGCCTCGGCTGCTTTCGATTCAGTCATTTTTGAAAGAGCAATTGCTAAAATTGAGGCCATGCGTGAAATTTATCCTAGCAGAGTGCTTCGAGCGAGTGTTCAAAGGAAAAAAAAAAGGGATCCAGCATGCAACCGCGGTTCGTGTGGTTGAAATTTCAACGCTTGCATCTGTGCTGCATCCTCAAGGCCAATTCTTCAATCCACTGCTATAAGGGACAACCACAGTTCTTGCAGTCTACCGGAAGAATGCAAATGGAGACTCGTCTCAATGATTCTGGTTTAGCAGGACCACAGTTGTTGCACAGACGATTGAGTCCCTGAGCAAATACACACAGGAGGTCACTTATGCACAATAGTTCTCAGCCGTCGAGTAAGCATGTTTCATCTTAGAATAAATTTGCTGTCTCAATTTAGACAAAGTAATTCTTTGTTTGACCCATCTCAACATGTGTGGATTCCATGACAACAATGTGTGGTGCTGCAGTATTTCCCTTAGCCGTTTGAACGAGAACTGCAATCTATTAAATGCATCTGGCATATTCTCCATTTCATTACTTTACCGGCATCGTGCACCAGATGTTATTGTACACAGCAAAACCTCGTTGTCACGTAGTTGGCTTGGAACATGGATCAGGTACGCACTAAGTGATATTTAATTAACAGACAATGGCAAATGAGCGGCTGTAGACTTACCAGCACAAAAAATGTTCTAATTCTCACTCAAACACACACGCAGACAAGCTTCACTTGCTGCCGTGGCAGCCTTACAGCAAAGACGGCGTCCTCAAACTTTCTCCATGACGGTCAACGCACTAGCCACGTCTGATACGGAAGGGCCATCATCCACGTCGTCATGGATGACGATGTGGCCAGAAGCTATGGGAGTAGGAAACACGTGACTAAAAGTGGCGATGGCAGTGCAGGAAAGGTTCACTATCTATGGTCTGTGCACACAAGATTTCGCCAATTCCATGCTTCTACAGACATGAACAGCCTTGTCTTGTGGGGAGCACACGCTGCCACCTTCTCCCGCGGGCGCTAACCCATCGCTTGTGAATGGAGCGCACGCGGCGGTAGCCGGGCGGACATCTCGTGCGCGCACAACACGCACCGCGGGAGCCAGGCGGACACGGGAGAAATGCACTTTGCCCTCTCCCGGTTCTCGCTCGCCTCTCGCGACGCACGCGGGAAGAGGGAAAGTATCCGGTGGGCGACGAGGACACTCCCCTCGCGGAAAGGTAAAAAGATATAAAAGAGCGCGACCGAGAGACCCCCGGCCTCTCTGACCTCGCTTGACCTACCTGCCGATACGGATTTACCTGCTGAAACCCGTGAGTGTTTGCAAATGTTTGCGTGACTATTACATGCGACGAGGCAAGCCTATTTTATTACTTATTATACAGAGCGGACTTCCCTCTGCAAGTGTGTTTTATTGCCAACAGCAATAAACGTTGATGAGTTGACTCGCTTGTTGCCTTATTCGCCCGAACCCTACGTAGCTGCGATTACACGCGCTACGGGTTGGGGAAGACCCCCCATAGTCTAGAACGGGGGCTTCTCCCTGGAGCCAGCCAGCAACGTCTAACGGTAGTTTCTGGGCCCAAACATTTCCAGCACCTAGCGTTAGACGTCGGACCCAGCAGCTATCGTTAGACGTGGCTGGCTGGCTCCGGAGAGTCCCGGAAGCCCCCGTTCTAGACAAGGCTTCTCATGTCTGTACATGCCAAAAAATTTGGAGGATGCTTAAGCTTCGCCTTTAAGAGCAGAACACGACAGCGTTATGGGGACTTGCTCTTATTGCAACGCGCGGCTGTAGGTCTGGTATACATGCTGGAAAAAGCATTTGTGTTTGAGTTTCCTCATAGCAGAATTAGGTTTTCTCATACATTCAAATTACAATCCGAAGCCGATCGGTGAACAATCCGACGGCGAATCTGACACCGAATGGTAAAGTCGTACTTTACCATTTTCCTGACGGATTCACTGTGAGAAATTCAATTTTTGTTCACCAAAACCTTGCACCACGTGGAGGGCTGGCGTGGTCGGGGATGATTTTCTCCGCCACCCGCATCGCACGCCGGTTGCCGACGCCGGATTTTCTGCGACACGGGGCCCTTAACGCTATCGTGTGAAAATGAAGTAAATGCTATGCACTAACCATTCGGGATGCATTAAGTGACTACGGCTAGCGGAATTACTGATAAGCGGGTACGTATCAACCAGGTTTTACTGTAGTATCGTAAATGGTGCATATTTATCAGATTTTGTAAACAAGCCTTTGGTTGCCAAACAGACTGCACAAAACTTTTAATTTCTCTCTCTATCCTTTTTATTCTACAAATTGTGAGTATTCGATATTGTAAGCACTATTAACGTACTTTGTCGTTTTCATTTTGTGGGGATCGAGGTGCCTTCCCGCGCCTCGTCCCTCGGCTCGAGCGTGGCGCTTAGCTCGATCCCCGGGAACCGCCGCCGTAACGGCAACATGGCGGACATGGCGAGCGCGCCGGACTTACTTTCCCGCGCAAACCGTGCTTCTCCCCCCCGGGATTGGACTTGCCCCGCGAGACACGTCACCGGGACGCGCCCTGATTGGCCTCCCGCGCGACGGCCCCCGGGCACCCTCTCCACCCGAGCTCTCGTCCGCTGAGCGCTTCCTCGCCGCAGGAGAGAGGCTCACAGGCTCGCAACGAGGTGGTTACATGAGACCTTTGTTCTCGCGACTCCTCGTTATCGCGCTTGGCGGACCGCTACCCGGTTAGCCCTAGCGCAGCGGGCGCGCGTACTCGATCGGTCTTGAGGCGAGCCTTGGCCCGTAAGCGCCGTGACTGTAGCATTGAGCTGTACCTTGGGTGAATAAACCCGTGTTTGTTGGCGATCTGACTCCGGAGCCTTCTCTGCGCCGTGTCGGAGAGTCGACGAACCCTGCCGTAGCGCCTTTGTGCGTTGCGGAGTGGAGGAGCGTCGTGCCCTTTCCTGACCGTCGCTCGTAGGGTAAGCCTTGTGCAAACCCATCTCCACAATTTGTACATAGCCATCATCATCTTCCTTGTTCTTCTACTTATTGGCGCATGAGCTGGGGCGTTTCCTGTTTGGAATAAAAAGCGCTTGACAGCTTGGTCGGGCTCGGTCTTATAAAGTGGTGGAGGTGCTTTATAAAGAGGTGGAGGTGGAGGTATACTTATTTCGATATTTGACTGTCATTTTTCTTGAATATTTATATTCAATTGATTAGAAAATTTGACTATTCAAATGCCCCTATAAATTTTTTACTGCAGCCATGTGCCCATTCCCTGCCCTGAATGACAAAACATGCGCATGCGCCTTGTGAACAAGTCACTAGCACTATGCAGCATGTCGCCGCCATTGCCGTGATCACAATAATCAGCATTAGCCTATTTTTATGTCCACTGTAGAACGAAGGCCTCCCCCAGTGATATTCAAATACCCCTGTCTTGCACTAACTGATTCCAACTTGCACTTGCAAATTTCTTATTTCCCTACCCAACTAATTTTCTGTCGTCGTCGACTGTGCTTCCCTTCTCTTGGTACCCATTCTATAACTCTAATGTTTTGCCAGCTATTTGCCCTACGCATACCTTAGCCTACCCAGCTGCATTTTTTTTCTCTTAATGTCAACTAGAATATCAGCTATCCCCGTTTGCTTTCTGATCAACACTTCCTGCATTAGGCTTAAGACTTTTGATTCCAACACTCTTTGCACGATCCTTGACTTGTTCTGAAGCTTCTTTCTAGCAAGATAAAGTTTACTGTGCCAAACCGTTTCACGAACCAGTTCAGTGTTCTGAATTTATCAGTTCAACACCCTGCTTACAACAAAGACGAAAGGCTGACTCTACCAGTTCCAGAGGTACCTGATGGTTCCTAGCTGCACAAGATAGAGCCTCAAACTTTCCATGACAAGCGCCCAATGGGTGAGCAACTACAGTGCAACCTGGATATAACGAACTTCAATATAACAAAATTCTCTACAAAACGAAGTATTTATCTTTTTACAAGGGTATTTAAATACAGAATTGTAGATTTTCAATCAATTATCGAATCATACCCGCATTGGATATGCAGGTATGAGCCACGGGCAAGAAATAAATAAAGGAAAAAAAGAAAGAGCAGGTGCGGGGAAAGCTGCGCCGGTGCCGGATCACGTGACACGCGCGACCATCATGGTTTCTTGGTGTGTCGCAGCAAGGGAAAGGGAAGGAAAGGGGGTTGGCTCCAACAGGTCGCCTCAGATCAGTTTCGGCAGCTGGATGGGACGGACTCGCGTTCCGCAAAGGAGCAGGCTGCGTTTGAGCAATGGCGCCGCCAACTCGCTTGGGAAAGGGCCCGTCATCAACGTGCCACTTCTAGCATGAGGGTTTCCAAAGCCCAGGCCAAACGTCAGCGACAGCGTCGTCTTGCCCCTTTTCAGAGACCTTCCCCTGTCGAAATTCAAATTCAAAGTAAAAATCCAAAGCCCTTTCCCCATCGAGGAAATGGGGGTAACCCCATTTCCTCGACAGGGGAAGGGCTCTGAATTTTTTTTTGTGATTTCTGCAAAATTTTTAACTACCTTGGCTGATACAGCAATATTTTTAGAGCACTTCTGTTTAGTTTTCAATGAAGATATTTAAGAATCAGATAGAAAAATGGTTATAGAAACTGAAAATGTCATTTCAAAAAAATGTGTTTCTTGGCCATTTTTCGCAATGCGAAAACTGCGTCCCCCCTTTAAGGAAGGCAAGCTGGGCAGCTATGCCCCATGAGCTGCTGAACTTATTAAGAAAATGAAAAAAATACACTTTTTGTAAAATTCCTAAAGTTGTTTGCAGCTTAACTGAAAGTCGTCACAGGCCTCTGGCGTTTATCACAGACAGGTTGACAGAAAGCTATCCGCCACTTACCCGACCTTTTCATAACAGCCAAGACAGCTCACCTTGTAGACCAGAGAAGCCTCGTACAGCTGACGGAGAAGACGTGCCACGAGCCTCACAGTGTCATCCGCACCACCTTGAACCCTGCCACAATTAAAGAAAGAGCCACTCTGATGAGGCAAGCCACACAACTGGACTGCAGAATGAAAGGCACCAAACCAATGTTGCTAAAGCTACAGCAGGATTAGGCAGGGTGTTGAACTGGAATTTTGGCCATAATAAACATTTTTAGAAAGTGCTTAAACTTTCAACCAAACCTGAACTCAGTGCACACTGTAGTTAAACGATAAATTCTCCACAATATTGCCACGGGAATGCTTTACTTCTTTAGCACTCCGCTGGCAGACAACTCATAAAATGTGAGAATGAGTGCAGACACCAGGTAACTATGGCCATGCCAGCTAAGCCCTGTGGACTATATTTCTGGGGAATCATGCATGGTTCATCTGAAAACATGTGTCGCAATAACCATAGACACATAGAGCCGAAAGAGAACACCAACAACATTCCCAGTGTCACATATGATCCTTCTTGGAATGCCTCACACCATGCCATGGTTGAAGGAAGTCTACTAACACAATCCTGGGCCAGTATTTTGTAGAGATGCCTTTCCGGTAATAACGCCTTTTCGCACTTATTGCGCTTTGTCAGTGGTCAGAGCGACAGTTCGCTCGCATTATCAACGGGATCAGCCGGCCGTGAGTGGTGGATGATAAGACTAGTATAGAATAAGCCATAAGGCATCGCTATAAAATCGCAGCCCTGGAGGCACTCGTCGAACAGCTCCACCCAAGCTTAACAAGAGATCGTAATTGCTCACAGCATTAAAGATCACTGTAAAGAAGTTGTTCACCGTATTTCCCGGTCTATAAATCGCACCCTTGTATAAGTCGCCAACCCCTTAGACCAAATGTATATAAGATGCATCTGTTCATTCGGTAAGCGATTTATAAAAATTAAAGTGACGTTTCACTTTGCGAACATGGATCACGCACAAGCGTGTGGGTGCCATTCCTACATAATTGCGATGGCAATGATATGGACACTCAAGGCGCATTTCTGCCACCGTGGTCGCCTCGATTTTCCGTATTAAGTCTGAGGGTGATAACATCATGCCTGTGCGCCACATGGTGTATGTGCGAGTGAAAGTGTGCGACGGTGAGCTGAATTGTGCACAAGGGAGGAAAAGCGGGAAGGCAGCGCGGGAGAGGCTTGAACTGTGGTAGCAATTGCGTACTTTGCGCAGCGGCACGCGCCGTATCTTGAAAGCGATTCGCTGATGCGACGACTTCAGGCTCGGTCAACTCACGGTCGGCCTGCAAGCGCTGCTGCTCCGTTCTTCTCGCACGTACGGCGCTCAGCATCATGGGAAGAACCAAATAACTCCACAGTGCACACAACCCGTAGCACCTGCCAGAGGAGTTCAAACCAGCGCGCTTCGTGTGGCCATCCAATCCGATTCTGATGACAGTTCTTCCGGAAAAAAAAAAATTTATATAAGTCGCGCCGTTATATAAGATGCACCGTGTGGGGATGCGCGACTCTCACGCGTCTCCTGTAATCCGGCTTCACCACGTGGCTAAGTGCCAGCGGCAGTCGTGGTGGTTGCGGCGCATTGCGAGAGATGGCGCGAGTGACACGATGCTAACGCCACCGAACGGCGGGGTGACTTGGGAGAAAAAGGTCGAAGGCGCTCTCTTTTTGGGTTGGGATCGGTGAGCGACGCGGACGTCCCGCGCGTGCGCCGATCCACGCTTCGCGAGACGTCTCGCGTGGCTCGGAGCGGGGCACTGGTATGGACGAACACGGATCGTTTGAACGCGCCATCGTTCGCGTGACCGTACACGTGAACGACTAGGGGATGGTGTCATTGCATGGGGCGAACGTATTCGCTCGCTATCGGGTCGCGGTGAGTCGGACTTACTTGATTTGTCGCGCACCCATGTGAATGTTCTATTGGTTGTAATTCGGCTAGTGTGCATTAGTGTATGAAAGGTGCAATAAATGCCCTTTTGATTGTTTGCACTACTGTGTTGTCGTTCCTTTGTCCCAAGAGCATGTGTGAGACCCCACATCTGGCTGCCCAACGTGGACCTCTTGGGGCATCGGACGATAATTTTAAGTTTTGCTCGGTTCGAGATGTTTCAACCGAAGCGTAGTCCTAGCGTGGATTTTGATCGCTGGTCTCGGCGGCGTGCTTTCTTGAGCGAGGCGACGGTTGCTGTAGCGTGTTTGAACTTTTCAACATGCTAAGCCTTTTCGCGAGTGTTTTGTTTAAGTACACTCGTCGGTACGAGAGCCACGTGGTCTGCATCCTGGGAGAGCGAGGCCTAGCGCCCGAGGAGCATTGGCAAGCCTGAAGCGAGTGAGTACGGAAGCCTCGTGGGTGGTCCGAATTTCTTATGTAAATAGCTTCTTCTATTTCTTTGACTTCGGAAGTCGCGGCTCAGGGAGCCGGGTGGCCGCGGGCCATGGGTGTCGCTACGGGCTGACTGGTATTGCGGCCTGGCACCGGGTGCTCCGACACAGTCTGGGACAGTGGGCGCCGTCAACTCGGATGCTGTGTGCACCGAGCGGGGTAGGACCACCTCACAAACATCTCCTCGCGGCTGCTTGTTGTGCCCATTTTGGGTAATGTCTTTGTTTTTTTTTGGATGCCGGTTGTTGTCAGGGTAGCGACGCATTAGGCCTAAGGCTTTATGAAGCCGCCTGTCGTACGTGGGACACAACCTGGTGAACCGTGGTGTTGAGGTTGTCGCACTTTGCTTCCCTCATTCTAGTTAGCCTCGCACGAATGAAAATTACTCGTTCGACTCAAGAAAGCAAGCTTTGTTCACGTGAACTTAGCATCTGAAATGCCGTCCGAAATTTTGCTAGCCGAATTGAACATCGTACCATGTGGGCGATGCGTATGCCGAATTCCCCTCCCTTGCACTACTTTAGTGTTTGTCGAGTGCGTTGAGTGTACGCAGCGTGAGCGGAGTCACCCCTGGTTTGTTGTCACCTGCACATCGTCAGCACTGCTGCCCCGCACTACAATCGAGCTACCCCAGGCGATGCCTGTGGCCAGTTCGGCGCAGCGATTTTGGCAGCCGCCTGTGTCCGGCTCGCTACCCTCGGCGGCTGGAAAAAAAGCCGGCAGTCACCAACGACTACTGCGGCTCTCGTCAGCAGGGCGCGAGCGACGCTTGCTGTTGCCAACTTCTGCATCGCCGTTTCCGGAGTCCTGGGCTGGAGTCGTGCCATCGAATCTGCAGAGGTGGTGCTGTGACCAACGGACGCCAGCGGTGAACCCCAGAGACAATGTCGGCTCACATGTTATGGATAACGTGTGGACATTTCCTCGGCGCGGCCACTAGCTGTCGCATGTACTAACTTTTGTTCTCGACGCGCGCGTTCATAGACCGTGTTACATGTTTCGCCGGAGTATGTGTAGTGATTTAAGGTTGGGGGGATGTGGGGATGCGCGACTCTCACGCGTCTCCTATAATCCGGCTTAGCCATGTGGCTAAGTGCCAGCGACGGTCGTGGTGGTTGCGGCGCATTGCGAGAGATGGCGCGAGTGTCGCGATGCTAACGCCACCGAACGGCGGGGTGACTTGGGAGAAAAAGGTCGAAGGGGCTCTCTTTTTGGGTTGGGATCGGTGAGCGACGCGGACGTCCCGCGCGTGCACCGATCCATGCTTCGCGAGATGTCTCGCGTGGCTCGGAGCGGGGCACCGTTCGCGTGACCGTACACGTGAACGACTAGGGGATGGTGTCATTGCATGGGGCGAACGTATTCGCTCGGTATCGGGTCGCGGTGAGTCGGACTTACTTGATTTGTCGCGCACCCATGTGAATGTTCTATTGGTTGTAATTCGGCTAGTGTGCATTAGTGTATGAAAGGTGCAATAAATGCCCTTTTGATTGCTTGCACTACTGTGTTGTCGTTCCTTTGTCCCAAGAGCATGTGTGAGACCCCACAACCGACAAAAAATTCAGAAAAAAGCCACAACTTATACACCAGAAAATAAGGTAAACTGTTACTTTCCACTGTTACATCGAAATTTCACTATATTGTGAAATAAGTGGCACCAACACCTCAGAAACCGTTGCCTCTGAGTAACAGATCTTCAAAGGTACATAAGCTGGAAGTGATTGTAGAGCCGGAAACACGTCACCATGTTTTAAACATACAGGTGCACAAAAATCACAGCCCGGATGTGAAGACAGCGCTTTCTGCAATGTCGTGCCGTGTCACGACAGTTGCTGTTGCTTATCTTTCCTCGACTCAAGTGCAACATTTACATTCACACAAACGTCCGTGAAAGCCACTCACGGGAGCTTGCGCAGCAGCTGCCTCGTCAGCGTTCGCAGCACAAAGCACTCGGAGCCCCCAAGGCCGGTCGGTCTTGCCAGCGCTAGTGACACCATGGCAACCAGGTGCTTGAGTGCAGCCAGGCGGGGGCCAGCACACTGCTGCAATCCTTCCAGCACCAGTTGCACACCATCCTGGGGGGCATGTTTCACATGGCATTCCAAAAATGTAAAGGAATCCAGAAAAAAAATTTGCATAGCTTACACTAGTGGCGGAAGACTAAAGAAACAGCAGAGCTGATCGGCACCTAGCTGGTCCTGGCCTTTCAGGTTATGCTTTTCCGGAATTCATTGATTACTGATCGATTATCTATTGATTGGCTATCGCAAGGCATTGGCCACGTATTTGGGCTAGGCTAAGCACTACCAAGTTGTCCCCAGCACTTTCCGGAATTTATTGATTATTGATCTATTATCGATTACATATTGGTTGGTCAATAGCGACCACGGTTCCGTCTGCAGCATTTGCCCCTAGTTTTGTTTCGGCTCGGTCCATGCGTTGGCCGCGCGCCTTTCAAAACCGCGTAGTCACCATCCGTGATCGTGCAATTCGCGGCAGTGGTTTCGTCCGCAGCGGTTGTGGTAAGCAGTAGTTTCGTTCTGACTGAGAGCACATTGGCCGTGTGCCTTCAGAACTGTATAGACAGCATCCGTGATAGCGGCATCAATAGCGACCAATGTTTTGTTTGTAGCGGTTGCGGCGAGCAATACTTTCATTTTGACTCAATGCAGTGTGTGCAGTTCTGCTGCAGTGTGTAGGCGATACTGCAGCCCGCACGCTGGCATCAAATCTGCCAGCTACATCGCAATAAGACAGACGATCTGTTGCTGCCGACCAGCTCACTGACAAAAAAACTACCAAGATGTACGCGCAGCAGCAAGAAGTATGTCTCGTAGAAGACAAAGGTTTTACGCCATGGCCGCAATGCAAAAAAAGGCCTTGGGTGCTGCGGCCGCTTATCAATCAGGCGAATTGCAGCCACTTTTGTGCAAAGTAGATGCAGGATTTGCCGATTCAGTCGGTAAATAAAATCATGATTTATGAAGCACTTCTCTCTTGGTACCCTCGATAATTCGACATTTGGCTAAATCTGACATTTTCTTTTCGGTCCCGTGAAATCCAAATTAACGAGGTTTTAATGTAGCAAGTTCTTTTTCCAAATCGTAAGAATGAGATTCCCTGTATCCACTGTACCACACACACACACATACACATATATTGTCACGTGGTAGTGACGGTGAAGAACGTAGTAGCAAAACTGTAAATGACAAAATTAACGCTTTATTGAGCGAACCTATGCCCAGAAAAACAAGAAAAGCTACACTAAAAGCACAACAATAGCGGCGAACACCGTCGGCGATCATTGAAAACTGATCAGCGGGTCAAGCGCGTCGGCTTTTATACATGAGTCATCGAAGGTTCCAGAGTAATCGCTGGCAACCGCCACAGAAAGTACTACACAATTCGCATCGCGCATACAACCACATTACACAAGGTTCGGTGACAACAGGCAGGGGATGCAACCATCGATAACATTCGAGAAACAACTGATATATGCGCTGAGCAATAACATTTGTTAGGCAGTGAAACGCAGTCACCAGAGAAAGATAAACAAGTACACGTGTCAATGCAGACACACACACCAGGTGTTTTTGTT
Organism: Dermacentor silvarum; assembly: GCF_013339745.2. Classification (NCBI taxonomy): domain Eukaryota; kingdom Metazoa; phylum Arthropoda; class Arachnida; order Ixodida; family Ixodidae; genus Dermacentor; species Dermacentor silvarum. The sequence continues at coordinate 172,383,121 of NC_051161.1, read as the reverse complement.
TTTTGTTTAGAAGGCCCAAAAGTTTTTTTGAATCGCCTGTCAGATAGCACAATTCCAGTGGTGCCACTGACGAATTGAGATTTGAAGTAATCTTTGGAGCAGCAAAATCTTAATTTTGAAACACTTTGGAGCACCCAAATACAGATTTCGGAGCTTTTTGTAGCTAATAAATGCCAATTTCTGGACACCTCCTAGGCTATTTCGAACACTTAAATTTGACAAGTGTTGTTCCAGAAAGTATTTGCTTGCTGTAAAACAATGCTGCTCTGCTTCTAAATGCAAAAAAAAGGCCAACCTAAATTTGAATATCCCTTTAATTTAGGTGAAGACACTCCAAATTGAGTGAAACTGCTCAGACATTGCCTTTTACATCTTATGAACGTTTCATCGACAGCTGCCAGCTTAGCCATGTTTTCAGCAAGGCATTAGTCAGAAACACCTGGGCAGACTCAATGTCATCAACGCTCTTCTGAGCCAGGCGAACGTCGATGAGCCCTTCATAATGCTCAAGCATTGCTTTACAAGACACCAGGCATTTTTCAATGGTCTGCGTTTCCTCGTAAAGCTGAAGCCTCTGTTACCAACTGGCCAATTCAGAAATGGCGCCAACCAATTATTTGGACACCAGCAATTCTAACAAGCTCGATTCTTCGGACCGCTTCAAGACACCATCACTGGCATATACATTTAACGTATAAGTACAGCCAAAATTTCGGACACTTTAAGTACGCCAGTCTATAATTCGGACTCCGCCTGTACATCTGCGTGCTAATCTGACCACAGTTTCAAGATATTAATTTTCAACGTGTCCGACGCAATGCTTTGATGTTCCAGTTACTTTTGCACTTCTATGCATAAAACAGCGTTTTCTTAAAAGAAGTAAAAGTTAAAATTGGCCGCATATCTGGTTGCTTCACTGCAAATGACGTCGAAAGACAATAGTCTTCTGCCGCCCCTGATCCGTAGCACCCTCTCTCCCCCCTTCCACCCCTCACGCTGTTCCCCTCCCCTCTTACTCCTCCCATGATGGATGCAATGGAGGTTTTGCTGAATTCAATTCAAATTTCCCACGTTCGCTCTGCTCTCGCGGTATATCTGTTAGGACCTTTTATTACTGTTGGCTTAAAGCCGGCTACAGAGCCGCGGACACTTTTTCTAACGCATTGATTTTTTATTTACTAATGTAAAAACCAGTCCTATGTCAATTCTTAATTAAATGAACGCTGCAGATCACGGTTATGTACATATATTTTGCCTCAAATAGGCATGAGGTTTCCTTTGCACTGTATAATGTTGACGTGTATGACCCTGTGCCACCAGTGCTAGTAGCTTGGTTGGTTTTGACCGGGCGGTTGAATCGAGCAACAGACAGATAGACAAAGTTTTTCGCATTTAGGTAGCCCAAGAGAGACTATCGTCTTTAAAAAATTAAAGTAAAAGTAAATGTTAGACCTTCTAAAAATAAAACACCGGGTATAAATATATATTGCCACCAGGTGACGAGCTGCAGCGAGCGCGAGCCAGTATTCAGGCAAGGAGAGAAGAAGTTTTCGTTTTGGGGTCAGCCATCTTCTTGGCTAGTGCTCGTCTCTGCTTGTGCAGTATTTCTTGCTATAGAGGTCTTCTGTTGCACGTGACAAACTGGTGGAGGTGCTGGGTAGTCCCAGCAAATGTCCTACACACCTCCTGGTAGCCCTGTCCCTGCAGTGACAACACCTGTTCACCGGGCCAGCCAGAGAGTCCGAGGATTGCCCCCAGAGCCTGGACCTCTTCCCAAGACGACATCAGCGACACACCAAAGCGGTATGGGAGGCACTACTACTGCTGCTCACTGTACGCTACAGAAAGTGCCAAAAGTCTTCCATGGTTCCATCCTTGAGGACGTTGAAGACTGGTTGGCTCAGTTCGAACGCGTCGCCGATTTCAATGGGTGGATCGATGCGAACAAGCTGAAGAATGTGTACTTTAGCCTGGAGGATGGCGCTCGTACCTGGTACGAGAACCGCGAACCCTTCTCGTTGTGGAGCGACTTTTGCCGTCATCTGCAGGCAAGTTACGCCAATGCTGATCGCTGTGAACGCGCCGAGCGGGCCATTCAGTCACGCATCCAAATGCCGAACAAAAGCGTGATGATGTACGTTGAGGACATGACGCGCCTCTTTCGTCGAGCTGACCCAGACATGGCAGAAGATAGGAAGCTCCGCCACACAATGCGAGGTGTTAAGGAGCAGCTTTTCGCTGGCCTCGTTCGGAGTCCCCCCGACGACTGTGGCAGAGTTCTTAACGGCAGCCACGACAATGGAAAAAGTGCTTCAGCAGCGTTCAGCAGTGTACGACCGGCAAATCAGCGTCGCGTCATCGATGGATCAGATTGGAGCTGCCGGAGGTAGCATCAACATCGACTCCCTCTGCGACCTCATTCGATCAGTGGTACGCGACGAGCTGCAAAGAATTCACTGCCCGCCTCGACCTACTGCGGGATCTATATCTAGCCTCATCAGGAACGAGGTACAGCCTGCTCTGCAAATCCCGCTTGCCAGTGAGGTCACACCACCTGTGCCGACGGAGCTTCGGCGCGCATCATACGCGGAAGCTGCGAGCCGGTATATTCCTGCTTCTCTGCGCTTCGTGCGCTCCACGCCTCACGATACACTTCCATCAGTGCAACCGATCCAGCACTTGGAGAACCGCCAACCGCTTCAAAGAAAATCGGACGTCTGGCGCACACCGGACAGGCGACCGCTGTGCTATCACTGTGGCGAAGCTGGACATGCATACCGTGAATGCCCGTATCGCCGCCTTGGACTTCAGGGTTTTGCCGTCGACTCTCCAAGGCCAAGATTCGGCGAAAGACCAAGAGCCATTTAAGAATACCTGTCTCAACAGCGCATGCCACTGCCCTGGCTATGGCAGTCACGGTCACCATCGCCGAGACTATTTTCCCCAAATTCCCGGAGCTCTAACGTGGCAGCGCAGGGGCGTTCGCCAAGCCCTAGTTGGGAAAACTAAAGACAGCGACGTTCGAAGGCGAGGCCGCTGATAATCGATGCGAGCAAGGCCTCCCAGCGACGCGACCAGGTACCGGCAGTGATTCGACGACAGCAACTGAACTCGGAAGCTGACTGTCTTTAGATATACCTATGGTGCACGACGGTCACCATGAAGTCAGTGCGTTATTGGAAACAGGGGCTGATTACTCGACCGTGAGCCGAAAACTAGCGACACACCTGAAGAAAGTAGTTACGCCTTAGTACGGAACACAAATTCGTACTGCCGGCGGACATGTGGTCACCCCACTTGGTATATGCACACTCAGAGTTAGCATTCGTGGACGTACGTTTCTCTCCAGTTGCCTTGTACTTCGCGAATGTTCCCGAGACATCATCCTGGGAATCGACTTTCTATGGGAATATGGCGCTATTATCGACCTGCGGGAGCGCACCATGACCTTCTCAACAGAGAGAGCAGCAGACAAAACCGACGACAGCCATCTCGGCACGTTTTGCGTTTATGCCGACGTCGCGTTACCCCCCGCGTTTGAGTGTCCTCGTTGATGTCGTGTGCGACAAGTTAAGTGACGGTGAGGCAGTCGCTGAAGGCAACTTGTCGCTCTTGCTCACACTAAGTATCTGCGCCGCTCGCAGCCTTGTCACGCTTCGTGACGGACATTCTACGGTGCTTGTGACGAATTTTAGTAATGAGTACCGTCACCTTTTTCGTCGCACTGTCATCGCTCTCGCCTACCCCATAACGGAGATTGCTGAATGTTTTACGTCTGCATCACTGGACAATGCTCTTCAATCGACACTGGGAGCCACGACTGCATCACTTGGCAAAGTAGACATTAATTCGGCTCTACCGGAGGAACAACGAATAGCGCTGGATGAATTGCTGCTTCAATTCCAAGAATGTTTCGCCTTGTCCTCAAAGCTGCATCAGACCCCCATCACGAAACACCGAATCATTACGTATACCGACGTCTCGCCCATAAAACAACAGCCTTACCGAAGGTTCGGCCAAAGAACGTGATGCGATACATACGCAAGTCGAAGAGATGCTTCAGGACGATGTTATACAGCCTTCCAAAAGTCCCTGGTCATCGCCGGTCGTCCTCGTGAAGAAGAAGGACGGAACGCTACGTTTCTGCGTTGACTACAGGCGGCTAAATAGCGTGACTAAAAAAAGACGTCTATCCACTGCCCCGCATCGATGATTCACTTGACAGACTGCGACACGCCAAGTATTTTTCATCTATAGATTTGAAAAGCGGATACTGGCAGATTGAAGTTGATGAACGAGATCGCGGGAAAACTGCCTTTGTTACACTGGATGGCCTGTATGAATTCAAAGTGCTCCCTTTCGGCTTGTGTTCTGCACCTGCGACATTCCAAAGAATGATGGACACTGTTCTCCGGTCTGAAGGGGCATACTTGCCTCGTTTATCTCGATGACGTCATCGTATTTTGGCGACCTTTGAGGAACACCTGAATCGTCTGAAGACTGTGCCGAACGCTCTCCGCGCCGCTAACCTCACTCTGAAACCAGAGAAATGCCATTTCGGTTATAAAGAACTTAAGTTTCTCGGCCATGTTGTGAGCGCGGATGGCGTTCGGCCTGACCCTGACAAGACCATCGCCGTAGCCTCGTTTCCTGTTCCCCGTGACAAGAAAGCAGTCCGTCGGTTTCTGGGGCTCTGCGCATACTATCGCCGCTTCATCGCCAATTTTTCTAGGATTGCCGAACCTCTGACTCGCCTCACACAAGAAGATCTACCATTTGTGTGGAATGAAGAGCAGGACACGCCTTTCACTGACCTGCGGGAGCGTTTGCAAACACCACCAGTTCTTGCTCACTTTGACGAGGACGCTGATACTGAAGTCCATACCGACGCCAGCAACGTGGGTCTTGGCGCCCTCCTGGTCCAACACCAAGAGGGCACAGGGCGCGTGATAGCTTACACCAGCTGTACTCTTTCACGTGCAGAAGGAAACTACTCCACCTCAGAGAAAGAGTACCTTGCAGTGGTATGGGCAACCATTAAGTTTCCACCTTACCTCTACGGTCGCCCCTTCAAAGTAGTGACCGACCATCACTCATTGTGACGTGACAATATATTTACACAATCGAAGGCTTTAAAAACGAAGTGCTTGGGGCCTCCAAATCATAGGTTATACAAGTCACTTCGTTGTAAAGGTCGCACATGGAGCATCTCACAAGAGAACCAGGACATAATTATCCATTCGTTATACCAAATCATTTCGTTGTGAAGGCACTCGACACACACACACACACACATGTGGATACTACAACGGCGTTCGCCATTTGTCTTGTCTGCTTTCCTTCTCTTGTGTCTGCACACCTTACCTTCTTTCATGATGGACCCACTAGCTCGTTTCTGTAGTTTGATCCTTGTGTCTTTGATCAATAACCCACTCACCAGATGATTGGTTTTATCAGATGATAATGTTGCAGTCAGCCGCAATCTTCATATCCCTTGTGTGCATGGTCTAGCTGCCTAGCACAATTTCTCCCAATTGCAGCAAGAAACCGATACAAACAGATGGTTGCATGCTTTATTGCTAGTTTTAACAAGCGGCTCTGTAGCCACATTAGTGCATTCTCTTGTGGACCAGGGGCATTGTAATGCAATAAAAACCTTTTCTTGAAGCAAAAATTTGAGAATGAATGAATCACTCAGCTTAGGCAAGCAGATGCTTGCAATATTCAAGCGACAGTGACAAGCTATGCAACAGGCACATTTCGTCACGCTGTCATGTCGTGTAGCAACCACATGAACGCGACATCGCGAAAAGGAATAGCGACAGATTTACATTCTTGTCTGAGTAAATACTATCGCGTGCTCGTAAAGAAATCTCAAACGTACCACAAGGTCAACGGTTAAACACAAATCCAACTTTAGTACGCTATCATCCCCAGAAGAAATCCGTCCCATGGATGAATGTTATGAGCGTCCCCTTTGAAACGGGGTGGTGGGTTGCGGTACGAAGCTCTTATTATTCTTTTGCCTAATATCCTACCTTTATTTTTGAGAAACACGCAAATACAAAGAATTCCAAGCATCAGCCTTTTTGAATCATAAAAGGGAACTCTGTTTCTGTACGTGTCCGTTGTTTGTGGTCTCCCTACTCTTCTGCCACCAAACCCCCAACCGCCTCTTACTAATCTCTACAGCTGACACGTGTGGGTTCTTGGTGTCTCACAGGAGACCAACCACCGCGGGTTCGAGCTTAGCGAGCCACAGGGCCGCGTCAGCCGTCGCCTCCAGCACCGCTCGCGCGCGAGCTCAGGGGCCGCAAGGGGCTACCGAGCGAAGCACGCAAAAACACAGTAAAGCCCTGAGTTGACGGAAACCGTTTACTGAAACCGTCGGCACCAGCACTGCACAAACGCCCGCACGGAGGCGAGCCAAAGGTGTCCCGCACCAGGGCGAAAATACAATAACAGGCGCCTATAGCACGTCGCGGCGAGAGCACAGGCTCAAGCTGGGACACGCCGCTAGGAAAAGTCCCGGCGGCTATGATACTTGCTCTGGCGATAACCAATGGGTCAACTCGCGAGAGCACGGGCAATATCCTTCGGCTTAGGCTTTCGGCAAGTGCGGCTCGGCGAGGTACGACTTAGCGCGAGCACTAATGGCACCGCTCGTCGGCTTAGCGTCGGGAAAGGATCAGCACAAAGTACGCGCTCCCCGCACGGGCAAAGGCACCGTGCGCGAGCTCCAGTCCTAGTCACAAAGGTGTCGGCGGACGAGAGGAAAGCATGAACGTACCGTGTGCTGGTCCCGGAGAGAAGTCCCGAGCCACGCTCCGCCGCTAGCAGCCCAAAACGCGCGGCCGCGTGACGTCAGCGCCCCGCCCTCACCGCAAACCGCTGCGTGCGCAGCGCCACCGCGGGAACCGGTTAGGCGGCGCGGGCGGGGAAGGAGGCCAGCGGGGAACGATGGCGAGGGATGGCAGAACCCGCGCAATGGCACCGGCGCCTCCCTCAATCCCCACACACGTTTACTTAACCCGTGTTATCCCTGAACCCAAGGACTTCAAGTAGGTTAGAGGAGCCTAGACTTGCAGCTAGGCAGATTTCTTCACATTCTAATAAAACATGTTCCATCGTTTCTCTAGCTTTACCGCAGCAAGCACATGCATCTTCGTCCTTGGTGTACCTCGCTTTATAACTATGCGTTCTAAGGCATCCTGATCTCGCTTTAAAAAGTAAGGAGCTTTCCTTCGAGTTATCATAAACTGTTTCCTTTCCTGATTTCGTTTTTTCCTTTGAGGTAGTTACTCATAGCAGGTTTCTTTTCCATTGCCGCCACCCATAACCTTGTCTCAGCCTCCCTCACTATGCATTTGACGTTCTTTGTTGCCGTGTTGCTGGCTATACCGGTCGCATATTTGCTGGTAAGCTTCCCAGTTTTTTTCCTCCACTATGAGACAATGTTTTGCCTGTACAAATACCTGAACAGCCTCTTGCACCCCATCTACTTTCTTCCATTTCCCTCAGTCGTTCTTCAAAATCAACTTTACTCTGAGCCTCCCTTACTTCAAAATTTGTACAGCCCATATCACCCTGCACAGCTTCATTAGTAGTCTTCCCGTGGGCGCCCAACGCGAGGCGTCCCACTGACCTTTGGTTGCCATCAAGTCCCGATTGTACCGCTGACTTCAAGCAAACAACCGCATTTCCAAATGTAAGCCCTGGAACCATGACACCTTTCCACATACCCCGGAGCACCTAGTACCTATTGTATCCCCATAGCGCTCTGTGTTTCATTATGGCTGCATTTCTCTTCCCTTTTGCTGTTATTGTTTTCTCCTGTGTCTCTAGATATCCATCACCTTCGTTTATCCATATACCAAGGTATTTGTATTCTTTTACCTGGGGTATTGCGTGGCTCTGTATCAACACTGTCAGTTCACTGTTTTTTGATGGAATACCGTAAAACCAGAGTCTTAAAGCTAAATTTTAATCCTAAATTCTCACATTCTTCTCCCCAGATATCAGCTAGACGTTGCATGTCACTTTGCTTGTTAACAAGCAACACAATGTCGTCCGCATAAAATAAACCTGGAAGCTGCTGCTCAACTATTGTGCCAGCTTGTTTGTATGAGAGGTTAAACCTGATATTGATTCCTTCTAGCGCCCTTTCCATCCTTACCATGTACATACACCATAAACAGCAGCAGGGATAAAGGGCAACCCTGTCTCAGTCCCTTGTTGATATCAACTTTATCCTCGCTCGTCATCCCTTCCCATTCACCGCAAACGGTATTTTCTCGGTAAATCTGCCTCAATGGCTCTATACAGCCATTGCCTATACCTTCCCCTTCCAGAATATTCCACAAAATGCTGCAATCTACATTGTCATACGCTGTGGGGATGCGCGACTCTCACGCGTCTCCTGTAATCCGGCTTCCCCGCGTGGCTAAACGCCGGCGGCGGTCGAAGTGGTTGCGGCACATTGCGAGAGATGGAGCGAGTGTCGCGATGCTAATGCCACCGAACGGCGGGGTGACTTGGGAGGAAAAGGTCGAAGGCGCTTCCTCTTCGGGTTGGGATCGGTGGGCGATCATTCGAACGCGCCACCGTTCTTGTGACCGTACACGTAAACGACTAGGCAATGGTGTCATAGCATGGGGCAAACATATTCCCTCGCTATCCGGTCGCGGTGAGTCGGACTTCCTTGATTTGTCGCGCGCCCATGTGAATGTTCTATTGGTAGAAATTTGGCTAGCGTGTATTAGTGTATGAAAGGTGCAATAAATGCCCCTTTGTTTGTTTGCACTACTGTGTTGTCGTTCCTTTGTCCAAAGAGCACATGTGAGACCCCACAACGCTACGGTAATGTCTAGACTTCAAGCAAACCGCATTTCCAAATGTAAGCCCTGGAACCATTACCCCTTCCCACATACCCCGGAGCAAACAAAAGCCAGCGTGAAATACTGTGGCGCCATCTGGTGAGCAAAACTTAAAACACGTTCGCAGCTCTTGGCGGCGTCTCAGGCTTAACAGCATCAAAATAAACAACTGATTTCAGTAATAACAAGAGAGCACCGATACTTTGTCCTCAGCTTGAGATGAGACAAAGCGATGGGTGATTTAACTATTTTTTTTTTTTTTTGCTGTCACAACAGAGAGCAAGTTGCAAGAGTGAATTCAGATCAAAGCGGGTGGATCAGGGTGGACTGGTTGCTGCCTTGTACTTGTGCAATCACGCTCGCCCCAGCGAATGTTGCTACGCAGAGTTCCGTGCAACAAGCAATCTTTTCTGGCTGGCCAAAAACCGCCGACATCACAAGCGACAGTGATGGATCACCCTTCGCAATGGCAAACCTTTCGCTCGTCGCCGTCGCTTATCGCCGTCGCTTATCGCCGTCGCTTGTCGTCGTCGCTTGTCGTCGTCGCTTGTCGTCGTCGGTTGTCGATGTCAGTTGTCGATGTCAGTTGTCGATGTCAGTTGTCGCCGTCGCTTGTCGCCGTTGCTTGTCGCCGTTGCTTATCACCGTCGCTTAAAAATCGCGCGCATGCAGTTGCACTGTGAAGCGTGCATCGCTGAGAGAGGATGCTCGACATATATTTTGCCTTCAAAGCAGTACGCAGAAGACCTGAATAGTCAAGCCTGGATCTAATGTCACAAAAAGCCATCAGTGTGCCTTCATTGACTTGTGTCAGTGCAGTTAAGTTTTCGGTTGATAAGTCACTTAGTGATGAAGGCAACTGTTAATGTTAGAAGCCTCACACCTTACCTCACCTCACGCCTGCATTGTAATGATGTAAATAAACAGAACTTGAACAATAACGGAACTTCTCAAAATGCAGCCGCCTTGCAACTATGTCACGAAAGCAATGTGACCAGTACTGCCAGAACACCATGCATTTTGAATAGCATCCTCTGTTAGAATGCATTCTGATAGCGCACCAGCAGTCAGGTCTGCCAGCTATCAGTTTTGACATCCTAAAGCCCACTTTCAATCAAGCGTACTCTACAGGAGGTGCATTACATGAAAATGGTCTAGCCCTGTGGACTCACCCGCTTGCGCAAGAGCACTGCCAGAAGATCACCGCAGCACTTGCGCTCCAGAAGCTGCAGGCACTCCTGCACCTGGCCTTCACCCAAGCACGGAGGGTATTGGTCATCATGGGGCCTGTTGGTTGAAAGAAACAGCTACTGCTTCGCAATGTCTTCTCATTAGACCACTTTTTCAGACACCTTCAGGGAATGGCCTCCCACTCATATACAAAACACAACCAGCCTACCCCACTTCAGATCATCATCATCATCATCAATTAATAACCCTTAAAGGCCCCTTTCGGGGTATTAAATAAGGGGGGGGGGGGGGGCAAAAACAGAAGTACAGAGCAGTCATGATATCAAAAATTGTATGAACGCTAAATATAAAACAAAAAAAAATATATGTATATATATATATATACATATTGCCGCCAGCATACTAAGAATGAAAAGACGCCCGCCGCATCATAGCTGTGTCTCAAAGAATCGCCACACCACAAGCGTCAAGCAGGGCACCGCAAGGCAACGCTGCGCCGCACGTACCCACACCACGTGCTGACAGACCGGTGGCTCGTGCTTGAGGACCGGGTGAATGGCACGCGACAGGAGGTGAAAAAGAAGAGAACGACGTTCGAAGAGGCGATGCTCGCAGGCGTTTTTGTTTAGTGTTGAGTCTCTAGAGTTCACGGGCACAGGTTCGCCCAGAATAAATCAGTTTGATTAGAAATGGTTGTCGTAACTGTTCGTTACATTTCTGGTGGAGGTGCTGGGTATGATTCAAAGCCCCACACACGTCAGGGAAGGTATCCCGGACCCCCGAAGTTTGCAGCCAACGGAATTGACGCCTGTCCACCAGGTGAGCCTCCCGAGTTTGGTCCTCTCACCGAATCACCAAGGGAAGCGACGGCGGTCAGCCTAGGCGCCAGTGCGATGGCTAATCAAGTGACCCCTCCTCACCGTTGTCGTAGACTCACTCAAGACGCCAGAATCATTCCACGGAGACACATTCGAGGATGGGCTTCTTCGATTTTCGGAGTTCTGGCACCCTTCTGGCAGCCCGCTGGCAGCCAGACGGCAGCCACCTAGTTCCGGTTATGATAGGAAGTCACGTGAGCTGGGATCCCAAGACAACCCGGAGCTGACCGAAGTTCGCAAAATCGAATGCCGGGACAGCGCTGGCCGCGGGATAAATGTAAACAAGCTACCAACATGGCAGCCACCGGCGTCGGCGGCGCGCGCGTGGCGTAGTCGGCCCATTTCTGCGTTGCCACCGTGAAAATATACAGCTGTGTTCACGTGACTTTCACGAGATTTCACGAGATTTCACGTGACTGGGCATCTCAATTTGCACAGCGTAACAAACGGCCTGCGACGAGTCCGATGCCAAGACACAAAATCGCACGTAAATAATCGCGAAAAAGCGATCGCTCGAGGATGCCTCGAGGAGGTCGGCCACCGGCGACATTTGGAGTCATTTGACAAGACACGAAAAAGCGGGTACGTCATTACGCGTAAAATTTCGTGCCGATCGACATGCTTAAATTCGATTTCAGAAAGTTTGTTTCGGTTGATAGTGCTCCTTTCAATTCTGCTCCTGTGCTGAAGGAGCTGGAGCTGCGGCTGGCGCATGAAAATGCACGCCACCTGTGACCATCGAAAAGCTTTATCATGAGAGCAATAATTAACCTAATATACGTGTGGCCACTACTCATCTCAATCAGTGCATTCCTTTAACATCAACGGCGGTTTCGAGCTGCCACCCAAGCATACGACGAGCGAACGTGGGCTAGCTGCGACGCCTTCGCTATATAACTGCAGAAAAAATATATCGCCGCATATACGGGAGCGATGTGAAAAGGGATACCACTAGAGAAAGCTGAACCGAAAAGGAACCGCGATGTGTGGGAATTGAGCGTCTACAACTTCGCGAGAAACTTGCGCGGAGCACGATGAAAATACCATGCAAGCATAATCGACAGCGCCGGTGACAGCGCCGTGCGCGCTGTTTACGGCGGTAAAGAAGGATTCATGGCATACACACACACAAAAGAAAGCTTCGCCGCCGCTCGTATGGCACCGCCTCGCAAGGCGGAATGGTGCGTTAGAACCCTAGTAAGATAACGCTAGAAGCAACGCAATCAGCGATCCACGCACCGCGCCGACGAGTACGGGAGACGAAGTCCAAAACCACAACAGCCGGGGCGGCGCGCGCTAGCGTTCGACGCAAGCCAGGAGCGAGGGAAAAGTCCTCAAGCGCCCGCGCTGCAATCGTCGAGTCCCCACAAAGATGGCGGCAAGCGCTCATCGACTCTTTTTGTCGTCTGCTAGCCAGAGAACTTCCAGAGAGCAGCCAGAACAAAATCGTCCTGGCAGGTTCTGGCAGCCCGCGGGTAGCCAGAACTGTCCAGCCCGAGTAAAACGAACGCGCGGCGGAAGTGCGTCACGCGGTGGGCGGAGCAACCCGAGAAAAACGAACGCGCTCTGGCTGGCTCTGGCAGCCCGCGGGTAGCCAGAAGTGGAAAATCGAAGAAGCCCGATGCCGAGGACTGGCTCGAAAACTTCGAGCATGTCGTCAGATGCAACGGCTGGGACGCAACGAGGAAACTCCAGTATGTGTACTTCACGCTGGAGGAATCTGCACACACGTGGTAAACCACGAAGCGTCGTTTTCATTGTGGTATGACTTCCGACAAGAGCTGCTCGCTACTTACCCGAGCACGGACCACACAGAGAGGGCAGAGGCTGCTCTTCAGGTGAGAAACCAACGAAATAATGAAAGTGTGACCATGTACATTGAAGACATGTCCCACCTCTTCCGCCGAGCCGAGCCAAACATAGCTGAGGACAAGAAATTACGGCACCTAATGCGCGGTGTTAAACAGGAGCTATTTGCAGGCCTGGTACGTAATCTGCCCCGCACTGTAGCCGAATTCCGATCAGAAGCGACCACGATGGAGAAGACGCTGCAGCAGCGTGCAAGGCAGTACAACAGAGATGCAAGCGTTGCATCATTTGAAGTTGGGTCAGGAGCCCTCCCCAACATCGACGCCCTACGTGAAATGGTGAGGTCTGTCGTTAGGGAAGAGCTGCAGAAATTGAAGCTAGTTCAAAGCCCTCCTAAGGTGTCATCACTTGCAGATATCGTACGTGAAGAAGTGTGACAAGTAATTTGTGAACCAGAGCCTCAGGTACAGCCCCTAGCACAACCAGAGCGTCAGCCACGGATATCATACGCCCAAGCTTTACGGCAGGACATTGGACGCGCTGACTCTGCCCGAACTACCGCTACGCCCCAGATGCTTCCTCGCAGTATGCCACCCATGTCTGAAGGAAGACCATGTAAAAGCGATGTATGGCGTACTGCAGACCGGCGTCCCCTCTGCTACCACTGTGGCGAGGCTGGTCACCTGTATCGGGAATGTCAGTATCGCCGAGTGGGACTCTGTGGCTTCTGCGTGAATGTGCCTTGCCCTCGAAACGGTCAGCGCCCTTACGGGATAGAAGCATTTTTATCTACGTGCCGAAACATTCCGTACCCCCAGCAACATGAGCCTCAATCGGCAACGCCTATGCGTTATCTGTCACCGAGTCCGCGTCCGTCCTCCATGTCACCGAGCTGTCGCTCACTAAGTCCGAGATGGGAAAACTAGAGCCAGCAACCTGTGGAGGCAAGGCCGCTGACGCCCAGAAAACCGAAGGCCCTCCATTGCTAACCCGACGAGACGACGGAAGTGACGCAGCGACGAACAAATGCAGTGATGGCGACGCTACTTCTGAGTTGCGTGTCATCATCGACGACTTCTAAGTGACCACGTTGACAGACACTGGTGCTGACTATTCAGTTATTAGTAGTGTACTCACCAGAAAATTTAAAAAGGTATTGACCCATTGGACCGGATCTCCGATACTTACAGCCGGGGGACACTTAGTCCAGCCTGTAGGAATGTGCACAGCAAGGATTGGAATTAGTGGATTTATGTACGTCAGCAGCTTTACTGTTCTTCCCGAGTGCTCCCGTGATCTGATCCTGGGCATGGACTTTTTGCAAGCAAATGGCGCAATAATCGACTTGCAAGAATCCCGCGTGTTGTTTTCTACGGAAAATGCTGTTGCTATTTCTGATGTGGAACAGCCACATGTTGCCTCTCTGCGTATTGTGGGTGACCACGTGACGGTGGCAAGGTGCAGTGTGACTGTCATTGTAAGGAGCGTCACATTTCGAGACTATGGGGGACTTGTAGACGGAAATATCAGGATGCTACTGGAAAAGCAAATATGTGTGGCAAGGGGCCTTGTCCACCTGCAAAACGGATGTGCGGCTGTCCTCTTGACTAACTTTGGCAATGAGGCACAACACGTGGCGAAGGGAACAGCATCTCGTCACGGCTATGAACAAGTTTCGGATATATCGACCCACGATACACCATCACCAGCATCTGGGACTTTAGACAGTGTCCTCGCATCTATCAATATCGACCAAGAGCTGTCATCACCACAAAGACATACGATTGTGAGCTTGGTCAAAGAGTTCGCCGAATGCTTCTCTACTTCATTGAAAGTCCATCACACTCCCGTTGCAAAGCACCGCTTTATAGTCGAACAACCCATAAGACCAGTGCACCAACACGTGTACCGAGTGGCTCCAAAAGAAAGGGAAGCGATAAGAAGTCAAGCACAGGAAATGCTCAAGGACGACGTAATACAGCCATCCAATAGCCCGTGGGCATCTCTGGTACTTCTGGTGAAAAAGAAGGATAACACCCTACGTTTTTGTGTAGACTACAGAAAACTCAACCTCGTCACGAAGCGGGATGTTTATTCACTCCCAAGCATCGACGACACCTTGGACAACTAAGCGATGCTCACTTCTCTTCTTTGGATCTTAAAAGTGGGTACTGGCAGATAGAAGTGGACGAGCGAGAGCGCGAAAAAACTGCATTTGTAACGCCGGATGGTTTATATGAGTTTAAGGTACTTCCATTTGGTCTGTGTTCTGCGCCTGCCACCTTGGGGCGGATGATGGACACTGTTCTTTCCGGACTGAAATGGCAATCGTGCCTCGTTTACCTTGATGATGTGGTGGTCTTCTCCACTACATTCGAGCAGCATGTGCAGCGACTGAGGGCAGTTCTGGATGCCACTCACACGGCGGGATTGACCATAAAACCCGAAAAATGTCACTTCGGTTTTTGCGAGCTCCACTTTCTCAAACACATTCTCAGTGCTCAAGGCGTCCGCCCAGATCCTGAGAAGATCACGGCAGTAGAAAAGTTTCCGAAGCCAAGAGATAAGAAAGCTATCAGGCGTTTCCTGGGACTGTGTGCCTACTACAGGCATTTCGTAGAAAACTTTTCTAAAATTGCCGAACCACTCACGCGGCTTACAAAAGAAGATGTCCCTTTCGTGTGGCAGAAAGAACAAGAAGACGCCTTCTCTGAACTATGATGACGTTTGCAGAGTCCTCCCATACTTGCCCATTTTGATGAAGATGCTGAAACAGACATCCACACCGACGCAAGTAACGTTGGTCTCGGCGCCATATTTATTCAGTGGCAGAATGGAGAAGAAAAAGTCACTGCGTACGAAAGCCGTACTCTATCGAAAGCTGAGACAAATTACTCAGCTATAGAAAAGGAATGCCTAGCGGTTATATGGGCCATCAGCAAGTTCCAGCCATACTTGTATGGCAGGCCGTTTCGAGCCATCAGCGACCATCATTCATTGTGCTCGCTGGCGAACCTCAAGGACCCTTCTGGAAGACTCGCTAGGTGGAGCTTGCTTCTACAGGAATATGACATCACGGTAGTTTACAAGTCCGGTCTCAAGCACAATGATGCTGATTGCTCATAACGTGCGCCGATCGAATCTACCGCTGCTGAATACGAGCAAGATTTCCCATTTCTTGGGGCTGTGAACACGTCGGAAATGGCTCATCATCAGCGTTCTGACCCGGAATTACTCCTGCTCATCCAGCATCTGGAGGGTCGGCAAGTGAAATTTCCTCAAGTTTTTGTCCGCGGATTGTGTTCGTATGTCCTCAAGAACAGCGTTCTCTACAAAAGCAACATCGAGCCCAGTGGTGAGACATTTCTACTTCTCGTACCATCATCACTACGAGCTGTGGGGATGCGCGACTCTCGCGCGTCTCCTGTGGTCCGGCTTCACCGTGCGGCTGGGCGCCGGAGGCGGTCGTAGTGGTTGCGGTGCGTTGCGAGAGATGGCGCGAGTGTCGCGATGCTAACGCCACCGAACGGCGGGGTGACTTAGGAGAAAAAGGTTGAAGGCGCTCTCTCTTTGGGTTGGGATCGGTGAGCGACGCGAACGTCCCGCACGTGCGCCGATCCACGCTTCGCGAGACGTCTCGCGTGGCTCGGAGCGGGGCACCGGTATGGACGAACACGGATCGTTCGAACACGATACCGTTCGCGTGACCGTAGACGTGAACGACTAGGCGATGGTGTCACAGCATGGGGCGAACATATTTGCTCGCTATTGGGTCGCGGTGAGTTGGACATCCTTGATTTGTCGCGTGCCCATGTGAATGCTCTATTGGTTGCAATTCGGCTAGTGTGTATCAGTGTATGAAAGGTGCAATAAATGCCCTTTTGATTGTTTGCACTACTGTGTTGTCGTTCCTTTGTCCCAAGAGCATGTGTGAGACCCCACAGAGCTGAGATCTTAGAAGCTTGCCATAAAGACCCTTCAGCTGGTCACTTGGGCGTTAGTAGGACTGTGGCAAGAATCCGCCAAAAATATTACTCGACGAAGTTGATGAATTCAGTGCAGCACTATGTAAAATCGTGCCGAGATTGTCAAAGGCGCAAAACACTGCCACTCAAACCGGCAGGCCTTCTGCAACCGATACAGCCACCAGCAGTACCATTTGAACAGATAGGAGTGGATTTACTTGGGCCATTTCCCATTTTGTCCTCAGGAAAGCGATGGATTGCGGTAGCAACCGATTACCTCACCCGGTATGCCGAGACTTCTTCTATCACAAAAGCAACTGTCATTGAAGTGGCTCAGTTTTTCATCACACACACCGTATTGCGACATGGCGCGCCTAAGGTTGTCATAACAGACAAGGGAACAGCTGTTATGGCCCGTTTGATGCAGTCTGTTATGAAACTAATGCATACTGATCATAGGAAAACCACAGCATACCATTCACAAACAAATGGCCTGACTGAACGGCTCAATAGAACGCTCGCTGACATAATCTCGATGTACGTGGACATAGAGCATCGAACGTGGGACAGTATTCTACCATACGTTACCTTTGCGTATAATACTGCAGTACAAGAGACGACACATTTTACGCCATTTGAACTTGTTTACGGCCGGAACGTGACAACGACACTGGACGCGATGTTACCCGTGAATAACAGCAGCGAAGACGACCCTGACGTTAGTGAATACATAGAAAGGGCAGAAGAGGCACGGCAGTTGGTGAGGCACCACATCGTACAACAACAATACGCCGACGCAAACCGATACAACCTAAGGCGAAGAGAGGTGCAGTACAACCCCGGAGACAAAGTGTGGGTATGGACGCCTATACGCACGTCCGGTCTTTCGGAAAAGTTACTGCGCCGTTATTTTGGCCCTTATAAAGTACTTCGCCGGCTAAGCCCCTTAAACTACAAGGTAACTCCCGAAGGTCAAGTGTGCTCCACACGACGCAGGACTCGCCCAGAGGTCGTACATGTTGTACGAATGAAGGCTTACTACGAAAGGCATTGAATAACAGAATTAGCACATGTGCCCAAGAATACCACCGGCCGTCCCTGAGCTTTGTTTTTCTACAACTGTCGGCCTGTCTAGGCCTTTTCTACGCATCAGGACGATACTTTTTCGGAGGGGGACTAATGCCGCCAGCATACTGAGAACGAAAAGATGGCCGCCCATCATAGCTGTGTCTCAAAGAACCGCCACAACACAAGCGTCAAGCTGGGCACCGCAAGGCAACGCTGCGCCGCACGTACCCACACCACGTGCTGACAGACCGGCAGCTCGCGCTTGAGGATCGGATAAACGGCACGCGACAGGAGGTGAAAAAGAAGAGAACGACGTTCGAAGAGGCGACGCTCGCAGGCGTTTTTGTTTAGTGTTGAGTCTCTAGAGTTCACGGGCACAGGTTCGCCCAGAATAAATCAGTTTTATTAGAAACGGTTGTCGTAACTGTTAGTTACAATATATATAAATAAATAAAAATAAAGCAATAGTAGTAAGACGTGGCACAGGTGTAAGCAAGGTGATTAGGTTTGATATTGAGCTGTCAGTAACTCCTTGAATTTTGAGCTATCACGCTCAATAACTATTGACTGCGGCAGTTCGTTCCAGTGCTCTATTGTGATGGGCATGAAATATTTATGAAATGCGGTGGTAGTTCCATGAAGACGTTGTACACTAAAGCTGTTGAAAAGTCGACGAGAAGTGCGGTGAGGGTGAGGAGGAAGAAGAAGTGTATTACGCAACTGGGGAAAAATAGTAGTAGAGTTTGTGAAAAAGACACAGTTGTGCAATCGTGCGGCGAGTTGACAAGGACTGGAGATTAAGAGAAGATTTAATGCTACTAATGCTGGTGTTCCAATCGTATTGTGAAGCTATAAATCGCGCAGCCCGATTCTGTACAGATTCTAGTGCGTTAAGTAAGTCTGATGAGGGCTCCAAATTGGTAACGGATATTCGAGTTTAGTGCGGATGAATGTTTCGTAGGCAAGTTTTCGAATAGAAGCGGGTGACATTGATAGGGACCTCTTGATTAAGCCGAGCGATCTAGAACAATCAGCCGCTAGTTGTAAGATGTGGTCAGACCAGGTGAGTTTGTTAGATATTGTGACGCCTAGGTAGTGGTATGTATCTCTGCATGAGAGGACTGATGAATTGAGGGAATAGGGGTAAGTGCTGTTGTTTCGCTGCCGAGAAATGGACATGAAATTACATTTTGAAGTGTTAAGTACCATAAGCCAGCGTGAGCACCAGTTAGTTATTTCGTTGAGGTCATTTTGCAGCGACAAATGATCAATTTCAGAGGTTATGCGCCAGTACAGGACGCAGTCATCTGCAAACAAACGCACTGAGGATGCTATGTTGTTAGGGAGGTCGTTCATAAAAATTATAAACAAAAGGGGACACCAAGGACCGAACCTTGAGGAACACCGGACCTCACCGTTTTGCTAGCCGAGCTACGGTTGTCAATGACTGCGTACTGAGACCTGTTAGTAAGAAAATAATGGATCCATGATAATATTAAAGGGTCAAGACTGAGGCAAGAAAGCTTGGTCAATAGTCAACGATGGGATACACGATCACATGCTTTTGAAAAGTCGAGGTAGATAACGTCTGTTTGGAAGCCGGAATCCAGATTGAGGTGAATGTCTGTGGTGAACTCGAAAAGCTGTGTTTCACATGAAAGACCTCGCTGGAAAACATGCTGATTAGGAAAAAATAACGAGTGGTTATCCAGATGGGAGGCTACGTGGGAGTACATGTTCTAAGAGTTTGCAAGCTATGCATGTCAGAGAGATGGGGTGATAATTCGATGGATCAGAACGGCTGCCAAATTTGTGTATGGGAATGACATGGCTGATCTTCCAGTCTTCGGGAATCGAGCTGGTGGAAATGGATTGATGAAAAATAAATTGTAATAAGGCACTGGAAATTCATTTAGTTCCTTTTATGAGTTTAACAGGTATGTTATCAGGGCCGTGGTGTCGTGGTGTTTTCTTTCTTGTGTCTTCGTTTTTTTTGCGCAGTTTATTAACGTCTAAAAACTTTCTTGTTCTCGAGCCGGTAAACAAGCGAGGAAACCTTCTCTCGCACTTGATACGGCCCGGTCCACTTCGGCGCCAGCGAGGCAGCGAACTGTTTGGTAGCATCGCTGAGAACGTGCTGGCGTTGAAGCGCCCACTTCGTAGTGGACGTTCCGATGCGAGCGATCGTACTGCGCCTTCTGTTGTGCCCATTTTGGGTGATGATTTTTTTTTTTGATGCCGGTTGTTGTCAAAGTAGCGACGCATTAGGCCTAACGCTTTACAAAGCCGCCTGTCGCACGTTGAGGGACACAACCTGGTGGACCGTGGTGTTGAGGTGTCGCACTTTGCTTCCCTCATTCTAGTTAGCCTCGTACCGAATTGAAATTACTCGTTCGATTCAAGAAAGCAAGTTTTGTTCACGTGAACTAAGCATCTGAAATGCCGCCCGGATTTTTTGCTAGCCGAATTTAACGTCGTACCACGTGGGCGCATCATCGCATGCAGAATTCCTCTCCCTTGCACTACTTTAGTGTTTGTCGAGTGCGTTGAGTGTACGCAGTGTAAGCGGAGTCACCCCTGGTTTGCTGTCACCTGCACATCGTCTGCGCTGCTGCCTCGGCCTACGAACGAGCCATCCCTGGCAACGGAGATGCCTGTGGCCAGTTCGGTGCAGCGACTTCGGCGGCCACCTATGTCCGGCTCGCAACGCTCGGCGGCTGGGAAAAGAGCCGGCAGTCACCAACGGCTACTGCAGCTCTCGTCAGCAGGGCGCGTCGGCGCGAGCGACGCTTGCTCGTGCAGACTTCTGCGTCGCCATTTCCGGAGTTGTGGGCTGGAGTCGTGCCGTCGAATCTGCAGACGTGGTGCTGTGACCAACGGACGCCAGCGGTGAACCCCAGAGACAATGTCGGCTCGCATGTTATGGAAAGCGTGTGGACATTTCCTCGGCGCGGCCACTGTCGCATGTACAAACCTTTGTTTGTGACATATTTCGCCGGAGTATGCAGTGATTTAAGGTTGGGGGATGAGGGGATGCGCGACTCTCATGCGTCCCCTGATGTTTTCCCCGCATGGCTCCAGTAATCCGGCTTTGCCACGTAGCTTTACGGCGGTGGAGTTTGTGGGTTCTTGGTGTCTCACAGAAGACCAACCACCGCGGGTTCGAGCTTAGCGAGCCACAGGGCCGCGTCACCCGTCGCCTCCAGCACCCCTCGCGCGCAAGCTCAGAGGCCGCAAGGGGCTACCAAGCGAGGCACGCAAAAACACAGTAAAGCCCTGTGTTGACGGAAACCGTTTACTGAAACAGTCGGCACCAGCACTGCACAAATGCCTGCGCATTGGGGAGCCAAAGGGGTCCCGCACCAGGGCGAAAATACAATAACAGGCGCCTATAGCACGTCGCCGCGAGAGTACAGGCTCAAGCTGGGACACGCCGCTAGGAAAAGTCCCGGCGGCTATGCTACTTGCTTTGGCGATAACCAATGGGTCAACTCGCGAGAGCATGGGCAATATCCTTCGGCTTAGGCTTTCGGCAAGTGCGGCTCGGTGGGGCACGACCTCGCACGACTAATGGCACCGCTCGTCGGCTTACCGTCGGGAAAAAGATCAGCACAAAGTACGCGCTCCCCGCACGGGCAAAGGCACCGTGCGCGAGCTCCAGTCCTAGTCTCAAAAGTGTCGGCAGACGAGAGGAAAGCAAGTACGTACCGTGCGCTGGTCCCAGAGAGAAGTGAGGGCCACGCTCCGCCGCTAGCAGCCGAAACGCGGCCGCCTCGTGACGTCAGCGCCCTGCCCTCAGCGCAACCCACCGCATGCACAGGGCCACCACGGGAACCAGTTACGAGGAGGACGGGGAAAAACCGGGACGGTAGGAAAAGGTAAAGCCCGCGCAATGGCGCCAGCGAAACCCTCAATCCCCACAAGTTGCGGCGTATTATGCGAGATGGCGCTAGTGTTGCGCTGCTAACGCCACCTGACGGCGGGGGGGGTTACGCGGGCGCAAAAGGAAGATTCCTCTTTGGGTTGGGATCGGCGACCAACACGCACAAACGCTTCCCGGGACCGTCTCGCGAGGCTAAGAGCAGGACACCGGTATGGACGAACACGGATCATTCGAAAGCGCTACCGTTCGCGTGACCGTACACGGGAACGACTAGGCAATGGTGTCATAGTGTAGGAATAAACGTGACGGCGGCGAACGAGCCGTGCCGTCGTTCCTACTGAGAAGGCGGCCAGCCAAGCGGAGGCCGCCACGACCAGCGTCTCAAGCTCCTGGAACAACACTGCGCGTGCCGAGCTTGCACTTCGAGCACGCGCTGCGCTTCTTTATTGTTTACTTCCTTGACAGTCGGCGCCAAGGCACCGGTTGGGAGCGCCGACCAAAGCGCCCCGCGTTGCAGCGTCGGTGGGCGCTACAATAGCATGGGACGAATATATTCGCTCGCTATCCGGTCGCGGTGAGTCGGACTTCCTTGATTTGTCGCGCGCCCATGTGAATGTTCTATTGGTAGTAATTCGGCTAGCATGTATTAGTGTATGAAAGGTGCAATAAATGCCCTTTTGATTGTTTGCACTACTGTGTTGTCGTTCCTTTGTCCCAAGAGCACATGTGAGACCCCACATATCGCTGAATGCAAACATTCTAGCTGCATTCCTCGACTGTCGCATAAGCGTGGCGGCTCGGTGCACATGTTTTGCATATGTGCGGGCCTTGAAAATTGTTGGTTTGGTTATAGTGCAGTACCGCTTATAGTGCGGATATTCGTGACTCCGGCGACTTACATTATAAGTGGTCTACACTGTACATTGCTTTCCTCGGAGTTCGGCACGCACCGCGTCAAATACGCTATCGAGCAACACTGGTCTTTCACACCACCACGCGTAGCTGCGCTCAAGCAGCAGTTCACTATTTCACTTCTCCATTGACCTCTCTCTTGCAGGTGCCTGGCTGCGAAACAGCATCACGCTACACGCAGCAATGCAAGAGATCGTGCATACACTTCTCGCACCGCGCAAATTCGATTCGATATTTGGCTTCTTTTTCTTGATGCGATTTGAAATCTACTAATTGGTATTCGCACAGCCCTAATTTTCGACTTACCAGATGGACAGCTTCTGCCCCATCAGAAATGTGGTTGGCTAACCATGTGCTCACCCCGTGGCACTGACAGTGCTTGGACTCTCGTGCGCATCCCGCAATGGGTTCATATAAATGTGTGGGGGCTGGCCTCCAGTCGGGAACCAGAGAAATTGAATCAAAGGCACTCTAGAACACATGAGTAACTGCTGTAAAAGAAGCAGGAGCACTTGGCGTGCCTCAAAATGTGGATGACTGTCTGTGATACCTATTTCTAGATGACTACAAACAAAACATCCATACATGCTACAGTTGGCACTGTTGTGCCTTCATTCTCACCTAGCTGACTCATCTATCCCTCGGCAGCTTAGTGCTACACAGCCCCACAGTGACTATGTCACTAACCAGCTGGGGTCCTATTTGTACAAAGAGTATGGGAAGAAGCCGCGCATCACATTGCAGTGTGCATATCAGGCTGCTGCTCATGTGCCCTTATCGTGCATTCTGGAGCCAACAGCGGTGTTTCATTGGTTTGGGAATGTGCAGCAGAGTTTGCGATATGCATACAATCTGATAACAAACCCCTCTACAGTAAAACCCCGGTGATACGAACCCAGCAAGTACGAATTTCGGTGTGATACAAATTCGTAACATTCCCAGGCCGAAATACATTGCTCGCAATACGAAAAAAATCGGCTGTTCCGAACGTGTTGCCCGCCGCTACGGATCATACGAACGCATGAGCAACAGCGACGGTGGCCGATCTAGCGGGGCCACCGGCATAGACAAGCCGGCACAGCGGGATCTGGGTGGGATCCATAGTCGCCAAGCAACCGACTCCATCACGGAGCTGCGCAATCTCCCATTGGCCCCCACGTCGAGCGAACCGGACCACATCACAGCCTAGCCGATGCTTAGCGAGAAATTAGACGAGGACCAATGCTGCAACGACGACCGCAGCGCAGCCCCGACGGCCAAAACGCTCCCTGCACTCGACTTGCTCAGGCGTTCAGTGGCGTGCCAAAACATTCCCAAGATCACGTGCGCGCACTTATACGCCTTTCAGAAGGCGATCGTTGACGATTTGGACAAGAAGAAAACGTCCCGTTTATACTGTCACCTGTAGTAGTGGGAAGTGGTTTTTCAAGGGACCGCGAAAAAAAGAGAGAGAGAGAGAAAAAAAAAAGCCGCAGTTTCGCCCAAAAGGTGAAGCAACGAAAAAGCAGCAGCAGCAGCGAGCGAATTTACCCTTGCGCTGTCTCTCACTTCAATGCGAACTAAACGTTGAAGGCACAGCGCATACGTAGCTACTGGCACTTGGCGCACTTTGTCAACATTGCAGATAATTTTGACGATAAGGTCCACGCGGGCACGCACTATGCGCACGTCGCAGATAGCTTTCAGGATACAGCTACGGTGGCTAGCGTAATACGGCAGTAACGGCACCCGCGCGGGTGCATCGTATCTGCAACGTGCCAGTCGCTTGTTGCAATGCATTGGTTGCTTGTTGCAATGTACAAGCTGGCTGCACCGATAAATTTACGTGACCGCCACATTCAAACGCAACGTAACATGCCGGTACATTATAGATTGGCGAAATATCACAGGGCACGCCCGGTTATTCGAACACGAAAGCATTTGCGATGGTTAATTCGAACATACCGCGCACCGACAATGCTCTCAGCAGCGCGCCAAATCACATGCCGGCGCCTCCGACCGGCATTGCTCCGACACCGCCAGAGAGCAAAAGCTTAGGCGAGACCCCTCAATGCCGCGCGGAGAAAAAAAAAAAAAAAACGCGGCGTCACGCCAAGGTCGCCGTTTCTGCGTGGCACTGTAACACGCGTGTACGTGCCGACGTCTCAGCCAAAGCTGCGGCTGCAGCGCAGAGGGAAGCAACGGCGGAGGCCCAGTTCGGCCAACGCTCGCTTCAACGGCAGAAACCGAAACTTCAGGAAGCGGGCTAAGCGGCGCCGGGCCTGCGGGAGCGGCGGACGCGCACGGAGACAGTCGAAGGTGAGGGGGCTACGAGGGTGTTGAGAGGAAGGGCGAGGAGCCACCGAAGCGACAGAGTTGCCGAGGCCAAATCTGCTTCCCTGCCGCGCTCCTCCCTCACCTGCGACGGTCCCCGCGTGTGCCCGCCGCCGTGGCGCCTCTTCCTCTTCACTACCACAATCTCTCTCTCTCTCTCGCCGTGCCTGCGCCGCCCGCTCCCGGAAGTTTCGTTTTCTGCCGTTATCGCGAAGCGAGCGCGGGTAGTTTCGTGGCCCTCGCACGATATGTGCTTGCGCGCCGCGATATTTCATAAATCGCACCTTCGTACGTCGTGCTATGGTGCACGAATATTTCAAAAATAAGTCCTTCTTTTAATTCGAACAAATTTTTGGGCCCCTTCGAGTTCGCATTATCGAGGTTCGACTATACATGGAAGTCAATGGGATTTAGGTCGCGACCCCGAAAACGCGACGTATCAGCCGGGAAAACGCAGCAGCGCGGAAGGTAGCAATGCGATTCCACTATTAGAAATATTTTCTGGTAAAAATAGATTCATTTTTCTTGATATTGTGTATGTTTTGATGATATGAATTTCAGGTGATACGAATATCTCACGCGACCCCGCGAGATCCGTATCACCAAGGTTTTACTGTAGCTATCATTGCAACAACCACATTCGCCAAGCTTTAAATACACCAAGTGGGGTCTTGTACAAAAGCAATAACAAGATAGCCCACTAGTGAGAATTCTATTAAAGTACGCTAGGGTCAGGCACCGTGTACTGCTTGTTTGTTTGCAAATCAGCTGCGGGAAGCACGCATTCAGTCCTTGCTGTGCCGCAGGCGCACATGGCCTCCCGTAGACCTGAAGTTCCCTCCATTGTGTTTTTGGGACAGTGGAAATTTGGGCTGGTTGGTTCATGGTCTTCAGTCGTTCTGTCTGTGCTATACAATCCAAGTTTTTGGGACTAGTGGTTTATTTTCAAAAAGAATTCCACATACATTCTCAGGCTTGCACATTTCCTCTGTAGCACTGGCTGAGACATTGCACACTCAATCAAATGTGCACATCCTGTCAGGCAAACCCAACTATTGGCTAATATAGTTAGTGCCACTTTTGCTTATTGCAATGCTACTCAGCAATGGCAGCAATCTTTAGAAACATATGCATCCTCAAGGCGCATAAATAAATTTTTCGATTCATTTCAGGCATTGTGCATTTGGGCTTACAAGCTATCTGCTTGGTAGCTGCCCAAAGAGAAACCAATCAAATTATTGCACAAAGGCACTAGCACAAATATAGTGCAAACTGGTGTCTCCATAGACAATGAATGTCTTCATGTCATGCAATGCATGCATACTCGAGCAGCCTTGTATTTAATGAACTCATCAAGTCTGGAAAAAAAGAGGGCCTTATGGCTTGCAAAAACAGGTGAGCCAGACTTACGTTGCATGAGTGGGAAGGTCACAGGCGAGCTGAAGTACAGACACCAGCACCTCAGGGAGATGGTCCACAAAAACCTGTTCCACAACCTGCACCAAACAACAGTGTTTGCATTCATGTGCAACTACCGTATTTTCCAGTCTATAAGTCGCACCTTTGTAAAAGTCACACCCCCCCCCCCCCTCAAAACAGCAGTTTTTCCAGAAACAAACGTATCTAAGTCACACTGGTGTACAAGTCTCACCTGTTCATTTGGTACACTATTTTAAAAAATTAGCAATGTTTCACTTTGTGAACGCAGGTCATGTGCAAGCGTATAGGTGCCATTTCTATATATGCGATAGCAATGATATGGACACTCCTGGCGCATTTCTGCCATCATGGCCGCTGTGATGTTCCATATAAAGTCCAAGGGCGATAACATCGTCCCTGCGCGCCGTATGCTGTACGTGCGAGTGAAAGTGTGCTATGGTGAGCCGAATCGCGCACAAGAGGGAAGCGAGAAGGCAGCGCAGGAGGGAGGGGGGCAGACTTGTACTAAGGTAGCAACTGCGTAGTTTGCGCAGTGGTGTGCGCCATATCTTGAACGCAATCTGCAGATGCGACAACTTCAGGGTCAGTCGACTCGCGGTCAGCCTGCCGCCGCTTGCGTTGCTGTGCCGTCTCTCTCGCACGGCGCTCGGCAACTCGATCACGAGACGAACCCGGTACCTCCACAGCGCACACACAACCCGTAGCAACTGCCAGAAGAGGTCGACCCAGCTTTTTGCGTGGCCATAGCACCTAATCTGATTTTGACAGCAGTTTATCAGAAAAAAAAAAAAAAACGTATGTCGGACCAACGAAACATTCAGAAAAACACGGCGACTTAAACACGGGAAAATACGGTAATTGTTTACAAACGAAAAACCAGTCAGGATGCAAGAGACAAGGGAAGAGAAAGTGACATGGAAAAAGTTGTCAACATAACATATTTCAATAACGAAAACAGCCCAAATCAGATAAGGAAGAAAGAAACAGCTCACCTAAATCAAAGTAGTAAATAAAAAAAGCATTTCGCAGTTGATTGCAGCCACTAGCTCCAAATAATAGAACTGATGCATTGACCCCTGGAAAAACTGCAGCACGCAAGTATGGAGCTATAAATTGAAGTGTGTGGGAATCGTCGGGTCCCATGACCATCGCATGTGCAGCAAATGTGATGTTGGGCGCACGCGTGTCAGGTTGGGTGGGAAGAGGGGAAACTTTCCTTTCGACGTGCCGAGGCAGAGCGCTGTTGGCAGCTCCCCCTTATCTCAACAAATGGTAGGACACAGTCACTCATGGTGCTGTCTGGTTTAATTGGGTGACCAAGCACTCCTGCATACTTCCCTCCATGTTCATCACCTCAGCCAATTCACCCGGGCAGCAAGGCAATACGGCATACTCTTACCAGTACCTACACTCAGGCTTGGGTTTTTTCTCCAGATCAATTGCGCCTAACCAGCACTCTTTGTCACTGTCGCCTGCAACAAGAATGTGGGGCTTGAAAAAGCATCCTGTGTACATTGCTGTTCCAGGAATTGCAAAGAAGGCAAGCCTGACCAGCGCGGCTCTCAAGCAGATCACATTGGAACATTTGCATTGTTCATACACTGACCGCATCCATGTTTACACGGACAGTTCGGTCTCGGAAAGTTCGACAGGCGCTATTGTTATACCATATCGATCAGTCGTCATCAAGTTTAAGACATCCCACGTTACGACATCTACAGGTTCCGAACTGGCCGCTTCTAGAGCTGCAGTGGAATACATTGAAAAAGAACCACCTAGCAAATGGGCAATACTTTGTGATTCGAAAGCACCCCTACAAAGCTTGCGAGGTTTACGATGTGGAAATTACTAGTGGCTGCCAGGACATTGCGGCATCATCGATAATCACCTCACCGATGACGCTGCCTGATGTGCCCAGGCTGGAGCACCGCCACTTACCTTATGCCTTATCGAGAGTAGACGCTGCAAGAGAGCTTCACAATCTCGCGCACGCCATCACGTTGAGTTACTGGCACACTCCGCAAAACTCTAACCATTGATTATACAGCCTCGACCATTAACTGAAGCTATCAAAAAGCCTTTCACGACGCGACACTACACTGCTCTATCAGCTGTGGGTAGGAGTAGCCTTTACTAACTCCTACAACTAACAAATTGGAATGGCAGACTCACCCATGTGCGCTAAGTGCAAGTGTGAAGAGACCATCAATCATCATCTGTGCCACTGTTCCCACTTTGATAATGAAGGCCAGACTCTCCAGTATGAATAGACTGGACGATAGGTCATTTACAGAAGCAAAGGTCTTGGGAGCCTGGCCTCACAGCTCATCCGTCCAGAACGCCACTTGAACTCTTCTTCAGTACCTGAAGGCAACAGACTTGTGTGCCAGACTGCAGCTGTGCTGCACCTAGCTTAGTGTATATGAAAGTGCGATCAAGACTCGCGTCTTCTCCCTCTCTTTCATTCATTCCCCCAACCTCTCCCCACGTGTAGGGTAGCAAACTGGAAACAGTCTGATTAACCTCCTGCCTTTCCTTCTTCCCTTCTTCCTCTCTCTACATTAAGTGACAATGGTACGGGGGCATTTACAGCCAAAGCTTGTTATAACCAATTCTCACCAAACATCATCATCATCTTCTTCAGCCTGTATTTATGCCCACTGCAGGGAGAAGACCTCTCCCTGCGATCTCCAATTACCCCCGTCTTGCGCTAGCTGATTCCAACTTGCGCCTGCAAATTTCCTAACTTCATCACCCCACCTAGTTTTCTGCCATCCTCGACTGCGCTTCCCTGCTCTTGATTTCCATTCACCAGACATAACCTTTGTTATATCCAATATTCGTTATACGCTGTCAGGAGAGAGTGGTAGTGCCAGCGAGCCTTTAAGTAGTTAGGGGGACTGTCGAGAGATGGTGCAAGTGTTCCATGGAAGACAAGAAATGTGCGCTCAGGGTGTCGAGCAAATTGCAGAATTCAAACTCCCTGACTTTTCCAGGTTTTTCCTGAAAATTTTAGCTAAATTTCCCTGACCCATACAACAGACACCATTTTGTAGAAATGGTCCAGGAAGCACATAAAAAATGTAGAGAAAACACATTTCATTGTAGAGAAAAACATATTTATTGCAACTGCCCTCATTCTTGAAATGCACTTCAATTACGGTTTGAGGGAGTTTATTCTTCCTGAAGGATAGAAGCTTCAAGTTTCGCTTCAGTGAGCACCCTTTGCATTTTTTCTTGCAGCTCTTTAATCAGACATGCCGCTCACTTTTTCTTTTTCTCCAATTCAGTTGTTGTCACGATCCGCCCCGGACTCGTGAACGAGGGAGGGTCGAGGCAACCTTCGTCCCAGAGACAACACACAGCGGGCTGGTGGTGACTGACCGCCGAGCACCTGTGCTTGTTGGTGTTTATTCGGTGCGGTCAAGCAATGTTGCCCACTGAGCTTGGCGGGCCACTGAGCCTAACGGGCCAACGAAGAATCTGGTCGGGTGACGTCACATGATTGTCAAAGTTGTGTCCCCCTGTCTCTCCCTCTTCATTATTTCCAGCTGCTCTCTGTAGACACTGTAGGCACCACGAACTGTCTTCACCATCCTGTCGGTATTTTCTAATTCAGCTATGCCACCTGCCACCAAGGCCGCATCATGCATTACTCTCTGTGCTACGAGAGATTATTCTTTCAAATTCTCAACAAGGCACACCTTGTTGACAGAAAAGCCTCTCTCTACCGCAGTGTTGCCGTGAGATAAGCAGAAGGCAAATTTCACAAAGAACTGCAGCTCCTTGTGATCCTCTGGACATGTTTGTCCACAGAGTATCCAGCCTCTGTTGCTTCCTGTAAAAATGTGTCAATTATGCCTGTTAGCACACCTTCACGTAGAAGCGATGGTCTCGCTCTGCTTGCAAGCCAGTCATCCAGTGGTGCTTGGTAAATACTTCAAGTGCCAGAGTAAGCTGCCTGGTGCCAGCCTCCAAAGACAATACACAGACAGGGTCCAAACAGCTTGCACCCACAGCCAATTTGTACTTAAGCGGCAATCTTTCCACCTCTTTCTGTGCACAAGCCTTGACATGTAGCCTTTCTTGAAATTCAACATTGCAAGCTGCGACAACTTCTTGTTCTTGCGGAGCTCGTTTCTTGCCAAAAATCCAAGGTCGGATACAGCTACATTTATTAGGTTTTCCGGTATGCTTAAGTCTATCTTCATCAACTTGGTGATCGTGTCGGCACCATCGAGAACTTCCCTTTTTACAATTCTTGACAGCAGTGAACGCAGAATGCTCTCTACTGCTGCTGATAGGAATCAAACCATTTGTTTCTCTGTCTGAAATTCACGAAGAAAGGGCAACAATTCTTCAGCAATAGAAAGAGCGAAGGCTAGCTTGGCTCACAAGACCTGATCAGACACAGCCTCTTCAACCACTTTTGTAGCTTGAGCACGTTGGCCTCTTGTGCGCTTTTTCTTTACACGGCAGCACAAATGAAATGAGGTGTGGCAGGATTTCAAGTGCCCTACAGATTACGCTACTGTTCTCCAGCCACGTCACTGCACACAACTTCATGGGAAATTTCGAGCACCCCATGAGGCTGACAAAGTCCGCGCAATGAGCAGAAACACATTTGAATAGGTTGTAGGCGCTTCGAAGAAATGACATCAAATCCCAGCAAGGATGCAACATGGCCAGCTTTATAAGCACCATAAATTACATGGAGGCTGCAGCTTCCTATGTCGCAGATACGGCTCTCATCTGACTCCCGAAGCTCTGCTTTCAGAGACCTCAGAAACTTAAAATTGACATTTGGTCCGTCCATAGACACTTGCAGGATTTTGTATCCTTTTATTTCCTGCAAGGCTTTCCAAAAAGCTGACACCAAGTCTTCAGTGCACGTGTGACGCAAGAAACAAGACATCAGGTAGCGAGTCTTGACGCTGTCAGCAGCGTCCCAGTACCTAACGAGAACATACATTTGCTGTTTCTGGGTGACCTCGTTTAGTAACTCCTCGAAACAGACTACCAGGTAAGGCACGTTGACTAGGCTCGAAAGCAACATATTCCGAAAGAATGGCGCAATGCCATGACAAATGGTGTACTCTACCTTGTCTTTACCCAGCTGAACTCTTGCAGCCACCTTTGAAGTCAGAAGGGAGAAAAGTGCCGCAGAGCAAAAAGATTCGCGCATCACTATAGTATTAAGACACCAAATTATTTCTGTTTTCATCAAATTGTTCTCCAAAAAAAAACCACACATTGACACTTGCACAGCAGCTATGGTCACTGCAACTTCGGTAGTAGCAGGCCCAGATTTAGTGCTACTGCCAGGCGAGGCATCCATCGGGCTCTTAAAAATATGATAACAGCTTTCGCTGGGAAGCACGTCTGAAAAAATTCAAAGCAGCAATATGCTTTTTGCTAGAGGCATAAATTGAAACTGCCCTGTGACCCATGTTGCTTAGCAAAAAGGTTTTGCGGCAAACTGAGTAGACGGCTTGGTGCGGATCATTTTTCACAGGCCTAATTATTGCCTGTGGAAAATTTGTGCTTTCATCACATTGCATAGTCGGAGACACTTGGGTTCGCCCAGTCCGCATTAAACGAACGCTTCTTGCTTCCTGAAAAATGAAAAATCTTTTGCAGCACGCGACACTAAAACTCGCGCCTGAAATGTTGCAGGTCCGACGAATTTCTTCTATCCACTGTTACAGAAATATGCAGATATGTTCACGTCAAATGAAAGAAGCACCTAGTCATCGCCATCGTCGCACACCACAACTCGCACCATGCAGGATCTGGAGGAAAATGCGATGCTCACAATTCACACACCCCTAGTCGTAGTGTAACACAAAAGACTTAAACAAGCACATCCCCATGTTGTATTTTTTGCGTGCGGCTTGTCATGGCTCGGCTCGACTTGCTCCGCAAACCTGCCTCTGCAGCCAAGACACACAAACTAATTTTAGTGGAGATCAGTGCGCGCAAACGATGGCGCTAAAATAGGCGACCCCTAAAACATGCCATGTTCCACTTCGATTATGTAATTTTGGGTCCTGACGTCGTAAGAAAGCATTGCCTTCAAGATTCGCTACCAAAAAAAGCGCGCTGAGCGTGTGATTTGGATACCACATATCGTCTCTATATGGTAGTGTCCTTTGCAAGCAAACAATTTGCGAGACCTCTGCGAGTCATTAGTGTGGGCAGGCCCCAAGAAAGTAATTTTCCCTAACTTGTCTCGCTTGATTGACCTGACTTTTCCCAGTGGCTCAAAATTCCTTGACTTTTCCCAGTTTTCCCGGTCGCTAGACATCCTAGAGCTGTAGTTGCTGGATGAAGCACAAGGTGGCGGCACTCGTACTGGCGGTGGGGACCAAGTGGGAGCCAGAGAATGATGCATAAACCTGGAGCTCAATAATAAAGTAAAGAGAAGCATAGGCTCATCGTCAATCTTAACAAGTGGGGGATCAACATGGAGATAGTGAACGTGTCCAAAGGACTGCTTTAACACTTGCTTGGACAAACTGATCGCTCCGCCATGCGATGTGAATAAGTTGCGGCGCCCTTCAGAAAAAAGCTGATGGCATTCAACAGTAAGCTGGCAGGCGTGAATCCTGGGACAACAGCTACTGTGTTTCAGCCGTAAGGTTCCCACTCCACTGGAGGGCAACTACTGCGGTGCATTGGGCTCGACGACATCCAGGCCCCCAAGGAGTCTTAGGAGAAGAAGTCTTTCCTGAGGCAGTCAACAGAACGCTTTGCTAGACTGTGGCCGCTGCTCTCGAGGGCAGCGGAAGGAAGAGGTAGGACGCCTGCAGGAATTTGCATGATCGCGGTGACCAGACTGGGGAGTCCGAGAACAGATGCAGCTAGAGCTCCAGGAGGAGGGCATTGCCACTCTCGCAGAGTTGGCCAAGGCAGTCGATAGCTACATGGATGACGCATGGAGTCGTCTAAAGTACAAGCGCCTACTGACCAAGTGGCAAGGAAGAAGTGCTTCCTATACTCAATCGCCAAATCAAGTAAACGATGCGCTGCGGGTGAACAATCATAAGGGCATTCGCCCTTATTGCTGGCTCGTTAAGCGTCAAGGAACTGCCGAGAAAAAGTACAGATGAAGCAGAGCCCCACTGTCGCATTCATGTACACGCAACTTATGATTACAACGCCATAACATATGTTGCGTCATTCACCAACCACAGAACATGCATCAACAGGATGGCAAGCAGACGCTGAGCAGATGATGCGGTGACACCTCTCGAGGGGCCTTCCTACTGGCAAGGAGTCCTGCAGCTGCCACAGTGCTGCAAACTATTTGTGAGATGGAGTCCTCTGTCGAAACATTATGGTAGGAACTTCTTGACTGGGAAAGGCCTTTCTCTACATGTGGCACTGGGGGAGTGGACCATTGGCACATTGTGACATTTGCTAAATGTGAAGAGTTCTGTCGACAATAGAGGAAGAGCAGTCCTACAATCTCCAGTGATACTACTGCGGACTTCTGATTAGGAGCAATTTTTGGAGCACCAGAAATTTCATTTTGGAGCACTTTGGAGCAGGCAATTTCACATTTGGGAGCAGCTCAACATCATGAAGTATTTCGAAAAAGCGAGTTGCAATTTACATTCAAAGACCTCAATAATTCGTATGCTCTTAGAGAAGCTGGGTAAACATTTCTATCCATTGCAGAACTCGTGGAGAAAAAAATGCTTTTCTGTGCATGCGACACACGGACACAAATTGATATCGTTTCATATATTGCTAGTTTTCCCAGATGTCATTCCGTATATCCAGAAACAGAAATGATGGACACATTGGCGGCATGCAGTTATTATAATCACGTGTCATGCTGCGCTTCAAACAAGCTACAGTAGAACCCTGCTGTTACGTTCCCGGGTGCTGCATCTTCCCGCCTGTTAATTCGTTTTCGGATGGTCCTGGCATAGCTCCCATAGGACCCAATGCATTGGTAACCCCGCTGTTGCGTCGCAACTGTGGGACCATTCCCGCATCATGCGTTGAGAACTGCCACCCCGCACCAGCCCGAGCGGCCATTTTGACTTTTCATGTCGCTTGGCTTGGTGGCTTGACGATGGGTTTGGCTGCCCAAAGTGCCGGGGGCGACACCTATGACGTATTTTCGGTTTACGCCAGCAAAAGCATGGCCTTTGAGATCCGTATTTGCTATCTAAAGATGGTGTCAATGACGCGTTGGGGCCCTAAATTTGTAATGGCGCATAGATGTTCCGTATAAAGTCCAAGGGCGATAACGCCATCGCCGCACGCCGTATGTGCGAGTGAAAGTGTGTGAGGGGAGCCTAATCAGAGCTGCGTCGTCGAGTGTCCGTGATAAAGTTAGCCTCCGTTGGATGATTGGAACTTGACATGTCACAATGCATGCGTCTGACCCCTATGGTGACACCAATTGACACCTTAACTGGCAGCATCTGTCACGGCAGAGCTTAGCGGAAAGTGAACGCGTTGAACACACGTCGTTTCTCATCGTAAACGCTTATTTTCGGCCTGCCCTAGGAAGATTTTCAAGCAATAACAGTAACTTACAATGCCTGATTAAGGTATTTACCCGATTCTAATGAGCGCCTTTATTTTTTCAAGGAAAATTGAGCCAAAATACGCAGTCGCGGCATTCGTATGCTTTACCTCATAACAGGGCTGAATTGCAGCAAAGTTGACTTTAGAAAATGCAGCAGATCCAACGTGCCGGAATCTGTATACAGCGAAACTTTATGCGAGTGCATAAAGAGTCGAAACACAAGTACACGCACGCATGCACGTACACACACAGACAAGCACGTGCACACACAAATTATGCCAAGCCTTTTGTCAAGCAGAGTTGCTGACTACTAACGAGTATGACGGGTGCCTTGAACGCATCAGTTTCAAAAGCAGCATGCCCATACGTGAGTAGCGCAATTCTAATCCATTCTATCCACAAGAAGCGTTTATTTCCTCATTACCGTGCAGCCACGGATGCACGAAGGTGAGCTTTCTGGTTCTTATTTTTTGTTTGCCTCGCACGGCCACCACAACGGTGATTATGAATTATTGGCATCCCCTTTGAAACGGGGCAGTGACAAATAGTCACCCGTGAATGAATCAGGTATGCTATACATGCTGTTCATTCTACAATTTCGTATACATCTCCTTAATCTTTTTTTCCCTGCCTTAAAGCTTCTCTACCTTGTACCGCTGCCTATGCCTGTAACGAATCTGGTTGTATCAATCTGTTCCCTATGTCTTTTTTTCCACCAATACTGTAAACGTCTCTTGCTTATTTCGACTGCTGACTGGTTGATGCTTCCGTCCACTTTAAATCCAAGCGCTTCTGGAAGGTGTACGTTACCTACGGGTCTCACTGGTTGTATTTTTCGCATTCCATTAGAATGTGCCGAGTGGTCTCCAGATTCCTGCTGCAGCGTACACGTGCCTCATCTAGTTGCGAATATTTACTATGGTATGTTTTTGTTTTTAGGCCACTGGCTCGAGCCTCAAATAGCAAGGCATTTCCCTTCGTGTTACCTTACAAATCTGAAAAAAAAAATTGAATGAATAAAATGAATTATCCGTACCAACTACCTTGTGCCCAAACTCTTCCAAGTTACAAATTTTCCCTTCTAATTTCTTTCCACTCATTCTTGTAATTCACTGTCTCTATCTCTCTCACTTTCTTTCTGATGACTCCTGGTTGTTTGTTTAAAGTTTCGATTATCCTGTACTTGGTTGCCAACTTCCTTGGCCTCTTCCTCCATTCTGTGTCCACGCTTTTCATGTACAGATACTTGTGCACTTTAGCCGCCCATTTATTTTTCATCCACGCTCCTGAGCCTTCCTTCAAAACTAATTTTGCTCTGTGCTTCTCAGATGGTTTCGCGAAGGCAAGCACCATCTGGTGGTGGTGCAAGGAACTCAGCAGCATGCATACTCAGCTGTGATTGGTTGGCCTATTCGGCAAGAGAAAAGCCGGGCCACTCGCATGGTCATGAAACCCGGCGAGGTTCGCAAACCAAAAAGCTTCGCTTTTAAGACTGTGCAGCAAAGCTGACTTTACAATGCCAGGCACCACTGCGCAACACATAATAGACCCTTGCGCATTATTCTTGCTAAAAAATCGAGTGCGCATTAGATTTCCACTTTAATTAGGAGCTTTACAGTTATCTCTGTTCAGTGTAGTACTTTGGACACACAGAAAGCAGGTGCGCGCTCGATTTGGGGGTATGTTAGAGTCGGACAAATACTGCCAAGTGAATCAGCTTTATGTTCTGGCATTCTTTTTTGCATTTTGTTTATTTTTACCAGCCACATAATATGATCAATTTCAACGGTCCTGTCAGGGTTGAATTAACGGATCTCAACCGTATTCGCTGCGCTTAATTTTTACAGTCTTGTCGTGGCCAGTCACAAATGTAGCACTTTGGAGCAACAGTATCATCTCCGTCTTGCTTTTTACAAGGGAGTTGTGAAGATGACGATTTCAGCATAAGTTGTGCCATTCTCATTCTCTGAATGGGCAGCCTGCTTGGTCTTGCAGGTCCTATAATGAAAAGGGGCAGTGCCATCACAAGTGGCAAAAAATGCTGCTCACCTCTGGTGACAAGTGCTCCTGGAGGAAGCGCAGGGGCTCCGAGCTTGGCAATGCACGGCTCAGCACAGAGGGCGCCACCTGCCGGAGCAACTCCCTGGCAGGAATGGATACACTGTCGCTCACCAGCTGGACAGCCCTGCTGTGGCAGCACTCCACCACTGCTGGCAGGACCCGAACCCAGTGGCACCTGCCAACACAGCAACTTGAATGATTGCAGCGTGCAACTTTCACTCGAGTATTTCTCTACGAAGGAACTGATGCTGAACATTGTGTTGTGTAAGCGCCATGGTGTAAGAACAGGCGCTTCGACGCGTCTCACTAATGGTGGTGTTTCACGTCTGCACCGCTGCACGGCAGCACACGTTAGGAGGCTGAAAAAGCGGGAAATTCAAACGTGTAATTGTAACTGTACACAAAGCGCGTCGAAAAAATAAAAACCAATTTCTTTTTAATGTCTGTGCCTTCCACTATAATCATTAAAATCCTTCAGGCGCCAAAACAGACGATAATTACTCCGACCGTGCACGACAGCAGACGGCATGTGTCGATCCTTGGAAGCGGTCGCCGACACGCGTCGCGGGCAGACGATAAGCTCTTAGCTAAGCAATGCTTACTTCAAAATTGAGCAATCTTTCATCACCATTCTTGGTAAGCACTTAAAAATTCAGACAAACAGTCTGAATCTCAAGATGGGGAAGGGAGGTCTGCATCTTGAGCTGCGACGTTGCCTGGTGGAGACGGATTGTAGGCAAGAAGTGATTCGCAGCAAACTGCAACCGCGGGTCTTTCATGTGTAAAGATGGAGTTTCCATGCTCAGTGAAAAGAGCTCACTGCATGGTTCGTACATAGGATGCTCTCGAACTTAGAGACCAAGTCCTGCGAGCAGGAGAGTACGGGTACGAGAAGCACTTAGACCCGGCGTACGTCACAAGCTCATGGACAGCAGTGCATAATAAATTTGTTCTCGTCAGCACGTCCAGAAGAGCAAATTTGACAAATCTGCCTACGCTTGCGTAACACTAGGCTACAAGATAGGCCACATGGGTACGTACGTGCCTTCTGCACATCGATTGACATCTTTTCTTTATTAGGGTAGGGGGGGGGGGGGGGTTTACAAGTTGCATTTAATTCTAGTCTCTTTGCCGTCGTGAACGTTCAACAACTGTCAGCGCGGCACTGAGAGAAATAATATGCGCTTTTGTTTCCAAAATGCAGCACTGATTAAAACTCCCCTTTTAAGATTCAGCAACGTAGGGACATTGGCTTAAGGTTTGTCGCTAAAAACAGTAGCAGGCACTGTAAAAAGCACCTGTTTTTCTTACACCGTGGTCAGTGCGTCAGTGCACATGGCGGGGGCTTGACGTCATATATGTCACAATTGCCGCCGATATGAGATGTAGCCACGCTTGTGTCAATCCTTTTTGTTTTGCTACTGCCAGCAAACCTTGCTCTGGCACAAGCTTATGTTAGCATATTGAGATAACGACAGAGCCAATGAAGAAAGGATTGTTGTTCAACTGAAGCACTTCTGCTCATGAAAGATATCGTCATGGTTGATTCAAACAATTTGTCCATGATGGGGACAAAGACTTTGAGTCCTACGTTGAGAAACCTCAAACACAACCTCCAAGCCACAGAGGCGACCACCAAGTTGAAAGAAAATTTCCGTTTTTAGTTGACATAGGAAAGAAGGCGTATCAAACACTGGAGAATTTATTCGCTCCAGAAAAACTGGAACGCAAGGGCTAAAAAGACCTTGTTCAGGTCCTCAACGAACACTACGCCCTGGGATGGATGATGATCGCAGAAGGTTCCGACTTAACCACCACCAACTGCATTGGCAATTGAATTAAAATGGCTCGCCATATTGAATAAATTCGGCAACATCCTTGATGAAGCGTTGTGAGACCATTTCGTGGCATGGTTAAGAGACAACGTCACCCAAGCAGAGCTCTTGAAGAGGAGCAAACGACATTCACAGAGGAGAGTAACGTCACAAAATGCACTGAGCATGCCTGCACAGAGATAATAGAAGATACAGCTGCACTTATTTCTGGAACTGGAAGAAGTCGTAGTGGCAAAACGGCACATTCAAGGCGAAACGGTTGAATCTAAATCGCCTGGCAGAACTGCTAAAAAGGAGACATAGGGAAGGGATGAACTCAAGGTACAAGGGTATTTGAGTACGGTGAAGTGCGAAAGACGGGATGATGTGAGGCAAGAGAGACGGGACAAGCGCTTCATACAAGGGCGTTTCCGATGTAGACAGAGCCATGCTGTCAGCTCTTGCCCATTCTGTCATGTTTGCCAATGACTGGGCCAGCCGTTGTCAAAAGTCGTGATGCGCGGTGCAAGCTGTGGAAGACAACAGGGAGGATACTGAAGCCTATTATGAGAGAGACATACTGTTGCACAACATCTTTTCTTGTGACACTAGCAGCTACATGCTTACCATCAGAGAAGCTGGGAGAAATGTGAAAATGCAAATTCCTACAGTGGTGTCTGTTTCTACATTACCAGAGTGTTCACGGTCGACTTCCATTAATTCGACCCTGACGGGGCCAACAAAATTGATTGAACTATCTAGCGGGTCGAATTAAACAAGATGCAGAAAAAACGCCGAAACAAACCTCCGATTCATTTGGCAGCATTTACTCGATTCTAATACGACCTCGAATCAAACATTCACCCACTTTCTATGTGCACAAACTACTAAACTTACGTAAAAATGACAATACAGCTCATAAAGTAAAAAATGTAACACGCACTATATTTTTAGCAAGAAAATTATTGCACAACGACAGCCCGTTTCCCAAGGTCAGCTTCCTCGGCATTTCCCACCGGTTTTTCTCTCGCATCGCCGCCTCTTAGTGCGCGGCTTGGGGCACCGCCCTGTGCATTTGCACCTTGCACGCTAGTGCACAAGGCTTAGCGTGGCCTCTACTTGCACGCCGCGCCAATGCTTACAGGATGCAATTCACCAGTACCCCACATCTCTATCATGACTTGTGTGATTGCTCCACTGCCATTCTTGTAAACGATGGCACCTCCTCCAATACCTTAGGCTAAGTGTCGCCGTGTCTTTCAGGTGTACCGCGACATCGCCGCCGGAGACGCCACCCGCCCCGCTCTTAAGAAGAGCCTCCTGCTAAATGCCTTGGAAGTTGTAGGCCTGGACATGCACTGGACAACACAGTTAAGATGCCCAGATACAAGCGGGGAGCAGTGCAACTCGGTATGGGGATACGGAGGATGAATATACTTGAGCACTGAATCTCTTGACAAAGACCATGGCCAGCGAACGCACTTCGGAACTTCAGAGAACTCTATGGTCCACAATCAAAATCTCCAGCAGCATTGCTGCACAGCACGAGCGACGTCAGCTTCTACAGTTGGGCCCTACGCTTAGTTTGAAACAAGCAGTTTAAATCGTCAAGGAAGAGGAATGTACTGAACTCAAAATGAGCGAGTTCTCAAATACACAGGTTGAAAGGGTCGACTATCAGCGAGGTGGTATGCAAGATGGCCGCCAATCATCTTCAGTAAAAGAGTGCCAACATGGCGTCTGTCCTCCCCAACATGACTCGGGTAGAAGGCAACATGGCCGCGGGCAACACGACGCCCGTACCTCTCCCCCACTGGAGTCTGCAAGAAGATGGGATGGCCCACACCGATCGGAATCGGGTTCCTGTAACCGATGCGGATCTCGTCAAAGCTACGTGAACTTTCCTTGCGCCCCCCCCCCCCCCCCTGCATTCTGCTTGTCCTGCATGTGGGAAACAAGGCCACTTTTAGCAAGGATAGGTGGGCTGCACTTTTGGGCAGCCCCGAACTCAACGACCAAACCCTGACCGTCCAGAGTGCCTGCGATCGGGCCGTCAAGTTTGGCTTGGCGATCGCTACGTGGCACTAGCCAGGTGACAGGGGTCTCCCCTGCGTCTTCTCTGAACCTAAATAAAGTTATTTAACTCACTCACTCACTTCCGAGCACTATGCCACTCATTACATAATGCCAAGACAGCGCAGTAACCAATACGGCCACAATTTTAAATGTTGACGAATGCTCCAGCCGTCCTTCGCCACTGAAGATTTCCTTACAAATTGGCTAAGCCAACGTCACTTTTCTCGTAGACACCTGTGTGACCGTGTCCTTATGGAACTTGCCAGACTTCAAGTGGTACTTTCCAGGGACCAGACTTATACAATCATAGATTGTCCTTCTGAGCTACTCCAAGCAATGCAACCCCAACGTAGCATATCTCACATTAAAGCTCCGGTACAACACTTCCATTTCTCCTATCACATTTGACGTGACGAAAGAAGGCTAATCGCTGCTTGGTTTGAAGGCCATTCGAAGCCGCAATATCAACATTCACGGCGCTACCTAGTCCTGCTCGTTACTTTCTTCAAGTAGCACAACTATCCGACTCCCGAATAACGCTCCTTCTGAATTTCTGCATCTCTTCTCCCTGGGTTAGTGAAGCGTACATGCACAAGGGGTCCTAGCGTGCAGCCTGTAGCTGCCAAACTTCGCAGATTGCCGTTCCTGCCACGGCAGCAAACCCCCGTCTTGCAAGCTCCGTAGTGATCGAACGAGTCAGCTTCTGATTGGGTTTCTGCATTTGTGGGGAAGAAAAAGAACGGTTCCCTGAGACTTTGCGTGGACTCATGAAAGCCATCCAAGGATCGTCAGGACTAAGCAATATCTTATAGAAAGATACTGGTGACCTGGCCTAGATAAGCAAGTTGAAAATGCAGTTCGTAACTGTATTATATGTCATGCAGCAGAAAGTCTGCCAAACCAGTTTTTGCGCCCCTGTAGCCTGTCACCTGGCAAGATCGACCATGGGGAAAAGCTGGGAATGGACATTGTTGGTTCACCTGAAGGTGCTCTGTACAACTGGATGTTTTGCCTTACATTATTAGATTGATGGCTGAAACCCACTAGCTGGAGAGAAGTAATTAAAGGAAAAATGAGACATCCACACAATCGTAGCAATTGCTATAAAGGAAACCAATAGGGGTTCCTCGAAAGACAAGCCTCGCAGTTGAAGAAAAATTCGTCCTGATTTCGACCACTGCCTTTTAGGGGCAGCCGCTCTACCATCTGAGCTAACCAGGTGGCAAAATCGGAAAAAGTCACACTGAAAAAGCAAGAATGCCACGCCATGAACTTAACTTTAAAGAACACAATAACAAAAATCGAACTGCAGTAGACCTAGCAGCTGTGAGGCAATGAGCAGAACAAGCTGGGCAGGAGGCTAGAAAAAAAAATGTTTTGAGAAAATGGCTTTCAAAGTTGTACCTTAGATTTTACTTTATCAAAAGACACCAGAGCTGTTGTCAATGATGTCCTATCAAATGCAGGGCTTCAGGAATGTTTTGCCTTTAGTCTGAAGTGTTTTACTTGCCTTTCTTTCCCCAAGACATCTTTCTCCCCTGCTCTGTGAAGAGCATGTTGGCCAGGTTGCAGACCAATTCGCACAATATCCCACAATGGCAAAGAGGGTCCTAGAATTGTATTTGCATACTGCCCTGATGACAGCTGTCTCTAGTGGAGCATGGAGGCTTATCCCTCAGCATCACTCGCATAATGTGTGTTGCATTCAATGACGTGTTTTTGTCATTTTGTAGCAATTACCAAATGACTGAATGAAGACTTTCAGCGTCGTTTTTAATTTTTCCTTGTCAACAACTGAGCAGCTACACACCAGCAAAGGCATATAGATACCTTTGTTGGAACGTGCTGTTAGGCTGAGCCAAGCGAGTATAAGCAACACGCGTCCCAAACAACTGAACTTTTATTCACTCCGTAGCTCACGAAGAAAAGTCACGTGGTTCCTCGTACATACGCTCTTGGCATTGCGCACGGAAGCGCCGTTTCGTGGCGCTACAACTTGCACGCCAGCACTTGTGCACAAGTTCCCGCTGTGCCTTTGCGGCCTAGTGTTAGTGCACCAGCTTCCATATTTTGAGAACATTGTATTGCACTAATTTTTCCTGCTTTGAACATTGTACGGAGAGCTCACAAAATGCAGTGGAAGGTTTGTTGAATACTGTAAGCATACCCAAATATGACGTTTTTTTGAAGCTCCTGCAATACCAAGGCCATATACCGGTATTCAAATGATAAAGTGGCCTGTGACAGGATCATTAGTATCACCACGATTGCAGACAATTCGCATCGCTCATACAATCAGATTACATGGGCGTCGGTGACGTATGAGAATCGTTCGAGAAACCTCCAATACATACAGGCACGTCTAGCGTCAAACGATAACGGTTAACAATTGTTAGCCGGTGAAAGATAAACAAGTACACGTGGCAATATAGACACTCTAGGCGCATTTTTGCCGTTGGCGCTGATGATTGCGGTGTCAGAGCGCACAGGCAAACATGAACAGATCACACTCAATGACCGTGGATACTCGCTGTCAAAACGCTGGCGTGCAAAAGTGGGGCAGCAACGGCGAGCGAAGTGACCTTCGTGCCGTGTACTGCTTTAACGCAAACTGAATGGCAGGAAGTTCTGCGTGCAATCATTATGCGAGGAAAAGAAAAAAACACGCTTCTTGATTGGAAAAGTGGGGGATGCGTTCATTACGCGATTGCGTTTATTCTGCGAGTAAATGTGGCATTTGGTGTCCATCAGGCCTCTGGTATGGAA
This sequence comes from Dermacentor silvarum, assembly GCF_013339745.2. Lineage (NCBI taxonomy): Eukaryota > Metazoa > Arthropoda > Arachnida > Ixodida > Ixodidae > Dermacentor > Dermacentor silvarum. The sequence goes on along the minus strand of NC_051161.1, from coordinate 172,339,521 downwards.
ATCAGGTCTAGCAACAGAAAGCTGAATCCGAAATTTTTCAGGATTATCTACAATTTTCTGATTGACATTGTTGCTCTGAATATAATATTTCAGCGGTTGATTATTTAGGAATAACTAATTGTGCAATTACCATATTTTTCGGTCCATAAGTCGCACCTTTGAATAAGTCACACCTCCCTCAAAACAACTGTTATTGCAAAAAAAAAACTACAAAAAAACGTATCCAAGTCGTACCAGCGTATAAGACAGCTGTTCATTCGGTAAACGTTAAAAAAAATATTAGTGACTTTTCACTTCCTGAACGCGGGTCACGCGCAAGCGTATAGGTGCCATTCCTATATAATTGCGAAAGCAATGATATGGACACTCCAGGCGCATTTCTCCCGTCGTGGTTGCAGTGATATTCTGGATAAAGTTCAAGAACGATAACATAGCACGCCGTATGTGTCAGGCTTGGGCTGGACACAGGAAGACTCACATAGTAGGGAACGGTTTAATGCTGGCTTAATGTTACACACACATCACGCCGACTACAGCGGCAATGGACTCGTCCATGGCGGCCAAACGAACAAAAGGATGAGGCTGCCGGAAACGGAAGCAGGCAAGGTAGGTGACGATGCGGCTACTTGCTGCAAAGGACACGTGGCGCCATCTGTAGCCGCCCACACCAACTAGGCCAAGCACACATCACTCGCATATATGCAAGTGAAATCGTGCGACAGTGAACCGAATCACGCACAAGGGAAGAATGCAGGAAGGCAGCGCGGGAGGTCGGGGGGCTGGCTTGTATTGCGATAGCAAATGCATAGTTTCTGCGGCGGCGCGGGCCGTATCTTGAAAGCGATCTGCAGATGCGAAGACTTCGGGGTCAGTCGACCCACGGTCGGCTTCCCGCCACTTGCGTTGCTGCTCCATCCTTCTCGCACGCCTCTTGGCAACTCGATCACGAGACGAACCTGGTACTTCCACAGCACGACCACAACTCCTAGCAACTGCCAGAGGAGATCAACCCAGTGCACTTTGCGTGGCCATAGCATCCAAGCCGATTTTGATGGCAGTTTTTCCAAAAGAAAACGTAAACAAGTCGCACCATTCTAAAAGACGCACTGACAAAGCGTTCAGAAAAAAAAACGCGACTTATACACAGGGCTCCGTGTTTTCGGAGATTATTTTTCTTGAAATTCGGAGGGTCTATTTTGGAGTTTACTTTCTGGCGGAAATTCGGAGTTTATTTCTTGTAAATCCCCAATTCACTGAAATTCCGAGTTAAATTTTGCTTTATTCTCAATTCTCCAAAGTCTTAGATAAAATGATATCTGAACACGAAAACATCAGAACACACAAAGCGTATTTTTGTTGTCTGGAAGGTTTGAACCCACAAACACATACACACTGTGGGTTCTTGGTGTCTCACAGGAGACCAACCACCGCGGGTTCGAGCTTAGCGAGCCACAGGGCCGCGTCAGCCGTCGCCTCCAGCACCGCTCGCGCGCGAGCTCAGAGGCCGCAAGGGGCTACCGAGCGACGCACGCAAAAAACACAGTAAAGCCCTGAGTTGACGGAAACCGTTTACTGAAACCGTCGGCACAAGCACTGCACAAACGCCCGCGCGGCGGGGAGCCAAAGGGGTCCCGCACCAGGGCGAAAATACAATAACAGGCGCCTATAGCACGTCGCGGCAAGAGCACAGGCTCAAGCTGGGACACACCGCTAGGAAAAGTCCCGGCGGCTATGCTACTTGCTCAGGCGATAACCAATGGGTCAACTTGCGAGAGCACGGGCAATATCCTTCGGCTTAGGCTTTCGGCAAGTGCGGCTCGGCGAGGTACGACCTCGCGCGAGCACTAATGGCACCGCTCGTCGGCTTAGCGTCGGGAAAGGATCAGCACAAAGTACGCGCTCCCCGCACGGGCAAAGGCACCGTGCGCGAGCTCCAGTCCTAGTCACAAAGGTGTCGGCGGACGAGAGGAAAGCATGAACGTACCGTGCGCTGGTCCCGGAGAGAAGTCCACGCTTCGCCACTCGCAGCTGACAACCGGCCGCGTAGTGACGTCAGCGCCCCGCCCTCACCGCCAACCGCCGCGTGCGCAGCGCCACCGCGGGAACCGGTTAGGCGGCGCGGGTAGAGAAGGAGGCCAGTGGGGAACGATGGCGAGGGATGGCAGAGCAGGCGAAGCGCGCGCAATCATGCCGGCGTAACCCTCAATCCCCACAACACAAGCACAAATACTTGAATACAAAACACCTATGTTTGTGCGTATTACAAGCTTAAAGCTTGTTATAATAGACGCAATCATACTTTACGAGGTTGCTGTCACTGATGGAAGCACACACCTTTCGATTTATGATTATCAGCTTTGAAAATGCCCTTTCAACGTTTGCGCTAGAAGACTCAGCACGCAGCGAGAAAGCACTGGCCACTGGACAGTGTGAAGTCTCCAAAGCGACAGGGGTCCAACAATGTTACTGATTAATTAGCTCTGATAGTTTGCAAAATTACTCATTACGTGGCTCATGTCGTCAGTTTCAAGAAACACTAACTTAAACATTGGCACATAGGTTTCGAACGCACGGGGTAACTCATGCTTCACATTTAGATTCACAATTTGAACACCATACCAAAATGATTCGCCGGTGTACTAGAGTGCATCGAAAAGGTTCCTCTCAACTGTCTGGCTCCACTTTTCAGCGACAGCAGCATAGTATTCATGAAGGTCTGTGACAGTCGTTGAGCGGCCATACGTCTCTCGCTCCGTGCGCGACAAGCCCTTTGTTAAAAGTGCAATGGATGTGGCCTACGAGATACTGTTGACGTGAGGTAAAGTTTATGTCGGCCAAACCGGCCGATATATCAAACACTGCTTAGAGCATGCCCTTTGGATATACAAAGGAACAGGGTCATATTGGCCGTTGAAATCGGAGTTTATCAGATAAATCCGAATTGTAAAAAAATTTTACCTGCGAGTGTTTATCGGATTTTTTTGGATTTATCCGAAAACACGGAGCCCTACTTATACACCAGGAAATACGGTAGGTGAAATACAAAGAATAGTCTGACTTGCTCCAAGCGTTGGCAAACAACATTACCTCGGCTCTTTCCAGCTACGTCGCATTTGCACGTCTTTCTTAAATTTAGGCGCAAGTTATGTGAGACACACATGGTGCAAGGAAAATGGAAAACAATGCTGGTGGAGCGGCTCGACCCATCGAGTATTCTAGGGCAAGTTTTCCTACACTCTAAACCGAATGTAAATGTGGCCAGACATTTGCACAGAGGCATGCAGCAACGATCGGGGCAGCTTACTTCCAGAACTGCGTGGCCGACGAGCAGCCAAGTGCGCTAACGGGCAGCTCGGCCAAGGGGAGACCTCGTCTCAGCCAGTGGTAGACTACGGCAGGCAGGTGCACCTCTGCCCAGGGATCGGCGTGCGCAAAGCCAAGGACCTACACATTGAAAAGGAATCGTAAAAAATACGGCAGAACTCGTCTCACGATGACTTTCGACGGTAATGCATTTAGCATCGAATCAATATAGCGCCACAACGTATTGCCACCGCCGAAACGTGTTATGTACGACGCACATACTGCAACGAGGCTCCGCTTTCGGGCTTCTCTACGAACACACCATCTAGCACCACCACTGCAAAGCCTCTTGGCGTGGCGCAGCGGTGCACGCGAACGCTTCACGAGGCAACCGGTTCTTTCTGGACACATCACGTGGCCTCCAAGACGAGAAGCACGACGGAATACCGACAATTGTTCCCCGGCCACACACCCGGAGTACTCAAAAGTTGGCAGACACCCAGTGCATTTGTGGCGCAGACTGCTAAAGCGTCGGGTTGCCGTCCTTTGGGAATAACATGGGTTCAGCATCGGGAGGCATCTTTTTCGTCATTGTAGAGTGGCACATACCTACTGGCATAAACCCAGTGACGCAAGTTGGCATTAAAGAGGTTCAATCAAGACCAGCACAGACGGGCTCCAAGTCAAAGAGCTCCATTGAAGAGCAGTACCTACCCAGTCTGGCATGCCAGAGGCTCGATGTAGAGCGGCACATATGTACATGTCGCCAGATACTCGGGCCTAAAGTTGGTCCGACGGTTGCTTTCTAACTCTGTAAACTCAGCACGGCAGCCCGATGTGCTACCCATTTCACCACGGTCTACCCGGTGCCCCAGGTAGGCGGGAAAATGGTCACAGACAGACAGAAATACAAGAATAGCCCATGGAAAGCACGCGAAATATCTGAAGAATGCAAACGCTTTAAAAAGCAGATTTAAAGGAACTGGTCATTCGAGACTTCTTAATTACTTATCCCAAAAATTTAAGTTCCACGTGCCAGAACCCGATTTACACAGTTCACAATAACAGTGATGCAGCTTCCAATGGCAACGGCCTCTGCGTTGCTTGGCTCGGACCTGCAGCACCAAATCTAGGCCGTCCGGCGAGCCGTGCAAGCCAGCGAGGGCCAACGACCCTTGGCCTAAGCCTAGGCAGGGTCCGGGCCCACCCCACCAAATCGTAGGGCACTCGAAAAAGTTATTTGAATGAATCGAGTCTCTTAGATGGCACTACATAATTTCGCTTGCTTTGGCCCTCCCACGAAAGACGAGCCGAGACATTCGGATGCAATTCTGATTCGCCGTGAGGTCCAACCTTTGCAGCGAGGGTGTCCGGCAGGCCCCGGTCTCGCACTGCCTGGAGGACCAGTGCAGTGGCCGTGCCTCCCAGGTGCGGTCCCAAGGCGATGGCTGCGTTGGCAAGTGCAGTGGCAAACACCAGGCAGCCCGAGTGGTGCTCGTCTTCCCTGCTCACCTGCACACGGATGAGGCGCCATTTCTTTTTCTCGTCGCCGGTCAATTCACAAAAGGAATGTTTCAATTGCACGTTTGATTTTAATGAAATTTAAAGGGTATGCCATCACGAAATGTTTGCGGGCCATGTTGCAGCATTCTGGATCAATCGTTAGACGAGCTATGGCTGACAAGCATTAAGTCACTTTGGAAAAAGTACCTCCTAGAGACCAAACAACAGCTTCAATTCAAACCATTCGTTTCAACATCGCAATCCAAAGTGTACAGATGTTGGGGGCTGTGGACTAAAAGCTGCGCAAGAGTTTCGTGCGGCCCCTCAGCTCGGGTGGACAGGAAGACAAACACAAACGTAGTTTGACTGAACAGGAAGAGAACATCTGTGACAACAAGAATCGCTACATTAAATGTCAAACGCAATACCAAGGAAGAACACTGAGAAATTTCAAGTTAAAAATTTAGTACCTATAAACCACAAAGCACAAGGTTCCAGGTACAGACAGCAGAATATTACTGCAATTATACGAACACAAAAAGCACCCGCAGACGTAGAAGATGTCATCGAGCACGACCAACGTGCTAAAGCAGAAAAATCTGCCAGTAGCTCTTTTAATCGGGCATTTTAGGATAAAAGTTGGCAGGACTGCAGTTGTCCTTCAAGCAAGTCGGCACAAGAAGGGAAGGTGGATGCAGACACTATGTACAAAGATTCGACAGCTAAATAGCGGAAAATATTGCCAATGTGGAAGCACATCTTCGTACATTGTAAATTTTGGTACACAGAGACATGACAAGCAAGGCTCGATACAACTGCAAAACCACAAATTCAGGCTAAACTTACGTCGGCTTCAAGATGCTTGTACAAAAGTGGCAGCAAGGCCTGCAGGCTGGCTGGTTGTTGGCCTCTGAGGAAAACAGCCATATTCTCTGCCGCCAGTGTCCTGACAGAGTCGTGGCTGCTGCCCAAGAAGCGGAGAGTGTACTGAAGCACCGAGACCGGCTGACCGTCAACCGTGAGACGCACCCACGAGCTGCTCGGCTCCTGCATCGTTGCACAGCAAAGCACAACGTGCAATGACAAAGTGAGAAACTTGTGTGAGCAATGGTGGGAGACGTTGAATCACATTTGAGTGCAGTTGAACTTCACAATTAGGGGTGAAAGAGACGATTTTCATGCACCCAAATGTAGCATGAATGTTCATGATGGAAAAAACACTACTTAGCAAGAACACAGGACTTGCTTCTTGCTAAGTCTCTGTTTTAGTAGCGGTTGGTCCCGGGTTCGAATCACGGACCAGGACGAGCTTTTCCTCAACTGCAAGGCTTTCGTTCTGAGAACCCAGTAGGGGCTTTCTTTGTGGCTTCATGCTACATTTAGAATAGCCGTTTGTTGGGCGTGTGTCATGAGCAAATAAAGAAAAAAAGAAGAAGAAGAAAAAGCAGAAGAAGAGGACAAGAAAGTACGAGGAGTCGGTGGAAGAAATAAAGAAAAAAGAAGTTAGAAAATAAGAGCGTCTGAATAAAAAGAATGGAATATATGAAAGAAGAAGAAGCACAAAAGTGCACGCAGAGCTACGTGGCCAACGATGCGAAGGGACACGTAGCCGAGCAGAGCAGCCCAGCTACGCTCTGGGACGACAGAGGGCGGAAGGAGCTGGAGGCCGGACAGACAGGTGGATCGTGCAGACGTCGGCAACCCAGTGGAAGCTGTTCTTCAGCTGCCGCGGGCACGACCCGCGAGCTGAGCGGACGCTCCACCACAGGTACAGGCTGACGGCGTCATTTCCCGGATTCGCTGCGGCTGCGATCCGCCGACTAGTGAAGTCGACCGGGCGATCCAGGCGCACTGGTCACTCTACTGTCCTGACCTCCTGACAAGACCAACCGTGAACTGAACGTCGGACACAGCGACGTTGAGTCTACAAAGCATCGGCGGGCCCAACGTTGTGTCGTCGGAAGCAGCGCCGACAAGGTGACGTGGCCACGTTGGTGAACTTAATGTACTTCTTCTTTCTGGGGTTTTACGTGCCAAAACCAGTACTGATTATGAGGCACGCCGTAGTGGAGGGCTCTGGATTAATTTTGACCACCTGGGGTTCTCTAACGTGCACTACAACGCAAGCACACGGACGTTTTTGCATTTCGCCTCCATTGAAATGTGGCCGCCGCGGCCGGGATTTGATCTCGGGACTTCGTGCTCAGCAGCACAACGCCTTAGCTAACTGAGTCACCGCGGTGGGTGAACTTAATGTAAATATTTTTGACTCATGAATACATAATATCTCAGCACTTTAGAGAACTTGGTAGAATTACCTCGTGCTGTACATTGTTTGTTTTGTGCTGTTTTCTTTGCCGTTTGTTTTTACAATGATAAATGTTTGTCTTAAATGTGCGACTTGTCCCTGTCTGTCTGTAGTCTACCCAAATTGGTGACAGAGGGTTGGTAAACGTTAATGATGGAAAGAGTGCTACTAAAGCGGAGACTTAGCAAGAAGCAAGTCCTGTGTTCTTGCTAAGTCTCCGTTTTAGTAGCGCTCTTTCCATCATTGACATTTACCAACACGCGCAACAAACAGCTATTCTAAATGTAGCATGAAGCTACAAAGAAAGCTCCTACTGGGTTCTCAGAGCCTTGCAGTTGAGGAAAAGCTCGTCCTGGTCCGGGGTTCGAACCAGGGACCACCCACTTTCTGGGGCGCTCACCCAGCCATCGTGGGGCTAACAGATTCCAGTGCAAGGGCGAATCAATCGACAACTCGAAGCACAGGAACTGATTATGGTGAATCAGTTCTGTGCAAGGTGGAAGAAGTGTCATCCACACAAATCAACTACAAAGGAAACCTCGGTGTGGGGAGCACACGCTGCCACCTTCTCCCGCGGGCGCGCTCGCCCGTCGCCTGCGAACGGAGCGCACGCGGCGGTAGCCGGGCGGACATCTCGTGCGTGCACAACGCGCGCCGCGGGAGCCGGGCGGACACGGGAGAAATGCACTTTGCCCTCTCCCGGTTTTCGCTCGCCTCTCGCGACGCGCGCGCCCGCGCGGGAAGAGGGAAAGTATCCGGCGGGCGAGGAGGACACTCCCCTCGCGGAAAGGTAAAAAGATATAAAAGAGTGCGACCGAGAGACCCCCGGGTCTCTCTGACCTCGCTTGACCTAACTGCCCGGACGGAATTTACCTGCTGAAAGCCGTGAGTGACCTCGTTTGCGTGACTACGCGACGAGGCAAGCCTATTTTATTAGTTGTTATACAGAGCGGACTTCCCTCTACAAGTGTGTTTTATTGCTGACAGCAATAAACGTTGTTGCGTTGACTCGCTTGTTGCCTTATTCGCCCGAACCCTGCGTAGCTGCGATTACACGCGCTACGGGTTGGGGAAGACCCCCACATCGGAAAGAGAGGCTCGAAGTTGAGAAAAAGTTCATCCTGGTGTGGGAGTTGTCTATGAATTCGCCCTTGCACTGTGATAGGCTAACCTCCTGGCTAGCTCAGATAGTAGAGCGACTGCCCCGAAAAAGGCTTTGGTCCCGAATTTGAATCCCGGACCAGGAAAATTTTTCCTGAGCTGCAAGGCTTTCTTTCTGAGAAACCTGTACAGGTTTCCTTTTTAGCTTCGTGCTACATTCGGGTGGACGATAATATTCCCATTCGTGACACTTCCTTCACCTTGCAGGATTCCAAAGAACAGATTTGCCATTATTTTTAGAAGGCCATAACTTGATACAACACAAACAAATTATGGGCTACAACATCTTTCGGTTATTATGCCTCGTACGTTAAACGCTCAACCAGAAATCTATCTGCTAATTTGGGAACATTCAAATGGTAACCTTCCTTAATTCAAATCTTTTCAACAGTTTGCTATTAGGAGAGATGTAAACCAGCTCGGTAACCTTTGTTTTGTTTCTTCTTCGGTGACTTTATGATATCGATATCCGCAATGGATGCTTTGCAACTACCAATGACCGAGTATTTAAGCTACTGTTTTGCATTGCTGAAATGTATTTTAGCTTCATGCATGTTATTTTTGCATTTGTTATTACGTGTGACATGGTAAATGCTTGAATTTTACTTAGTGACTGAGTAAACACTTTGTAACATTTTGTAAAACTTATGTTGGTGGAGCGCCCTATAACGAGGGTAGGGATGAACTAGACGCATATATACAAAGGTTTGAGAGAGTGGCTGCGAGTCAAGGTTGGCCACGGGAGAAGTGGGCCTTGTCATTAAGTCTGTGTCAGACCGGTGAAGCGTTAACGGCTACTGCGGCTCTCGTCAGCAGGGCGCGTCCGCGTGAGTGACGCTTGCTCGTGCCGACTTCTGCGTCACGGTTTCCGGAGTCAGGGGCTGGAGTTGTGCTGTCGAATCTGCAGAGCTGGTGCTGTGACCAACGGAAGCCAGCGGTGAACCCCAGAGACAATGTCGGCTCGCATGTTATGGAAAGCGTGTGGACATTTCCTCGGTGCGGCCTCTGCTGCATGTACTACGTGTTGTTCGCGAAGCACACGATGTTAGACAGTGCTGACATGTTTCGCCGGAGTATGCAGTGATTTAAGGTTGGGGGGATGTGGGGATGCGCGACTCTCACGCGTCCCCTGACGTTGTTTTCACCGCATGGCTCCCGTAATCCGACTTCACCACGTAGCTTTACGGCGGCGAAGTTGCAGCGTATTACGAGAGATGGCGCTAGTGTTGCGCTGCTAACGCCACCTCACGGCGGGGGGTTAGGCGGGCACAAAAGGGAGAAGGCTGTTCCTCTTTGGTTTGGGATCGGCGACCAACACGCACAAACGCTTCTCGCGTGCGCCGGCCCACTTCGCAGGACCGTCTCGCGAGGCTAAGAGCAGGACACCGGTATGGACGAACACGGATCGTTTGAGCGCGCCACCGTTCGCGTGACTGTACACGTGAACGACTAGGCGATGATGTCACAGCATGGGGCGAACATATTCGCTCGCTATCGGGTCGTGGTGAGTCGGACTTCCTTGATTTGTGGCGCGCCCATGTGAATGTTCTATTGGTAGTAATTCGGCTAGTGTGTATTAGTGTATGAAAAGTGCAATAAATACCCTAAATGTCGCCGTTCCTTTGTCTCAAGAGCCCGAGTGAGACCCCACACACTTCAGATTTCCAAATGTAAAAAAACAAAAAACAAAAATATGTGGATCCCATGCACTACTGGAATGGATGTAAGTGAAGCTTTCTATGCTGTTTGCTTTGATTGACGATAATTAGCAGTGATGTTGATGGCAAATGTGTAATTTCTTCAGCATTTAGTACAATACGACGGGTGAGTTGATGTTAACGTTACCTTGTGTGCACCCCACTGCCGTTTTTCTGCATAGTTAAAATTAAATTATGGGGTTTTACGAGCCAAAACCGCCATCTGATTATGAGGCACGCAGTAGTGGCGGACTCCGCATTAATTAGGACCACCTGGGGTTCTTTAACGTCCACCTAAATCTAAGAACACGGGTGTTTTCAGCATTTCGCCCCCATTGAAATGCGGCCGCTGCGGCCGGGATCGGGATTTGCCTGCACAGTACAGTAAAACCTCGTTAATATGTAGTCGGCCGGGAATGACGTTTAGGTACACACTAAACGATGTACAAATTAATCACCAATGCCAATTTAGCAGCTATTTACCAGCCGGGAAAGAACCTACATCACGATGCTCTCAAATACACACACTCAGACAGGCTCTATTTGCGGGTAGGGTGCAAGCAGATTACTACGGGGCTTACTAGTCAGTTCTGAATGTAAACATGCTAATAGCTTTACCATATTGCACTGAGTAAAGTTTGTTTTCTTTTTTCTCATTTTTTTCAAAACATGGTTTTTGGTAACTTTGCTTGTTTGCTGCATCAATATCTTTGGACCTAGGACAGCTAGAGCTATTATATTTTTTGCAGCACAAAGCTAAATTTCTTGACAAGGCAACGCTGAGAGCATATTTTTCATTTTCAATTTAAAAAATTTTTTATTTACATCTACATTTGCTTTTATTATCGATAATGTGAACACATAAATTTAATGGGCTGTAAAATGACGAATTATTGTTCAATTTCGAATATGCTTTCAGTGTTGCTATCCTTATGCACTGCAGTATCCAACTTTATGTTTTTACAACTTTTCCTTTAGCAGGTCAATTTTAAGTGTTTCAGCAAACAATAGAAGGTGATTATTAATTATCTCGGCAACCACTATGTATATGCAAAATATAATTGGATATTTAAAATCAACACAAAAAACTGAATGAGCATATGCAGTTTTATCAAATTTCATCAAGAAATAACAAAGTTATCACAATAACCCATGTCCCCCCTTAAGTATTGGCAGGTGAGGCTGATGTAAGTGATGTGATGCGTGGATGTCGAGGTCCACATGTCACATCAGTTACATCAGCCTCACCTGCCACTAATTAACCTCCAACTTCGAGATGAGAAGCTTTGCACTGGACAACCGGAGTATGACCGAGAGCCACACTGCTTGCAACATCCTGGAGCACCTGCAAGCAATGATGGATAACTGGGAGCTGCCACTGCAGAAAGTGCCAGCTTATGTGGTAACAGACAGTGCACGAAACTTCCGTGCGGCCCTTGGGGGCATTTCTAGCGTCCCAATGCAGTGTATGGGCCATACACTTCTAATGGCTATAAAAGATGCCAAGGAAGTAACAGCACGAGTTCCTGCCATTCTCAACAGGTGTCGCACAATTGTTGGTCATTACAAACACAGTGCCTAAGATGCGGCAAGACTGCAGGACTGCCAGCGACGGATGGAGCTCTCAGTTTTGGAACTTATTCAAGACATGGAAACAAGATGGAACAGTGAGCAGGACATGCTCTCACGTCTTGTGCAGCTGAACGAAGCCGTCTGTTTAGAGCTTGCCACCTCTGAGACAACTGTGCCCAACCTGACACCACAGGATTGGAAAGCAGTGGCTGGGCTCGTCAAAGCTCTTGAACCAATCGCATCGGCAACCAAAGATATCGGTGGCCAGAAGCATGCAACTTTGTCGTCTCTCTGGAACACAAATGGTCCTGAAAGGCTGCATTGCAGCCGATGATGACACCTCAGAGTTTGCAAGAAACTTGATGAAAAGCATGAGGACAAGGATCCGAGGGCAGGATGAGCAAAAGCAGTATGTGTTGCCAACCGCAATGCAATGCAAGAACTGAGTTGCAGAGCTCTCCAGGAGAAGCATCAAGCGACTGTACTGAAGCGTCAACATCCGCAGCTCACAAGCAGTATCTGGGACAGCACTAAGAAGCTGGCAGCATCATCAAAAAGAAGACACTCCTCCAAAAGTTTCAGCGGTACCTTCGAGAGCCCACTTGCAGTGAGGGCCCTCTAGCATTCTGAAAAGGCAAGCAACACTTCCCAGGACTGTGCAAGATGGCCATGAAGTACACGGGCCTTCCAGCAACGAGTGTACCAAGTGAAAAGTTTTTTTCGATGGCTGGCAACATTGGTACGGCCCGGAGGGAAAAGTTGACGCCAGATCACGTACAACAGCTGCTTTTTTTGCATGAGAATTTGTAAATATTCGAGCTTCTGTTAAATAATTTTGTCATTCGATATTCGGCTTTTTTTTCTTCATTCGATTCGGTATTCGATTCGAGACTTACTCTTCGGTATTGGCAAACCCCTAAAAATATGCCATAGTTAAGCTTTTCTTTTGTAGCAGCGAATCAAAGTACAAAAGCGCACGACTTAAATGTGAGGCAAAATTAATTCGCCGTAGTGGCATCAGAACCACAGATTAAAGGAACATCTCTGGTCGCATAACCACTAAACGAGAGTCATGTGATTATCGCAAGTATCATAATGCAGTTATCGTGATATAAAGTGTATCAGCCAATATGATATGAGTCACTCTTGCGACTCTTTTTTTCTACTGCTGAGTGATGTTCACACCAACCTCGTTCATGTTTCGAGCTATCATGCATAACACCGTGATGAGTCACTAAAGCGCGGTATTCACGCCTCGTTGCTACCACTTAAATTATTTAAAACAAAGTAAAACGCTTTTTTGTGACGTTGTCGAAACACGAAGCGATAACAAAATTTATGAGTGTCGTGAGCGGAGGCTTTGACAATCACACATCGCGGACTCGACACGGGCATTCACTGATCTTACTACAGCACAAGGACGACAGCACAACGCTAAATGCTTTTGTACACTGTAAAAAATAAAAAATAAAAATGCACACTAGATTTAAAGCTGCAGCCACGGTAGAAGCAGCGTTTAAACCTATTCATGCTGTACACGCACATGTAAGCACGTACTGCTGAGCAGACGATGTGCGGCGCAATCTACACTCACTATCCGTGGTTCAGCCAGTGCCCGTCAGGCTCTGCTCGATCTCGCGGCCAATACACTCGCCTCGCGACGGTTGTGCCCATTCTCTGTCCCTTCTCACCCTCCTCTCTACATGCACTATCTCTGAACGTGCACGTTAGTAGAAAGGTAAGCGCTGCAGTTTCTGCAATGCTTTTCAGGGAGGCCACAGATAGCTGTCAAGCTGCTACTGTGGCAACACCCAGGGAGGCACATGCGATTTCCTCTCTGCCCTGCCATGCACGGTCTGAGCCACCCCCCGGTGCGCCGTGCAAGACAACAGTCGAAGGAAGAGGCAAACAAAGCTTCGCTTTAAAATGGGTCGGCTAGCAGTCATGCACGTGCAGTTATGAAGAAACACTGGACATGCGGAATTTGCACGAAAAACAGCAAACACAGTTCGAGAAACTTAGCGGTTTGGCATATCCTGTGTTTTGGGCATGGTCAGCGACTACTGGATTGCCTAGCCTTCACTAGTTTCGATTTTGAGGAGGCATCGACAACACAGCCGAAGGCAATACTGGTGATGTAGCAAAACTAGGGGTGTGCGAATACCAAATCAAATAAAGAAAAACAAAAGCAAATATAAAATCGAATATCAGTAATCAGAAAATTTTGGGCAAGGAAATAGAGTGCTACACATGCTCGGGAGTGTCCTAGCATTGCATAATGTAGCAAGAACTTGAACACATAGAAAACTAGATACTCTTATTAAAGGCAGCAGCAAATTAGTATGCCAGCACAGCTCAGTCCAAGTGCTTATATGAATGAGTGGAGAAATTTCTTTTATTAATAGAATTCCAGTTGAATAGAGTGAGGTGCTTTTTTTTTCCTCTGAAGCTATGAATTAGTCAAGTTCTGTCATACTGAATGCCAATGAGGTTTTCAGTTTAACTCTTTCGTTATGACGCCTATAGAAATAAATCAATTTGATCGACAATTAAACATTTCCATTGGAAGTCTTCTACTAGCAACATCATGCACAACCTGAAAGGACGACTGAACTTTGATTTGTCAGATTTGAGAATTTTCGGGAGAGTAGAAAAATAAAACTTGGACTGGAGGTATCGCCGAAACTAGCCTCTGGTGCTCCTAGCTCGGCTTCAACAAAAAAAATTTGCGCTTTGGTTGACCCGGCCACATAGTTTATAAATGACAGCAGCAGTGAAGACACAGAAGCTGCTCTCGAGTTATCCATTTTCAGATCCGGCATATAGGCTGTTTTAACGATGTCTCAAATAAGGGTTGCTGCTCGTGAGCATGTGTCACGAGTACCTCCCGCATACGAAGCAGATGCTCTACCGCTAGGCCACCACTGCGGTGACAAATGGCGGTGCGTCTGTGTTGTAGCCTATCAAAAGCGTGCCGTACGCTTCCAAAATCACACACTGTAACGGAAAGGACAGGTCGATAAAGACGACAGTTTGGCGCTTTTAAGTGAGTGAAAGCTCCCTTTGATTTAAAGTGACTTAATACAGCATAGAAGTGTAGTTGCAAACCTCAATTGGATCTTCGGAAAATGTCAAAAATTATCTGTGCAAGAAAGAAGCACTCACCTGTAGGCACTCCAAGAGAAGACGCAGAAATGCCAGGGAGACAGCCTCATTGAGGATTCCTTGTGAGAGCAGTGCACTGCAAAGTGCAAGAGCATTTCCTTTTTAATGACTTGCCAAACACAACTGCAGAACGTTGGTAATCCATACCGAATACAACAGATGTATACACAGGATCAAACAACAGCGTTCTTTCATGCCTTCTCATTGTCACATGTACATTTTTTTAGGGCTGTACAAATATTCGAATAAGAATAGAATATTTTCCTTATTCGAAGAGTATTCAATTTAAAAAATGCATACTCGGAAATTTCCGAATATTCGGGAAGGACCGAATAATGGTAGAAATGGCGAATATTCGGAAGAGTGTGAATATTCGAGCAAGTAACGAATTATATGCTTGCCCCACATTCTCCAAAGAATCTGTTTATTCACGGAGAACTTGACATGATTTGCTCATTATCTGTCTGCTCTGTTTCAGTCTATCTGCATCACGCCCGTGAGACAGGATCAGTTTCGGTTTCTTTTTTACCCCCAACGTGGGTTTTATTCCGTGACTCTTTCGTAACGATATATGACATACTTTCGGGCTCTATAAGTGCATGCAATAAAATATGTATCTCGAGAATGTTAGCTGAACTATTTTTAAATGTTAGGAAATTAAAAAGAAAAAATATATGTTCGAAGAGAGCATTGCATCACCATCGACAACTCCCGCTTTCTGTTCCCGCTTTTCTAGATGGTCACCGGCTCTTTGCTGCTGCGTGCTGTTGCTTTGCAAGGCAAATGCAAGCCACGCTAACTTTGCCACCATGGTATTTGCAACTATCTCCGTGCTAATACTGCCCTCGCACGAGCGTGTTCTTCAAGAACTGCAGATGACGAGCCACCGAGCAAGCAGGAAAAGAAAATTCTTTGGCGGTACTACACAAAACTCTCGTCTTCGACAGCTCAGTGCAAGTCCTGCAAACATGTTCTTCAAACGCCGACGGGAACAACCACAACTCTTCAAAATCGCATGAAACAGCACCCTTTGTTGATGGAAGAGTACAAAAAACAGGCCGCCGCAAAAGCGCCATTGAAGCGTCAAACAACACTGGACGATATACTTCAGCAGAGACAGCAGCCATTGTCCCTGAAGAAAGGAAATGCACTTCACCAGAAAGTGGCAAAATGGTCGCCTTAGATCTTCAGCCTTACAGCTTTGTAGAAAACCGAGGGTTCAAAGCACTCATGAAAGCTGCTGTACAGTGCTACAGTCTGCCATCTCGAACAAAAATGTTGCATGTGCTCATCCCGCGACTGTACGACGACACAAGAGCAACGGTACGATACGAGCTGCGAAAAGCACTTGGACATGAAACAAGCACTCTCGTTTTTACGAGCGATATGTGGACGTCGCGTGCCAACGTGTCATTTTCTTACGGTGAAGTTCGAGATGAAAAAGTTCACTTTGAGCACCCGACATATGCCGGATAGTTACACGGCTGTGAACATTGCCGCTGCATTGGTGCAGCTATGCACCGACTGGGAGATACCAATCGACTATGTGAAGTACATCGTGACGGACAACGGCCACAATATCCGAGCAGCTGCCATGGCTCCAGCGATGCGATGTCTTGTACTCCGGCAATCAACAGACTCTGCAAGAAGGCGACTGTAGGGCACTACAAGCACAGTCCTAGTGTGCAGAAAAGAAAAAAAATTATGGGGTTTTACGTGCCAAAACCAGCTCCGATTATGAGGCACGCCGTAGTGGGGGACTCCGGAAATTTGGACCACCTAGGGTTCTTTAACGTGCCCCTAAATCCAAGTACACGGTGTTTTCGCATTTCGCCCCCATCGAAATGCGGCCGCCGTGGCCGGGATTCGATCCCGCGACCTCGTGCTCAGCAGCCCAACACCATAGCCACTGAGCAACCACGGCGAGTGCGCAGAAAAGAGGCAGCTGAACAAAGACGTGCTCCGCGTGTGTGTGTGTGTGCGCGTGAACACACACACACGTCGCCTTCCGAGTAAAACAGAGCCGCACAGGCCGGATCCATCATCACGCTTGAGCTCACCACTTCGACGCAAGCAACGGATGCACCTAAATCTGCTAAGTGGAGAGATGCAGTAGAGTTTGTGGAGGCATTGAAGGCCTTTTTTGACACAACTGTGATCTTAAGTGCTGAAAAGTGCCCCTGATTGTCATGTCAAATTCCAATTACTTTTGGAATGCTGCATTGCCTCGAAAGTTGCAAAGGCAACTCAGCAGTTGCTAAAAATCTTGCAAAATGTATCAAGACTCGCTTTGCGGAGTGTAACCTTGACGAAGTAGCCAGCCTGGCCATGTTTCTTGATTAGCACTTTAAGGCCACAGTTCATCAGGTCAGATAATTTGGCTGAAAGACCTTGTGACAAGGGAGCTCCAGGCAGCAGACGTGGAACCCACACTGACGTGCCAGCGTCGACTTCGTGTCCACTGGTGGCGTCCAGTGTATGCAACGCTTTTGACGATCTAGTGATGACAGACTTGGCATCTGCCCCTGAGAGGGAAGTTACAGACTATTCGCAAAAACCTCTTCTAGACAGGGTCCTTGTGAGTGGTGGAAGTCCATTGGCTGCTTCAAGTACCCCCTTTTAAGTTCACTCGCCCAGAAGTACTTGGCCATCCCTGCCACCTCAGTTCCTGGTGAAAGAGTCTTTTTTACCAGTGGAAATGTTGTTAGAGTGCATAGAGAGTGCTTACTTTCTGAACATGTCAAGCAGTTAATTTTCCTTCATGATAATCTGTAATAAGTGCATTACCTGAGTACATTACCTGTAATAACTGCCGCTTTAACCTGCAGCAGCCTTGTAAAATGCAGTGTGACTTCTTAAAGAGTACTACAGCTACTGTTACCACGTTTTGCAACATTTTAATGCTACACACATATTCAATATTCAAACAGAGTATTCTGCCTTATTCATATTCGATTCGTATTCGAAAATTTCGATATTCGCACACCCCTAATTTTTTTGTTTTCACTTGTTCTCTGTCTTGAGGCAGTTGGCCCATTGTGTGTGTACTTGGCTAAAAAAACATTCATTCAATAAACACTTGGACATAGTATTTCTCTTTGAAGTTAAAAAAAAGAAGGACATTACGTATCAGGATATTTTGTACAGTGTGTCACGCCAACCCCTTGTTCCCGTTTACTTCGTACGTACTCCAGCTTATATTTGTCTTCGAAGTAAAGGTCTTTATAGCAATCAATGAAACAAAGCACAATAATCACTCATTATCCCTTGCCCTGTTTACTGATCCAATGAGTAACTCTAGAAATACAAACAAGCCCAACTTTTATTTGGCTACCCCGTGTGACGCATACGGCAAATGTCTTATACGACACTATGATGGAAAAATATTGAATGCAATACCACTCAGAACTAGAATAGCTAACAACTTCTTTCTAGCAATTAAAAGGTTCCCTTTTGCAACAAGCTGACACCATTTTTTTAATTTATTTATTTATTTACAAATACTGCTGTCTCTATTTCGAGACATAGCAGGAGTGGGTACAAGATTTTAGTACAAACAAACGAACAAACACTAAGATTATACAAACAAACTAACAGGCGATAAGGTTAGGTAATTGCTCAATGAACTCTGCAAAAGGCAATGCGCGTAGTGAACCATCCAAGTTGTTCCATATTTCAATTGTGTGCGGAAAAAAAGAAAATTTAAAACAGTCAATATGTGTCCTGAAAGGAACAATGTTTAGTGCATGGCTATGACGGGTTGCGCGTACGCTAGGAGATTTAAAAGAGAAGGGAGCCTGAATACCGGATGACGTGTGAATAATCTTGTGAAGCAAGATGATTCTTTCACGTGTGCGCCTATGTTTCAAAGTCTGCAATGATAAGATGCGAGCATGTGATGAAGGTGAAAAGTCTCGATCATAACGACCACAGATGAATCTGATTGCCTTTTTCTGAACTGATTCCAAAAGGTCAATGTCACAAGCACAGTGAGGGGACCAAACAGTTGACGCGTATTCCAGCATCGGGCGAACTAGCGATTTGTAGGCAGTTAGTTTACATTTCTTTGTTGCATGTTTTAAGGTTCGTTTAAGGTAACCGAGTTTCCTAAGTGCTTTTCCAGAGATGTGATTAATGTGAGCATGCCATTTTAAGTTATGTGAAAAGATCACACCCAGGTATTTGAAGTCATTAACGTGGGACAAGTGACTACCATTAGCATTGTAAGAGAAATGTAGCGGTTTCTTTTTGTTACCAAAGGTCATTGCGACTGTTTTAGTGAAATTAATTTTCATTTGCCAAGTGTTACTCCATTCGCAGAACAATGAAAAAACATTGTTTAATTCCTGTTGATCATTAGCATTGGTAACAGTGCGGTATAGGACACAGTCATCAGCATACAGACGCAACTTGACGGCGGTGTTACTAGTAACATTTACTACATCATTAATGTAAATTACAAATAACAGAGGTCCAAGCACCGAACCCTGAGGCACACCTGACGTGACTGTGACTGATGATGACTGTGCGCGATTAAAAGTGACGAACTGAGTTCTTAATTGTAAGTAGTCAGTAATCCAGTCTAGTAATTTAGACCCATAGAATATTGCACGCAGTTTACACAGAAGCTTTTTATGGCAGACTAAGTCAAAAGCCTTCGAATAGTCAATAAAAATTGCATCCATTTGATCGCGATTGTTGAGTGCAGAAGCTATGTCGTGCGTAAATTGAATGAGCTGCGTTACAGTAGAAAAACCGGTTCGAAAGCCGTGCTGGTTTTCGGAAAGCAGATTATGACAGGTTAGGTACTGAACCATGTGTTTATGAATAATGTGCTCAAGAAGCTTGCAGCAAGTGGAAATAAGAGATATCGGTCTGTAGTTAGCTATTAGTTGTTTATCGCCAGATTTAAACACTGGGATGACACTAGCAATTTTCCAAGCTCGGGGAACGGTTGACGTGTCCAGCGATTTGTTGAAAATTACTGTAAGATACCGGGCATTCCATTCCGAGTACCTCTTTAAGAACATATTAGGTATGGCGTCAGGTCCCGCGCTCTTAGTTGCGTCAATTTTCAGCAACAGATTATGAACCCCTGCGTAAGTTACTTCGAGACTGGGCAATTCGTGTGCGGAACTATGAACGAAGTGGGGGTAGGAACCATCATCTTGATGAAAGACAGAATGAAAATAGTTATTAAAGCCTTCAGAGATGGTGATAGGATCAGTGCAAATCTGATCGTTGACAATGATCGCTACAGAGTCATGAGAAGAGGGAAGTATTGTTTTCCAAAATTTCGATGGGTTTTCTTTCATGAACTTTGTTAATGTCGTGTTAAAGTAAAAGTTTTTAGCTTCTATCATCTTTGTCTTTAGTTCAGATTTGAGCGAGAAAAGGAGTGCATCGTGACTTTCGCTGCGTAGGCGGTTACGCTTGCGCATGCGTTTAATGCGTCGTATGAGCTGGATTATGTCACGTGTGTACCATGGATGATTCGGGTTATGTTTTACACACTTTTGTGGCACGAACTGCAGCACACAGGTACGCACTATACTATAAAACTGTTCTAACAAAGCATCAACATTGCAGGTTTCACTGCTTGCCACGAAATCACCAAAGGAAGATTCCAACAGTTCAACAATATCACGATCATTAGCATGGGCGAAGTCGGTAACAACGTTGAATTTCGGGTTACAAGGTTCGCAGACCACGTTAATTTGTACCAAAACACCCTTGTGATCTGATAAACTATCAACTATGTCACACTCAAAACCGTACTGTAGCAGTTGTTGATTAATAAAAACAAGGTCAAGAACAGAGTTTGCTCTGGTTGGACGTTCAACCACTTGTGTCAAATCAAATGAAACGGCCATATTAATCAGGGAGTCACAAACTGACTTTTCGCGACCTGTTGAGGTTAATAAGGCCCAATCAATACAGGGCGTATTGAAATCACCTGTGATGATCATTTTATAATTATGAAGTCTGTTTTTGGCTATGTATTCTGTCATATGGGAAAATACATTTTCAGAACCAGGCGGTCGATAAACAGCGCCCACTACTGTCACAATACCAGAAACCTTTATGCGGCACCAAACAGACTCAGCATGCGGAAGTTCTGGGAGTACTAAAAATTCAATGCCTTTTTTAATAAAGAGAGCTACGCCCCCACCTTTACCAAGTTGCCTGTCGTTTCTTACGACCGAATAGGCTGGAGGCAAAATTTCAGAATCCGATATGGAGTTGTTTAGCCATGTTTCAGTTACGCAGATCACTGACGGATTGTGACATTCTGCTAACCAATTGAAATCTTCAACCTTGTTAAGCAAACTTCGAGCATTTATGTTCAAAAGTGTAAGTTTATGTTCATTACCAAGTCACTCTGTGCGCCTAGAAGCGGTGGCACGAGGAGCCTGAACGATTGTTTTGCGAACGTTGTCCCACGTGTAGCGAACGTTGTCGACTATCAGGCAATCGTACTGTAATCTACATTTGCCTGCTTGTTTGCGAATACCAACCGAGTGATCCCACAAATCCTTGCGGATTTGCCGTACACGTGCAGAAAAGTCTTCGTTAATGTATATATTAGACCCTTTCAGTTTTCTGGCATTTCTAAGTATTTCAAGCTTAGCTCTGAAGTCCAGCAACTTGAAGATTACAGGCCGCTTCTTTTCATTACTTCGTGTGCCAAGTCTGTGGCAGCGCTCAATGGACCCACATTGGACACCAAGCTTAGAAGACAGCAAGTCCGTTACAGAAGCTAGCAATGCCTCAGAAGTTTCATCTGATGGTTCTTTCAAACCGTAAATGATCAAATTGTTCCTGCGGGATCTATTTTCAAGATCATCATATTTGCGATCAAGCTTGTGAATTGTATCTTTGAGGTTCGCAACCGTTTCCTCAAGATCATGAACTCGCTGAAGGGCATCATTTGCAGTTGAAGCCAACGTTTCAATGTTCGTTAAACGTTGTTCAAAAGAAGTCAATCTTGAATTGAGCGTAGAGAGCTCTTCACTGATTTGCGTCTGTCCTGCTAGTAGTTCCGTGAGCATACTTTCAATATTTTTATCAGGGCCTGGATTAGTCTCGACATCTCCAGAGAGTTGCAACAAAATTCTCAATGAATGCAGGAAGCAGAAAAAAATACACACAAAGTGCTGAGGGTCTGGCAGCAGCAACAGAAAACGGTCATCGCTCCTATAACATTTAGAAGGATATTTTGAGCCTACCTGCAAAAAGAAGCAGACGTGCTTGTAAGAACCGTTTGCCATGCCGCTGCCAGACCCACTGAAGAGGATTGGTCGGAGTGTCGGCTTTATATCGTTCCGTGTCCATGTCGATGTCGTTCCGGTGCAGTACCATGCGCAGTCGAGTGAAGCACAGTCAGGGTCGGTCGAAAATGCGGACGCATTGCCACCTGCCAGGTAGAGAGCTTTGCTGAAGGGAGGGCTACCAAACGCACAGTTGTTTCGAAGGAAAATCGAAGAGGGGACGTTGTTCAGAAGATAGGGGCCAGCGATACTTGCGGCTATCTACAAAAAGAAGCAGACGTGCTTGTAAGAACCGTTTGCCATGCCGCTGCCAGACCCACTGAAGAGGATTGGTCGGAGTGTCGGCTTTATATCGTTCCGTGTCCATGTCGATGTCGTTCCGGTGCAGTACCATGCGCAGTCGAGTGAAGCACAGTCAGGGTCGGTCGAAAATGCGGACGCATTGCCACCTGCCAGGTAGAGAGCTTTGCTGAAGGGAGGGCTACCAAACGCACAGTTGTTTCGAAGGAAAATCGAAGAGGGGACGTTGTTCAGAAGATAGGGGCCAGCAATACTTGCGGCTATCTGCAAAAAGAAGCAGACGTGCTTGTAAGAACCGTTTGCCATGCCGCTGCCAGACCCACAATTTACTTTTATTTCATTGACTATCCTTATTTCTCTTCTGTTTCAACTATCCTTTAATAGCATATTACTAATTATGACAAGTACACTGTTTTTGTATATTTCACTGTTTTATTTATTGTTCTGCTTTTACATATCTGCTTTTTAGAATTTCTATTTTTTCACACGTTATTTGACTGATTGGTTAAATGTGATTTGGTTACTTTAAGCATTACTTGAATGTATTACATGTGATGCTTATTCATATATGTCCTTTGCAGCGAATCGCTTAGATAAGAAATCTGAATATTCATTATAGTGGTCGCGATATACGACACCTATAGAACGCCGCCTGTATACGAGCGGCGGGACGCACGTCAGCACACAACGAACGCAGCGATTCAATCTGTGTTTATTTCGCGCGTCTTGCGCAACGCTGTGTTGGCGCTGCACTCGGGAGCACGCTTATGGCGCGCCCCTACAAGGCTCCCCCCCATGGAAGACAAGGATGTTTCATCAGGTGCATTTTGCGCTGATTCAACCGTTTAACTCTCGGGAAGCAGAACCCAAACAGATGAGTTCAGCATGTACGCAGGTTTTACGCGGTCGATCGCTACAACATCCGTGCGGCTGTTTACTGTCACAGCGAAGGTCTTGTCGGTACGCCCAAGCACCTTGAAAGGGCCTTCGTACGGTGCCGTAAGAGATGGCCGGATGTCTTCGCGTCGCACAAAGACGTGACTTGATGAAGCAAGGTCTCTGCTTACGAAGACATCGTAGTTGGACGGTTGTCTTGCGGGAGTTGGTCGCAGACGTTGACACAGGTGCCGAACCCGCTCGATGTAGTCTGGCGGTGACAGGTCAGGGGCAGGAGCCGGGGCGAAGAATTCACCGGGCAGGCGAAGGGAGGTGCCATACACCATTTCAGCTGCAGTGCACCCGAGGTCTTCTTTAATCGCTGAGCGTATGCCGAGCATCACGAGGCGAAGCTCGTCAACCCGTGAAGTTCGGGCGTTGCGAGCGATGAGTGCAGCCTTCAACTGTCGGTGCAGTCGTTCGACCATTCCATTTGCGGAGGGGTGGTATGCCGTTGTGTGGACGTGCCGTACGCCGAGGATACATGCGAGTGTTCTGAATATTTCCGACTTAAACCGACGGCCACAGTCCGTAGTAACAATGCTGGGGCAGCCGAAGCGAGAGATCCATCCGGCAACAAAATATGAGGCTACGGTGGATGCCGTGATGTCGTAAAGCGGGAAAGCCTCGGGCCAGCATGTATAGCGATCCACACAAGTGAGTATGTAGCGCTTTCCGCGCGATGACGGGAGTGGACTGACGATGTCAATGTGCACATGGTCAAAGCGACAGTCTGGCGAGCGGAAGGTTTGAAGGGGAGATTTAGTGTGTCGTGTTGTCTTTGCACGTTGGCACTGCAAGCACTCACGAGCCCAGCGGCGGACGTCTTTGTTGACGCCGGGCCACACAAAACGAGACGTGATGAGGCGTTGAGTGGCGTGGATGCCAGGGTGGTTTGCTTCGTGCAGCTTAGTGAAGATTTGACGACGATATGCGGATGGCACAAAAGGGCGCGTGCGGCAAGAAGACACATCACACACAATTGTACCAGAGAAGGGCAGTGGCACATCAGACA
This sequence comes from Dermacentor silvarum, assembly GCF_013339745.2. Taxonomy (NCBI): domain Eukaryota; kingdom Metazoa; phylum Arthropoda; class Arachnida; order Ixodida; family Ixodidae; genus Dermacentor; species Dermacentor silvarum. The sequence goes on along the minus strand of NC_051161.1, from coordinate 172,315,290 downwards.
GCGACAAAAAACCAGAGCTTGCACGCAAGTCGCGAAGTTCACTGTCACTACGCTGTGCCTCTGTAATTGCCTCGAAGTCCACAGCAGGACACTTACGCGGGAAAGGGCGTCGGCAGCAGCGTTGACGGGGCCTTCGATGTACCTTAGGTCTGCGGTGAACTCCAAAATGAAACTTAGATGCCGAATTTGCCGGGATGTATAAGCACTGTGGTTTCCACAGAAAGCGAATGTTAGTGGCTTATGGTCGGTCAGCACGTGGAATACGCTACCTTCCAGTTGGTGGCGAAAATGCCGAATTCCGAGGTAGACGGCGAGAAGTTCACGGTCAAACGTGCTGTAGCGAGTTTCGGCAGGCTTTAGTTTCTGGGAGAAGATAGCTAGCGGGCACCACGAGTTTTGCTGGAACTGCTGAAGGACGGCACCAATGGCGTTGGAGGAAGCATCGGTGATAAGCCACACTGGTGCGTTGGGTGAGGGATGCACGAGCATTGTTGCGTTGGCCAGAGCATTCTTGGCTTCCTCAAATGCTGCGTCAGCTGCACTTGTCCACTTGAGAGGGGCTGACGGTGCTTTAGTTGACTTGAGCATGTTGGTCAGCGGTAGGACAATACGAGCCACATTAGGTATAAAGCGACGGTGAAAGTTCAGCAGTCCTAAGAACTCGCGCAGCTTTCGAAGCGAAGTTGGACGAGGAAAATCGTGCAGCACTTCAACTTTGCCGTCTAGGGGCTGGACTCCTTCAGGTGTGACGAGGATGCTAAGAAATTCGATGCTGTTGATGCCAAAAACACACTTTGCTGTGTTAATGGTCAAGCCGTGTTCCTGGAGTCGTGTAAAAAGCAATCGCAGATGATCGGCATGCTGTTCAGGTGAAGAGCTAGCCACAAGTAAGTCATCGAGATAGGCGACGGCGAAGTGTAGGCCGCGGGTCACCTCATTGATGAATCTTTGGAACGTTTGGGCAGCGTTCCTCAACCTGAAAGGCATGCGGATGTACTCAAAGAGGCCAAAAGGTGTCGCAATGGCAGTCTTTGGTATGTCAGATGGCTCAACAGGAATGTGGTGGTAAGCTTTGACCAAGTCGATCTTGCTGAATATGGTCGTACCAGCTAGTGTGGCGGCGAAGTCGTGAATATGGGGAAGTGGATACCGATCAGGGAGAGTGCGCGCGTTCACGGCACGATAGTCACCACAGGGGCGCTAGTCACCTGGGTCACGCTTCGGAACCATGTGCAGGGCGGATGACCAGCTGCTTGACGATGGGCGAATGATGCCAAGTTGCAGCATATGTTCAAATTCCCTGCGTGCTGTGGCAAGGCAGTCACCCGCGAGGTGTCGTGGTTTGCTGAACACGGGAGGTCCGGTTGTGACGATGTGGTGCGTGACTATGTGTCGCAAAAAAAAAAAATTATGGGGTTTTACGTGCCAAAACCAGTTCTGATTATGAGGCACGCCGTAGTGGGGGACTCCGGAAATTTGGACCACCTGGGGTTCTTTAACGTGCACCTAAATCTAAGTACACGGGTGTTTTCGCATTTCGCCCCCATCGAAATGCGGCCGCCGTGGCCGGGATTCGATCCCGCGACCTCGTGCTCAGCAGCCCAACATCATAGCCACTGAGCAACCACGGCGGGTGACTATGTGTCGCACCGGTAGTTCTAAGTTGTTGGGCTTTGTAAGTTCAGGAAAATCGGCCAGAATTGAGCCAAATGAGCGTGCTTGTAAGTTCGGAGCACAGGGGTCGACACAGGTGCGAGGATTCCCTGCACAGACAAACTGGTCGTACAGTCCACAAGGCGACGTGAGCGGATGTCCACGTTCAGGCCGAAGTTGTTAAGAACGTCCGCTCCAAGTATAGCGAAGCGCACGTCAGCGATGATAATTATCCATCTAAATGTGCGGCGCAGTCCTAAGTCGATGGTGAGCGAACGCTGTCCAAATGTGCCGATTGTGGAACTATTTACAGCTTGTATTGACGCAGTCTAGTCAGAGCGTTGTCAATCTTGACGTGAGGTAGGGATAACGCTCACCTCAGTTCCAGTGTCGACCAGAAAACAACGTCCAGTTATTCTGTCTGATACGTATAGCAGGAGGCTGCGTTTCGCTATGGGGTCAAGCGAGTCACTCGCCACCATTCGCGACTCGCGTTCGTGTTTTCCTGCCAGCGACAAGGCTCCCGGCCGACACTTCTTAGCGCTGGCGCCGAAACGGACATGTAACCAGTAATAGCCGTCACCGTTGCTTCTAGTGCGGGAACGAGAACGCGAACGTGAGTTGCCGTGAGAGCGACCATGGGTCGAAGTCTGCATCGCAGCAATGGAGGCAGCGAGCTGCTCTATTTTTTCTTCGAGGCGTTCGAGGCGAGAGTGCAGCGCTTGGGTAACCGGTGTCACGGCAGTCGCTTCAGCAACCGTGGGGCCAGCGCGGGAGTATTCTGCAACGTGATCCGCGAGCTCGGCTAGCTTCTCCAACGGCATGTCGCCTGCAGCAGCCAGGACAGGTAGAAGGTTTTGTGGCAGATGCTGCAGAAATAACTCACGAAGTAGAGGACTCTCGGAATCTTGCATGCTGTCATTGTGTAGCTGGCGCATTCGGTGCAACAGCTGAGATGGTCGCCGGTCTGCCAGCTCCTCCGTGTTGAGAAGTTGCTGCAAGCGGCTGCGTTCTGAAACCATTTTGCGCATCAGAACAATGGTCTTGAAATGGTCGTATGGTAGCGTTGCGTGTGGAAGGCTCAGCACGTCGTCGAATTCGTCCGCAACTTCAGATGGTAGTGTAGAGACGACATGAACGTACTTCGCGCGCTGTGCAGTGATGCGGCGCAAATCGAAGAGCGCTTCCACTTGGGTAAACCATACTGCCGGATTCTTCGGCCAAAATGGTGGGAGACGCACCTGGACGTTTGAGACTGCTTCCATGTCGATGGCAAGGGAATGGTTCTCGTTGCTCATCGTTGACTGCGGTTGCTGTTGAGTACCGTCGTCCGCCGACGTGGGACTTGTGTTCGTAGCCATCACATACGTACTTCCGGGTCACCAAGCTATAGTGGTCGCGATATACGACGCCTATAGAACGCCGCCTGTATACGAGCGGCGGAACGCATGTCAGCACACAACGAACGAAGAGATGCAATCTGTGTTTATTTCGCGCGTCTTGCGCAACGCTGTGTTGGCGCTGCAATCGAGAATGCGCTTATGGCGCGCCCCTACATTCATCTTAGCCAAACTTCTCTCGAGCTGATGATTAATTATTGATATATTTCGCTTAATTTTGACGACTTTTCAAGTAGCTGTAGAGAGAAGATGTGAAGATGTAGTGTCGCTGTGGTGCAGGTTTAAAAAAATAGTACAGAGTGCATTGATCGCTTTGTCAAAGAGTGCATTGATCGTTTGAAAAATTGCAATAATCCCTGGATCTCCCGTGAGACATTCCGGCTCCAAAGGAAACTGAAACGTGTAAAGAAAAAATTAAAAATCGAAAATGTGCAATTGGTAAAACAAAAGATCGACAACATTTCCTTTCAGCTTAAAAGTCAAGTGCATGCCGATAAACAACGCTACTAGGGTGAGTCACTACCAAGTTTCATAACCACGGCTCCAGAGAAATTTCAGTGTCCTATTTCTCCGATCTCCAAGGAATGTGTTGTATTTCATGTTGATGGTAAGGCAGTTCACGAAAGCAAAGAAATAGCAAATGCGTTTAGCAAACACTTTAAGTCCGTCCATACAAATGATAATGATGTAATGTGCGAGACGAAACGGGGATGCCAACACTTCTATCACTACTACTACGACAAAAACAGCAGCAGCAACAGCGGCAACATCAACGACACGACTGGCCGACGGCGGCGGCGCCTGCCTTCTCCATGGCGGTCGCCTCCCCATAACAATACGAAGGGAAGGATCCGAGTCACGGCATCAGCGAGGCGGCCGTCGGCCGAAGCAGCGGAGAAGATGGCCATAGCCTTCGCGGTACTACACGGAGGTACGGAGGATAGCCTGATCATTAGCGACTCCAAATCAACGATCCGGAACTACACCAAAGGTTGGGTGTCCGCGGATGTGGCGCACATGCTCAATGCCAGAACTGGGGACTTCGTGTACGGCACGGTTACGAACAAGTCCCTCAAATGGTTCCCCGCGCACGTCAGGGAGCCTTGCACTAACAACGACAACAACAATACTAAAGGCCGAAGACACACCGACATCCCGCCCAACCACAACGCGCGCGCCCATCTCGTCGCGAGGCAGCTTACCTGCCGCGACGCGATCACCCAGAGGGCAGCCACCGCCGTTGTTGTGCGGGAGCCCAGCAGAGGAGTGACGGCCACTCCAAAAGCACTGCATTCAAAACTACCATCCAATTTATTTAAGATCTACGGTATGTAAACTTTTGGAACACATAATCCATAATCATACCCCAGAATTCTCGGACAACCATAATATACTAACAAAGCATCAACACGAATTCAGGAAAGGCTACTCTACCCAATTGGTTTTAACAGTTCACGACTCTGCGAAAGCAACTAACAATGGGAAACAAATGCTATTTTCATGGACTTTTCGAAGGCTTCGGCAAGGTCTCTCATAAAAAAACTGCTTTACAAATTGAGCAAGATAGTGAAAAATTCCCAACTAATTAATCAGCTCACAGCATACCTTGAAGGCAGAGAACAATTTGTTGTTTTTAATTATCATTCTTCTCAATGACTTCCGGTAGACTCTGGTGTTCCCCAGGGCTCGGTCCTTGGGCCTCTCTTGTTCCTTTTATTCATTAATGATATGCTGCATGGTATTCCAGTTATGGTTAAGCTTTATGCTGATGACTGTGTACTGTACTTAGAAATAGACAATACTATTGACCGGGAGTTGCTGAACAATGCTTTTCGACAAATTGTCGACTGGTGGCAAAGGCTTATTAATTTCGAGAAAACTGTTCCGTGACGTCGTCTGTCAATGACAGTCTCGCAAAACAAGGCTCTTTTGAGGAAAAAATAGATGGTTTGACCGTGAGAACTAAAAGTTTGGAAGACGAGGTGGCAACTATCAACACCGTAAAAACAGAAGTAGAGCATATGAGGTCAACTATTAATAAGCTTAAAGCCACTGTACCACACCTATTAAATAAAACTGGAGACTTGGAAAATAGAAGCCGTAGGAATAACTTACTTACGACATAAAAGAACAGGAAGGGGAAACAGAGGCAGAACTTACGAACAAAATAACAAAAGACATTCTTAGCGAAAAACTTGGGGTTACGATAAAGAGTATGCAAAGATGCCACCGAATAGGTAGGAAATCAAACAGGAATCGTCCTGTCATCATAAATCTACATCACTACCGAGAGAAGACTTTAATAATCAAGGCATGCCCGAAATTGAAAGGTTCAGAATATTCAGTCAGTGAGGACTACTCAAAAAGAATTCGTGATGTCAAGAAGAAATAATGGGAAAGTGCATCACAGGAAAAGAATGGTGCTAAAGTTAAGCTGGCTTTTGATAAATTAAGCATAAACGGTCACATGTTTGGATGGCATATTGAAAAAACCAAACGATATAAAATCCCAAAGAGCCAAAAATGACACCAGTATGAGACCAGTCCTGCATTCAAAATGCTAAACATAAACTGTCGTAGCGTCGTCAATAAAGCTGTAAAACTTGAGGGGATGATGTTCTCGCGCGACGCAGACGTTGCCATGCTTACGGAGACGTGGTTAAGCAGTGAAATATTTGATACTGAATTTGTTCCTAAGGGCTATAAGGTCTTGTGCGGTGACCGCAACAGAAGAGGTGGAGGAGTGGCCATTTTGTATAAATCATCAATACAACTTTTTAGAATGCCTGATGCACAAGATATTAAAGCTGTCTTTTTGCAAAGCATACATGAACAAAGTCCACTTCATCCTTAGCGTTTGTTTTTTTTTTAGCCTCCAAACTCTTCTGTTACAGCCCTTGAAAACTTCAGGGAATATTTACACTGCCATGTAAAATCGGATGACCGAATACTACTTGTAGGGGACTTTAATTTACCTAACATTCATTGGCACACCTTTTCATTGCATTCTGCCCACAGTGTTGATACTTCAATTTTTGATATTGTATTCATGTTTGACTTACTGCAAATGGTAAATAATTTCACGTGAGTACAAGGATCAATTCTAGACTTATCTTTTGCAGGTGGTGCCATCCGAAATGCGATAACCTGTGAAGTCGCAAACAGGATTTCTGATCATAAAGCTGTCCTGTTGAGCTTGTCAAATGTCTACCCTGATCACCAAAACAGTGCTCATTTGTTTCGCAATTTTTCTCGTGCTGATGATGAATCTATTCTCGATATGCTTGCATTTTTTTCAATGACTTTAGAAACAGCACTTGTAATATAAATGACTTATGGCTTTCCTCTATGGGAATCGTCTCTGAATGTATCCACCGCTTTGTCCCCAAAATTGCAAAAATTTCTGTGCGCCATAACCCATGGATCTCAAATAAGACGTTATGTTTACAGCGCAGGCTTAAAAAGTTCAAAACAAAATCAAGAACAAACGTAACCTTAAAATCTACAGTGGAAGAAACTCCAGAACAACTAAAACAAAAAATAATTTGCGACAAAGAAAAATATTACGGAATGATCCTGCCTTCGTTTACTAAAACGCCTCCCGAGAGATTCCGGGAACAAATCACACTTAAATCTTCTTCCACCAGTGGGTTCATGATAGACGGCAAATGTGTAAGTTATGAGACTGTCGTTTGTTCTGCTTTTAACAAATTCTTCCAGTTGTAATGAAGAAGAAGAGCACAAGTACAAGGCCAGCCAGATCGACTGTTCAATGCCTCCAGTGGGCCAGCCGGATCGCCAGTGCTTAGCACGAGTGTGAGCCGTTCGGGCAACCAGCTGTTCCTGCTCTGCGTTACCTGCCTGCTCAGTTACGAACAGACGCTATCCTCTGAATTGCTCAGCACACTCCTTCACATTTGGTGGAGGTGTGGGGTATTCAAGAACATCTACACCCTGGAACTCCTGTCTCGGACTCTGCCTCCCGTCATGCCTGACTCTCCCCAGCCAACGTCGCCGCCACCCTCCGTTGCCTGCTCTGGCGCGCTCCCGCTCCGCCATCCAGTGGTTTTCAGCGGTACGGATGAGCAGGACGTCAATGACTGGTTGTCTACCTACGAACGGGTGAGCGTGCACAATCGATGGGACAATACCGCCAAGTTAAATGCCGTCATCTTCTACCTTGCGGGAGTGGCTCACCTGTGGTTTAAAAATTACGAAGCCGACTTTTAGTCCTGGTCAGCGTTCAAGACCAGTTTCGCTGAAGTTTTCGGTCGCCCCGCTGTCCACAAGTTGCGCACCGAGCAGCGGTTACAAGAGCGAGCGCAACAACCCGGTGAAAGATTCACCTGTTATATCGAAGAGGTTCTCGACCTATGCAAACGTGTGGATGCTTCTATGCCCGAAAATGACAAACTGAAACACATTTTGAAGGGCATCGCCGATGACATTTTCCAAATGTTGATCGCCAAGAGCCCGCGTACCGTAGCAGAGCTCATAAACTTGTGCCAAAGCTACAACGACTTGAGGAGGCAGCGTGATTTGACCAGGCGCCCCTCAGTGGCTGACGAGGCCCTCTCTTCCTTGACAGTCTTCTCTGATCGCTCCCCCCTGCTCTCACACATACAAGCTTTCGTGCGGGAGGAAGTTGCATGTCAGCTTTCTCTGCTACCCTTCGCTGAACTACCCCAACAGCAGCCGCTGCCGCAACAGCCTCCTACACAGCTCACCCCGACGCTCCGGCGGGTTATTGAAGACCAAGTTGCTGAGGCTCTACCATTGCAGCATCAGCAGTCCCCTGTCGCCGCGCCACTTACTTACGCACCCGTCGCCGCGCAGCCTCCTCGTGAACCACTCGTTGCGCTACATCCACGGCCGCTACCACCCCTTCAACATCCCGTTCATCGACCTGCTCCTGCCTTTCCTAATCCTTGGCGCACGCAAGACAACCGGCCCATATGTTACGCCTGCGGTATTCCCAGCCATGTTGCACGACTCTGCCGCCGCCGCATGCTGCACTCTGATGGCTTTGCGCAGTCGCCTCCCTACGCCGACGTGCATCCTTTCCACGACACTTCCTTTAGTCGGCAGTCGAACAGGCCACCAGCTGAGCACCCGGTCCTTACACGTCGTTCACCTCCCCGCGTCGCCGCTCATTCTCCCCAATGTGTCGGCACCCTTCACCCACGCAAGAGGAAAACTAAGCGCCGCAGTTCAGGAGGCAGGAACTGCGTCGCCATCAATCTGCACAAGTCCTCCATTGTCGCCTGCGAACGTTGTCGACCTTACTGTTGACGGCGTCTCTACCGTTGTGCTAATTGATACTGGAGCAGCCGTGTCTGTCCTAAACGAACGCCTCCTAAACGAACGCCTCTCTCGCGCTTTACGAAAAGTTACAACGCCACTTTCTGGGTTTTCTCTTCGCACAGCAAGCGCCCAGCCAGTTCGGCCTTCAGCAGCATGCACAGCTAGAGTTATTATTCAGGGCATTCTCTATATTGTGGAGTTTGTGGTCCTGCAGTCATGTTCTCACGACGTGATACTTGGGTGGGACTTTCTTTCGCGAAATAACGCCGTCATCAACTGTGCGCGTGCTGAAGTCAAATTATCGCCTCTGTGTGACGTGCCCCTCGTCGACGCCACTTCTCTTCCCGCTAAGCTAGTCCTTCGGGAAGACATCACCATACCGCCGTACTCGTCGGCCGTTGTTCCCGTCTTCTGTGGCGCTGTCTCTGAAGGCGCTGTCCTCTTCACTCCTTCGGAACTCTTCATAACCCGCAAAGATGTTCCCCTCCCTTTCGCCACGATTGACATTTCAGTTTCAGTTTCAGTTTCAGTTTATTAACCATTCAATACAATGATTATGTAAACGATACTATACAGACGAGGGTCCCAAAGTCAAAGACTGCAACGGGACCCTCGGTTAAAATTAAAAAAAAATGTATACAAGTCATGGGTTAAAGCAGCAAAATTAACAACGTTGAAAGAAGACAAAAGAACGCGTAAAATACAATACAATGGTAAGATACAAAAAAACAAGGAAATCAACAGGCGTAATTATACAGGACAACATATTATCGGGCATGAAACTATTTACAAAGAAGAAAACACTTCAATTCATATTTGAATGTATTCAATGATGATGTTTGTTTAAGAGAATGTGGTAGGTCATTCCATATTTTGATCGCTGAAAACGAGGACGTCATTTTTCCATAGTTGGTGCAACATTTAGGTAGGAGAAAGTTGGTATTTCAGTCGGTTTCAGCTCCATCGTTGTCTGCAATCCCCTTCCTACAGCCCTGAAGGCTCTTTGCGGCGAAGCACTTGGCCGTGTTCAGCCTCTTGATGACATGTTTATTACCGACGTGCCGGATGCTTCGCATGCAGAGCTCACTGACTTCTGTGCACTTTCCACTTCTGCTCCGCCATCACCTGACTTATTCACACCTTTCATTGCCGACGACCTTACTTCCGAGCAGCGCTCCCAGCTTCTTCACCTGCTTGCCCAGTTCCGTTCTTCTTTTGATGTCACTCAGCCTACTCTGTGCCACACGTCAACCGTCAGCCACCACATCGACACTGGCTCCAACGCGTCATTGCGCGTGCCCGTACCGCGTCTCAGCCAAGGAGCGTCAGGTGATCAGTGAGCACGTCGACGACATGCTTCAGCGCGGCGTCATTCGACCTTCCCATAGCCCGTGGGCATCACCGGTGGTTCTCGTCACAAAAAAAAAGACGATTATCGCCGTCTTAATAAGACAACGCGAAAAGACGTGTACCCTCTACCGTGCATTGACGACGCTCTGGACAGCTTGCAAGGCGCTGAATTCTTCTGTTCGTTGGATTTACGCTCGGGCTACTGGCAGGTCTCGATGTCAGCAGTTGATCGCCCTAAAACCGCATTCATTACTCCTGATGGTTTATACGAATTTAATGTGATGCCATTTGGCCTACGCAATGCGCCTGCTACGTTTGAGCGAATGAGCGACAATATCTTGCGTGGCCTAAAATGGAGCACGTGTTTATGCTACCTCGGCGACATCGTTGTGTTCGCCCCTGGTTTCAGCACGCATCTTCTCCGCCTTACGCAAGTGTTGACGTCCTTGACCAATGCAGGCCTGCAACTAAACTTGAAAAAGTGCCAGTTCGCCGCGTGCAAGCTTATGATTCAAGGTCACGTCGTATCCCAAGACGGCATTTGCCCCGACCCATGAAAACTTCGCGCTGTGGCAGAGTTTCCTAAACCTAAGACACTCAAAGAATTCCGCGCCTTCATCGGCCTTTGTTCTTACTTCCACCGCTTTGTTCGCAATTTTGCCTCGATTATATCACCTCTGACACAACTCTTAAATGGCGCCAACGACCTATCCTCCTGGTCTCCTGCATGCGATACCTCGTTCGTGACCTTGCGCCGTCTCCTGACGTCTCCGCCTATACTGCGACACTATGACCCCACCGCCCCAACTGAAGTGCTGTGGTATTGGCCTTGGCACTGTTCTTGCGCAGCGCAAGCCTGGCTACTCCGAGTACGTCGTTGCTTACGCCAGTCGGGCCTGACCAAAGCCGAACGCAATTATAGCGTCACAGAAGAAGAATGCCTGGCCATCGTTTGGGCACTCGGGTAGTTTCGCCCTTATTTATATGGCAGACCTTTCAATGTGGTTACTGACCATCACGCCCTTTGTTGATTATCCTCTTTAAAAGACCCGTCTGGACGCCTTGCTCACTGGGCTCTTCGCATTCAAGAATACGACATACACGTCATCTACCGCTCAGGCCGCAAGCACACTGACGCTGACGCTCTGTCCCGCTCTCCGCTGCCAGCCGACACTGCCTCCCTCTCCACCTTTGAGACGGTGTCGTCGGTCGACATCGACACTTTCGCATCAGAACAGCGCAAGGATCCTTGGGTGGCCTCTCTCTTGGATCTCCTTTCTGGCTCTCCAGCATCTCCCATCTCCGGCTCCCTGCGTCGCCAGGCTGCCCGTTTTGCTGTGTGGGATAACCTATTGTATCGACGCAACTACCTGCCCGATGGTCGCAAGTGGCTCCTACTTATCCCTAGGACTTTGCGTTCCGACATGTGCGCGTCTTTCCATACTGACCCACAATGTGCACACGCCGGCGTTTTGAAGACGTATGAGCGCCTGCGGCAACGTTACTACTGGCGAGGAATGTTTACTTTTGTCCAAAAGCTTGTCCGCTCGTGCCTGCAATGCCAACGCCGCAAATCTCCGCCTTATCCAGCCTACGGTTTATTACAGCGGCTTCCGTGCCCTGCTCGTGCCTTCGACCGTGTGGGAATCGACCTGTACAGGCCACTACCAATAACACCTGCTGGAAAACGATGGATTATTGTCGCAGTTGATCACCTTACACGCTATGCTGAAACAGCCGCTCAACCTGCAGCAACCGCCAGTGACGTTGCATCCTTTCTGCTCCATCGTTTCATTCTTCGTCGTGGCCCACCTCGGGAACTGCTGAGCGATAGAGGCCGCGTGTTTTTGTCGCAGGTGGTTGAAGCTCTGCTTGCTCAATGCCGCATAGTTCACCGGACCAACACGGCATACCATCCTCAAACTAACGGGCTTATGGAGCGTTTCAATCGAACCCTAGGTGATATGCTCGCCATGTACGTTTCATCGGAGCATACAAACTGGGACATCATCCTCCCATTTGTCACGTACGTATAAATTGCTAAAAAGACTCCAAGATGTAACCCGTGGATCACACGAGAGACGTTACACTCACAACGCAAACTAAAAAGAATGAAAAGAGTAGGAAGCTGTTCTCGGACAAGCATTGATGATCAATCAGAAAAATTAAAGCAGCAGATTGCCCGGGACAAAGAAAGGTATTATTCTATCGAGTTGCCCTCCTTCATTAAAACATCCCCAGAGAAATTCTGGAGGCAAATAATGCCAAAACAACGATCTAACGATACATTTACAGTAGATGGCAGGAGTGAGCGTGATGATGCTCTGGTGTGCACGGCTTTTAATGATTATTTCAAATCAGCATTTACGCAGGACAACGGCTTCCTTCCTAACTACGCCACGAATTTACCTTCAATTCCTGATGTTATGATTTCCGAGGCCGGTGTTCTTAATTTATTGTTGAAAATTTATGTCAAAAAATCTCCTGGGCCAGATGACATTCCCAATGCTTTCCTGAAACGGTATTCAGAGTGGTGTTCAAAATACTTATGCATCCTGTTCAGCAGGTCGCTAAGTGAAGGCTCATTACCGTATGACTGGAGAACGGCCAGAATCAAGCCAATTCATAAAACTGGAGACCAGAACATCTATTCAAAATTACCGTCCGATATCATTAACCTCAACAGCATGCAAAATCTTAGAACATATTATTCATAAACATATAGCCGACTTTCTTGAGCAAAATAACTTTCTAACCAATGCACAGCATGGTTTTAGACGAGGATATTCTACTAATACTCAACTAGTCCAAACCATACATGATTTTGCAGCGGCAATAAACGAAGGAAAACAGACTGACGCTATATTTATGGATTTTAAAAAAGCATTAGACAAAGTTTCACATAATAAACTTCTTCATAAACTAGGTAATGTAATAAAAAACGACAAGCTACTCAAATGGATTTCAGCTTACCTCAAGAACCGTCGCCAGTTTGTGGTATTAAATAATTTGTCTTCCCCTACAGTTTCTGCTGATTCTGGCGTTCCCCAGGGATCCGTTCTTGGGCCGCTTCTTTTCTTGATTTTTATCAATGACATTGTCTCTAATATCTCTGTTTCTATCAGATTGTACGCAGACGATTGTGTGCTGTATGAAAAGATTAATGCTGCTAAGGATCAAGCCAGGTTAAACAGTGATTTTGCAAAAGTATTATCTTGGTGTGACAAATGGCAAATGTGTGTTAATTATGATAAAACAGTGTTCATGCGCATAACACAGAAACGGAAGCCTCTCCTTTTAACTATACTGCTAATAATAATGATCTTTCAGAAGTGAACAGCTACAAGTACCTAGGACTTCGGATCTGTAAAAACCTCTCCTGGACCGAACATGTGGATAACGTCACCGCTAACGCCCTCCGCAAACTCTTTTTCCTTCGACGTGCTTTGAAGCTCACGCGCCCCAGTGTACGTTTTCTCGCATATAATACCATTATTTGTCCCATGTTAGAATATGCCATCATAATCTGGGATCCCTTCAATAAAACTAACACTGATAAATTGGAGAGAGTTCAAAAGAAAGCAGTACGGTTTATTTAAAATTCATTTGGCCGTTCATCTATCACTCATCTACTTAATCAAAGTGGTTTGCTTCCAGTCTCTCATAGAAACCGTATCTGCCGTTTAAAATTCTTTTTTCAATTACTCCAAGGTAAATACAATCTTAACACATCCAACATTATATTGTACTCCTCTGGACATAACACAAGACAACGGCACGATTTTACAGTGACACCATTAAACGCTAGAATTAACTTCTATAAGTATTCTTATTTCCCCAGAATGATTACAGATTGGAATAATCTTAATAATGATGCAGTATCACAAACGTCACTGCAAATGTTTGAAAGCTATCTGTAATTTCTTAACATCATTTATACTACATTATATCATTGTGTTGCAATTGTGTCTTATGTTTTTGCATTTCTTTTCCTGGATCTTGACTTATGATTTATTATGAATGGATTAATGATTACTTTTGGAATTACGTTGGCTGTTTCCAACGGACCTTTACTTGTATATTGTATGCCCACCCTGCTAAGGTCTTGTATAAGATCGCAGTATCAATAAAAAAAAAAAAAATACAGCTACCCAAAGTACTACAGGATTTTCCCCGTACTTCCTCCTCTACAGTCGCGATCTCCATACCATCGATACTGTTTTGCCTTATACACCAGAGGCGTCAGAGTGTGCTCCCGTTTCAGCCGTCGCCCGATATGCCGAGGAATGCTGTCAATTAGCCCGACACTTCACCTCCGACGACCAACAACGACAAAAAGCCAATCGTGATGGCGATGCTACGAATCCAAACTTCGCTCTCGGCACACTTGTCTTGTTATCCGTGCCTTCTACCCCGACTGGACTTTCGACAAAACTTCTCCCGAAGTATGATGGACCATACTGCATCGTTGAACGCACCTCTCAGGTCAACTATGTAATAGAGCCGCTTACACCGACATGCAACAAGCGCCGCCGTGGACGGGATGTTGTCCACGTTCACCGCCTGAAACCATTCTATGACCCGCTCGTCTCCACAACGTAAGTCACCAGAATGGCTCCGCTTTTGCACCGGGGGTAATTGTAATGAAGAAGAAGAGCACAAGTACAAGGCCAGCCAGATCGACTGTTCAATGCCTCCAGTGGGCCAGCCGGATCGCCAGTGCTTATGCATGATTCAATGCAATCGAACTCTCATTAATTCGGACTTATTTGGCCGCACATCGGTTAATTCGGACTACTTTCGGAGCTCGGTGAGAGAGGAGCGCCACAAATGTGCGACGGAAAAGAGCAAGAACGGCGCTAGCGTCCAACCGAAACGAAACGGCGGAGTTCGCATCGCCACGCCACAGCCATCAGTTGAAATTGTACGTGGATCACAGCAACGCCTGAATGCTTCGAGCCTATTTTTGTCTTTGAAGTGTGTATTCTTGGGTTTACCGACGCGCATAACACCGGGTTGGCCGCGGGCGTAGTCGTCATCCACGATCGCGTCGATAGCGGCCGCGGTTTTCTCCGGAGTGGTTGCGGCGAACAGTAGTTTCGTTTTTACTGGGTACGCGCGTGGGCCGCGTGCCTAAAAGACTGCGTAGTCGCCATCGATGATCGCATAGATAGCGAGCGCGGTTTCGACGGCCAGTTGTTGCAGCGACTGCACGACTCGGTGCATGCGTCGGGCGCGTGCCTTCAGCACCGCGAAGTCGTCATTCATAATCATGTCGATAGCGGTCACGGTTTTATCCGCAGTGGTTGCGGCAAACAGTTGTTTCGTTTTGACTCAGTGCAAAGCTGTCGAGCTTGAAGAGCACCAGCTTGTGGGTTCTTGGTGTCTCACAGGAGACCAACCACCGCGGGTTCGAGCTTAGCGAGCCACAGGGCCGCGTCAGCCGTCGCCTCCAGCACCGCTCGCGCGCGAGCTCAGAGGCCACAAGGGGCTACCGAGCGACGCACGCAAAAACACAGTAAAACCCTGAGTTGACAGAAACCGTTTACTGAATCCGTCGGCACCAGCACTGCACAAACGCCCGCGCGGCGGGGAGCCAAAGGGGTCCCGCACCAGGGCGAAAATACAATAACAGGCGCCTATAGCACGTCGCGGCGAGAGCACAGGCTCAAGCTGGGACACGCCGCTAGAAAAAGTCCCGGCGGCTATGCTACTTGTTCTGGCGATAACCAATGAGTCAACTCGCGAGAGCATGGGCAATATCCTTCGGCTTAGGCTTTCGGCAAGTGCGGCTCGGCGGGGTACGACCTCACGCGAGCACTAATGGCACCGCTTGTCGGTTTAGCGTCGGGAAAAGGATCAGCACAAAGTACGCGCTCCCCGCACGGGCAAAGGCACCGTGCGCGAGCTCCAGTCCTTGTCACAAAGGTGTCGGCGGACGAGAGGAAAGCATGAACGTACCGTGCGCTGGTCCTGGAGAGAAGTCCCGAGGCACGCTCCGCCGCTAGCAGGCGACACACGGCCGCCTCGTGACATCAGCGCCCCGCCCTCAGCGCAACCGCCGCGTGCGCAGCGCCACCACGGGAACCAGTTACATGGAGGACGGGGAAGAACCGGGGGAAAGCAGAACAGGTGTTAGCCCGCGCAATGACGCCGGCGCAACCCTCAATCCCCACAAGCTATATCGCGATAGTACAAAGCGTGTCTACATGCTTGGTGTACATGTTTTGCATACGTGCAGGGCTTGAAAATCGTTGTTTTGGTTATAGTGCGGTACCGCTTATACTGCAGATATCGGAGCCTCCGGTGAATTACGTTATAAGCGGTCTACACTGTATATGCGGATCCGGACGAAAATTTCAGTCAGCAAGTTGGGCTCAAAGTTTTGGTTTCGTTAATGCTCTGTGGCTACGGCTTGACTTCGTGACTGCTGCGTGGCTATGGCTTGGCTTTGTTATTGCTGCCTGGCTACGGCTTGACTTCGCCATTGCAGCATGGCTACGGCATCGTTTCTTTCTTTGTTGAGTGCAGACCTTGGCAGTCCATGTGTTAACCACGCTTCGCGAAGTGCATTGTTTTTAGTGAAGGAGCACGATGTAGGGGCCACGAAAGCAGTACTTGGCTGCCTTCAAGCGAAAGGTGATTTTAGCTGCAGAGGACATAGGCAACAGTGCGGCTGGGAGGCAGTTTGGCGTCACCGAGGGAACCATCCGCAGATGGCGACGACACAAGGAAGCCCTTTTTGCGTGCAGAATGCGAAGAAGCTCTCGCGACCCGAAGAACGGGATAGGAAATTGAACTCGCCCCGACGGAATTCGTACGAGAACAGCAAGCCGCGCATCTTGCTGTGAGCGTGTAGCATATGCAAGCAAGAGCAAGGGAGCTTGCAAGAGAAAAAGGCATAACGAGCTCCGCCTTCAAAGCGACCAAGCATTGGATTTATCGCTACATGTGCCGTGCGGGATTTTCATTGCGCCGGAGAACTTAAATTTCACAAAAGCTGCCGGAATGGTTTGAAGAGCTACTGGTGGATTTCCAGCGCCACGTTATTTCGTTGCGCAAGTCGAAGAACTTTCAGCTAGGGCAAATCGGCAATGCTGACCAAACACCAGTTTACCTGGACATGCCATCGCCCCTCACCGTGCACGAAAAGAGCTCGAAACAAGTTTATGTCCAGTTCACTGGGAACGAGAAGACGCGTGTTATCGTCGTGTTGTCGTGCACGGCAGACGGCCGCAAGCTTCCGCCCTATGTCGTCTTCAAGCGCAAGACAATGCCGAAAGGTGAGCTGCCAAAAAAATGTCATGGTGAGATGCCATGAGAAAGGCTGGATGAACGAGAGTCTTGTGCTCGACTGGATAAAGTCTATGTGGTGTAGGCGGCCCAGTGCACTGTTGTCGTTCCCGTCCATCCTCGTGCTGGACGCACTGCGTGGCCATTTGGCCGACTCAGTGAAGAGGCTGTTGCGTGATTCTGGAACTGAACTGGGATGACGTCTCAGCTGCAGCCTCTAGATGTTTGCGTCAACAAGCCTTTCAAGGACGCAGTGAAGCGGTGCTCTGCAGAATGGATGCGGTCAGGTGAACCTGCAGTGACGCCGACCAGCGGCTGAAGCGGGCGTCACCAGGTGTGCAAGTGGACGCATGGGCGAGCATCCCAGAATACCTTGGGGGTCACGCTTTCAAGAAATGCGTGATCACGAATGCGCTCGATGGCACAGAGCACGAATTCCTCTGGGAAAATTTGCCGGACAAGGAATTGTCCGAAGAAAGCGCAGCTGAGGAATGAAGTGCTGAGTCCGATTTATGTAAATCTTTTCCCCGAGTGTTTCTCACTTGTATTATACGCGGGTAAAAGTTTTTTTTTTGCCCATTTCTCGTCCCAGAAATTCCATCTCGTATTATATTCGGGTTCCCATTATATGCGGGTTTTTATGGTAGGTTATTATAAAAAAAAGGACCATATACCATCTTGGATCAGAGCCTACCTTACTAACAGACAACAATTCCACTTTTATTTCTATTATTTTCTTAATGACATTGTAGTAGAACTTTCAGTTTCTGTGAAACTTTATGCAGATGGCTGTATTTTGTATGAAAAGATATCTTCTGTTGATGATCAGGTGCGTCTAAATAATGACCTGGCAAAGGTCATTGCTTGGTGCAAACAATGGCAAATGTTTCTTAATTTTGAAAAAACTGTTTTTTGAGAATATACATATACAGTCTAGTTCACTTAAAACGATACCACATATAACGCTATATTGGTTATAACGATGAATCGATTTACCAGTATCAACTTATGCATTAGGGCTATGAGAAAAAAAACACATAACTATGAGTCATTCACCGCATATCGGATATAACGATCGAAATTTCGCTTCTGGGCGGCGTTTTTCATCCAGAATAATTGTGAAATTTGGCGAGTTGCTCTTAACCGATACGGGGCGAACAGTTTGCCTACGCGAGTTCATATCTGCCGCCATTTCCGCGCGGTGCATCCCGCTCACGCGCCGATTGCGATAGCCAAGGAGAGCATCGCTAGTTGGCACAGAGTGCACAAGATGGCGCCAGCTGCTTCGCGTCGCCGGCGGTCGTGCGAGCAAACAAAACAAAAAACAAAAGAACAAGCTGTCTCTCAGAGAGCGTGGAAATGCACCGCAGAATTGCACCGGGAGGTGCGCCGACAAGGTGCAAAGCTGTGTCTCTCGAGACAAAGCTGCAAATTTTGCGAGACTCGAAGAAGTACGAGCTCTCGCAGTCGATGATATCGACGATTATGAAAACCGGGAGTGCCACAATCATGAAGGCAGTGGCCATGCCGATCAACAGAAAAGGCGGGCTTTGTGCGCCAGGACGAAACCCCATAGGTGAAACTAACACGGTGGAAGCCGCTGACATTACCGAACTCTGGGAGCACGTCGCTACCGATGGTGAAATAGGTGGTGCTTCAATGGAGGAGTTTCTAAGTGCAGACAGTGCTGCCTCGTTCTGCGAAGAGATCTCCAATGGGCCGAACGTTGTCGCGACAGACAGCGGCGTTGTGCATCAGAGGCGACGATATTGACAATGGCCCGTCTTTGACACTGACCCTGATGTTCAACCAAAGTGTAATGTCGTCGATTGAGTCGCTCGTTGATTTAATGCACACTAAATTATAGCCGCCAGTGCTCTCGCAGCAGCTGGACGCGATGCACACAGGTTGTGAATCCGAAACTTCTGCACAAGCAAGAGCAGATTTCTACTTCAGCGTCCCGAACGATTGAGGCACCATTTAAAGGCATAAATAAACGTTTTAATCTTCCCAGCCTGCTTTCTACAATGTCGATATCTTCATATCTTATCGCAAGCGGCAAATTTGGTTTCGGGACTACAAAGTATATTTGGCAGTTTTTTTTTTCTTTTTTTTGGCAGTCCTTCCAGATATAGCGATGATCAGTTATAATGACGAGATTTTTCGTATTTCTTGATATCGTTATAAGTGGGCTGCACTGTAGTGTTAACAATGTATCTCTATTAGAGGTAACAGAGTACAAATATTTCGGCCTATGGATACACAATGAGCTTTCCTAGACGAAGCACATAGATACTGCTATTGCGAATTCTCTGCGTAAACTGTTTTTCTTGAGGTGTTCACTGAAATCTCCGGTAGTCTCCGGGTTCTCTCAAGCCGCCTTTGTCGTAAGGCTTAGGCTTGACAGCCAACTCCCTTGTGCTTGCCTTGTACTACCGGGGTTCAGCGGTACAAGGACAGGCAGAAACACAATAACGTAACAAGTATAACAAGGGTTTATTGCTCCAGGGGAATTCGCGTGGAAGCAGGCTATAGAGTCGACGTTTGTCGGGGTCGATAGTGGTCGAACGAGGTAGGGCGCGACAAAGGACGGGATTGAGATGGTTACCTGAGTTCCGTCCTTCGTCGCGGCTCGCAGTCGTCTCCCTTCTCCGGTGTGCGCCGATCGCGACCGCCCCGCCTCGTTCTTGGCTCGGTCCAATGAGCGCGGGGCTCCGCGTACATGTCACCGCTGCGTTTGCAACCAGTTTCCAAGAGGGTCGCGACACCGCATGAAAAGCCGTTTGGCTCCCCGAACGGGAAGAGGAAAAAAGGCGTCTGCTCTCCTCACTTCCGTGGCACGCGTAAGGACGCGGGAAAATATGAACCTTCATAATTCCCACAACGTCTAGTGTTCGTTAATTGGCGTACAATTCCTACATTCGTCCGTTGTTGGAATATGTCGTAATTATTTGGAACCCATTCACTTTAACCAATATTAAAAAACTAGAACGTGTACAGCATAAGGTAATTAGGTTTGTTTTCAATTCATACGGATGTACGTCTGTTGGTGAGCTCATAAGATGCAGCGGATTAACCCTGGTGATTGTGCGCGCCACCGTATCTGCCAATTAAAGTTCCTCTTTCAACTTGTAAACGGCCATTATAACATTAACCCTTCCATGTTCTTTACTTACTCATCAGGTTATAACACGAGACGAAGGCATGCTTTATCAATAACCCCCTTGAATGCACGGAATAACTGTTTCAAATATCCTTTTTTTCCTAGGACAATAACAGACTGGAATAATCTTGATTCTGAGATTGTTACCCAAAATTCCTTAATAATGTTTGAAAAATGCTTGCAAATGTTATGAATTTGTGTGCATTATTTGCTTGTATGTTTTTATGTATTCTTCACCAATGTTTGAAAAATGCCTCCATACCTGATCAATTTTGTATGTGCTTAGATGTTTGCATATTTCTATGTATAACTACTCTGCTATGAATCTGATTTCAGATCGCAGTATCTATAAATAAAATAAAACATCTTACGTGGTCAAGATTTTCACCACGTTTACCTGGATGATCTTCTTATTGCTAACGGCACTCTACCTGAACACGAGCAACACCTCCAAACAATCTTTACGACGTCTCTCTGCACATGGCATCGTAGTGAATGCAGCCAAATGCTAGCTGGGTGTGTCCGAGCTAACCTTCCTGGGCCAAACTACATCAAGTGCCTGAATTAGCCCCCACCCAGAAAAGGTCAAAGCTGTGAAGGAATTCCTGAAACCTAACACTAAGCGGCAGCTCTGTGAGATTGGTGAACTTCTATTGCCGTTTTGTACCTCAGTGCGCAATTTCAATGACATAGTAAAAGCAGCGGAAGAATTCTATACTGACCAGTACAGTACGCAGAGTGGCCAAGCTACTTTCATTCGAAGTAGTGATGAACAGGATACAGAGGCTTCTTCTATAACTTGCGATGAAGCTAGAAGGGCCTTGCAAGACATGATCCGGGGAAAAGCTGCCGGAGAAGGTGGAATAACAGTCGATTTAATCAAAGATGGAGGAGATATCAAGCTTGTCGTGATATGGGGGGATTGCGGATGGCCCTCTGCCTCGACACACCGAGCCCCACGGTTGGCGCATGCCTGCGCATCAACCGCGGTCTGGTACAAGCTCGAGGAAACAATAAACGACAACCACGTGTACACTCGGAAAGCATTTATTACGACTGCAACTAACACTTCGAGCAGGCCAGCTAGCTATAGTTGACATCGCTGAGGGTTCCCTCAAAAAGAATAATACACTAGGTAAAGAAGGGCTTCCGATTTACCAACTGAGGAATACGGGGGGCCGCGGCGTTTGCCGCGGCAAGAACGCGGTTGACTAACCACGTGCGGGAATACGGGAGCGACGGCGGAGACTTCCGCCGTCGCCGCTTGCTGGAGACCAAAGAGACCCGGGCGATATCAGCGGGATCTCACGTGACCCACCCGGTGGCGCTGCTAGCGCTTGCGATTCCCGTGCGCCGCCCGCGAAAGGAAAGTTTCCCCTCTCCCAACTCTCCCTGCCGCGCATGCGTCTGCCGCGACGTTCGCTGCGCGTGCGGCGGTCATGGGACCCAAAGGTTCCCACATCCCTCCACCCTTAAATATTGCCCTACAGTGGAGAAATCGCTGGAACGACGGCATTGACAAAGTATCCGGGCAGATGCGATGGTAAACTCCGGCAGGAAATGTCCGAATCCACGTTGACAGGCAGCACAGTCCTGTGTGGCGGCCGCCAACATGTGGCAGCCGTCACAGTGATTGATGATGACGGAGGCTGAAGATGGCTTGCCCTCAAGATGCGCGCCGCAATCACCATCCCGGGAACAGCGGGTCAGGACTTCCTGGAAGCGGCGCGCGCGCCGGCTCAATGAACCTCACACCGACGCATCCTCGTGGGAGTGTATGATGGTGGGCCTCCCTCATTGTGGCTGCCATGTGTTACTGCATCGGGCCGCAAACAGGGAGGGGCCTCCGCTGTAATTTGAGGGCGAGACAGCAGGCAGGGACATGGACGATGGCAGCAATAACAAGTCCAGGCGGCTTCACTCGTTCTGCAAAGTCGCTCAAATGCACTCCACAAACACTTAGAATTAAGGCAGTAGAGGCCGCCACTTTCGGCCGTCTGACACGATGTTGAACCACCCGCCTACCGCATAGCTTTATGCGGCAACGAGAAAAAAAACAACAATCCAGTTCGTTTGAATGAAGTTATTCGCTTCGACCGAATTTTTCCGGTCCGATACAGCGCGAAAGTGTGCGATGCTCGTATGAACAAAGCGTTCTCTGGTCCCCCGAGATTTCGGTTATTCCGCCCGCAAAATATTGAGTTCATCTGAACAAAATAAGCTTTCTATTTCGAACGAGGTTTCTCCGCTCGGCGAGTATAGTAGAACTAGCTAATCCGGTTGCACCCGCAAAATGTCACGGCATGGTCGTCTTCGAACATGCGACCGGCAGCTCCGCAGAGCCTTAGGCCTAATCACGTCCATGACGGATACCAATGCCACAAAAGACCCATAAAGGGTTCCCATGAGCTGCCGCGAGGAGATGCAGGCCTAGCTAAGTGGTCCCTGCTCGCTGCTCAACACGCAGCTTCCGAGCAGACTCCTGGGACTGCGCCCCGCTGACGTCCTAGCGAGCGTTTCCGGCGCCCAGCTCCCAGAGCCAAAGATACAGAAAGGAGGCTATTTACATATGTACAGGGAAAATCGGCCACCGCGTCCGCTGCTGCACTCACTCGCTTCGGGCGTACTCCTAGGAGAAAACTCGCTGCAAATCTCAGCATCTACATGAGTTCGGTGACACTACTGCAGCGTTAACTCACACTCAAGAAAGCACATGCCCAATCTAGCCAGCAATCACGCCTTCGGTTGAGACCTAACGCTGGTCCGGACCGATCGTCGTCCCGTTTTCCAAGAGCTTGCCCCACGTTGGGAATGCCAAAATGTCGGGATATGGGCGGATTGCCGACTGCCCTCTGCCTCGACACACCAAGCCCCACGGTTGGCGCATGCCTGCGCATCAACCGCAGTCCGATACAAGCTCGAGGAAACAATAGACGACAACCTCGGAAAGTGTACACTCGCAAAGCATGTATTACGACTGCAACTAACACTTCGAGCAGGCCAGCTAGCTATAGTTGACATCGCTGAGGGTCCCTCGAAGAGAATAATACACTAGGTAAAGAAGGGCTTCCGACTTACCAACTGGGGAAATACGGGGAGGCCGCGGCATTTGCCGTGGCAAGAACGCGGTTGACTAACCACGTGCAAGCATACGGGAGCGACGGCGGAGACTTCTGCCGTCGCCGCTTGCTGGAGACCAAAGAGACCCGGGCGATGTCCGCGGGATCTCACGTGACCCACCCGGTGGCGCTGCTAGCGCTTGCGATTCCCGTGCGCCGCCCGCGGAAGGAAATTTTCCCCTCTCCCTACTCTCCCTGGTGCGCATGTGTCTGCCGCGACGTTCGCTGCGCGTGCGGCAGTCATAGGACCCGAGGGTTCCCACAAGCTTGAAAAGCTTGCGGCCCTTTATACGCAATGCCTCACGACTTCAAGTGTACCAGACAGCTGGAAGAACGCCAACATTATACTCATCCATAAGAAGGGAAACATTAGAGAACTGAAGAATTATAGACCCATTAGCTTGCTTTCAGTATTGTATACAATATTCACCAAGGTAATGTGAAATACAATCAGGGCAACACTCGACTTCAGCCAACCAAGAGAACAGGCTGGCTTCAGGAAGGGATATTCTATGATGGATCATATTCATGTCTTCAATCAGGTAATCGAGAAATCTGCGGAGTACAACGAACCTCTCTATATGGCTTTCATAGATTATGAAAAGGCATTTGATTCAGTAGAGATACCAGCAGTCATAGAGGCACTGCGTAATCAAAGAGTACAGGAGGCATACGTGAATACCTTGGCAAACATCTACAAGGATTCCACAGCTACCTTGGTTCTCCATAAGAAAGGTAGAAAGTTTCCTATCACAGGGGTGGGACTGCCCAAAGTCATTTTGGAGCAATTTTTGGAGCAAGTGAAATTGCATTTCGGAGCAGTTTGTAGCAGATAAAATTTCATTTTGGAGCAGCTTGGAGCAGACTAAATTTCATTTTGGAGCAATTTGGAGAAAATAAAATTTCATTTTGAAGCATTAGAGCGGGCCAATGTCAATTTTGGTACAATAATGGAATATGGCAGCGCACTTTGAAACAATGATGAAACACAGAACAAACCAACACGAAGCGCGTAGCAGAAGCCCACTCTTAGTTATAGCGCACTAGAATATGAAAGAGGGGACCTCACATGCACTAGGGAAGAAAGCAGTTTTACTCTGGCGGCTGCTGTGTCAGGTGCAGACCCTATCTTGAAAGCGATGGGGACAAAGCGCACCGAGTGCTGGTAGCTTCGTGTGCGCTGTTTTCGCCGCTTAGTTAGCGTTGAAGCGAGAGGCAGCATAAAGGTCCATTCGCTCACTGCTGTTGCCGCGCTGCCTCACTCCCGCGTTTTGACAACAAGTTTCCGCGGTCACCGAGTGAGATGTGTTCTTGTTTGCTAGTGCGGGCATGGCACCATGCTTGTTAATTTATACTTAGTAAGCGAATGTTCACAAGTTTATACAGCCGATAAAGCTACTATCCTACTTCGTATAGCTGTGTACTAATTTGCTTCCGCAAGCAGCTTTACGGGCGATATCCGCGGCGGTCAGACACCGGCGGAGCTTGGTGCAACAAGTTACGTGATGATTTGCCAAGGCTAGGGCGCAGCCGATAAAGCTACTATCCTACTTCGTATAGCTGTGTACTAATTTGCTTCCGCAAGCAGCTTGCCGGGCGATATCCGCGGCGGTAAGACACCGGCGGAGCTTGGTGCAACAAGTTACGTGATGATTTGCCAAGGCTAGGGCGCAGTTGCGGTCAAATGAAGGTCAAATTGCTGGTGACGGCGAAACTCGGCTCGACTAGGTTAGTAAAGCTTTTGCTTCAATACAGCTGCCCTGGCCATTCCGACAGCAGCGACAGCAACCGAGAGTGGCCGCGCGCACGGCGGCCAATTGCCGGAAGCGCCGAAAAGTCCAGAGTTGTAAGCGGGAAAATTGTGAGAAACTGTGCGGGAGGCGCCGTCGAGCGGTCTGTGGAATGTGAACGGCTGCACTCCTTTTTGAAGAACGAATCCGTGAGCTGTTCGCAGCCACTGCCGAAACACGCATGCCGGAGCCATTCTGACGCAGCATGGTGCAATTTTGGCCAGTTTTCTTTGTTTGGCGCAGTCTGGTGCAGGAATTTGTGTTTGTATCAAAATGGCGCAATTGGCGCAGGAGTCCCACCCCTGCTATCAAGAAAGGGATCCCCAGGCAAGGAGACGCAATCTCTCCAATGCTATTCACTGCATGCTTAGAAGAAGTATTCATGCTCTTAGACTGGGAAGGCTTAGGAGTGAGGATCAACGGCGAATATCTCAGCAACCAGGTTTGCAGATGACATTGTCCTATTCAGCAACAAAGGGGATGAATTACAACAAATGACTGAGGACCTTAACCGAGAAAGTGTAAGAGTGGGGTTAAATATTCATATGGAGAAGATAAAGATAATGTCAAATATCCTGGCCAGAAAAGAATTCAGAATCGCCAGTCAGCCTCTAGAGTCTGTAAAGGAACTATACGTTTATCTAGGTCAATTGCTCACAGGGGACTCGCATCACGAGAAGGAAATTCACAGAATAACCCCTTTAGGTCCCAAGTCCACAAACGTGGACACCAACTTTGCATTCACTAAGTTCCAAACACAGATCGAAAAATGTGATTCGAAAAGCGTGGGCGAATGCGCCTTTCCTTTCTCTATTTTAGTCAAGTGGCGCCATCGCCCTGAAGACTTGAAGCTTTTAAGGTGCGAGCCACAAGTAGCTCTTTGTCTTTATTTGTTTTCGTGGTATTAACGTTATTAAAATCCCTCAAAAGCCATTCATTTGTAAAAAGCAATGTTTCGTGATTGTCAAATACTATCTTTTTGTGGAGTACCAAGTGTAAGAGTGCCGCATGCAACTACCGAAAGTTAGTGTCCACATTTGTGGACAGGGAGCCACCTTTCCGAGCGAGCTGCCTTGTATAGCAAAAGAGGCCCCTTGGCTAAAATAATCAAAACCTCTTATTTTTTTCAGGCATTTCTAAGCATGCAGTAGAAAGATGAAAGGTCTATGAACAGACTGTCAACAAAATGTCCAAAATTCAAAATGGCAACGTATCTGATGCAGATCTCTCGGATGATGAATGCGCAAAGCAAGATTTGGCGTATACGGTGGCCCGTGAGGGTGATTTCTCATTTTTTGTGTTTTGCGCTGAGAAACAGCTGGTTAGAGTACCTCAGGAACGCAAGCGCTGAGAATCTCTTACAGAGAAACACCATGCACATGATGGATGCACATGATGGCATTCCAAGCAGACATTGCTAACAGCCTTGCAACAGAAATGCTCCAAAAAGTGCGGTAAGCCAAGCAATGACAGCTCTAAGCTTGTTGTCAAGAAGGCGACACCGCAGTCGACCGCTGCCATTAGGTACGCCAGGAACGATCGCTGGCACGTGCGCACACCAAATGCACAGCGTTACCACTGTGCGAGATGCGCAGCGCAGAGCCGAATTCTCTGCCAAAAATGTCACGTGTTCTTGTGCCTGTCGGCTCAGAATCATTGCTTTCATGTTTACCACACAAAGTAGATTGCAAATGTTTAGAAAATCAAGGAAGAATAACAGGAAAAATGTTTTGCTCCCCATACCTAGCTAAGCGAACAGTGCAACGTTTTTGCCGGGTTAGGGTGCCCTGTACACAAATGTGGACCACATGGAAAACAATGAAAAAATAAAATTTATGTTTCCATCATTTAATGACTCTTTTATTGAATCATGGAGAGCTGAAAATTATGTTGTGAAATGAAAATGTGTCATTGCCAGATTTAATTCCCACCTGAAGGGGATAAAATTGGGGTGGAGTGCATACAGCAGGCGTTACCAAATCCTCAATGGGAACTTACGACTGTCGTTGAAAAGAAAAGTGTACAATCATTGCATTCTACCGGTGCTAACATATGGGACAGAAAGCGCAAAAAAGTAGAACACACACACAAGGTGCTAACTCGTGTGCATCTCTATTCTTCCTCTACGTCCTTGCGCCACACGAAAAAAAAAAGCACCAACAGGCCCAAATTGCTACACTGACAGATCACAAAGGCCTCACGTGTAAGCATCAAGCACCACTAGGAAGCAGTGGCGCAGCTCCGTGCCAGCCACCCGGCGGTTCAGCGCCGGCACGCAGAGTCTTGCAAGCTCCAGCAAGGCAGCCGACACGTCCAGCTGACGACAGTGGACTTTCATCAGCTCCCTGCAGGGTAGGTATTCCACAGGGTCAACATTCACTCATGCTTACTGCACCGGATGCCATTAAACGGACTTGAAGAAAAGGACAAACGACACGTCCACTCGTTTGTCTACATTTATGTGTCATACAATACTAAAGTATTATTGCGCAACAAAAAGACATGGACGGGAGAGAAGAACACACACACACCAAGCGCTTGGTGTGTGTGTTCTTCTCTCCCGTCCATATCTTTTTGTTGCGCAATAATACTTCAGTAATAGATTACCAATTTGCCCAGAATGCTGCTCTCATTAAGTGTCTACACGCTGCAAGAATAAAAATATGTGCCATTTAACACCGTTAAGTGTTCAGGTCATATGTACAGGTTATCCATGTTCTAAATTATCACGAAAAAGAACCTCCTTGACTGTAACGCTAGGGAGGGCACATACTACTTGTTCATACAGACCAAGCCCTTCATTGCCGCACTCATTTCGTTGTTGGTCGTAGTGGGACCGTGTCACTGCAACAGTTTTTGCCCATTACAAGATTTCCCTCCTTATTTGCTTTGACTGTGCTGCACTGACAAAGTGGTGCATACTGCATCGTTGACTTATGCCCAACACATTCAGGCTGAAGTTATACAGGGCATCTATTTTTTTTTATTTTACTTATTTTATTTGACCATACAGATTTCGTATGAAAAAGTAATGTGCGAAACAAAAGTGGCGTTATTGTAGATGAGCTCCGAAGCAAGGTGGGCATACTTTACCTCTAATAAAGCTTGGTTTAAAATTTCACTTTTTTCTGTGGCACGCAGCGCAGTAATATTTTGCAGACCCGACGGTCGGCAGCTCACGTATATGCTGCGCTTGTCTTAAATGTGGCCCAACCTGGTGAGGGGTCCTTTAAGGGAACGTGCCACTCGGAAAAGCGTTTCTTTAAATATTTGTGACAGCACAATGAAACTTTCACCATTTACAGAGTTATCGGTCCTCTTTTCAAATCTGCTTTTAGTTTTTTGATAGCTTATCTGGTAAATTTCTTGCACGCCATGCATTTGTAAAAACAATGCATTTTTCTGCAAGCTTAGGCGATAACAGTGAGCACAAGAAAACACTCAAAAATAGCTCATATTTCTCCATAAAGATAGTGGAATTTTTTCTAGTAGTCTAGAAAAATGTGAAATGCTGAGCTGCAGTTTTACCATTCTTAACGAAGAATCTTTTTAAATTATCTTACTGCATATGTTTGTGGAAAGCTTTGAAAGTTGTTTCTTTGAATTCAGGAGATAAACATGCCAAATTTCATTATGATCAAACTACATAAAGTACACAAAGCTTAGTGCACAAGCTCTGAAAATGCTACAAAATGAAGAAGTGGAAAGAACACGTTAGAAAGTTTAAAGAACATGTCGCGACGCTAGACTTTGGCAGGGAAACGATTGTCTTTTGTAATTTCAGCAAAAATGCGGTGCTGCCAATATGGGCTCCGAGAAGAGAGGCCTACATCCGCACGAAAATTCAAGCGCAAGCATTGCCGCGGAGCGAAATGCCGCGTGTGTGAAATTCGGGTAAATTCGCACTTTCACGAGTGAGTGCTTTTCACATTTTTTGCCAACTCCTAGTTTATTCCCAGCTTTGATTTTTCAATAAATAAAGAGGAGGCTTGTAGGAATACCAAACAACAAAACACAAAATAGATTTGTTTTCGGAAAAAATTGTGGTTTTTCGACCTGCATCTCCCCTTAAGGTAATTAAATGAAATCTGCAAGAAAAATCTGAAAATGTGCTCATAAGCAGTCACACACACAAGCATGCCAGAGAAGCCAAAACATCTCACCTGAGTGCATCAACCAGTGAGAACAGCTCGGCCTCATTCAACAGCTCCGCCCGTTCAAGCAGCATCCGCAGCACCTGTAACGCCTGGGTGAGAAGACTTGATTATAAGCTACAGCGGAATGGTGATAATTCAACATTGAAGATTGAATCCTATTCAAAATACTTGAAAAATGGGCAGAAACTGTTTGAGACGACACAAGATTTAAACAAATGTGATGTACTGCTTGGATGCTCCATGCGCTGAGCCCTCGAGCTGCCTCCTCCAGCAGCTGGAGCAACAGGTCTAGGGCACCTCCAGCAGCAGCAGCAGCACGGCGGCCGAGGCAGAAGTAAGACAAGGCAATGCGCAGCACTGCCAGCTGTTGCGTCTCCTCCTGGGTGAGCCGGTCTGGTGACAGCACCGTGGCAGCTGCACCAAAGCAAGTACAATAATTAGGCGCAAAGATTATGAAAATCTATAGTCGTTCATAGGTGCAGCTCTTTCCCATCCTTTGCTGGGACAGTTATTGTACTTTATTACTTTATGATGTAGCAGCACAGCCCCCCCAAAAAAACAAGGGCACACGAGATAAAAAATACAGGACAAGCACTGTCCTGTTTTTCATCCTCGTGTGGCCTATTGTAAAAACCGGAATATAGGTCGAACTTTTTTTCAAAAAACCATTGCGAAAAGTCGACCCTCGTCTTATATACCGGACATTGGCAGAAAAACTAGGGAAGTCTTGCAACAATGGGCAGATGAAATAAACAGCCGCCATCGCATTCAGGCTGCTTTTTCACATTTTCTTTCAAAATGAGCGGAAGCCGACGGCAAGTCACCGTCGCCTTCAAGAAAAAGGCCATTGAGTACGCGGAAGCCTACGGCAACCCACCAGGTTGCTGTGGGCTTCGTATCGTGCAACCATCGACCCTCGTGTTTGTCAGCACCTTATCATCACGGCACGGAGCAGCATTTAAATAAATGCTGTCACCATTGTGCAACCGGCTAAGTCGCATTTGTTTAAAGGTAAGGTTGTCTTTCGGTACTTTTGCCATTGAAAAAGATTTTTTTCATTTTTAAAATTGGTTAGTTGGGGGGTCGACCTATATTCCGGTTCGACCTATAGTCCGGTTTTTACGGTAGTTTTCTGCGCTGTGCTGCTACTTTAGAAGTTGTCACGAAAGTGCGCTAAATCAAAGCGCGTGCCCTGCGTCACTCAAGCCAGCGAAGAAGCAAGCCAGCCCCGCGGCAGCTTTGACATAGGCAGAGAGTGCATGCAGCCAACATGATCAACGCTGACTAGAAGCTTCGACAAGATACGCGAAGGTTACGGTATCGAGAGAGAGAGGGCTTCTCAGACAAAAGGCGAGCAGAGAGAGCGAAGGAATGGGACAGGCCGAGCGTGCGTCTACGGATGAGTCACCACCCTTCTCGAAAACGTTTCGGCAGCCGCGGCCGAAAACGCGACAAATGTCTAGAAGATTCCTAGGCTTTGTTCATGCTATGGCAGCATGACTCAGAAGGTTCGAGAAGCGCCGGCGAAGACAAAGCGCTGATGAAACCGCGCCGGTGAAGAGATGTGACATGAAGACTGACCGTCTGCGGAAGAAGGGGATTCCCCAGAAAGCTAGTCGACGAGTTCCTCGAGCGTCTGCATTTCCGGAAGACGTTCCTTCGAGATTTTCCGCGAGCTACACCGAGATCGTCCGGCTCAAGACCAACAAGGGTGAATACGAGTACACACTCTATGTATTCCTATTCATTCTGTACTGTACGTGTTGGACTATTATTGCTAGTCGTTAATTATTTTCCAGAGTTTTGATAACACCCATCCGAATTGCATTGTGTTATGTCTAGACCAAATGTGCACCCATGTATGTAACTGCCTTGTTTGAAGAATATATTCTGTTGTGTTTTGACAACTCTGGGCTCTAACTCTGTCTTTGGACCACAACCGGCGTTTGCTGGAGCTCCACAGGGCCCCTAATTAATTGTCCTTGCTTTTGTGGGGTTATTTTCCGAAGCTGATAAGCCGGCTTTGGAATTTGGCCCGGCGTTGGCACCTCGTTCACGGGGTGTGTGACAGAAGTCATGCAAACTTCCCAGTGATTCTAAGTACTTTAATTAATTTACAGCTAGAGATGCACTTATTTCAGCTATGCTTTCCTCATCTTTATTGTTTGTAGGCTTCTTATGGTTGCTACAAAAATTGTAAACGCATTAAATGTGTGTTGGATCCTGCACCAACCTTGCATGTGCACTAGCTGTCACGCAACAAAGAAAATTTTCTTATGTTCTACGTGCGAGACCAGCACTCAGCTCAACTAACTCTTCTCTTTTGATAAAGCCCATAGACATGCAAGCTGACCAGATGGAAGACGCTTGTGAAGTTGTCAGCTGTGATTTATGTGCCTAGTTCATGTGTAAATGTCGAACTAAACGTTAGGAGCATTGGAAAATCTGAGTGTAAAGAGAAAGCCTGACTCTGTGCTTGTCTCTAAAGCACACCCCAGCACAGTATGCATCACCCAAGACACAGCACACAGTGTGTTATGGGCCAAAGGTTGATATATCATCATCATCATCATCAACCTAATCTTATGTCCGCTGCAGGACGAAGACCTCTGCCAGCGATGTCCAATTACCCCTTGCCTTGCGCCAGCTTATTCCAACGTGCGCCTGCAAATTTCTTAATTTCATCATCCCTCCTAATTTTCTGCCATCCTCGACAGCGCTTCCCATTCCTTGGCACCCATTCTGTGACTCGAATGGTCCACCGGTTATCTAGTCTACGCATTATGTGGCATTCCCCAGCTCCATTTTTTTTTCTCTTCAGGTCGACTAAAATATTGGCTATCACCATTTGCTCTCTGATCCAGATCCACCATCTGCAATGGTTCTTGCGAGCTGTTTTATATTGAAATGATGAATTATCAACTGGCCCAAACCAGTTGTATTGCAGAGGAGAAAACTGTGTGAATGGAAGGAGAGATAGCCTAGGCAAGCAAAACACCAGGGACATGTATCCGTCTGTTGCTGCGCTGTGACGGTTATCTCCCACCTAAAACGCCAATTTGTGGCCTGCCCAGGAAGATTTTCAAGCAATAACCGTAAGCTCCTGATTAGTCACTACGGTATTTACCCAAATGTACCAAATTTTACTTTCAAAGCCATTCATTCACTTTGTTTACAGGAACCTCCCTGTGAAGTCAATCCGGGCATTCTTATGCGCAAGCGGCGAGATTATGTTTCTCGCCACGAGGAAAGGTAGAGAAGAGAATCGCTGTTTGTGCTTCGACACAGCGGTGCATGCACTTTGCATCAAGCAACAAAACGACAGACACCGACCAAAATAAAAGCTAAAAAATAATAAAAACTGATTAAAAGACGTTTCGGCTTCGCTACGGAAGCCTTGTTCACAATGGGGTGAAGGAAAATTCGTTGCAGCTTATGTACTCTTGAGCACGTGACGCAGACAGCGTGTGTACGACTGGGGGAGGGTTCCCTCACTTCGATTGAGCGTGTGACGTGTTTTTTGTATCTCCAGCGACTCTAGATAGAGACGTGATTTCAAGTTTCTTTCTTGGCCGATAATTCTTGACTTTTCCCAGTCAATCTTGTGGCCTGTTGCATCCGTATGTTCGGCAAGGGCATTCGAAACTATTCGTTTCTTCTCGACATCGTTCTGATGCTGCCGCAGTCTCTGTTTGAAGTTGCCCGATTCACCGATGTACGCGTAGTCGCAATCTGCGCAGGGTATCTTGTAGACCACGCCAGGAAACGATTCTCTCGGAAGCTTGTCCTTACCGCCCACGAGTGCGTGCCTCAGCTTACACACAGGCACGTGTGCAACCTCAACGTCATAAGTGCGCAGCACACGAGACAATGCCTCGCTTATCCCAGGAACGTAGGGTATGGCAGCACGTTTTCTAGGTCGGGGATTAGCTGGTCTGACGGAATCAGATAGGCGGTGTTCCACAGCATTCAAAAACGAAGTGGGATAGCCGCTTGCCGAGAGATCGCCACGCACGTGGTCCAAGTCTGTGGTACGGCCTTCTGCTTCGGTGCAAATGCGGTTCGCACGGTTGAACAGGGAGGCAACAACCGACCTTTTGTGAGCGTCCGGATGAACGGAATGTGAATGTTCCATTGTGAACGAATGTTCACAATGGAAATGTTCGCAATGAACGAATGTTCCATTGTGAACAAGGCTTCCGTAGCGAAGCCGAAACGTCTTTTAATCAGTTTTTATTATTTTTTAGCTTTTATTTTGGTCGGTGTCTGTCGTTTTGTTGCTTCATGTTTCATCCCGACCAGACGGGCTTCCGTCGAACCCTCGATTTCACTTTGCATCTGTAGCAATATATGCTTTCCCTGTGGCACACCAGGCATGATCGCAGCTATAACGCGTTGGAGGAGCAGGCAGCAAAGCGCTTTTGTATTTTATTGGCTTGGAAGCAAGTTTTTGTGCATGGTGTAAGCAGCGTAGGGCGGTAGTTTTAAATTGTGGTAAGTGTAGGGAGCCTAGCGGGGATAGCCGGATAGCGAGATAGCCGTAGGGCTTACCGTGGGGCTTTGTTTGGGTATTTTGGCGGGCCTCATTGTTAGGTGGCCGGGGGGATGATGGATCGGGAGGCTAAGTTACGGGTGACGGTGAGCTACTGCAGTGCGAGGAGTGCAAAAGTTGGTGCAATATGGACGAGACAGACATTGTGAGTTTAGCCTATACCGAGAAAGCTAACTTCGCATACAGGTTTTATGAGGGTATAAAGGGAGCTGTGCGGTGGATGGAAGGGCAATGGGCAGCTAGTGTTGAGGAGCTCAAAGGGAAGCTGAAGGTGGAGCGGAGGAATGAGCTCAAAACTCGAGTCGGTGAGTTGCTAGAGAGTGAGGGGGCTAAGGCCAACCTGCTGGAGCAAATAGTTGGCAAGCTTAAAGAAGAGCAAGGAAAGTGGGTGGAGGCGCTAACGGCATGGGCTGCGAGTAATCCCGGTTCGGAGCAGCGTCAGGTGGAGGGCAAGGACAGCACGGAGCCTCCGGCAGAGGCGTTTATTGAGAACGATGAGACAGGCAGGAAGGGACACCTATACTCCATCTCACCACTATCGTTTCGCGCTACCAAAGCTACGGGGTGTAAGCAAGCCGCATGCTTGCGCAGCAAAACATGGTTGCACGTGTAACGGCCTTCTAATTGGCAGGGTTCAGGCATAATACAAACGTATTATCTATCTATGTGCATCGTATGCCTTTAATCATTGTATCGGTAAACGCCAGCAACTCTGGTTACAAATCAACATGGTAGCACCCACGCAAAACGGACCACCCGCTTCGACCCGAACTTGCGCTTGCTATTCGTGCACTACGCCAACAGCAATAAATAAATGGTGCAATCAGTCATCGGTTAGTTTCATCTCTCACTGAGGATAAAGCATCAGGTACGTTTTGTCGTTATTAGAGAGAGAAGGTATTCCTTTTGCCACGGATGCTAAGCCTAATGCACCTAGAATTTGGTAATGGTTCTTGGAAACAGCGCAATATAGTTACAAAAACATTGCTCTTGAAGCATCAGGACACAAATCTGAAGCAAACACAAGTGTCAGTTTGGAACTTACAGACCCCACAGTGCATGGCGACGACTTCATAGGTTCGAGACGGAAGGAATTCACTTCGGCATTACTGTCATGTATTCGACTCCGGCGTTGTCGTCTGCTCGAATGTGCGCTCTTCGTTCGTCGTCATAATTAGTAACATTAAAGCTGCCCCACTTCCTCGAATTTTCGACATAGTTGCTTGTTTCATTGTTTTCTAGTATTTTTTAGGTTAATAAGCCAGCCACAATAACTGCAATGAGCATGCATCGACAGCACGGCGAGCAGACGCCAGGGAGACGCTGAGCAGACGCCGCAGCACGGAGGAATACATATGCAGGGGCTAGTCGCCCTTCCTATTGGCTGAGGACCCGGTAGCCTCAACAGTGCTGAAGGGAACTTCTCAGATGGAGTATAGAGACTGAAGAATCGCAGGCGGCAGCACGTGGGCTACACGATGCTATAGTGCTGTCGCTGTTGCGCTGCGAGCTTCGGGCGGGGAGGTGCGAGAGGTAGAGGCAGCTGGAGGGCCAGCTAGTGCACACCGGAGGACAGCAATCGCAGGCTGGAGGCGAACGATGGGAGCGAAGAAGGGTGGTGGGGGACTCGAGGATTGAGGAGGGTATCTTAACAAGCATGAAGGCAAACAGGCGGGTGAAGGTGGAGGCCCAGTCAGGGAAGTGCATGGTGGACGCAATGGCCAAAACTCAGGAGGAGGTGGTAGGGGACAACATGGAAGACGAAAACCTCGTCATTATCCATGCTGGTTTCAACGATGTGCTGAAGGGAAGGAGCCAGAACCTCAAGAGACAGAGGTTGGGTTGCGTAAACTCAGAGAGGCCTCTGCGAAGGTGCATGTGACCATATGCACAATCACAGAGGTCCAGGAGCCGCCTAGCGGGATGGTATGAAGGGGTGACAGGGATTTGGAAAGGGGTGACGGTTCCTAGCCTGACTTTCGGCAATGCGATCCTGTGCATGAGAACAGAGGTTCTAGCAAGGTTGGAAATTAGGCAACGAAGGATAGGTAGGCTTGCTTTGGGAGTAGACGGAAATGCACCAAATCAAGGGGTACAGGGTCACAGGGGATGGATATCATTCGAGTGCAGGGAAGCTAGTAGCAAGATAGAATTTGAGGAGCGATTGAGAGTAATGGGGGAAAGGCAAGGAAACTTTTCAATTACTTTAACATGAGGAATGTTCACACAAAACAGAGGAAGCGAGATAGAAAATTGCGAACCAGAGAAGCAAACCAGCCCATATTATTATTTTGATTTTAATTACACACAAACCTCAATCCTACAAGGAGTTCTCTCAATGCAGTTTTTAACTACAAGTACAGTTTTTTTCACACTTAAAGGAAAACTCGGAGCGCATTGCATTGCGATGTGGCGAGCGCAGGAGTCAGGTGCCGGCAGCAGCTCGTGCAGGCGCAGACGGTCGATGAGGTGTGTTATCTTGAACCGCATCGACTGCTACGGCGGCGCACGCTGGCCGCATGGCCGGGAAGCGTGCTACTGTTAAGGGCAGTGCACAGATTGCATCGTTAGTGCGGGAACTGAGCCGATATTCTTAGCTAAACGTTGTGTGACGCCAACCTCTGAGCCTTCGTTGGCGATAATGGGGTTCTACAATCTTCTTCTGACAGCATCCTTCGTTTGTTCTTTCGAAAGGCTGGGGGTACTGAGTGCGTGCACGTACAGTGTAATCTTGATGATACGAATCTCACGGGGTCACGAAAAAAATTCGTATTAGCCGAAATTCGTATCATCGAAACACAATTAAAACTAGCTAAATTAAAGAATCGAGAGGTGAACTCACTCAGGCACACGTACGTAAAAAGCATTTACAGTATAGACCACTTACAGTGTAGACCGCTTATAACGTAAGTCGCCGGAGTCGCGAATATCCGCACTATAAGCGCTACCGCACTATAACCAAAGCAACAATTTTCAAGGCCCGCACATATGCAAAACATGTGCATCGAGCCGCCGCGCGTATGCGACAGTCAAGGAATGCGGCTAGAACGTTTGCATTCAATTCACAGTCAAATCTCGTTAATTCGAACCAAATCACGCGGCGGCGCTTCCGACCGGCATTGCGCCGGGACCGCCATAGAGTAAAAGCTTAGGAGACTCCTCAATGTCGCGCGCGAACAAAACAAAAAAAAAAGAAGAAAAAAAACACGGTGGACATTTCACCCTCTCTCAAATGGGAAGGTCGCCGATTCTGCGTTGCACCGGAACATTCGTGTACGTGCGGACGTACCGTCCACGCTACCGTAGCCACGCGTCGAAAATGGCAGTGAATCCTTCTTTCTCCTTTATGCTTCCTCTACTTCCTAGTCACGTGTTGACCTTGCACGCTGCGGCTACGGCGCAGAGGGAAGCAGCGGCGCTGTCCCAGGCCGGCCAACGAAACTACCCACGCCAGCAAATGCCCGCTTCCCGATAACGGCAGAAAACGAAACTTCGGGAAGCTGGTGCCGACGCAGCCGTAGCGGCGGCACCTGCACGACGGCGGGCGCGCATGGTGACAGTCGAAAGTGAGGGAGCTACGAGGGAAGGCGAGGGGAGCCACCAAAGCGGCGGAGCTGCCAAGGCAAAATCCGCTTCCCTGCCGCCCTCCTCCCTCACATTCTACGGTCTCCGCATGCGCCGTTCGCCGTGCCATGCGGGCGCCGCCCGCTAGCTCGCTGAAGTTTCGTTTACTGCCGTTATCGTGAAGCGAGCGTTGGCTGTTTCGTGGTCCTCGCTCGATATGCGCGCCGTGATATTTCACGACTCGCACTCAAGATTCTGGTTACAGCCCCACTGGCTGTTCATTCGCACCACGTGCCCTTCTCCTCCACTTCGTCTCTTTCTTCCTCGAGCACTCCTTGGGGGCGCCCGTTTGAGGGGAGCGTTCGCTGTCTCCGCTGACTTCCGTACTCCCAGGCAGCCGCACTGTAACCGGTATTTCGTTTCCCGCAATTGCACTATAAGCGATACGTATATACATGGAGTGCTATGGGAAAATTAACGGGAGTCTGAAAAGACCGCACTGTATCCGGTCCTGCACTATAAGCGGTTATGTTATAAGTGGTCTATACTGTATAACGTAATGATTTATAGTGCAGAACTAGCTACAACGCGGCCTTTTCCGACTCCCGTTTACCCTCCCATAGAACTCCATGTATACGCATACCGCCTACAGCGCAGCCGCGTGAGACGAAATTGCGGCTTCCGTGGAAAAATCTCGCCGACAAGGGCGGTAGCAAGCACAAGGTGCGCCCACCGATGGCAGAGGAGATCAACGAGGGCGATGCGGAAGGAGGAGCACGAGACGTAGAGCAGGAGTCCAAGGGCGATAAAGTCGTCACCGCGCGCCGTATGTGCGAGTGAAAGCGCGCGTCCGCACGAACAGCGAACGCACAGCGGAGAGCAAACGCGACTTCCATTGCGCGAAAGGCCGTGAGGGTATGGGAAGGAGGGAGGGAGGGAGGGGGGGCGACGCTGTGCTGCGGCGCCAAATGCATATCTTGCAATCGAGCGCAAGGGTAACTGGCGACGCAATCACCCCACGCGAAAGGAGCAAAGCGGGAAGGTAGCGCGGGAGGGAGGGGCAGGGCGGCTCCTACTCGGCCAACAAATGCGTTCTTGTACTTTGCGCCTGTGCCAGCTGTCGGCGGTGTTGTCGCGCGCACCGCATGTTGAAAGCGATCTACACACGGCTCTGACCTTTGTATCTGCTGTAAGTCGCTCAGTTTCCGTTGAAGCGATAGACCGCACGAACCTTCGCTTGCTGCAGCGGCCGCCACAGCAAGCGAAGAGACAAAAAGAAAAGCACAAAAGCAACAAAAGCGCCACCGCTTCAAACTCATCGCGTCCAGTCGCGGCTTCCGCGATGTCCGGCGCCGCGTCCGCGCCTCCGCACTAAAAGAGAAAGGGAAAATGCGCGTGACTGCGCGCTGTTCTCTTTTGCGGCCATCGGTGGGGCGGCGTTTATTCGTATCAACTGACACGGGTCGAAAATCGATTCGTAACAACCGTTCTCTAGAACGTTGCAAAGTAATGGGGCTCGGCCGGGACCTCAGAAAAATGTGTATCATCCGGAAATTCGTATTAGCCGTGATCGTATCATTGAGATTCCACTGTATATTTATTCACTGTGTGTGCTAACGTAATATGCAGTGACAAGAAATAGTCACGCAAATGTGCGCGCAACGGGCTCAGTCTTTATTTGATGCGAAAGGAAAACAAAGCGCTCAACAATAATAACTATGAGGGTCAAACACGATGAAACAAATGGATACGAATAAAGGAATGCTTTAGGTCAAGACAATGAGCTGAAAGTGATTCTTCTCGACAATAGTTCATTAAACCAGACAGGTCTTCATCGTGTCAGTGAAAAGGGGGAGAGGAGTTCTCTCTGGCAAGACATGCGGGCTTTGAGTTTTTTAAATTTTATTATATTTTTTATTTATTTCATAATACTGAGAGTCTTCCTCAGGCTCTGACAGGAGTGCAATGAACAATATGTAGAACAACAGGTTTGGTGTTCTGGAACATGAATAAAAAGACACACAGCTTACATAAATAATCGAATCAAAAGAGTGCAGAGTTCTAGAATCATTCAATACATGACTCATAATCAAGAAAGCTAGGGACATAAACAGATCTACAAAAGGGACAGCTCTTCAAAGAAATATTCAACATTTGCAACAAAAGCATCAAGTGACGCATCATTCATAATGTGGTGGGGCAGGTTATTCTATAGTTCTATGGATCGAGGAAAAAATGAAAATTTAAATACGTCACATCTAGCAGCAAATGGTCGTATGCACATGTCGTGGTTGACTCTTTGGGAGCGGTGGTGAGGTGGCTTTAGATACGAATCTTTAGTTATGCTGATACAGTCATGATAAAACAGGAAAAGAAATTTCATACATGCAGTCAGTCGTCGGCATTCTAACATCGAGATGCTAGCCCTTTTACAGAGAAGTGTCACGCTATTGTAGCGGGAGTGACGGGAATAAATAAAACTGAGTGCTAGACTTTGAATTCTTTCAAGTTTCGTTTTTCGATAAGACTGATGGGGGTTCCAAGCTATGGCACTGTACTCAAGAATGGGTATTACTAGTCTTATAGGGGGTTATTTTTACATGCGGGTGTGCAGCTGACAATTTTCGTCGGATGAATCCAAGTTGTCGGTATGCTTGTGTACATATGTTATCTACATAGGATTCCCAACTCAATTTTTCAGTAAATGTTGCCCCCAAGTATTTTACTTCATTATTACGTGTCACAGCAGATCCTGATAAAAGGTAAGTAAAATAGATGGGCGCTTTTTTCCTTGTTATGGTGACAGATGACGTTTTGCTGACATATATTTTCATATCCCAAGTTTTACACCAAGAATGAATGTTAGTCAGTGTTAAGTGCAGATTATTTTGGTCATCTTGTGAATGAACCGCAGTGTACACAACGCAGTCGTCTGCAAACAATCTCAGTACAACATTTGGAGTGACACAGGAAAAAACGTCATTTATATACATTAGAAAAAGTGTAGGTCCTAATACTGATCACTGTGGAACACCAGAGCAAACGTCTAGCCTATTAGATTTGGCATTTTTTATTTCGACGTATTGAGTATGGCCTGAGAGATAAGCTGCAATCCAGGAAACTATGTTTGAATTATAACAATAATATTAAGCTTCTCAATTAACTTACGATGTGGGACAGAATCAAAGGCCTTTGCAAAGTCAGTGAACACAGCATCCACTTGCAAACCAGAGTTGATAGCAGCCGCGAAGTTGTGTGTAATTTCAAGTAATTGCGTAACTAGTCCCTTCCTAAAGCAGTGCTGGTTTACATATAAAAGTTTGTTGCTTTCCAGGTAGGTTATGACTGCTTTGTTAATTATATGGTCCATTAACTTGCAGCTGGTTAGTGGCATAGGCATGCTTGAGCCTATTCCCATTTTTTTTAACCGGGACCACAGCAGGGCAAGGATGCTGTTTCCATAGATAAGGAGACATTTGTATCGCTTTAGATAAACATTGGGTAATCCGTCGGGCGATTACTTTTCATCAAGCAATAAGCTAAGAATGCCGCCTTCAGTTATGACAAGGTCATTCCGCTTGATTGAATTCTGAGGCAGAAGCACGGGTGAACACGGACTGGAAATAGTGATTAAAGGCGTTCACGATACAGTATGCGTCATCTGTAACGGCTCCGTCTATTTCCATTTGGTCGATCGAAGCCCCCGCCAGGTAATGCCAGGACTTTCTTGGCTCGTGTATCATGAAATTAGTCAGCGTATTTGTGAAGAAAGTGCTTCTTGCTGAAGGAAATTTCTGCTCCGAGTATTTGCGAAAGCTCATTTATAGCATCGACGTTGGTTTTCTTTTTAAGCATTCTTTGTAACCTTCTTTTGAGGTGGACAATGCTCAGTGTAATCCAAGGTGTCTTCCCATTTACTCGCTTTTTTATTGTTGGGATAAATTTTTCTTCACAGTACACTACTATTCATTTCAGCTTCAACCATAAGGCATTCACGTTTCCAAATCCAGGCTGTAAAAGACTATCTAGCATTATTTCAATGTAATCAATATCATTGACATCATTTGCCCTGCTGTAATCCTTGACAGATATACGAGATATACGTATTGGTGATTTGGTTGGGACTGAAACTCAAGTTATCAAAAGTAAGCAAAAGCATTTTATGGTCCGAGATTCCATTTTCGATACTGATATCAGGGTTAAGTGTCTTGGAAACTGTGGGGATTGAGGGTTGCGCCGGCATGATTGCGCGCGCTTCGCCTGCTCTGCCATCCCTCGCCATCGTTCCCCGCTGGCCTCCTTCTCCGCCCGCAGCCACCTAACCGGTTCCCGCGGTGGCGCTGCGCACGCGGCGGTTGGCGGTGAGGGCAGAGCGCTGACGTCACGACGCGGCCGGTTGTCGGCTGCTGGCGGGGAAGCATGGACTTCTCTCCGGGACAAGCGCACGGTACGTTCATGCTTTCCTCTCGTCCGCCGACACCTTTGTGACTAGGACTGGAGCTCGCGCACGGTGCCTTTGCCCGTGCGGGGAGCGCGTACTTTGTGCTGATCCTTTCCCGACGCTAAGCCGACGAGCGGTGCCATTAGTGCTCGCGCGAAGTCGTACCT
Organism: Dermacentor silvarum; assembly: GCF_013339745.2. Lineage (NCBI taxonomy): Eukaryota > Metazoa > Arthropoda > Arachnida > Ixodida > Ixodidae > Dermacentor > Dermacentor silvarum. Next base: position 172,273,337 of record NC_051161.1, on the reverse strand, counting down.
CGCCGAGCCGCACTTGCCGAAAGCCTAAGCCGAAGGATATTGCCCGTGCTCTCGCGAGTTGACCCATTGGTTATCGCCAGAGCAAGTAGCATAGCCGCCGGGACTTTTCCTAGCGGCGTGTCCCAGCTTGAGCCTGTGCTCTCGCCGCGACGTGCTATAGGCGCCTGTTATTGTATTTTCGCCCTGGTGCGGGACCCCTTTGGCTCCCCTCCGTGCAGGCGTTTGTACAGTGCTGGTGCCGACGGTTTCAGTAAACGGTTTCCGTCAACTCAGGGCTTTACTGTGTTTTTGCGTGCGTCGCTCGGTAGCCCCTTGCGGCCTCTGAGCTCGCACGCGAGCGGTGCTGGAGGCGACGGCTGACGCGGCCCTGTGGCTCGCTAAGCTCGAACCCGCGGTGGTTGGTCTCCTGTGAGACACCAAGAACCCACAAAACGAAAGCAAGATCAAGAATGAAGCTTGCTTGCCCTTGTATACGCGTTGGCTCCCCAACAAGCTGGGTTAAAGAAAAACTAAACATAAGATTCAGAAGCAATTCACAACTACTGCGCTCGCTTCTACCAATTGTCAGATTTCCCCAGTCAATCCCGTTAAGTTGAAGTCTCTGACCAAGATAAGCTTAGTACGCTCGTTAATTTTCAGGCACAGAAAGTCGTGCGATTCTGCAAGATAGTCAGTTGGTGCATTTGGTCGTCAATATATGCCGTCAACGAACACTGACGTTCTATTAATAGTGGTACTGCACCACACGCTCTCGTGATTGGGTATTTCTTCGTCTTTCTTAAATGATAAGCCTTCTTTAATAGCAATGGCAACGCCCCCTCCCCGGCTATCCGCTACTTTGTTACGTACTACATTCCATTATAATGAGGTTCCACAGCATTCCATGGGACAAATGGCACCAAAATTACACTATCAGTCTCGCAAGTTCTCTTTTGTGCTCACTTAAATTAAAGTCATGTTGAACAAGATTGGTTTCTTTACACAACATTCTGAGAAGGCTCCTCACCCATGTCATAGCAGACGGGCTGTCCTGTGTCAGCAAATTCAAAGTCATCACCACTCGAGCCCTGAGAAGAGGCCACACTGGATGATGGCAGGCTGTCATCGGCCCACTCGTCACTGTCCACATGGCAACCCTCGGTCACATCACCATGCGGCCGCACACCGATGTCATCGCCAATGCAGTCCTGCAAAGACTTCATCGTACAGTCAAGCCCAAGTATATCGAACCCATTTACATTTAATTGTCCCTCATGTTGAACATTTTCTCAAACAAAGTTACAATGTGTAGCAAGAAGTATGGTTACATCTAACAAAAATAGCAGCCACTACCGATATAGTATTGAACTTCACAATCAGTGCGAAACTGCCCCGAAAGTTGGCTTTCCCATGAGGCAGCCAGGCGAGCTGCCAACACCCTTTCAAAAAAGAAGAGATTAGGCCAAACCGCGCCTGCGCGGCTTTACCAGGCCGCGACCAGTCCTGGGCACCCCCCTAGAAAAAATTATTTGGCCTTGCGTTGTTCTGTTGCCTTTGTTTCAAGGTAATGCCCGGAGCGAAGTGGCAGAACCTGCCACTCACTGTGAGGTTCAAATTATCGAGTCATGCGTACAAAACAAGGAAGTCTGACGTTGCTGCAGCATTCAACATTCAGAAGGAAACAATTGCCATACCAGTTTCCCGATGATAAGAGCCTTTCGACGAGTACAATGAAGCCATCGCCTGTTTCAATGAAGTCTGGAGCGAGTTGTCAGCACTTTCAGAAGCTGGTGATGGGTCAACGGTGGACAAGTTTATGTCCGCGGACGAAGTTGCCATGAACATGGGAAAGCTTGAGAACAAGGTCTTCATCGCCGACGTCATGAATCGGGACACAAGTGAATACCGAATAGTAGATTTGGTATCGAATATCGAACCGAATCAAGAAAAAATTGCTGAATATCAAATATCGGAAAATTTAGCCCAAACATCTACGAGGGCGATTCAGAAAGTAATGCCTCCAAGCCCACTACTTTGCCAATAGTATTGCAAACCTTTTCAACTCTTTATCATTATTGCATTTGATGTTTAAGCTATAAAATGTCTTTTGCCTCAGTATCTTCTCATTCCAGAGTAATCGAGCAATCCATGGCATCCAGTGGTGGTTGAAACAGCAGGCTGTGATTGAACTTCTGACTGCGGAAGGTTGTGGCTTGTGTGGAGATTTGATGCGGCTTGATTTTGGTCTTTCACAATCCTTGTCCACCTCCGCACAGTGCTGACGTCAGCACAGGCATCCCCATAAACTGCAGTCAGACAGTGATGAATGCTGATGGGCGCACAACCTTCCGCAGTGAGAAATTCAATTACAGCCTGCTGTTTCAACCGGACGTCACCACTGGATGCCATGGATTGCTCGATTACTCTGGAACGAGAAGAGATAGGAAGGGGAGGCAAGTGACATTCTATACCTTAAACATCAGTGCATTAATGATAAAAAGTTCAAAATATTTGCAGTACTATTGGTAAAGTTAGAGGCACGACTTTCTGAAGTGCCCTCATATGTTTACAAATTTTCTGCAAGAAACACAGTGCAGCACACGCTCAGAAGGCTACTTACATTATTTACCAAGAAAGTATTGCTTTCCAGTTTTTTTTCCAGAAAACAGCAGCGGGGATAAATATCTTTATGGAAGATGGTTCCTGTAAGTTATTGTCAGCTCGTTAAGGCCAATCTGCGTGACAAACAAAAAGCGGAGAATGAGCAACATCTTGCTTGGTACCGCTCTGCACAATCATCGGCACCAACGGTACAGAATTCTCAAACCGGGAAGCCCACAGCAAATTCATGCCGATGCCCATATCTTCACGCGTGCTTCCGTGCTTTCCACGCACGCTGCTATTGTTGTTCCCTCTGTTCGCATAGCATTAATCATTTCAATCGGCGGTTCGATCAACCCGGTCTGACCTCGTGACAATAACCAGCGTGCCCCGCGAGTACGCTGCGCACGTCCAGGCACCGACCACAGCCGGGTCATTCACCGAAGGTACTGATTTTTAAAAAACGGAATACTAGATATCCGATTCGCAGATCGAAATATTCGAACGTTCATTATTAGGGTCAAAATTGAATATTTGAGTATTCACACACCCCTAGTATTTACCCAATTCTAACCCGTGCGTGTTCATTTTTCACGAAATTGGACCGAAAATTGCCTGCGCGGTGTAGTCGGACACGATTGCAGCGGGCCTGTGATACCAAGCCTGTGCCCGGGCATTCATTACCAAGCTTAGCCAGGGCCTGTGTGTGCACACCCAGGCCCGGCCCGGGCACACTGGACGAAATTTGTTGATGATGATGATGATCATGGGTGCCTTGCCCTTTGTGTGGCGATCAGATATAAAATCCGGTGCATACATGCCATGCGACGTTGCTTTACTCGCAGTGATAGCTGTTAAGCACTGCTCAGCTCCAAGATGCCGATTCGATTCCCGGCGGCCGCATTTCAATGGGGGCGAAAGCCTCGTGTACTCCCCCACATGGGGACGTTAAAGAACTTAAGGTGGTCCAAATTAATCTGGAGTCTCCCACTACTCATATAGTTGTTGTGGCGCTTAGTACCCCAGAATATAAATTATATGTTGCTTACGCGATACATGGAAAGTCATTACAATAAAAGTACACTGAGAATGAAGTATAGCAAAAACATTTTTTAAAACAAAGTGCACAACTAATATGAAAAAGCGGACAGAAGAAAACCCAGGGCATTATCTTTAATGCTCTTGTCTACACTTCGAGCTGGAAACATTAATGATTACACAAATTTTTTAAAAAGGCTCTTCATTAGTAATTTGTTGGTGCAAGATGAAAAAGCGGACAGAAGAAAACCCAGGGCATTATCTTTAATGCTCTCGTCTACACTTCGAGCTGGAAACATTAATGATTACACAAACTTTTTAAAAAGGCTCTGCATTAGTAATTTGTTGCTGCAAGATGAAAAAGCGGACAGAAGAAAACCCAGGGCATTATCTTTAATGCTCTCGTCTACACTTCGAGCTGGAAACATTAATGATTACACAAATTTTTTAAAAAGGCTCTTCATTAGTAATTTGTTGCTGCAAGATAAAAAAGCTTAAGGTTTGATAAGCTGAACGGCAAGCAAAAGCAGATGAAATGTAAATCATGCATAGTCTAACTTCAACACAAAAACGTAATCACGACGTACAATTATATAGCATATACATTGGAACCTCATTGATACGATTCTGTGTAATACGTTTTTTGGGATGATACTTTTTTTTTCTTTTCCCGGCCAACATAGGAGCAATGCATGTTCATGCGGTTGATACGATAGCATTTTCACCTGAAATTGGATGATACGACTGCAAATTGGTATTTCTGAATCTCATGGCTTTATATTCAAGTGTACTACATTAAATTTAGGGGTGTGCGAATATTGAAAAAGTTGGAATATTATTGAATATATTATATTTTTAATGTTCGCATTCAATTCGTAAAATAGATATTAAAAAATGTTCCAATATTCGGTTAAATATGAATATCCGTATAAAACTAATATATTACTGGCTGTGCGGAAGCAAACACGATTCTTAGCATTTGTTTCTTTCTAATCTAAGAATAATAGGGCGATTTTGTGCTGAATTTCATGCTGCTAGCGAAATTTCACCCTGGGAAGCACGCTTAGCTACCAGACGTCTCAACTTTGCGGGAAAGCCAGCCTCTCACTAGCAAGGGGCACGGGTTCGTGACCAATGAGAGTGCACTTTTCTCTTTCTCTCTGTTTACCTCTAATTCTGAGCTTATTGCTTTGGCACTGAGCTCTCTGACAGGCTGCAGAAGACCTTTCCTTTCTCAAACGAACCACTCATTGCTTGACAGCAAGTGCGATGAGTCACGACTGGCACAGGGTCCTCCGAGTATCTCATATGGCACAGGCTTGCAAGGACAGCCAGTGGGAATTACTAAATTTTCAAAGTTAGCATGAGCCAAATACACTATGTTTTAGTATAACGGCTTACTATAGTCGAGCTTTTTAACATTGACAATGTAATTGCAATGTTCCAACATAACAAATTAACCCAACTTGCTAATAAATATCATTATTTGATATTCGAAGCTAAGTATTGGTATTCTAAAATTTTGATACTCACACACCCTTAAATAAACATTCATTAGTTTCATTTCATTATTTCATTAAATAATTTTTAGTTATATAAATTAAATTTGCACCGGCTGCGGCAAAACGCGCGCCACAAAAGCTGCCGCAAAGCAGGTTTTTCATGCAGTTGGAGGGATCGGTCCTGGACCAATTTAAATTGCCACACGCCCTGGTGGCAAACGAGCCGCAAGCGAAGCAGACCAATGAAGCTGCCCCTTCAGTGACATATGCGTGGGAAACTGGTGCATTACAGACCCGCCTGAGCGCTATTTTCGTACTGATGTCTGGTCTGGACCGCCTGTTTCATTGTATCGTCTGCTCGAGTCAGCTTTCACTCGCGCACGTTTTGGCTGGCTTTTCAGGTGAGGTTTTCATGCGGTCCCGTGATCGAATGAAGCGCCTGCCCTCGTCCGACAGTCGTATCGCTCATTGTGTCACTTCAGTGTTCCTTGCTTTTCTCTCGTACTACCGCCTTCATCTCAGAGTTCTTGGCTTCAAGGTGTCGTGACCTCCGTGGTAATGTCAAGAAGCGTTAGAGGCTCTTCGGGTCTTCATCGCAAATGCTCAGTTAAGCGAGCAAATGGCAGCTTATTTTTTTAACTTCCAAAAGAACTTGTTTACGGACATTGAAAAAAAGAAAGTTAATAGAAAACTGACAAACAATTTTTTTTAATTGCTGAATGAAAGTGTGTTGGCTGCGGTTCGTGCAATGTTGAGTGATGCTGCTCCACATAACGCGTGTGTTAATGTATTGCGACAAAGCTGACTTTAAGAAACCGGCCTCAGTTGTGCAACACATATTTCCAATTTCTCTTGCTAAAACATCGGGTGCACGTTATACTTCTACCTTATTTAGGAGCTTTCATGTCATTTCCACATTTGCATTCTGCTTTCGCGTATAGAAAGTGGGTGCGCATTTGATTCAAAGACGTGTTAAAATCGGGAAAATACTTACAAATGAATCAGCAATGTGTTTTGCAGTTTTTTATGCATCTTGTTTCATTGAGCTCGCCGGATAATTCGATCAATTTCGTGAGTCCCGTCAGGGTCAAATAGACAGAAGTCGACTGTGGAGGTTCCTTATATCCATTCAAAAGAAAAATATGAAAGCTGGTGTTTTCCACAGCATCGTTGCAGGAAGTAAGCAAAACCTCGTTAATTCGGATTTTATGGGACCAAAAAAATTTTCCTGTTAACTGAATGTCGAATTATTGAGGGTATCAAGAGAACAGTAAGCAAATGCTTACTACAGCAACACACTTTTATTTACTGAATAAATCAAAGTCATGTTTCTATTTTGCATAGAAGCAGTGTGAAAGCTATGATTCTCGTCCTCTCGTGACCGATTAGCGTGCGCAGCAGCAAAGCTACGCGACTTCCTTCACACTGCAGCGCAAGATCTTAGTCCGAGGCATGCTTCTCACTAATGTGCACACATATCCCAATTATTTCTTTCACCAGTGTCACCAACACAAGTTCATCGTGATGGCTTGATGCAGCCAATGGGCAGCAGTAGAATCCTCGACAGATGCGCCCTTTTTGAGACCCCACACAGCACTGTATGAAAACAACTGCTCCCCGCAGCAGCTGTGAACGAAACCATGGGCGTGATCACGGATGGTAACTACGCAATTCTAAATGCACGCTGTTAATGCAGTCCCAGTAAAAGCAAAACTGCTGTTTGCTGTCTGCCATTCGTCGCCAGGCACGCAGCTAACGCAATGTCATGCATGGCCGTAAGCGGAAGAATAAGGGTTATGAAGGCAATAGACACGGCTTCTTTTTTGTACGAGCGTCGTGCTCAAGTTGCTACAGAGACATTTTTCAGATGTGGGGGCTTTGTACTGGGGACTTGGGGACCCTTGCTTGTAATGTGCGTTTGCCTAGGAGGATGGCGTGCTTTGCTCTCATGTAAGCGCCACTTCCCTCCAAATAAAAGGGGAATGCAAAGATGGCGATTCAAGACGATGAGTAACACGAGAACAAGGTGAGAGCAGGAGCCAACGTTTCGACAAGTGGACTTGTCTTCTTCAAGGCGACATATGCTCTCCTCGGCACAGTATATATAGGTAGGGTTCTTCTAAAGGGGAGAGAAGGTAAGGCGGATGGGTGAGGTAACGAGTAAGAGTGTGTTAGCGGCGAGGGTGTAGAATTGAAAATAAATATAATGCACTACTGAGAGTCGGCGGAGGAGGTTGACACAGCGCTGTGTATGAGCTGGTTAACGTTTCATGGCAGGTTCCTCTTTTCATGGAAGGGGTCTGGACGACGGGGGGGAGGGGGTGTCTGCACTGCTGGAGGTCAGTGAACTATCGTGTCTGACAGGGAGAATAAAAGTAGCAGCAGAAAAATGGTGTTCGGGCACAAAAAAACAATAGTAAAATGGGGGGGGGCATAGATATAACGATAAAAGAACCATAGGATTCAGGGCAAGCAAAGGGAGGTTGGAATATTATTGACAATCAAATGGTGAAACAAAAAGAAAAACTAAGCAACTCAATAAACAATAACTAAGTGCTGTTGCCTCTGCTTTCCTTGGCAAATGTAGCATTAATTGGCGACAGTCATTACAAATACATTCACGAACAATTCCCACCAGGCCAACATTCACCAAACATTAGCTTTAAGAGCAGCGCCACGACACGCACCATCCGAGACCTCATTGCCGCAGCACCACATCACATCATTCACTGCGGGACTAATGACCTGAACCACGACACAGGTGACAACACAATTGAGGCCATGAAAACAATGACAAACGACCTGCACACCAACAGACCAAATGCAAAAATCACCCTGACAACAGTTCTTCCCAGGATCGCAAACAAGCACAGGCCACTTATTCAACAATCAGAGACACTCCTAGCTCACACACTAGGGACATGTAAGCTAAATGATTTTCTGCTGGACATTAGACACCAACACGAAAACGTCGATGTCATCCACCATGCTAAAATACACCAGGACCCAGACATTCTTCTCGCTCGGGACGGACTGCACCCCAATTTTTATGGCGTCAAAGTAATTGCTAACAACATCAAGTACAGGCTGAGGAACTCATTTAAACCGACGCAGCCAACAACACCAGTAAAACATCCGTCCCAGTTAGCTACAACACAGAAACGCACGCCTGGAACCTTCAACACCAGCTCACACGCACGCTCCACCGAAGCTAGAACCCAAGAAGCATCTACACAAACGGTGGACGCAGAACCCACACCACCTGAACAACACCCGCTCATACGGAAGCCCACAACCACCCGCGAAGCCTTCACGCAAACAGCTACACACACTAATAAGCAGAAAGATACCCAGACAGACATCGGTGCAGGCCTCGACAAACCTACAAAGAGTAAAAAGACACCAAAAAAAGATGCTTCACGCCGGAGGTCTGCCCGAGCCAAAAAGAAATGACTATCACGCACTGCAGATAGCACACACAACAACAAATCTCGTTCTTTTCTCCAATCGCGCAAACTCACCGCCAAACAGACAAATTACAGATTTCACCCAAAAACCCTACGCTAGCTGCATAAAACACAGGAAAATCCCGAAAGGCCTTAAAATTAAGGTTAGATGTGCCCTTGGCTCTTTACCCTCCAGGCTATTATTGAAGTGGAATGTGTGGGGTCTCACATGTGCTCTTGGGACAAAGGAACGACACATAGTAGTGCAAACAATCAAAAGGGCATTTATTGCACCTTTCATACACTAAAACATACTAGCCGAATTACAACCAATTGAACATTCACACGGGCGCGCGACAAATCAAGGAAGTCCGACTCACCGCGACCCGATAGCGAGCGAATACGTTCGCCCCATGCTATGACACCATCGCCTAGTCGTTCACGTGTACAGTCACGCGAACGGTGGCGCGCTCGAACGATCCGTGTTCGTCCCGCTTTAAGCCTCGCGCGACGGTCGCGCGAAGCGGGCCGGCGCACGCGCGAAGCGTTCGTGCGTGTAGGTCGCCGATCCCCAGCCAAAGAGAGCGCGCCTCCGACCTTTTTCTCCCAAGTGACCCCGGCGTTTCGGTGGCGTTAGCATCGCGACACTAGCGCCATCTCTCGCAACGCGCCGCAACCACCGCCGGTAGCCACGCAGAGAAGCCGGACTACAGGAGACATGCGGGGAAAACAACATCAGGGGACGCGTGAGAGTCGCGCGTTCCCACATCCCCCCAACCTTAAATCACTACACATACGCCGGCGAAACATGTCACAAGGCCTATCAACGCGCGCGTCGCGAACAAAAGTTGGTACATGCGACAGTGGCGCCGCCGAGTAAATGTCCACGCATTATCCACAACGTGCGAGCCGACATTGACTCTGGGGTTCACCGCTGGCATCTGTTGGTCACAGCACCACGTCTGCAGATTCGATGGCACGACTCCAGCCCAGGACTCCGGAAACGGCGACGCAGAAGTCGGAACGAGCAAGCGTCGCTCGCGCCCTGCTGACTAGAGCCGCAGTAGCCGTTGGTGACTGCCGGCTCTTTTCCCAGCCGCCGAGGGTTGCGAGCCGGACATTGGCGGCCGCCGAAGTCGCTGCGCCGACATTGACCACAGGCATCTCCAAAGCCTGGGGTAGCTCGATTGTAGTCCGGGGCAGCAGCGCTGACGATGTGCAGGTGACAGCAAACCAGGGGTGACTTCGCTCACGCTGCGCACTCGACAAACACTAAAGTAGTGCAAGGGAGAGGAATTCGGCATACGCATCGCCCACGTGGTACGATGTTCAATTCGGCTAGCAAAATTTCGGGCGGCATAGCAGATGCTAAGTTCACGTGAACAAAGCTTACTTTCTTGAGTCGAACGAGAATTTCAATTCGTGCTAGGCGAACTAATGAGGGAAGCAATGTGCGACACCTCAACACCACGGTCCACCAGGTTGTGTCCCTCAACGTGCGACAGGCGGCTTTGTTAAGCCTTAGGCCTAATGCGTCGCTACTTTGACAACAACCGGCATCCAAAAAAAAAAAAAAACAACACCCAAAATGGGCACAAGAACAGGCAGCCGCGAAGAGACGTTAGCTCTGTGAGGTGGTCCTACTCCGCTCGGTGCACACAGCATCCGAGTTGACGGCGCCCACCGTCCCAGACGGTGTCGGAGCGCCCGGTGCCAGGCCGCAATACCAGTCAGCCCGTAGCGGCACCCGTGGCCCGCGGCCACCCGGCTCCCTGAGCCTCGACTTCCGAAGTCAAAGATATAGAAGAAGCTATTTACATAAGAAATTCGGACCACCCACGAGGCTTCCGTACTCACTCGCTTCAGGCTTGCCAATGCTCCGCGGGCGCTAGGCCTCGCTCTCCCAGGATGCAGACCACGTGGCTCTCGTACCGACGAGTGTACTTCAAAACACTCGCGAAAAGGCTTAGCATGTTGAAAAGTTCAAACACGCTACAGCAACCGTCGCCTCACTCAAGAAAGCACACCGCCGACACTAGCGATCAAAATCCACGCTAGGACTACGCTTCGGTTGAAACATCTCGAACCGAGCAAAACTGTTAAAATTATCGTCCGATGCCCCAAGAGCCCCACGTTGGGCGCCAGATGTGGGGTCTCACATGTGCTCTTGGGACAAAGGAACGACACATAGTAGTGCAAACAATCAAAAGGGCATTTATTGCACCTTTCATACACTAAAACATACTAGCCGAATTACAACCAATTGAACATTCACACGGGCGCGCGACAAATCAAGGAAGTCCGACTCACCGCGACCCGATAGCGAGCGAATACGTTCGCCCCATGCTATGACACCATCGCCTAGTCGTTCACGTGTACAGTCACGCGAACGGTGGCGCGCTCGAACGATCCGTGTTCGTCCCGCTTTAAGCCTCGCGCGACGGTCGCGCGAAGCGGGCCGGCGCACGCGCGAAGCGTTCGTGCGTGTAGGTCGCCGATCCCCAGCCAAAGAGAGCGCGCCTCCGACCTTTTTCTCCCAAGTGACCCCGGCGTTTCGGTGGCGTTAGCATCGCGACACTAGCGCCATCTCTCGCAACGCGCCGCAACCACCGCCGGTAGCCACGCAGAGAAGCCGGACTACAGGAGACATGCGGGGAAAACAACATCAGGGGACGCGTGAGAGTCGCGCGTTCCCACAAATGCTGTCCTAGAAAATACGTCGCTCTCTTTAATTGATACAGTTAAACCTGCTTATAACGAGCCTCTATACAGTAAAACCCCGGTGATACGAACCCGGCTCGTACGAATTTCGGTGTGATACGAATTCGTAACATTCCCTGGCCGAAATACATTGCTCACAATACGAAAAAAATCTACTGTTCCGAACGTGTTGACGCGCCGCTACGGATCATACGAACGCGTGAGCAACAGTGGCGGCGGCCGAGCCAGCGGGGCCACCGGCACAGACAAGCCGGCACAGCGAGATCTGGGCGGGATCCATAGTCGCCAAGCAACCGACTACGTTACGCGGCTGCGCAATCTCTCATTGGTCCCCACGTCGAGCGGACCGGACCACATCACAGCCTAGCCGATGCTTTTAGAGAGAAAGTAGACGAGGACCGCTGCTGCAACGACGACCGAGGCGGAGTACCGGCTGTCAAAACGCTCCCTGCACTCGACGTGCTAAGGCGTTCAGTGGCGTGCAAAAACATTCCCAAGATCACGTGCGCGCACTTGTACGTCTTTCAGAAGGCGATGGTTGACGATTTGGACAAAAAGAAAACGTCCTGTTGATATGTTTTTCAAGGGACCGCGAAAAAAAAAAAGAGAGAGAGAGAGAGAAAAAAAAAGCCGCAGTTTCGCCCGAAAGGTGAAGCAACGGAAACGCAGCAGCAGCAGCGAGCGAATTGACCTTTGCGCTCTTTCGCTTCAACATTAACTAAACGTCGAAGGCACAACGCATACGAAGCTACTGGAACTAGGCGCACTTTGTCAACGTCGCAGATCATTTTGACGATAAGGTCCGCGCGGGTGCGTCGTATCTGCAACGTGCCGGTCGCTTGTTGAAACGCATCAGCCGCTTGTTGCAATGTAGTACAAGCTGACTGCGCCGCTAAATTTACGTGACCGCGACATTCAAACGCAACGTAACGTGCTGGTACATTATAGATTGGCGAAGTATCACGGGGAACGCCTGGTGATTCGAACGCGAAAGCATTTGCGATGGTTAATTCGAACATACCGCGCACCGACAATGCTCTCAGCAGCGCGCCAAATCACGTGGCGGCGCCTACACTGCCATAGAGCAAAAGCTTAGGCGAGAACACGGCGAGACCCCTCAACGCCGCGCGGAGAAAAAAAAAATATCACAGTTTCGCCCTAAGGGCGAAGCAATGAATGCGATAGCAACACAGCAATGCCATACGAAGTAAGGTGAGCGGCTTTGGTAGCAATATGAATTGTAGTAAGCATGAGCTGATTAAGTAAGCAGGTGTGCTGCGGCGTAAGTAGACCGACATGAAGAGAGACTCGATGACCACGAGAAGGCGCGTGTGAAACGGTGGTGTTGATGAGAAGCGCTTCCCGTGGTCAGCGCGTGCGAAGGGACACACCTGTAGCTCTACACTGCCGATCCGGGCAGCATTGCATGTGTAGCGTGCGTTGGAAAATGTGGCCCGACTATTACTAACTGAATGAACAAGCGTGGTGTGAGCGCGCACAAACAAACGTGAATAGATCACACTGAATGACTGCAGACAACAACTGTCAAAACGCTGGCAGCAAGCGCATATATACGCCGCAGCGGCGAAGGTACGTGCGGTCTATCGCTTCAACGGAAACTGAGCGGCGAATGCACGATGCATAAAGGTCAGAGCCGTGGGGAGATAACAGACGGTGCGGGCGAGACGAGCGCGGTTGTTGGCAGAGTAGAAGTGCGCCCCCCCTCCCCCCGCTCCCTCCGGCGCTGGCTTCCCGCTTCCTTGCTTGCGCGTGGGAGATGAGTGCGTTCGCTCTCCGTGACAGCGCGCGTCCCCGCACGCTTCCGCTCGGGCATACGGCGCGCGGCGAAGATTTTATCTATAGGGAACCTCACGGCGACGGCGACGACAACGATGACGGCAGACATACGATTGAAGTGTCCATATAATTGCTATCGCAATAAAAAAAAAGAACCGCGGCGTCACGCCAAGGTCGCCGTTTCTGCGTGGCGCTGGAACACGCGTGTACGTGCCGACGTCTCAGCCAACGCTGCGGCTGCGGCGCAGAGGGAAGCAACGGCGGAGGCCCAGTTCGGCCAACGCTCGCTTCAACGGCAGAAAACGAAACTTCAGGGAGCGGGCTAAGCAGCGCCGGGCCGGCGGGAGTAGCGGACGCGCACGGAGACAGTCGAAGGTGAGGGGCCTACGAGGGCGTTGAGAGGAAGGGCGAGGGGAGCCACCGAAGCGACAGATTTGCCGATGCCAAATCCACTTCCCTGCTGCCCTCCTCCCTCACCTGCGACGGTCCCCGCGCACGCCCGTCGCCTCTTCACAACCACACTCTCTCTCTCTTTCGCCGTGCCTACGCCGCCCGCTCCCTGGTTTCGTTTTCTGCCGTTATCGCGAAGCGAGCGCGGGCGGTTTCGTGGCCCTCGCGCTTGCGCGCCGCGATATTTCACGAATCGCACCGTTCGTACGTCGTGCTATGGTGCACGAATATTTCAAAAATAAGTCCATCTTTTAATTCGAACAAATTTTTGGGCCCCTTCGAGTTCGAATTATCGAGATTCGACTATACATGGAATTCAATGGGATTTAGGTCGGGACCGCGAAAACGCGACGTAGCAGCCGGGAAAACGCAGAAGCGAGGAAGGTAGCAATGGGATTCCACTATTAGAAATCTTTTCTGGTAAAAATGAATTCATTTTTCCTTGATATTTTGTATTTTTTGATGATACGAATTTCGGGTGACACGAATATTTCACGCGACCCCGCGAGATTCCTATCACCGAGGTTTTACTGTATAACGAATTCCTGTATATAACGAAGTTTTTCTATTCCCCAACGTTACTCCATAGAAGTACATGTATTTGAGACCTCTACGTAACGAAGTGGCAGCGGGAGACCCCCTCGATATAACAATTTTCCCCTCCGACAACCTAGAGATTTCGCCCCAAATTTTGTCATTCTTGCGCGAGCAGCAACCGGAAGCACCTTCTCCGCCGCGACGGAATGCGAAGTGAGCGCACGTGTGCGTGCGTGCGTGTGTGACGCGGGCCTGCATCCCTCGACCCGGCGATCTTGCCGCCGCGGGCGTGACCTTTCCCCCTCCTGTCATTCAAACCTGATCCTGCCGCTTGCTGCAGCCGGCTTAGCCCGCCAAGCCGGCTCTCTCTCCTTTTCCAGTTGATGTTGCCGACGCGCTAGTACACGCTGTGACACATCACACTCGATGAGCGCGGATACGCGCTGTCGAACGCCGTCAAACGCTGGCGGCATGTGGAAGCACCGCTGGAGAAGCGAGCGAAGTGACCTTCGTGCTGTTGTCTATCGCTTCAACGCAAACTGAGCACCAAGAACACACAGCACACACAAAGCTACGAGCCGCCGACGCACCTGCCCCAACACAGATCGCTTTCAAGATACAGCCGGCGCGACCGCGTGCCGCCGCGCAGTACGCAGTTGATGCCAGAGTACAGTACAGCGCCGCCCCGCTATCCCTCCCCCCTCGCTCTTTCGCTGGTGCCTTGAGCGCAACGGAAGAAGGCGCGCTTCCTCCCTGCTTTTCTTGCGCGCGCTAGATTTAGACGCGGTTGTCGGCTCCCCTCGCACGTTTTCACTTGCACATACAGCATACGGTGCGCGGCGACTGCGTTATCGTCCTTGGACCCTTCTACGGAATATCTATGAGCCAAAACCAATTTTAGAGCCACAACGCGTCATAGACACCATCTTTATATAGCAAATACGGATCTCAAGGGCGATACTTTTGCTGGCGGAAACCGAAAATACATCATAGTTGTTGCCCCCGGCATTTTGGGCAGCCAATGCCATCTTCAAGCTACTAAGCCAAGCGACATGAAAAGTCAAAATGGCCGCTCGGGCCGGCGCGGGGTGGAAGCTCGCAACGTATGATGCGGGAACGGTCCCACAGTTACGACGCAACAGCGGGGTTACCATTGCATTGGGTTCTATGGGAGCTGTGCCGGGACCAGCCGAAAACGACGTAACAGCCGGGAAAACCCAGCCCCTGGGAACGTAACAGCGGTGTTCTACTGCAACACTATATGACGCTATGACGCCATCGTGACGCTCGCTCTTCGTTTCCGATGCCTCGCGCTTGTACGAAACGACGCGCATCCACGCATCCGGTACATGGTGTGACATTCCAAGGATGAGTGCCTCGACGAAAACGGAAAACGGGTGCGCGTTACAATTAAGGGCGCATTAGAATCGAGTAAATACGGTAAGCGTTTCTTTTTCAAATTTTTGTGCCGAACCTGCATATAACGAAATCCTCTTTATAACAAAGTTTTTCGGGAATTTGTCAATTTCGTTATATCCAGGTTTAACTGTATTTTCAAAGAACACTGCCGGGAACAACTTTCGATAATTACTTATCGACTCGACAGCATAAATTTATCTAAACCAGAAAAAACAGAACTTGAACAATTCATCGAAACTAGAGAGGAAAACCTAGCAGATAAATACCAACATAAAGGTATTGGAGCCGCAGATCCACCTAAGAATACCCCTACAGCACATAGCTCCATCAATAGTGCTACGAGCGAGCATCCAGAGCACTGCAGCAACGTAGTAGACATATCACAGAGCTTAAATCCCGATGAAGTTAATCTCCTCAAACGTGGTCTAACGTTTTGTCCCACGAACAACACAGCAAATGAGTATGAACTCCACAGAGATATAACCGAGTTTTCAAGACGCATGCGCATCAAGGAATTCTTTTTCGATAGGCCCGACATAGGAAAACATGATAAAGACTCTCTGAGACCCCCTAGCACGTGGACACCGGAAGCCGAACAGTGCCCAGACCTTGATCTATACATAAAACTAATCTCAAAGGAAATTCCAGAGTCAACGAGGCATTGCCGCAAGCGAAAAATTTGTCCACCGCTGAACACAAAATTCTTAAAGAACTCGCGGAAAGAAAGGATATTGTAATAAAACCAGCAGACAAAGGCGGCAGTATCGTAATCTGGCCAATAAAAAAGTACAAAAATAAAGCCTTTGAACAACTGAGTAACCACGCCCATTACACAAAAGTCGACTCTAACCCAACATCGGTTTACAGCAACCTTGTCCAAAGTACAATAGCGCAGCTGCTGTCCCAGGAACTAATCACCAAGTCTGAATATCGCTTCATGATGCTCAATAACAAAGAAGCCGGCCGCTTTTATCTCCTTCCTAAAATACATAAGGTTCCCGTAGAAGAAATATTTACAGCAGAAATCCCAGGCAGGGCTGTAGTATCAAATAACAACACACCGAGTCACTATCTAAATTATTAAATCACCATCTGTCAAACATCCCAACCACCCTACCATCATTTGGTCAAGATACGCCCAACTTCCTTCGAATTATCAACTCGATTAACGCTAACCAAATTCTCTCCGACCATGCTATTCTAGTAACTTTAGATGTTTCTGCTCTTTATACTAACATACCCATGCGGGAAGGAATTGAAGCCGTGTCGAAGTCCCTCGCAATCAATCCTCAAGCGCATGCTCCCGAAGTTTACCTGTCACTTCCTAGAGTTAGTTCTTACCCTCAACTATTTCGAATTCGATTCTATTCACTACCTACAAACTTTCGGCACAAGCATGGGAACACCATTCGCTCCCACGTATGGCAACATTTTCATGGGACAGCTTGAAGCAAACCTGATAAAATCATACCCTTTAAAACCCCACACCCACCTGCGTTACATTAACGACATATTCATAATATGGGAACACGGCACAAACGCGCTAACCGACGTAATTAGCTATTTCAACCGCTTTCACCCGAGTATTAAGTTTACTGCTCACAAATCTCCTAGACAGATCATCTTCCTCGACATGACGGTTTACATAGAAAACTGAGAACAACACTTTACCATAAACCTACGGATAGCCAGCAGTATTTAGACTAAACCAGTCATCATCCCCGACATTGCAAGCGAGGAATTTTTGTCGGGCAAGCGAAACGAATAAGAAGAATCTGTAGCGACGACAACGATTATATCCACCACCTAAATGACCTTAAAGTAACGCTAGCGAAACGAAACCATCCACAAATTCCTCTCGACCAGGCTTATGAGGTCGCGTCAAGATTAGAGAGGCAGTCGGCATTAGCTCAGAAACAACCTATACCAAAATCTGATAGAACAGCAGCCTTTATAACAAAATATTCTAACGCTCTCCCAAACATAAACAACATCCTACAAAAATCCCACCCAATATTACCAAGTAACGAGCGTCTGAGAAAAGCGTTCCCAGATGTACCAAGGGTTACCTATCGCCGCAACAGAAACATTAAAGACATGTTAGTGCATGCAAAAGTCAGCCAACATCATTCCCCCGTTATAAAAGCATGTTCTCGCCCCAGGTGCAAAACCTGCAAGCACCTTCAAAGTGACCTTAAAATTAAAAGTACCGCAAATGGCTACACACATGAAGTGAAAACTAGCTGTACTTGCACTTGCTCCGATGTAATTTATATGCTTGAGTGTTCCTTCTATAAGAAGCAATATATCGGAGAAACGGGACAATCAGTGAACATCAGTGACAATCAGGAACATCGCGCGGACACAGGTAAAAAGCTTCCCAAAGCCGTCGCCAAGCATTTCAACCTATCAGGTCATAACTTTGATGAACTTAAACTCTACATACTACAGTCAAATTTTCGTTCTGCACGAGACAGGAAATATAGAGAATCGTACCTCATTCATAAGTTCAAGACATTTCAAGCAATGGGCATGAATGTTTCAAAGGGAGCTTTAGAATCTATTCGCTATGCTAAATTGCAAAGCATAGGCAACAACACTTAGTTATTGTTCATTGAGTTGCTTAGTTTTTCTCTTTTTTTTCGTTATTCGATTGTCAATAATATTCCAACCTCCCTCTGCTTCCATTCAATCCTTGCGTTCCGTAATCTATATATCTAACCCCCCCCTCCCCCCCGCTTTACTTTTTGTTTGTGCACCCGAACACCATTTTTCTGCTGCTACTTTTATTCTCCCTGTCAGACACGATGGTTCACTGACCTCCAGCGGAGCAGACACCCCCTCCCCCCCGTCGTCCAGACCCCTTCTATGAAAAGAGGAACCTGCCATGAAACGTTAACCAGCTCATACACAGCGCTGTGTCAACCTCCTCCGCCGACTCTCAGTAGTGCATTATATTTATTTTCAATTCTACACCCTCGCCGCTAACACACTCTCGCTCGTTACCTCACCCACCCGCCTCACCTTCTTTTTCCTTTAGAAGAACCCTACCTATATATACTGTGCCGAGGAGAGCATATGTCGCCTTGAAGAAGACAAGTCCACTTGTCGAAACGTTGGCTCCTGCTCTCACCTTGTTCTCGTGTTAATCATCAGTCCCTCCAAATAGGATCGTAACGGCCGTTATAGCGCCCGTAATGATGAAGCAGCTCTTGTTTGTCGTGAGTGGTTGGCCCTTGTCACTGTGGCGTTCGCAACATTAACTATAAACCCCATTAAGCAAACTCGCGTGCAAAGGCGACAAGCGGTGTGATGGAGATGGCTGTCAGGTCCCCTCTTGCAAGTCGAACCCCATGCAAGCAACAGCTTTCAGCGATGTCTTCGCGGTGTTGCCAGCGCGAGAGCAGCAAATATGCAACGAAAGTGGCGCCACACATGCTCTAATAATTTAAGTTGATTTGTTTAACTGTACAGAGCAGCACAAAATATTTCTGAAGGTCTTGCGGTAGGTTTTTTATCCTAACAGATATCAAAATTCGGTCGTTCAGTCGTTCTGTGCTACAACCTGTAGTACTTGACTGATGCACATCCTGTTCCGGCTTCGCACTATTAGCTAGTCGCTCATCACACTTCTGGGCAATGAGCGATGAATTCTATACAGTGTAGACCGCTTATAACGTAAGTCGCCGGAGTTGCGAATATCCGCACTATAAGCAGTACCGCACATATGCACCAAAGAATAACCGCACCAAAGCAACAATTTTCAAGGCCCGCACATATGCAAAACATGTGCACCGAGCCGCCACGCGTATGCGACAGTCGAGGAATGCGGCTAGAAAGTTTGCATTCAATTAACAGTCGAATCTCGGTAATTCGAACCAAATCACGCGGCGGCGCCTCCGACCGGCATTTCTCCGGCACCACCCCTCAATGTCGCGCACGAACAAAAAAAAAAAAAAAAGAAAGAAAGAAAACAAAAATGCGGCGAAACTTTCACCCTCTCTCAAATGGCAAGGTCGCCGATTCTGCATTGCGCCGGAACATGCGTGTACGTGCCGACGTCTCAGCCACGCTACCGTAGCCACGCGTAGTGAATGGCAGTGAACCCTTTTTTCTCCTTTATGCTTCCTCTACTTTCTAGTCACGTGTTGACCTTGTACGTTGCGGCTACGGTGCAAAAGGAAGCAGCGGCGCTGTCTCAGGCCGGCCAACGAAACTGCCCTCCCCGCCGGCAAACGCCCGCTTCCCTATAACGGCAGAAAACGAAACTTCGGGCAGCTGGCGGCGGGCCGGCTGGAGCGGCGCGGCGCCTGCGTGGCGGCGGGCGCGCACGGTGACAGTCAAAAGTGAGAGAGCTAGGAGGGAGGGCGAGGGGAGCCACCGAAGCGGCGGAGTTGCCGAGACGAAATCCGCTTCCCTGCCGCCCTCCTCCCTCACATTCCACGGTCTCCGCGTGCGCCCTTCGCCGTGCCGTGCCGGTACTGCCTGCTCCCTGAAGGTTCGTTTACTGCCGTTATCGTGAAGCGAGCGTTGGCCGGCGTTGGCAGTTTCGTGGCCCTCGCTCGCTATGCGCGCCGTGATATTTCACGACTCGCACTCAAGATTCTGGTTTCAGCCTCACTGGCTTTTCGTTCGTAGCACGTGCCCTTCTCCTCCACTTCGTCTCTATTTCTTCCTCGAGCACTCCTTGGGGCGCCCGTTTGAGGGGAGCGTTCGCCGTCTCCGCTGACTTCCGTACTCCCAGGCAGCCGTGCTATAACCGGTATTTCGTTTCCCGCAACTGCACTATAAGCGATACGTGTATACATGGAGTGCATTAACGGGAGTCTGAAAAGACCGCACTATAAGCGGTTACGTTATAAGTGGTCTATACTGTATTTCCAGAAGCAAGCGATCGAGCGACAAGAACGAGCGGTCTGCTCCCCCGACGGCCCATTTCGTTGCTCGAAGCCATCGTTCGTCACTGTCACAGACAAAATCACTCAAATAGTGATTTGGCTTGAGGTTTGGCTTAAGGCTTTGCAGTGCGTCTTGGGCGCTCTGCCAGTGCCACGATCACCGGCGAAGGGAGGAGTACGTGCCACACGGGCACGCTCCGCATATGCGCCAGCCAGCCGTGAACAAGAACGTGATCACAACCTGCAAATGATTGTTTTACAATAAAACAAATTTGGAGTAACGACGTGTCATTATGCATTGGCCAGCGGCCGCTAAAGCGGCATCTACCTAACTGTCAACTCCTCTCGTCTTTGTCTCATAGGTGTATTTATACGCTTGCAATGCTGAACCAACTAGGTTTGTTGATCTACCTTGTTCAAATAACCCGATGTGAAGCCAAATACGTCCAAACTACTGACAGTTCGATGCCATTAAATAATGCCTGCCAGGACTGGTTTTCCGAATTACCATCATCACGACGAGTAACACGAGAACAAGGTGAGGGCAGGAGCCAATGTTTCGACAAGTGGACTTGTCTTCTGCAAGGCGACATATGCTCTCCTCGGCACAGTATATATAGGTAGGGTTCTTCTAAAGGGGAGAGAAGGTAAGGCGTTTGGGTGAGGTAACGAGCAAGAGTGTGTTAGCGGCGAGGGTGTAGAATTGAAAAGAAATATAATCACTACTGATAGTCTGAACGTTGGCTTCAGCTCTCACCTTGTTCTCGTGTTACTCGTCGTCTTGAATCGCCATCTCCCGCATTCCCCTTGTTTTCCCATCATCACGACGAGCTTTTACTGTAGCCTCTAGGCACTCACCGGTGTTGCTCGAAGGGTGGTGAGCAGGCAGTCGTCGAGCTCCTGTGGCAAGGCACCCAGCAGCCATGCACAGGCCGGGGCTGGCCCCCCCTCCACGTAAGACAGCAGGGCCTCCAGCAGGCAGAGCCAAGCAGCATCCTTCCAGCACTGCTGCTGGTGCACCAACTTCTCCGTGCAGTCCCGCAGGCAGCTCTGCAAACACAAAGGGGACCACCTCGCTTGCCTCCAAAAATAGTAATTTTCATTGTCCACAAAACATTTTATGTGTTCCACGCATGCACAAAGTGCAATTTTTATTCCCCACAACACATTTTATGTATTCCACGCATGCATTTTTATATGCATCACTCGCATGATGCAAGTTGAAAAAGCCTCTTTGTACTTCCCGCACACTCTATGATGTAAGAATAACGGCGAATAGGAAGCAAGGCGACATTTATTACAGTAGCAGAGTGCCTTCGGCTAGTGTCACCAAGACTAAATTAGTGCTAGGTGACGCCTGCCTGAGAAGCATGGCTTTCCTTCAAAGGAGGCAGGCATTCCAAGAAGAACAAACACAATCTATTTCGTCCAACACTGCACAAATGCAGGCATCTCCCTCCCCACTTATCACATGGTTTATAATTCACAATTGCAGAGTTGAGGAGTCATCATACCCAAAAAAAGAACAAGTTTCATGTGAAACCATTGATCAGCGTACTGGCGCCATAACTCGTTTATTAAGGTGAAAAGCCTTAAGTGCCTCGTGGCGCGATGGCCTCAAAAGAAACACGGCATCTACTCGAGTGGTTGTAAAAAATCACGTGACCTTCTCCGAGCGAGCGCGGGGTGAAGAGGAGAACAAGCGGCGCATGCACACAGGAAAACAGGTGTTGCGTTACTGAGGTCATGCGGCGGCGGTTGTGACGACAGTCAACTACAAAGCAAGAGAGACGCCGACGGAAGACGCTCGCCTCGGGCATAGCCGATTCTTGCATTTGGGGTAGACCGAGGATGCTCACCAAGCGAGAAACGAGGTGCGACGTGCAACCGCGAGCGCTGCTCTACCCTGCCGATAGAATGCAACGTAAAGATGTCTGTCCCCTCAATCGTATATAACTTAATGCATTAGTAGTGTGCAGCAGACTTTCGCCTTCACCCTCCGCAGTAGCTCAGTCGGCTAAGGCGTTGCGCTGCCGAGCACGAGATTGCGGGATCGAATCTCGGCCGCTGCGGCCGCATTTCGATGGAGGAGGCAAAATGCAAGAACGCCCGTGTGCTTGCGTTGTAGTGCACGTTAAAGAACCTCAGGTGGTCAAAATTAATCTGGAGCCCTCCACTACGGCGTGCCTCTAATCAGAACTGGTTTTGGCACGTAAAAACCCAGAAAGAAGAAAGGCTTTTGCCTTCATGTGTTACAGGAGTGTAACATGCTACCGAATTTTATTATTTTCACACGCTTTTGTAGAAACTAGGGGTGAGCAAATACTCGAATATCATCGAATAGAATAGTGAGTGTTCCAATAATTCGATTCGCGAATCAAACATATGCGATCAGATTTTTCAAATGTTCGGTATACAGTTTAACCTGCTTATAACGAACCTCCATATAACGAATTCCTGGATATAACAAAGTATTTCCATTCCCCGCCGTTACGCCGTAGAAGCACACGTATTTGAGACCTCTACATAACGAAGTGGCAGCGGGAGACCCCCTTGAAATAACGAATTTTCCCCGCCGACAACCTAGAGATTTCGCCTCAAATTTTGTCATGTTTGCGCGAGTAGCAACCGGAAGCACCTTCTCCACCGCGACGGAATGCGAAGCGGCCGCGTCGCGCTTGGCGCGCTCGAACTCGCGGCGACTGCAAGGCAAGAGCGAGCACACGTGTGCGCGCATGCGAGCGTGCGCGAGGCGGGCCTGCATCCCTCGACCCGGCGATCTTGCTGTCGCGGGCGTGACCTTTCCCCCTCCTTTCATTCAAACCTGATGTAGCCGAAGAAAAAAAAAACGTTTTTTTTTTTCAATGTGCTGGCAGTGCCACTCTTTCGTTACTGCGCAAGTCTCTGCGCTTCACTTCACTAACCTGACACTAGGTGACTCTGTACATGCTACGACGCCATTGTGTCGCTCGCTCTTCGTTTCCGACACCTCGCGTTTGTGCGAAACTACACACGTCCACGAATCCAGTACCTGGTGTGACATTCCAAGGATGAGTCCAGCACCTCCGCGAAGGAGGTGCTGGACGCCATCGACCTTTTGTGCCGTGCCACGGGCTCGCAGGACTATGACGGAGCAGCATTGTGTTCATTGATGTCGTACGAACAGTCAGTGCTGCCATCCATCATGAACAAACAACAAAGCAAGATCACGCAGTTTTTTACCGCGAAATGAATGCACTGGGTGAGCTCTGCCGTTTGTTACCCTTTTGTTTACTTTAAGCGTTTGTTTTTCGAATTTTCGTGCCGAACCTGCATATAACAAAATCCTTTTTATAATGAAGTTTTTCGGGAATTTGTCAATTTCGTTATATCCAGGTTTAACAGTATTCAGTGTTGAGACCTACACAGCGCAACAGCTACATGTGTTGTGGAGCCACTCATGCTCGACGCAAGCCAGCGCCTCACTGTTGTTCTTGGCACACAAGGAGCACAGAGTGCACCACGAACGGGCCCGCCCCAGGTCCACGCAGTCTGGACTTGTCCCTGAGCGAGCACTTCTGCCCTACCACATGCGCTCCACAAACACAGCGCCCAGACACCAACAGAGAGGACACCAACAAGAGCAGCACATATTTTGGAGTGCAAAGGCATGTGCAAGGATTGGGCCGATTAGCCGCCAGAAGGCACATACGGGGCAACAAACTTGACGCTGCTTCAACAGCAGTCAGTTTAACCCATACGGGCAATCTCGGGACTGATCACTTATCGGAAACCCATACGAACATATCAGCTGCAAGCATTCCGCGAAGGCTTGCAACCCGTTAGTACATCAGCCAGCAGTGAATTTGTCATGGCCACACTGCCTAGGCCAATAGGACTAATCGGCACTGCTTCGTCAAGCATCACGCTAAACCTGACAGTTGGAAGGTACCTGATGTTTACCGTCGGCACTAAGGATGCACCAATGATGGCTAAGTGCAGGTCACGTGAATCAAATGATGCGCAGTCCGCGCTTTCATCTCTCACACAGATTGGCCTTACGATAACCAACCCTAAAAAAAAAGAAAATCCCTTCTCTATTTTAGAGCAAAACTGGAAAGCAATACTTTCTCTGCAATAAAAATTGCCATAAAACACAGGCCCACTCTTAAACCGAGAAGTTCACTGTCACGGGCTACATGGGTGTAACCTAGAAGTGGCAACAACTATGGTGAAGCCACAACAGCTGCATGCAACCAGCACGTATGGCAGCATGCAACGAACTGACTTTAGTCCATACACAAAGGTGCCCTCCCACACAGTGCCTAAGTGGCACTAGTAACTGGTTACACCTACATCGTAATGGACGAATGGTGCAAATGAAGGTACCAGACTGATGTATGCAGAATACGTGCTACGAGCGGACTATACAAGAGATTTAGACACTTGCGAATATCTGTGGCAAGCAGCAACAAATATAGGCCTTAACACTTTCCTGTCCGCGGTAAAATAGGCGGTGTTTGTGTATAGTCTAGTAAAGAATTCTTTTATTGCGATAGCAATTATATGGACACTTCAACCGGATTTCTGCCGTCGCCGTGAGGTTTCCTATAGATAAAATCTTCGGCGCGCGCCGTATGCCCGAGCGGAAGCGTGCGGGGACCCGCGCTATCATGGGGAGCGAACGCACTCAATCACCCACGCGCAAGCAAGGAAGCGGGAAGCCAGCGCCGGAGGGAGCGCGGGGGGGGGGGGGGGGGGGGGGGGGCGCACTTCTACTCTGCCAACAACCGTGCTCGTCACTCGCTCTCCCGCACCGTCTCTTATCTCCACACGACTCTGACCTTTATGCGCCGTGCATTCGCCACTCAGTTTCCGTTGAAGCGACAAACCGCACGTACCTTCGCCCGCGGCGGCGTATGCGCTCGCTGCCCGCGTTTTGATAGTTGTTGTCTCCAGTGATTCAGTGTGATCTATTCATGTTTGTTTGTACGCGCTCACACCATGCTTGTTCATTCAGCTAGTAATAGTTGGGCCACATTTTCCAACACACGCTACACATGCAATGCTGCCCGGATCGGCAGTGCAGCACTACAGGTGTGTCCCTTCGCACACGCTGCCCACGGGAAGCGCTTCTCATCAACACCACCGTTTCACACGCGCCTTCTCATGGTCATCGAGTCTCTCTTCATGTCGGTCTACTTACGCCGCAAGCACACCTGCTTACTTAATCAGCTCATGTTTACTACAATTCATATTGCTACCAAAGCCGCTCACCTTACTTCGTATGACATTGCTGTGTTGGTGCAAGGCACCGTGCGCGAGCTAAAGTCCTAGGCACAAAGGTGGCCGGCGGACCAGAGAAAAGCACGCACGTTATCAGTGCTGACCCGGAGGTAAGTGACCCGTGCTCCATCCTGAGCAGCCGACAGCGGCCGCACTGTGATGTGAGCACCCCCATCGCAAAGCAATCGCGAGTGATGCGCCACCGCCGACAACCGCCACAAGTGGAGGGAAGAGGCGTAGCGACAACAGAACAGGTAAATGGTCGCGCCAATCGCGCCGGTGCATACCTTAATCCCCACAAAATAGACAACCAGGAGTCATAAGAAAGCAAGTGAGAGAAACAGAGACAGTAAATTAGATGCAAAGAACGGAAACAAATTTACAGAATTACAATTACAGATTTACAAGAATGAGAAGAAAGAAATTCGAAGGGAAAAACTGTAAGATAACACGAAGGGCAGTGCCTCGCTATTTGAGGCTCGAGTCGCTTGCATAAGGACAAAAACATACCGGCGCAAATATTTGCAACTAGATGAGGCACGTGTATGCTGCATTAAAGATCCGGAGACCGCTCAGCACATCCTTATAGAATGCGAAGAGATTCACCCAGCGAGAATCATAGGTAACGTAACACTTCCAGAAGCACTTGGATTTAAAGGGACTGACAATGGTGCAACGAAAATCTCACCCTCGCTCGGTAGTGTTCACACCTGCAGCGGTTACTTCAAAAAGCGCATGGATATATTGTAAGCAGAATTTTTCAATCTGAGCAGCCTCTAAAAATAAGAGTCCCTCCTTCAGCAACACTGAGATGTGATAGCGATGCCGACAGTCCGCCTCACAAATTGTGAAAACCGCCCATCATTCTGCTTTCACAGGAATGAGTGCAACTCTGCTTAACCACCTGGGTTTCGACATTTTCAATCACCTTTGAAAATATAAAGCTGGTTTTGCATTGCCGTACAGACCTTCTTATACTTGCATCGCATTGTTCCCCAAGTACACGCCATGGCTGGCTGGCCCCCCTCGTCGCTATTCTCAAGCCAACTCACCGGAAACGAAGGCAAAAACAGCACCACTTTTCTACTCACTACAAACGAAGGCCTATCTGCACACTGCAAGTTAGAGAAACCTTATAACAGAAAAAGTGTACTGCATTTCAATACTAATAAAAAGACCAGGAACCGCATACATTAATAGAAAGTCACGTGGTAGACCTCACATGCATCTTCATGTTGTTGCCGCGTGGGGTGCCAAAGGTCATTTCTCGCAGCTTTTAGTGAAGAATTGAAAATATAAATTCACGTTTATTGAGAAAAACATGACTTGCTATAACCAGTACGATAGGCAATCTTTCCATCAGCAAGGTTATCTTGATTCATGTTCTTAGCAGTTGTCTGTCCCTTTAAAGTGGATGGAAGCATCAACTGGTCAGCAGTCAATATAATCAATATAAGTTTAGAGTATCGGTGGAAAAAAGCAGCGAAGAGATTGATACGACCAGATCTGTTAAAGGCATAGGTAGCGGCAGAAGGTAGATAGAAAAGTTTTGAAGCGGGAAAAAAGATTAAGGAGATGTATACAAGAATGCTAGAATGAAAACATATACAGTAAAAGCTCGATGATACGAATCTCACGGGGTCACGAAAAATATTCGTATTAGCCAAAATTCGTATCATCGAACCACAATTAAAACTACTGTCGAATCTCGATAATTCGAACTCGAAGGGGCCCGAAAATTTGTTCGAATTAAAAGGACGTATTTTTGAAGTATTCGTGCACCATAGCACGATGCACGAACGGTGCGAGTCGTGAAATATCTCGGCGCGCAAGCGCATAGCAAGCGCGGGCCACGAAACTGCCCACGCCGGCTAACGGTCGCTTCCCGATAACGACAGAAAACGAAGCTTCCGGGAGCGACCGGGCGGCGCCGGCACACGGGTGCGCGCGGAGACCGTCGAAGGTGAGGGAGGAGGGCGGCAGGGAAGCGGATTTGGCCGCGTCAACTCCGCCGCTTCGGTGGCTCCCCTCGCCCTCCCTCTCAACTCCCTCGTAGCTCTCTCACCTTCGACTCCGTGCGCGCCCGCCGCCGTGCTGGCGCCAGCTTATTTTAGCTGCCCCCTGAAGTTTCGTTTTCTGCCGTTATCGGGAAGCGAGCGTTTGCGGGCGTGGCAGTTTCGTTGGCCGGACTGTGCCTCCGCCGCTGCTTCCCTCTGCGCTGCTGCCGCAGCGTGCAAGGTCAACATGTGACTAGAAAATAGAGGAGAAGGGTTCACTGCCATTTTATCCGCGTAGCTGAGACGTCTGCACTAGTGTGTGCTAGAATACGGTTGTCTAGAACACTCTAGTCGGCACGTACACGCTTGTTCCGGCGCGATGCAGAAACGGCGACCTTGCAATCTGAGAGAGAAGGAAATTTCCGCCGCGGGTTCTTTTTTTTTTTCCCGTTCCTTCGCGCGCGGCATTGAGGGGTCTCTATGGCGGTGTCGGAGCAATGCCGGTCGGAGGCGCCGCCGCGTGATTTGGCGCGCTGCTAAGAGCATTGTCGGTGCGCGGTATGTTCGAAATAGGCGTGTTCGAATTTGCTTGCTTCGCGGTGACGTTGAACGAAAGCACGTTTTTCATGATAGTCTCGCTGTGCAACAATTGTGCTCAGTGTTGACGTTGCGAGGCCTAGCTCCTTAGCCAACTCCGTCCGCTTCCTCTTGGGATCCTCATCGACCTTTCGAAGAATGTCTAATTTATCTTTAAAGGAGAGTGGTTTCCGCTTGCGAGACATAGCTCGCTGCGACTAAGCAAAATGGCAGAAACACAAAGAACGCAGCCCGAAGCGCAGCAGCCACTCCATCTGACGGCTCGCAGAAAAGGAGGAAAAGTACAAAAGCACCAAAAGCGCCACCGCTTCAAACTCTTCGCGCCCAGTCGCGGAGTCCGCGCTGTCCGGCGCCGCGCCTCTGCACCAAAAGAGAAGGAGAGAAAGCGCGTGACTGCGCGCTGTTCTCTTTCGCGGCCGTCAGTGGGGCGGCGTTTATTCGTATCAACCGACGCAGGCTGAAAATCGATTCATAACAACCGTTCTCTAGCACGTTGCAAAGTAATGGGGCTTGGCCGGGACCACAGAAAAATTCGTATCATCGGAAAATTCGTATTAGCCGTGATCGTATTATTGAGCTTTTACTGTATAGCAAACTGTCGTGATTATAAGAACGACACGACCTTCGGCTGGGCTGGCAACGAAGAGCCCTGCGCTGTTTATTGTCATGTTATATACAGTTAAACCTGGATATAACGAAATTGACGAATCCTCAAAAAACTTCGTTATAAAGAGGATTTCGTTATATGCAGGTTCGGCACTAAAATTCGAAAAAGAAACGCTTACCGTATTTACTCGATTCTAACGCGCCCTGGATTATAACGCGCACTCGTTTTCCGTTTTCGTCGAAGCACTCATCGTTAGAATGCCACACCAGGTACTGGATGCGTGGACGCATGTCGTTTCGCACAAGTGCGAGGCATCGGAAACGAAGTGCAAGTGTCACGATGGCGTCGTAGCGTCGTATAGGGTTACAGTAGAACCCTGCTGTTACATCGTTTTCGGCCAGTCCCGGAACAGCTCCCATAGAACCCAATGCATTGGTAACCCTGCTGTTGCACCGCAACTGTGGGACCGTTCCTGCATCATACGTTGCGAACTGCTACCCTGCGCCGGCCCGAGCGGCCATTTTGACTTTTTATGTCACTTGGTTTGGTGGCTTGACGATGGGATTGGCCGCCCAAAGTGTCGGGGGCGACAACTATGACGCATTTTCGGTTTCCGCCAGCAAAAGTATGGCCCTTGAGATCCGTATTTGCTATCTAAAGAAGGTGTCTATGATGCGTTGTGGCCCTAAAATTGGTTTTGGCTCATAGCTGTTCCGTATAATGGGTGATAACGCAGTCGCCGGGCGCCCTATGCTGTATGTGCGAGTGAAAACATGCGAGGGGAGCCGACGACTGCGTCTAAACCTCGCGCGTGCAAGAAAAAAATCAGGGAGGAAGCGCGCCTTCTTCCGTTGCGCTCGAGGCACCGGCGAGGGGGGCGGGATAGCAGGCGGCGTTGTACTGTGGTCTCCCGCTGCCACTTCGTTACGTAGAGGTCTCAAATACATGTGCTTCTATGGAGTAACGACGGGGAATAGAAAAACTTCGTTATATCCAGGAATTCGTTATATGGAGGTTAGTTATAAGTAGGTTTAACTGTATACACGAATGCAATTGAACCACTTCAGTGGCACCCTCTGTTAGAGGGGTAAGCAGCGTAAAGTGTTAGTGGTGTTAGTGGCACCACCATGGGCTAGAATGCAACACAACACAACACTACATCTTCCTTTCCGAGGTCAGATTTACAAGTTCAGTCTCTTCGGTGGCACCACACGCCTTCCGAACCTTGTAACCTTTTCGGGGATGCCACCCGTGTCCCGCCTGGCACTCCTCTCGTGCTTGCCGGGTGATGCTTGCTCCTGGCTTGGCCCCGGGCTTGGAAATAAGGTTGGAGGTGTCAGGTTTGGTTTATCGGGGGATGATGCACTTGAATGTGGAATGGGCTGCTCGGTTGCAAAAGACACCAGATGCCGTCGGTTTCGCTGCATTACACCCCTGGGTGTTTCCACGATGTACGAGCGTGGCCGCTGGGCTCTGCTGAGAACCTCAGCGCGGCACTCGGCATCTGTTACCCACACTTCGGCCCCTGATGACAGGTCCCAAAGCTCTCGCACCCCGTGGCAACGGTTGAAGTTCTGAGCTTGCCGTTTCTTGACGGTGGTGTCCTTTTGGGAGAAGATGTCTGGTGGTGGTATTTCTGGAGACAACTTGCCGTGGTCCATGGGTACGCCTGTTCGTAACCGCCGACCCATGAGCAGCTGTGATGGGCTGTAACCCATGACACCTGGTGTGTCGCAATACGCTAGCAGTGCCAGGAAGCAGTCATTGCTCTTGCGGAAGAGATCCTTCACAGTGTGCACTGCCCGTTCTACTGCATCCTTTGACGGGGGTAACCGGGACTGCTAGTAACTTGACTGAACCCATAGTTTTTTTGCAAAACTTGCAAACTCGTGTGAAGAGAACTGGGGTTCATTATCACTTTGGAGCACTTCCGGTATGCCGAATTGAGCCATGACACTCTTGATAGCCGAAATCACTGCTAGGCTGGAAGTGTTGCGTAGCGTGATGACTTCAGGGTAGCGTGAGTAGTAGACCACAAGCAGCAGAAAATTTTGTCCCTCCAGGTGGAGCAAATCTGCCCCCACTTGTTACCATGGGTGCTCCATTGAAGGTGTTGGTAGGAAAGGCTCAGCCCGCTGAACTCTTGTAATTGCGCATCGTTCACATTATTCAACCATTGACGCAATATGTTTGCCTATGTTATGCCACCAAACAGAGTCGCGGGCACGTGCCCTGCACCGGTTCACGCCCTGATGTCCTTCATGGATTGCATCCAAAACGTCCCTCTGCAGAGCTTCCGGAATCACAAGACGCCCTCCTTTAAGAAGCAATTCCTTGTATACCGTCAGCGCCCCTTGGTACTTCCAATACTTCAAGAGGTTCGATGGAACCTTGCTCTTTCAGGGTCAACCTTGTCTGCAGTATTGCACAAGGGCGACGCACTCGCCATCCATCGGACCCACTGCTTCAAGGCCGACTGATGTGTCTTGCTCGATGCTGCTGACAACCTCACTTACATACAACTGCACTTGGTTTCCCTCAGCGGTGGATGCTGGTGTGACAGGGGCTCTTGAAAGAGTATCGGCCGTTGCCAGCAGCTTCCCCGGAACGTACAGCATCCTGTACTGGAACCTCATGAGCTTTAGTCGAATCCTTTAGATTCTTGGCGGTAAAGCATAGACATCCATGGAACCCAGCAGTGACGTGAGCGGTAAGTGGTCAGTCTCGACGGTGAAGTATAGGCCACGGACATACTCGTCAAACCGCTTGACTGCCCATGCAACTGCCAAGCCTTCCTTTTCCGTCTGGCTGTACCTTTGTTCCGTTGGTGTGAGGGCGCGTGATGCGTAGGCCACAGCTCTACGCTCCCCACTCAGCTGGTCTTACAGCACCCAAGCCAAACGAACAAGAATCTGCGGATATGATGGCCGGGTGCAGTTGGAAGTAGTTCACCATGCAGATGTTGTTGCCATGCCATGCAGAGTGAAAAGATGTCGAGGATGAAGAGCACCATCTGCATCACAATGGACGGATGATTTGTTGGCGACCAGCTCACTGGCGAAAAAATAATCGGGAAGTGTGCGCGGTAGTGAAAAGCGTCCCTCAGATGAAGACGCGGGCCGCGGCCGCACTGCGAAGGAGGTCACGAGATGATGAGAATTGTAGCTTCCGCACTGATATTTTGCAAAATAGAAACAGGATTTGCCGATTCATTCATCAAATAAAAGCATGTTGACGTAGTAAGCATTTGTTGGTTGTCTTTGTACTCTCGATAATACCAGCATTCAGTATTCTGTTAATTCGGACATAATTTTCACTCTCGTGAAATCCATATTAACGAGGTTTTACAGCACTAAAAGCATAGTAGGCACTAATTTAAGACCTCTTGTGATGAAAATTTAGGCTTATAAGTCTCCCCGTGTGATATGCACTGAAAACTGTCATGCCTTGATTTCATGCTGTCTTGTCTTGGCTCATGACGATTGCACCACGCACATTGCACATCACCCTAAGAATAGCCTGTCCACCACCACCATTGGTCCCAAACGTGTTTGCGCACTACGCCTAGCATTTCTACTGGGAGAGGGGGGGTGCCTTGGCACTTGATATAGCTTAGCAGGGTTCCCTGTGAAAAACATGCTTGAGAATCCCTGCGCTAGAGTAAAGTGACGCATAATGTTCAATTTATTACAAACATTTAGCACTAACTAGAGTTCCAATACAAGTCAAGCTCAGCTGCAGCTCATGGCTACCAATGGCGAACAGCGAACCGCAGCTCGGCCATGCTCGCATCGCACCTGGTAATGCCGCAAATATCAGCATGTTTTCTTCTTCTTGTGAAATTATTGCGAGGCGAGGATAAAGCGGCAACACGGCAACAAAATATTGCTACATGGGAGCGTCGGCGGTTCGTTCTGAAGCACAGTCTGCTACAGATTCGAAGTGAACCGGAAAAGGCCTAGTGACGATATCGGTGGCGAGTGATCAGCGGCGGCGACGCCAGAGCATAGCCGCGACCACTCTTCTTTCGCTGAGTGGTCATGCCGCTGTGCGGCAGGGAAATCCTCTGTACTGTGAGACAGGCAGATCTCGCCCTTGGCCTGTGAACTGCGGACCGCCGGCCGCAGTTCAGCCGAATGCGCACCAGGGCGCCCAGGTGCATCCATGATTGGATGAAATGGCGCATCAACGCACCCCGGTGCGCCCCAGTGCGACTTTTCAAATTTGCCATTATTTTTGTGGACTGGATGTAGCAGGCCAGTGTTGCCTGGGCACGGAGCAGGGGTGGGGGGGGGGGGGGGGGGCTTTCTCGGAAGTTTGAAATTAGCAGTGAGGTTAGGGGGGCTCTTGCACTGGTGGGGGTTTTTTGCTCGGAATTTTACAGTACACGTGTCAGTATGCACAGGCGGGTTCTTCTTTTGCATACAAAAGTGTAGTTACGTCCTGCTTCATATGCTACGGTTGGCGCTTCCCGGCAACTGCAGCTTATGCAACCGTAATCTTTGCTGGAAAACGCTTGCGGCAAACGCTATGTGCAAAGGCGAGCTTTCTGGTTCTTTCTTTTGCTTTCCCCCCCATAGCTGGCACCGCCACTGCCGCGGATGCGAGTGCCATCTGCTGGCGCTACAAGGAACCCAGCCAACACATGCGGCGCGCACATTCCAAGTCTTTGTCTATGAGCACGACAGACCCATTGGGAGGTAGAGCTAGATAGCTTTGCTGTAAAAATGAAACACCAGCCCTTCCCCTGTCGAGAAAATGGGGGTAAGCGAAGCTTGTCGTGTGTGTATCTGACCTTCGTCAGGGTAACGAAAAGTTCACGACATGTCACGGTAATGAAACATAAACGTTTATTAAACGTATGCATCGAGGGAAGGAAACATACAACGCGATGGAAGGAAAAGTTGCACGAAAGGGAAACAGAAGTAGAAGGAAAGGGAACAAAAAGTACCATGAAATGGAACGAAAAGTAGTAGGAAAGGGAAGGGAAAGTATTAGGTCAAGTACACACAAGACAACCTTTGATTACCCCCATTTTCTCGACAGCGGAAGGCCTGGTGATTTTCTTTCTTTCTTTCGTGCTCTTTCTCTTTATTTCTCTCTTTCCTTCTCTCCTCCTCTCTCTCTTTCTTTATAGTCCCTGGTATGTGCCATTGAGCTTGGACCCTTTCTGCACCATTGCCAGGATTGACCCACTTTTCAGCTTGACACCACCACCGCCACCACCGCCGAAACGTGTGAGGCCGCGACCATCGCGGCCGTCTTTCCACATTGTGCGCGATCCTTATCACTGCGAGCATCAGTTAGTGCGCGGTATTCCTCCTCACCCCCTGCAGCTGCGTACGAGTGAACCGCAGCATGCCCACAAGCATGCCAAAGCTGCAGGCAATTGGGACAGAACACTTACGCAGTCACCAGCTTGTGAAAAAACACCATTATGATTGAGCATTTCTACTGCGCTAAGGAGGATAAAATTTTTTTGGCACATTCTCAGACAGCAAAGGAACCTGAAATGGCCGAATAATGCAAATGCACACAAACCTTTGTCGGGAGGTGAGGAATGAGAGAGTTACCTGCAGCTGCTGGACCAGAGGGCTGTCGAACAGGGCTGGCCTCACCTGTAGTCGCCACATGTGCGTGAGTAAGATGGCACCCATGGCCCCAGAACAGAGGCATGCTGGCAACGTCTGCACGAGAGCATGTCGCAATTATCAACAGAGTGCCTTGCTACAACAGGCTGATCCACCTTCAGTGTCGGGAGAAGATCTCCTTCCACAGCCTTAATCCCAGGTATTGCATAAACCAGGGGTTCTCAAGCATGTTCGTTCCAGGAACCCTGCTAAGCTTCATGAAGTGCCAAGGAACCCCCCCCCCCCATTTAACCGAATTAAAATGTCCTAATTAACCGAATGTCGAATTACCCAAGGTATCAAGAAAACAATAAATGAATGTTTACTACGTCAACAGGCTTTTATTTACTGAATGAATTAGCAAATCTTGTTTCTATTTTGCACAAGCGCAGTGCGGCACCCGCCGCGGTGGCTCAGTTAGCAAAGGTGTTTCGGGGCTGAGCACCAGGTCACGGGATCGAATCCCGGCCGCGGCGACCGCATTTCGATGGAGGCGAAATGCAAAAACTTTTGCCCGTGTACGTGCTTGCGTTGTAGTGCATGTTAAAGAACCGCAGGTGGTCAAAATTAATCCGGAGCCCTCCACTACGGCGTACCTCACAGTCAGAACTGGTTTTGGCACGTAAAACCCTAGAAAGAAGAAGAGCAGTGCAGAAGCTGAAGTTCTCGTCATCTCATGACTTATTTGAGCCAGCAGCGGCGAAGGCCTCGCGACATCCTTCGCAGCGCGGCCGCAGCGCGCGTCTTCATCTGAGACACGCTTTTCACTACCGCGCGCACATCCCGATTATTTTTTCGCTAGTGAGCTGGTCGCCAACAAATTGCCCACCCATCGCGATGTAGCCGGTGCTCTTCATCTTCGACAGCTTTGCACTGAGTCAAAGCGAAACTACTGCTTACCGCAACCGCTGCGGAGAAAACCGCGGCCGTTATCGACGAGATCATGGTCGGCGACCTTGCGGTTCAGAAGGCAGGCGGCCGACGCCATGGCCGACGCACTCACCAAGTCAAAACGAAACTACCGTTTGCTGCAACAGGTGCGCACGAAACCGCGATCGCTATCGACGCGATCATGGATGGCGACTACGCAGCTGCGAAAGGCATGGCGAAAGGCACGCAGCCGACGCGCGCACCGTCAAAACGAAACTATTTCCCGCAACCGCTGCTGCGGACGAAACTGTGCTGGTTATCGACGCGATTATAGATCGCGATTACGCACTTATGAAGGCACGCGGCTAGCCGCCAACGCGGTGTTACGCGCGGCGATTAACGCAAGAATAAAGGCTTTGAGGACACAAAGAGTTCCGGCGTTGCTGTCAGTCACGTATAGCGTACGATTGCCGCTGAGGACCATAACAATGAGGACTGCATCGCTTCGTTTTTGGACGCTAGCGCCGTTTTAGCTCTTGCGGCGCGCACTTGTGGTGCTCCGCGCATCAGTTTTTTTTTATTCCTCCGAAGTATAACATCAGTGCGCACGTACGCTATCGGCACCTACCCTATCTACAAACGGGAGAAATGCGCACGGTGGTAAGTTAGAGCCTCCGAGATTCAAGTG
This sequence comes from Dermacentor silvarum, assembly GCF_013339745.2. NCBI lineage: Eukaryota > Metazoa > Arthropoda > Arachnida > Ixodida > Ixodidae > Dermacentor > Dermacentor silvarum. The sequence goes on along the minus strand of NC_051161.1, from coordinate 172,237,295 downwards.
TGAAAGCTTAGGCGCGCTGCCCATGGCTGCCCGTTTTCGGCGATTGGGTGACTACAAGCTGCTTGCGGATTTATTGCACAGTTCGCGCGTTGCCGTTACGCACTGTGATGTGCTTTTTGACACTCGGGCATAGGTAATTGAGGTTCTGCGGATCAAGCGCACCTCGTGTTCGCCGTTTTCGCCACTTGGCGAGCGCGGGACCACGGAAAATTTATCAGTGGCTCGCGGAACCCCGAGCAGGCGCCTGCGGAACCCCCGGGTTCCGCGGAACCCACTTTGAGAACCCATGGCATAAACTATATGCACGCCTGGGATGAAACACAACAAATAAGCTAACATTTTCTAGGGATGTGAGAATATTAGAAATTCTTATTACGAATTTAATAGTTTTTGTACTCAATTCAAGAATTCACTAAACAAAGTTGTCCAGTGTTCGTTTCATTCAATTATCATAAGGGACAACAACAGTTCTTGCACGAGAAATGCAAATGGAGACTCGTCTGAATTATTCTGGTTGAGTAGCACCCCAGTTGCGCAGACAATCGAGTTGATGAAGTGTGACTTAATTACGCACAATGGTTACCAGCCGTCGAGTAAGCAATTCACCACCTCGATTAAGATAAAGCAATTTATCAGTTGGCCAATCTCAGCATGCTGGGCTCTTTGAAAACAATGCATATTGCTCTTTCAACAAGCACTACAGTGTGTACATGCAACTGGAACACACTGTTCATTTTTTCCCGACTTTCAATGTCATCATGAATCACATCTTGTGTACATATACCAGATAGCATAAAGAAGCATTTTGTTGAAAACAGACTCTACAATGCTTTTCACTTCACATCGTTAGAAATTGGGAATATTCAATATTCGATTGGATATCCAATAGTTGTCTTTTCTTGCATATTCGTATTTCATTCCATTGTAAAATTTTGTTATTCGCGTGCCCCTATAAATTTCAACTGTTTCGCCCGTACTCGGTATGGATGACAATAAAAGGAAATGCGGGAATGAGAGAGTGGACGCTTTGAGCTGCCGCACCGCATAGCGCACACTCTTGTGACTTCACTGCCAAAGATCTTTATGTGCATGCCTGCTGTAGCTGTATAACATAAAACTTCACTGATAATTACCATCGATTGCCGTCTTCCCCCTATGTGCTTATTTCTTCCATCTCCCGAGAAAACTTGTGCATGCTCCATGCAGACAAGTCAATTGCACCGTGTCACCTTAGGGCAAGATAAAGTACACTTTAAAGATTAACATATTAACTTATTGGGTTTTACGTCCCAAAACCACGATCTGATTATTAGGCATGCCGTAGTGGGGGCTACGGATTAATTTTGACTACCTGGGGTTCTTTACCGTGCACCTAAATCTACACTGGTGCTTCTGCATTTCGCCCCCATCAAAATGCGGCTGCCATGGCTGGGATTGAATCCCGCGACACGAAAGCCAGATAAAGTTTACTGTGCCAAACCGGCTTATTGATGCGAGCTGTTATACAATGTCATTTCTCCGAACCAGAATTTGAGTGAACCGGGACAAAATTAGAGCGTGTTGAACCCAAGCTCAACTGGAATTTTTTGCAGCTGGACACCCTGAAGTTAGTACTACTTTGTGGTCCAATATGCCTTCATCGATAACTGTGTTACAATGCAATGTCCCTTTGCTCATACATTCAGTACAGTGTGAACATGTGTAAGTACAGGTTCAATAATCTGAATCAGACTACCATTTTTGCTAACATAACTTTTACATTCAGTCTGTCCATTGGTTCTGGTATTCATGCATTCAATGTACACCAAGTAAGCTGAAATCTCTGGTGAGTATTGTCCTAAAGACATATTTTTGCCGCAACTTAAGAAACACAAAAGAAAGAAACAGATGACGGCGAAAAAAAATTGTTCTTGAACCAACTAGGCCAACAAACAGTTCCATTCAAAGTATGGTTTATCATTCGCAACAGCCACTATGTTTTTTCAATTCAATTAATTTCCAGTTTCTAAAAAAACTGAAGGTGGCAAAAGAAAAGCAGTGTCGTAGCACTGCTTGGCAAGCCTGTCCTCAAGAAACTCAAGTGAGCTGCCTGGGGGCCTGTACACAACTACAATCTGACCAAAAGCAACTACCCAATGATGGAGGGTAGCAATAATGGAACGGTTTATATTTCAGTGGTCTCTTAATTAGTGATGCCATGTCATTGTATAGCTCTTGAGCATACAGTACGAACCAGGATTTGTAATGTCATGATGTAACTACGTTTTTGCCATGGGGATTATGTCTTGGTCGTGCAGTACATTTTCCAATTGTTCACTCTCGTTTATGGTGCTTCAGGCGTTCACATTGAGCCGCAAAATTTAGCAGCAGGAGCAACGCACAGCGTAGTGCAAAAAAGGAAAAGTGAATGACATTAATGACATTAGGTCTGCATGGGATGCATATCTGACGCACATTTATAACAGTGGAGTAAATAACACAGAGCCTTGTATTGTAATGCAAACTTATAAATTTTATAAGTTTGACACCGACAACTGCTCGGCAATGAAACAAGCATTTACCTTAGATCCGAAGCACACGTCAAAGCAGAAGTGTCGGCATAAGTATTGGTTGCGAAGCAGTACACCTTTTGCAGCTACCATGTGGGTGGGTCTTTAAGGGCTTACAAGGCCATTTGAACGTTCTTGTCGATTCGTGGCAGCTCAAAGAGGTCTACTAACCACTCGCCACAGGACGTCGAAAGCAACCACTTCATTTTGTTGGCCCAAAAGTTTCGGCAACGACTACTGCTGAGCCCAGCTCAGCCTTTCTTCATACGGGCACTAGCAAACACCGCGCGACTGCGCCCAAGTCAACACAGCAGATACGCCAAGCATAGCTGGAGCAGAAAGCATTATGAATATGCACGCAAACACCACTGCACGGCACAACACATGAACACTACCTCACTTGCAATCAATAATTTATTTGAAAAAAAGAAAAAGATAACATTGCCACTTCTGCCTTTCTCGCCGTAGGGAGAGCTTCTGGAGGTAGCGCTTGGCATATCAACGGTTCTTACGACAGTTCTTTGCTGATGAAAGCACAATTCTGAGCAATCATGCGAGGGCAAGCGTTCAAACAGTTCCGAACCATTAAATAATTGCACCCCAGAATAGCCCCCGAAGGGCCGCATTTTCGGTCAATTCCTGTCAGCGATACGATCGCTTACATGTGACACTTTCATGTTACTCAGTACTGGAAGCGTGGGAGTCTACGGGTGAAGCGCTTCTCACACAGTGACAAGCTCTGTTGCTCATAGATTCCGTTGTGTTCAAGTCGCGTGAACGCTTCGCCAGCGCAGCGCCGTTCAAAGAAGGTTGCAGCGAAATGGCAGCTGTCACAGCACGGGAGCGGCATACCGCATTTGGTCGACGGGTACAGTTCAAAGAATCAAAACAAAAAGAAAACATTTATAAATGAGCCAGAAAGTGAATTTCATCTGCGGAACCCCAATTAATACGGTCGCGTGCTAGCCCTGTGTGCACACGGCGCACAATGGTGCGCAGCTACTCTGTACCGTACAACTCCTGGGGAGTCTAAAGTCTGCTCTCAGGCGGACATAAGACGAGACGCTGCGTTCGTTTTTCTTTCTTTTTTTGTTTTTATGTCGGCTGTCTTTATTTCCAGCACGAGCGGAGAAAGGGGGGGTGATGCGAACTGCGGACGGAGCGATAGCGGCACGAAGCAGAAAGTGAGCGAAGAGCGAGGTGCCAAGTCCCAACGTCGCAAAGATTGACAGCAAAATAACCGGGCCGGTCGCACATCCTCCCGCGTCCGCTCGGCGCTCTTTGGCTCCCGACGATTTGAACAGAGCTGTCTCATGTAAACATGGCGTTGGATCCGGAGTCCGACTGCCGGCATACAAGCGACTAGCGCCACGGACGCTGCAACAGAAATCCAACTCAATGGTACCATCACAGAGTCGGTGCAGGAGCACAACAGCGATTATAAAAGCATAATGACAGAGAGTTCGGTGCAACGTGTAGTCGCAACCATGCGAGGAATGACATCCGGCTGCAGAACGGAACACAACCGAGCCAAGGGAATGAAAATTGAAGCGCATACTGCTTAGTATGAGGTCGGCCACGTTGCGTGAGGGTGTCTGTGGTGGGGTCTCTTCAAAATAGTGAAGAATTTACTCTAGGGACCTAAAAAAGTTGTCCCGAGTAACCGAGTGTCTCTTGTAACCATGTCTCTTGTATGCAACGTTGTTAACACGGCAAACATAGGAACAACCAACCAAACCATTTTCAATGTCTCTTATGACCGAGTGTCTCTTGTAACGAGGTTTTACTGTATTATCGTGGTTGTTCTATCGGCATTGCTCCAGCTTCATCATGCCATCATCACCATACAGTAGTCGTGATACAGTTCTCGTCACGCCATCATTGTCATGTGTTGTCTTCATACAATCATCATACATTTGTTGCCATACCGTCGTCGTGGTCATTCTATCATTGCAATTATAACTTCGTCAACCGATACTCTTCAGGCTATTGTCATCAGACAGTCATCGTCACACAATTGTCGCAACGCCATCGTCATTCCATCAGCGTTCCCTCGTCATTGAATCGCCATCAATGCGTCATTGTAATATAGTCGTCGTCATGCCATTGTGATGACAGGTTCTTTTGTTTTAATGTTTCAACGGTTCTCTTAGGCGGAGCCTCCCAGAACCCAATTGAGGACAAAGCCGTTTGTTGGACAACGCACACAAACATTTATTAAAACAAACGAAACGCAACCCATAACTCAAACACTCAATGAAAGACTCATAATACGGAACACACTCGGAGCTGGAACGCTAAGGACAACAGGCAAGTTCGGGCAGGCAGCGGGTGTGAGTGTGCACTATAGTCTCGACGCTGCGAAACGGAGATGAGAGGAAGTGGCGTCAATCTCACCAATGGTCGGGGTGTCGGATCATTGACTGGGCGACCAGAGCGTGGCAGCTCTGGCTTGGAGGGAAAAGGCAGGTGGCTTGGTGACACAGGCAGACGGCGGCGGCGTTCTGGCCGGGCAGCTGGTTGTAGAACTCGGGCCTGTAGCCCGACAGCTCACATTCCGCCCACGGGTGCAGACGCTCACCGGCCTCAGGCAGCAGTTGATGATCGGGAATAGTGGCGATGCCCAGGAATGGGTTGGCAAGAGGGCCCGGTCGGTTGAAGTCCTGGTGGCTCGGGTCCGGAACCCAACGGCCCCGTCTTCAACCCCCGGTCCGGTGACGACCTTCTAATGGTGCCGCTTCTGGAACTCTCCCCCTCTTCTGCTAGCACGGCTCGTTTTTCTACCACTCTGGCCAATTTGTTGTTTGGTCATTGGCTGCTTGAGGCTCCGTGTTGTCTTGCGATTGGATGCTTTTCCTTTTATTATTGCGATAGCAATTATATGGACACTCCAAAGCAGATTTCTGCCGTCGCCGTGAGGTTCCGTATGACGTCAATGGAGATGAAATCGTTGTCGCGCGCCGCCGAACGCTGTATGTGCGAGTGAAAGGGCGCGAGGGACGCGCGCTTTCACGGGGAGTGAACGCACGGCGGAGAACAAACGCGCGTTCTGTGCCGTGCTCTCTTAAGGGCTGCAGAAGTAGGCGTCTCTTTCCTCCTTTACCATCACCATATATGTAGAGCAAACGCGCCTTCTTCTGACGCACGAAAGGCCGTGGAGGGGAGGGGGAGGGAAGGGAGGCGATGTTTAGCTGCGGCACCAAGTGCCTATTTATACGCCGCGCCGCAAAACATCGAGGGCATCGACAACAGTTCTGCGTATTGCCGGCGCTGCTGCATGTCCAAGTTTATACAACTGATAAAGCTACTATCATTACTCCGTATAGCTCTCTACAAATTTGCTATCGCAATTGATGCTTCGCCTTTCAGGTGAAACTGCGACAACTTTTTTTTTCTTCTCTTGCGCCGCGCGTTCACGTGCTGGCCGTTCTTCGTGTTGGCCGCTCTTCTTGTTGTCTCAATCCACCGCACTGTGTCGTGCACTTCACACACCACCAGATCGGGGGTTGAAGATGGCCGTCGGGTTCCGGACCCGAGCCATCAGGACTTCACCCGGCCGGGGCCTCTTGCCAACTCGTTCCTGGGCGTCGCCACTCTGCCCGATCATCAACTGCTGCCTGAGGCCGGTGAGCGTCTGCGCCCGTGGGTGGAACGTGAGCTGTCGGGCTACGGGCCTGAGTTCTACAACCAGCTGCCCAGCCAGAACGCCGCCGCCGTCTACCCATGCCACCCAAGCCGCCTGCCTTCTCCCTCCAAGCCAGAGCTGCTCTAAATAAACCTGCTTTAAAGTCAGGTTAACAGCGCAAGGTCACCAGAGGGGACAGAAGAGAGAACAGAGCGCTGAACTTCCAACAGTTTGCTGGGGTCTCACACGTGCTCTTGGGACAAAGGAACGACAACACAGTATTGCAAACACAAGGGCATTTATTGCGCCTTTCATATACTGATGCACGCTAGCCGAATTATTATGCATAGAACATTCACATGGGCGCGCGACAAATCAAGGAAGTCCGACTCACCGCGACCGGATAGCGAGCGAATATGTTCGCCCCATGCTATGACACCATCGCCTAGTCGTTCACGTGTACGGTCACGCAAACGGTGGCGCGTTCTAACGATCCGTGTTCGTCCATACCAGTGCCCTGCTCCTAGCTTCGTGAGACGGTCGCGCGAAGCGGGCCGGCGCACACGCGAAGCGTCGAAGCGTCCGTGCGTGTTGGCCGCCGATCCCAAGCCAAAGAGAGAGCGCCTCCGACCTTTTTCTCCCAAGTGACCTTGCCGTTCGGTGGCGTTAGCATCGCGACACTCGCGCCATCTCTCGCAAAGCGCCGCAATCACTACGACCGCCTCCTGCGCTTAGCCACGCGGTGAAGCCGGATTACAGGAGACGCGTAAGAGTCGCGCATCCCCACAAGTTATAATAGCGATGCTTTCTGAAAAGAAAATAAACTGTTGGAAGTTCAGCACTCTGTTCTCTCTTCTGTCCCCTCTGGTGGCCTTGCGCTGTGAACCTGACTTTAAAGCATGTTTTGCCAACAAGCCCAATCTTACACCCTTCTTAAATAAACCTGTCATCAGCAATGCATGTTGTCGCTACACTGCTTTAAATGCTAATTGCATCCCTGTTGATAGTCATTGTGAGATCTTGTGGTGTGTGAAGTGCACAACACGGTGCGGTGAATGGAAATAAACAAGAAGCAGACGACAAGGAGTGTGCGCGCAGAGGAATGTTTAACAAGCTTCTCGTAAGAACGAACGAATTAATCAGGTCTTTGAATGTAAATTGCAACTCGCTTACTCGAAATACTTTGGGATGTGAAAAATCAGCTGCTTCCAAATGCCAAATTTCCTGCTCCAAAGTGCTTCAAAATGAAATTTCTGATTCTCCAAAAATTGCTCCAAATCAGAAGTCCGCAGTAGCATCACTGCAAGTGTCCATAATGAGCGCTAACCTATGTCGTCGCCTCAAAAAAGTTCTTACGCCTGCTGTCACTCGAGCCGTACGCGTCGCCAATGGCGCCATTGTTGCCGTCTGTGGTATGTGCACTGCTCGCGTAGGAATTGCTGGCCGCCAAGTTCCAGTCCTGTTCACCGTACTGACCAGTTGCCCTCATGACCTAATCTTCGGGCTTGACTCTCTGACGACGCATTCTGCCCTCATTGACTGTTCCACCGGCACGATGTGCCTCGAGCTTCCGCTTCTTTCCGACGTTCGCCCCGAACAACCGAACACCTTATGCACTAGAGAGTTTGTTTGGTTACCTCCAAAAGCCCTAAGGCCTCAACGGCAACCGTGCCTGAGGGCGACTAGTTTTCCTGCAGCGATCGTCCAGAGAAGGATGGCGAGGAAAAGTGGTGAGGCTGCGGAGAGGCGACGGGGAGCGGGGAGAAGCGGCGAACAGGAGCAGTGGCATCAGAGGGAAGAGGCTCGTGGGAGTACAACGAGTAGTAAGTAGGGGAACCAGCGGCTGGACATCTAAAGGAGTAGGGTGCATAAAGGTCTGGCGAGATGTGTAGGTCCAACGGCGACGGCAATAATGAGCAGTGTGCCCGGCCTGATGACGGGAGAAGCAGATGGGCTGATCATCGGGCGTTCTCCATTCCGCAGTATTGTGGAAGGAGACGGGAGAGGTGTAGGATCGTTGAGCGGGTCCAGAGGAATAAGGCCAAGCGTCAGGACGAGTCAGTGAGCACGCTGATGGAAGGCCAAGATTGGCAAACTCCTGCCTGATGACAGCTTGAATGAGGGACACCGATGGCTGCGATGGGTCACTGGCGTGGGTTGTAAACACGGGGGGTTGAATAGGTGCAGGACAGGCGGCTTCAATTTCGCGACGAACAATGCGAGTAACGTGGTCACAGGTGGGCGGCTGGCGAACGGCATCACACGATGAAGTTGCAGCCGTATTGGGCAGCCGGGTGAATTTCTGGGTAATACGGCGGCTCTTCGCGTGTTCAAACCGCCGGCACTCTTTGATGATTGTGTCGACGGTATCAACGTTGGTATAGACGAGCAGGTTAAAAGCATCGTCGGCGATACCTTTGAGCACATGAGAAACCCTCTCGGACTCAGACATGTGCTCGTCAACCTGGCGGCAAAGAGCAATAACGTCCTGAATGTACGAGACGTAACTCGGAGGATGTTTGTGCACGAGTTGCAAGTTCATTCCGCGCAGCAAGCTGCCGACCAGTGCTGTCACCGAAAAGGTCACGGATCTTCTCTTTGAAAGAGTCCCAGCTGGTAATTTCCACCTCGTGCGTCTCGAACCACACCCGCGGTGGGCCATCGAGGTAAAAAAGCACATTGGCGAGCATAAGGGTCGGGTCCCACCTGTAGCCGGCGCTGATCCGTTCGTAAAGGTTGAGCCATTTGTCGACGTCAACCCCATCCTGGCCAGAAAATACGCCAGGATCACGAGCAGGAGGCAGAACGATGTAGGTCGGAGCGACGGGAGGGGCAGGGGGTGAAGACGATGTGCCTGCACCGACTGACATGGTCGCAAGCGTGATGAGGCGGCCGTTGCGAAGCTCCGTGATCGAAACAGGGAACTACCCAGCACTTCCACCAAAAAGATGTTACGTAAAACGGCACAAGGCGGGACTATTTACACTGTATTTACAGTATGAAAGAGACACAGTAGCCAAGATGGTGGACAGCCACCAGCACCAGAGAGAACCGTCTTCTTCGTCGTCTGCCCCAGGATGAATGTCTCTCGCGTAGCAATATTTTTACATTGAAACTATAAGAAGTCAGCAGGGGATTTCTGAAAAGTTCGTTAATCTGAAAAGTTTGTTAATGTGGGGTTCGTAGTAACGAGATTTTACTATCTACACCGACACGTTTCCCTTTTTTTTTCAGATTGTGACTAATCTTGTGCAGGTAGGGTAAGACGATTACTTCCCTTCTTCCTTACGGCATTGCAAATTTCGTTCTTACTTTTCTTTAAAATGCTGTCTGCCAAAGCGGACAATACATGCAACGGATACCCTTCTGTGTGCTTTTGAGATAAGGTGAACTCACAACAGTCAAGTGTTCAGCTTTTCCAATCAGCATCATAGTGCCCACTCAAAGCGACAAACAACTTGATGTGTTGCCTACCTCAATGGAGTCAAGAAATGCCAGCCCCTGTTTGGCCAGTGTGTCCAATGTGGCCTCCCAGGCAGTCTCGACAACAGTTACTGGTGACTTGTGCCAACTGCCTGTGTCCTTGGCGCCAGACTCTGTGCGTGGAACAGCGGTAGTCCGACGCTCAAGGTCGGCATCCAGAATAGCCCTCCAAGGGTATGGGTCCTGCCAGACTGCAGCACAGAAAGACTTCAGCTGACAGCACTCACAAGGTCCACTGAGCTGTACGTGCTAGACTAACAAGACAACAAAATGTGTGGCTACACCTACCCCTGCACTGAATGTGACATGCTCACTTCATTACTGCGCCAATGTGCGTGGTTGTACAACTCTCAAACAGGGATTAGTTTAAAACCACTAAACATGAAAGAAACACCTGACAGCTCTGGAGTGAGTCCTCATACACAATGCTTAGAGACAAAAACTAGTATTAAGTATGCCATTTTCGCCCCTTCAAGTTTTTATTTTGTTTCAAAGTGCTGAAGTAACGCATTTGTAAATGGTAAACCTCGGCACATAACTTGATATTGGAGCAAAAAGTTATCTTCTTCGTTCTATTTTAGCGGTACATAAGAATGTCATAGTATAGTGCACACTGCAGCTTTATAGAAGCTTGCCTGCAGTTTTTGATCAAAGCAGCTGCAAGTAAGTAAAAAAATAATCGCCCAAGCACTCTGTACAGATGGTTAACCAGCGAAGCAGAAACGTGTGGCCCTGGTGTTTATCACTGGGTTAATCCCAACGATACATTAAAGTCTTTCTCAATTATTGGTTATGTCTGTGTTTCTTAATGAGGTTATGAACGAGAAGAAAGGGAACCGAGGGGCCCGACACGTTCAGCTGCTACGGAGAAAACGACGTCACTGACGGTATGCCCGCAGGCAGCCGTTTTCGCCATTGCTGCTCGCGATTCTTCAAAATTAAATCTGTCCGTCACGTGAGACAATGAATGTCTCATACCTCCTTCAGCAATGGCTCATACCCCCGTAAGCACGGCCTCCCCATTACGACAACAGAAGAGAAGTGAAATTCTATGCTGGAATGATGAGCGGCAACAGAGTCAGCTATGGAAGAAGACGACGACGCCCGAGCCATTGCTGATGACGACAGTTGCTATGTACAGGCGACGGACGGACTAAATGGCTAGCCATATACAGCTTCGCTGTAAAAGCCACCAGTAATGAAGTGAGCAATGTATGCAGCCTGTGACTGCAACCAGCAATCACATTTTCCAGACAAAAGCTTTAAAGTCGCACAGTCTCAGAGGAATAAGCCAGCATAGATACAGCCCTTGAGTAAGAAGTACAATTTTACGCTCCATTCACACATGAATGGTTGCCACGACAATAGCACCGACTCCGGCCAAGGTGCAGAAAGGAGAGTGGAAGAATTCTTTCACCTTAAAAGGACAAACAGGCATTCTTAAGATGGCAGCCATGAAAAACTTTGTTGCCCTTCCGTACACTCCTTTCACTTATGAGGCTGTTTGTCGGCTTGCTGAGTGCCGCGCGGCTGCTGCAAATAGATCTGCTTTGGTGCGGCACCGTAACTTTAGTCCAGGCAACCATTGGCAAGGATGGCGAGTAGTATTGGCGCAAGATGTGGCCAAAGAACGAAAGATGTGGCCAAAGAGCGATGATAAGGACTTGTCAGTGGTACATGAATAGTGAAAGTGTGGTTAAAACAGATGTGGTATTGTTGTAAAGGGCCTAAAAATAGTCGCTGTAAAGTGCGTAAAATCTATAGGTAATAAGATCATGGCAAAGACTAATCAAGTTTGCTATGGACACGAGAGATGCATTGTGAAAGAATGATGATATACTAAAATATGTCAGAGGCAAAAATTTTCAAACTTAACAGAGCCCTTGAAATGCAAGGGCCTGGAGGCATGTGCTATACTGAACTACACTTAAACCTGGATATAACGAAAATGACAAATTCCCGAAAAAAATTCGTTACAAAGAGGATTTCGTTATATGCAGGTTTGGCACTAAAGTTTGAAAAAGAAGCACTTACCGTATTTACTCGATTCTAATGCGCCCTTGATTGTAACGCGCGCCCGTTTTCCATTTTTGTTGAAGCACTCATCCTTGGAATGCAACACCAGGTACTAGCGTGGACGCGTGTCATTTCACACAAGCGCAAGGCATCGGAAACGAAGAGCGAGCGTCACGATGGCGTCATAGCGTCGTATAGTGTTACAGTAGAACCCCGCTGTTACGTCGTTTTCGGCCGGTCCCGGCACAGCTTCCATAGAACCCAATGCATTGGTAACCCCACTGTTGGGTAGCAACTGTGGGTTCCCACATCATACAATGCAAACTGCCACCCCGCCACATGGGTGCAGCAGATTGATAGATTATCGCGCCATAGTCAAGTCGTGAGCCAACAAGGCACCTATACAAGTGCACCTATACAAGTGCACCTATACAAGTGCACCTATACAAGTGCACTAATACAAGTGCATTTCCTGTCACTGCCCCATGTTGTACGCGACAGCAGCTTCAATAACTTTGTTTTCAGGCACTTAATCTTCAAGTATTTGATGTGTGGAATGAATCTGAGTTTCGAGTCCAATATGATGCCGAGAAACTTGTGCTCTGCGCTTACAGGTATAATGTGGTACCAGTGAGCTTAATAGCAGGGTCTGGTACTATTCCTCTCTTATTAGTGAAAAGGACGCATGTGCTTTTCTGTGGGCTCAACCTAAAACCGTTTTCATCAGCCCATTCAGCCACTTTATTTAAGCCATGCCAGACATGTTGTTCGCAGACTGCTAAGTTGCACGATTTAAAACCAATCTGCACATCATCTACATACGCAGTGCAGAACATTGTTCATGGAATAGCCGTGCATAAAGAATTCATTTTCCCAATAAACAGTGTACAGCTAAGCACACCGACTTGTGGGACACGAGTTTTCTGGGTAAAAGATCTCGACAAGGCCTGGCCCACCCTTACACGAAAGGCACGGTTAGAAAGGTAGCTTTAGATAGTACTCAACATGTTGCTGCGGACACCCATAGCGGAATAGCCTCGGATAATACCGAAACGCCATGTGGTGTCATACGCTTTCTCCAAGTCAAGAAATACGGAGAGAAAAAACTGTTCATGTATAAAGGCATCCCTTATATTTGCCTCAGTGCGGACAAGGTGGTCTGTAGTCGACCTACCTTCTCGGAAGCCACATTGGTAGGGATCTAGTATTCCGTTGCTTTCTAGGAGATAGACTAGGCGCCGGTTTATCATCTTTTCAAAGACTTGCACAGACAGCTTGCCAAAGCAATGGGTCTGTAGCTACTATGTAAGGATGGGTCCTTGCCTTGTTTAAGCATGGGGATTGCTATAGCTTCTTTTTAAGAAGATGGAATGTACCCAGCAGCCCACATGACATTAAAAAAAGAGAGGAGTGTCTTTTGTGTTTCAGGGTGAAGGTGCTTGGTCACACAAGAAGGAAGGAGTGCTGATGCATCAACTGGAAATGCCGCGAATACAGCGGAAGAGTGCGTCCTATCTACGAGCTGGCAACAACCATCGCCACCAATTCTGGATGCATCCCTCGTCTGGCAACATGGATCTTTCTCAGTTGATCTGCCAAATATAAGGGGTGTCAGCTTCTTCGACCCGTCTTGCTACGCCACAGCAGTCGCGATGCTGTTCTCACCGTTTGCATTTGTACAGGTTGCTGGTGACTGGGCTTGGTCTGCTGACCCCTACATCATCGACTGGGCTCCCCATCACACAATAAGGAAGGAGTGCTGATGCATCGACTGGAAATGCCGCGAATGCAGCGGAAGGGTGCGTCCCATCTACGAGCTGGCAACAACCATCGCCACCAATTCTGGATGCATCCCTCGTCTGGCAACATGGATCTTTCTCAGTTGATCTGCCAAATATAAGGGGTGTCAGCTTCTTCGACCCGTCGGGCTACGCCACAGCAGTCGCGATGCTGTTCTCACCGTTTGCATTTGTACAGGTTGCTGGTGACTGGGCTTGGTCTGCTGACCCCTACATCATCGACTGGGCTCCCCATCACACAATAAGGAAGGAGTGCTGATGCATCGACTGGAAATGCCGCGAATGCAGCGGAAGGGTGCGTCCCATCTACGAGCTGGCAACAACCATCGCCACCAAGTCTGGATGCATCCCTCGTCTGGCAGCATGAAACTTTCTCAGTTGATCTGCCAAATATAAGGGGTGTCAGCTTCTTCGACCCGTCGGGCTACGCCACAGCAGTCGCGATGCTGTTCTCACCGTTTGCATTTGTACAGGTGCTGGTGACTGGGCTTGGTCTGCTGACCCCTACATCATCGACTGGGCTCCCCATCACACAAGAAGGAAGGAGTGCTGATGCATCGACTGGAAATGCTGCGAATGCAGCGGAAGAGTGCGTCCTATCTACGAGCTGGCAACAACCATCGTCACCAATTCTGGAAGCATCCCTCGTCTGGCAACATGGAACTTTCTCAGTTGATCTGCCAAATATAAGGGGTGTCAGTTTCTTCGACCCGTCGGGCTACGCCACAGCAGTCGCGATGCTGTTCTCACCGTTTGCATTTGTAGAGGTGCTGGTGACTGGGCTTGGTCTGCTGACGACTACATCATCGACTGTGCTCCCCATGACACAAGAAGGAAGGAGTGCTGATGCATCGATTGGAAATCCCGCGAATGCAATGGAAGAGTGCGTCCTATCTACGAGCTGGAAACAACCATCGCCACCAATTCTGGATGCATCCCTCGTCTGGCAACATGGAACTTTCTCAGTTGATCTGCCAAATATAAAGGGTGTCAGCTTCTTCGACCCGTCGGGCAACGCTACAGCAGTCGCGATGCTGTTCTCACCGTTTGCATTTGTACAGGTGCTGGTGACTGGGCTTGGTCTGCTGACCCCTACATCATCATCGACTGGGCTCCCCATCACACAAGAAGGAAGGAGTGCTGATGCATCGACTGGAAATGCCGCGAATGCAGCAGAAGAGTGCGTCCCATCTACGAGCTGGCAGCAACCATCGCCACCAATTCTGGATGCATCCCTCGTCTGGCAACATGGAACTTTCTCAGTTGATCTGCCGAAATATAAGGGGTGTCAGCTTCTTCGACCCGTCGGGCTACGCCACAGCAGTCGCGATGCTGTTCTCACCGTTAGCATTTGTACAGGTGCTGGTGACTGGGCTTGGTCTGCTGACCCCTACATCATCATCGACTGGGCTCCCCATCACACAAGAAGGAAGGAGTGCTGAGGCATCGACTGGAAATGCCGCGAATGCAGCAGAAGAGTGCGTCCCATCTACGAGCTGGCAGCAACCATTGCCACCAATTCGGGACGCGGGAGCATCCCTCATCTGGCAACATGGAACTTTCTCAGTTGATCTGCCAAATATAAGGGGTGTCAGCTTCTTCCACCCGTCGGGCTACGCCACAGCAGTCGCGATGCTGTTCTCACCGTTTGCATTTGTACAGGTGCTGGTGACTGGGCTTAGTCTGCTGACCCCTACATATCATCGACTGGGCTCCCCATCACACAAGAAGGAAGGAGTGCTGATGCATCGACTGGAAATGCCGCGAATGCAGCAGAAGAGTGCGTCCCATCTACGAGCTGGCAGCAACCATTGCCACCAATTCGGGACGCGGGAGCATCCCTCGTCTGGCAACATGGAACTTTGTCAGTTGATCTGCCCAATAAAAAGGGCGTCGGCTTCGTCGACCCGTCGGGCCACGCCACCGCAGTTGCGATGCTGTTCTCACCGTTTGCATTTGTACAGGTTAGATATCACGATTCCTATACTTTTCGTGAAGACAATGTCTGTCTTGTTGCGGTGTCGTAGCCACCTGATTGTTGCAAGCGTTTTCAAACAGGTGCGATGTACCTATGGTGGTTTTTGTTGCTGGGTGGTGATATTGAGGCGAAGCCCAGTCCGATGTCGATGGCGCAAGAAGAGAAGCTTGACTCAGTGAGCAATGCGATGCTGCGTCTAGAGGCAAATAATACAAGCCTTTTGCAATCTGTCAATAAAATTCTAGAAGTGCATAAAACCCTTAAAAGAGACTTGGATACGCTTACAAAACACGTCGATGACCTTGAATCTAAACCTGTGTCCATGCCCTGTAAACAGCCTTCTGAAACCTGCAACGATGTTAGCAAACTCCAAGAAAAAACTGATGACCGGGAAAACCGTTCACGAAGGTTGAATGCATTGTTCTTTGTGGGGATGCGCGACTCTCACGCGTCCCCTGATGTTGTTTTCCCCGCATGTCTCCTGTAGTCCGGCTTCTCTGCATGGCTAAGCCCGGCGGTGGTTGCGGCGCGTTGCGAGAGATGGCGCTAGTGTCGCGATGCTAACGCCACCGAACGGCGAGGTCACTTGGGAGAAAAAGGTCGGAGGCGCTCTCTCTTTGGCTTGGTATCGGCGGCCAACACGCACAAACGCTTCGCGCGTGCGCCGGCCCTCTTCGCGGGACCGTCGCGCGAGGCTTAGAGCAGGACACCGGTATGGACGAACACGGACCGTTCGAGCGCGCCACCGTTCGCGTGACTGTACACGTGAACGACTAGGCGATGGTGTCATAGCATGGGGCGAACGTATTCGCTCGCTATCGGGTCGCGGTGAGTCGGAATTCCTTGATTAGTCGCGCACCCGTGTGAATGTTCTATTGGTAGTAATTCGGCTAGTGTGCATTAGTGTATGAAAGGCGCAATAAATGCCCTTTTGATTGTTTGCACTACTGTGTTGTCGTTCCTTTGTCCCAAGAGCACATGTGAGACCCCACATCTGGCTGCCCAACGTGGACCTCTTGGGGCATCGGACGATAATTTTAACAGCTTTGCTCGGTTCGAGATGTTTCAACCGAAGCGTAGTCCTAGCGTGGATTTTGATCGCTAGTGTCGGCGGTGTGCTTTCTTGAGCGAGGCGACGGTTGCTGTAGCGTGTTTGAACTTTTCAACATGCTAAGCCTTTTCGCGAGTGTTTTGAAGTACACTCGTCGGTACGAGAGCCACGTGGTCTGCATCCTGGGAGAGCGAGGCCTAGCACCCGCGGAGCATTGGCAAGCCTGAAGCGAGTGAGTACGGAAGCCTCGTGGGTGGTCCGAATTTCTTATGTAAATAGCTTCTTCTATACCTTTGACTTCGGAAGTCGAGGCTCAGGGAGCCGGGTGACCGCGGGCCACGGGTGCCGCTACGGGCTGACTGGTATTGCGGCCTGGCACTGGGCGCTCCGACACCGTCTGGGACGGTGGGCGCCGTCAACTCGAAAGCTGTGTGCACCGAGCGGAGTAGGACCACCTCACAGAGCTAACGTCTCCTCGCGGCTGCCTGTTCTTGTGCCCATTTTGGGTGTTCTTTTTTTTTTTTTGGATGCCGGTTGTTGTCAAAGTAGCCACGCATTAGGCCTAAGGCTTAACAAAGCCGCCTGTCGCACGTTGAGGGACACAACCTGGTGGACCGTGGTGTTGAGATGTCGCACATTGCTTCCCTCATTAGTTCGCCTCGCACGAATTGAAATTACTCGTTCGACTCAAAAAAGTAAGCTTTGTTCACGTGAACTTAGCATCTGAAATGCCGCCCGGAATTTTGGCTAGCCGAATTGAACATCGTACCACGTGGGCGATGCGTATGCCGAATTCCTCTCCCTTGCACTACTTTAGTGTTTGTCGAGTGCGTTGAGTGTACGCAGCGTGAGCGGAGTCACCCCTGGTTTGCTGTCACCTGCACATCGTCAGCGCTGCTGCCCCAGACTACCAGGCGGGAAGTGCACGTCTCGGTGTCGCTGGTCGTACAAACGCCTTTGACTCTCTTGGGAGTTCAAAAGGCGGTCACGGGCAATTTCCCTTGCGTGAGCAGCGCGGGCGACGGCATCAAGTGCATATTCACTGGTGGGTGCCGCGTGAACAGGGAGAGTTGTGTCGAGGGGTAGTGCTGGTTCTCGGCCGAACAGGAGGAAAAATGGGGAATAGCCGGCTGTGTGGTGGCGCGAGGAATTATAGGCAAAGGTGACAAACGCCAGAGTGAGGTCCCAGTCTGTGTGGTCTGAAGAGACATACTTCGCGAGCATGTCTGTGAGAGTGTGATTAAGACGCTCCGTCAGGCCATTAGTTTGCGGATGGTATGACGTGGATAGCTTGTGCCTCGTGGCACAGGACTGCAGGATGTCCGCGATAACTTTTGACAGGAATGTCCGGCCACGGTCTGTGAGAAGTTGTCGCGGAGCTCCATGTAATAAAATCACGTCGCGTAAAAGAAAATCGGCAACATTTGTGGCGCAGCTTGTAGCGAGCGCTCGGGTGATGGCGTAGCGCGTGGCGTAATCTGTGGCCACAGCGATCCACCTGTTCCCAGAGGTAGAAAGAGGAAAGGGACCAAGTAAATCTAAACCAACCCGAAAGAATGGCTCCGCGGGAATGTCGATTGGTTGTAGGTACCCAGCAGGTAGCGTCGATGGTGTCTTGCGTCGCTGGCATTTATCACACGCAGCTACGTATCTTCGAACGGAGCGAGCAAGCCGAGGCAAAAAGAAGCGTCGGCGGATCCGGTCGTAGGTACGTGACACACCGAGGTGACCGGCAGTGGGGAGGTCGTGAAGTTCGTGGAGAACAGCCGAGCGAAGGTGTTTAGGGATCACAAGGAGTAATGCTGGGCCGTCGGGGTGAACGTTGTGGCGGTAGAGTACGCCATCTTGAAGTGTGAATAAGCGAAGGGAACTGTCGGCAAGTGGAGATTCCAGGCGGTCAATGATGACACGCAAGGACGGGTCACGGCGCTGCTCGTCGGCGACATGGACCAGAGGAAAAACAGAGAGAACGCAGGCGTCGGTGTCAGGCTCAGACGTAGAGGTCGGGTCTTCGACTGGGTAGCGAGAGAGGCAATCTGCGTCCTGGTGTTGGCGTCCCGACTTGTACGTCACTGTGTAGGGATATTCTTGTAGTCGGAGAGTCCAACGACCAAGCCGGCCAGTAGGATCCTTGAGCGACGAAAGCCAACACAGCGCATGATGGTCTGTGATTACTGAGAAGGGCTTGCCATATAAATATGGGCGGAACTTTGAAACAGTCCAGATGAGAGCAAGACATTCGTGCTCGGTAATCGAATAGTTGCGCACTGCAGTTGTCAGGAGTCGGCTAGCGTAGGCTATAACGCGGTCGTGTCCGTGTTGGCGTTGCGCTAAGACGGCGCCGATCCCATAACCACTGGCATCGGTTCGGACCTCTGTTGGTGCGGACGGGTCAAAGTGGGCCAAGATCGGTGGATTAGTCAGAATCGTGATAAGGCGTGAAAATGCGGCAGCCTGAGGGGAACCCCACGTAAAAGGCACGTCTTTCTTCAGAAGTTCAGTGAGTGGTTGAGCGATTGCTGCGAAATCCTTCACGAACCGTCTGAAATAAGAACAGAGCCCCACAAAACTCCGGACGTCTTTGACAGACTGAGGGACAGGGAAAGCCGTTACTGCTCGAACCTTCTCCGGGTCGGGTTGTACTCCGGAAGCATCGACGAGATGGCCGAGCACTGTAATCTGTCGGCGCCCGAAGTGGCACTTCGATGAGTTTAACTGGAGCCCAGCCTTGCGGAAGACGTCAAGGATGGCTGGAACGCGCTCAAGGTGCGTCTCAAATGTAGGAGAAAACACAAGGACGTCGTCGAGGTAACAAAGGCAAGTTGACCATTTGAAACCTTGAAGCAGAGAGTCCATCATCCGTTCGAACGTGGCGGGGGCATTGCATAAACCGAACGGCATAACCTTAAATTGGTAGAGGCCATCTGGAGTGACGAAAGCGGTCTTTTCTTGATCTTGCTCATCGACGGAATTCTGCCAATAACCAGATCGAAGGTCAATGGACGAAAAGTATTTGGCACCGTGAAGACAATCAAGAGCGTCGTCAATTCGTGGTAAAGGGTAAACGTCCTTCTTAGTGATTCGGTTTAGGTGGCGGTAATCAACGCAGAAACGCCACGTGCCATCTTTCTTTTTGACGAGCACGACCGGCGACGCCCAAGGACTTGACGATGGCTCAACAATGCCTTTGGCGAGCATCTTGTTTACTTCCTGCTGAATAACTTGCCGCTCCGCCGTGGACACACGATACGGTCGGCGGTGAATGGGAACAGCATCACCAGTGTTTATCCGATGCTGAACAAGGGACGTCTGACCAAGTGGGCGATTTTCAGTGTCAAATATGTCGCGGTAGGACAACAAAAGGCGATATAGGGCGGCTGCTTGGTCAGGGGCGAGGTCCGGAGCGACCATGGGACGTAATGGGCCGTCGAGGTTCAAGGCATCCTGTGGGTAATCAGGATCGGGAGACGCGTCGGCTGCAAAAGCAGTGACGTGGTCGTCTGTCACAGACCGGAGCGTGGCCACCACTATGCCTTCAGGTAACACTTGCTTCGTCAAGCCAAAATTGATGACGGGGAGACACATCTGATTAGCGGCAAGGGTAACGACGGAGTGTGGGACAGAGACGTCGCGCGCCAGGAGGACGTCACGAATAGGTGCAACGACATAGTCGCCATCAGGCACGGTTGCCGTTGAGGCCAATTCGACGAAGGTAAGGGCTTTTGGAGGTAACCGAACAAACGCTGTAGTGCATAAGGTGTTCGGTTGTTCGGGGCGAACGTCGGAAAGAAGCGGAAGCTCGAGGCACATCGTGCCGGTGGAACAGTCAATGAGGGCAGAATGCGTCGTCAGAGAGTCAAGCCCGAAGATTAGGTCATGAGGGCAACTGGTCAGTACGGTGAACAGGACTGGAACTTGGCGGCCAGCAATTCCTACGCGAGCAGTGCACATACCACAGACGGCAACAATGGCGCCATTGGCGACGCGTACGGCTCGAGTGACAGCAGGCGTAAGAACTTTTTTGAGGCGACGACATAGGTTAGCGCTCATTATGGACACTTGCAGTGATGCTACTGCGGACTTCTGATTTGGAGCAATTTTTGGAGAATCAGAAATTTCATTTTGAAGCACTTTGGAGCAGGAAATTTGGCATTTGGAAGCAGCTGATTTTTCACATCCCGAAGTATTTCGAGTAAGCGAGTTGCAATTTACATTCAAAGACCTGATTAATTCGTTCGTTCTTACGAGAAGCTTGGTAAACATTCCTATCCATTGCAGATCTCGTGGAGAAAAAAATGCTCTTCCGTGCATTTGACACACGCACGCATACACACACACACACACACACACACACACACACACACACACAAATTGATATCGTTTCATATATTGCTAGTTTTCCCAGATGTCATTCGGTATATCCAGAAACAGAAATGATGGACACATTAGCGGCATGCAGTTATTATAATCACATGTCATGCTGCACTTCAAACAAGCTACAGTAGAACGCCGCTGTTACGTTCCCGGGTGCTGCGTTTTCCCGGCTGTTACGTCCTTTTCAGCCGGTCCCGGCGTAGCTCCCATAGGACCCAATGCATTGGTAACCCCGCTGTTGCGTCACAAATGTGGGACCGTTCCTGCATCATGCGTTGCGAACTGCCACCCCACGCCGGCCCGAGCGGCCATTTTGACTTTCATGTCACTTGGCTGGGTGACTTGACGATGAGATGGGCTGCCCAAAGTGCCGGGGGCGACACCTGTGATGTATTTTCGGTTTCCGCCAGCAAAAGCATGGCCTTTGAGATCCGTATTTGCTATCTAAAGATGGTGTCTATATATGACGCGTTGGGGCACTGAAATTGGGTTTGGCACATAGATGTTCTGTATTAAGTCGAAGGGCGATAATGCTGTCGCCCCGCGCCGTATGCTGTATGTGCGAGTGAAAGTGTTGGGGGGGGAGCCGACGACCGCGGTGCCTAATCTCGCGCGTGCAAGAAAGAAAAGCAGGGAGGAAGCGTGCCTTTTCCGTCCCGCTCGAGGCACTGGCGAGGGAAGCGAGGGGGAGGGAGGGATAGCGAGCGGCATTGTACTGTGGCATCAACTGCATACTGCGCGGTGGCTTGATATCTTGAAGGCGATCTGCGTTGGGGGCAAAGTCTAGGCAGTGTAGGTGTGTCGGCGGCTTGTAGCTTTGCGCGTGCTGTGTGTTCTCGGCGCTCAGTTTGCGTGGAAATGATAGACACCCATAGGAAGGTCACTTCGTTCGCTGCTGCTGCGAGTCAGCCTGCGACGCATCCTCATGCCAGCGTTTGACAGCGTGTGTCCGCGCTCATCGAGTGCAATGTGTTCATGTTTGCCTGCGCGCGCTGACACCAGGCTTGTTAATATAGTTAATAAGCGAATGTTTACAGGTTTATACTGATGATAAAATTACTATACTACTTACTTTGTATAGCTGCCTACTAATTTGCAATCGCAATCGATGATTCGGCTTTAGGGCGAAACTACTTTTTTTCACACTTAAGAATTAAAATAATGTTGTGTGCAGTTTAACACTATTCTCATTTCTCAATTTTTCATGTTTCTCGGCTCTCACGTTTTTTTTTTTTTTTTTTTTTTTTTTTACGGTCCCGTGAAAAACTTATCAGCGGGGTTCTACTGCACTAGCTGTGTTTCCGGAGTAGATAACGGCCGCCAATGAATCGCCAATTGACCTTGAAGCCACGAGCCTCAGCAGCAACCGCACTTTGCTATCGAGCCGCCTTGCAAGGCAGACGCCGCATCGGCGCCGTGCGTGGCTCTGTGGCTTAATCGGGATGTACGCGCTAGTGCTGTTTCGTCTCCTGTTCACAACTAAGGTTGTAACTAAGGCCTGCCCTATCATCACGTTAAACGTTTTAATTCCCCAGTGGTGCAATTGTCGGTGATAGACACCGTCAAATCCGAGACTGTGTGGTGCAGTTAGGCGCAATTTTTATCTATTGTATCAGGATGGCGCAGTAAATCCCATTCGGCGCACTTTGGCGCAGTTGGCGCAGGAGTGGAATCACTGACACTTGGGCTCCAGTATCAATCAATGCCGTCAACGGGACACCATCTACGTCTACTTGAATTAGGTTCGTGTTCGTTAGCAGCGTCAACGGAGGATTTGGACAAGACGAACGTGATGCAGCACTACCTCCAAGAGCTGCATGGCCTAGTTTTCCGTCCGGCGGTTTAGCGAGGAAACGTGGCGAGGTTGGGGTGACGGGGAGCGACGGCGTTGAGGCGACGGCGATCGCCCGGAGGAGCGGCTGTCAGGGGCATCAGAAGTACGGACGGCGAGGTGAGTAACGGCGAGCGTCGGCGTATGGGCGATGAGCAGGGAATGAGCTCCAGTACGGCGGCATCCAGGTGGTGCGGCAATGGCGGGATACGTGACCAACTCGGTGGCAGCGGAAGCAGATCTGTTTGTCATCAGGTGTTCGCCATTCAGCAGGATTGCGTGGTCTGGGAGCGAAATACTGGTCATTAAAGATTGTGGACATAGGAATGGGTGCAGAATCAGGTCGGGAGACAGAGCAGGCAGTAGGGATGCCAAGGTTTGCCATTTCTTGCCGCACAACTGCTTGTATAACGGAAATAGTAGGGGCCGCTGGGTCAAAGGTACCATCGAGGAGTCGTGGATGAAGGGGGGCCGGACTCGCCGCTTCAATCTCACGGCGAACGATACGCATGACGTTCTCTTGAAATGGTCGTGTGGCAGGAAGAGCGGAGCAAGAGGACGTGCAGGGGTGTTTGGGAGCCGGGAAAACTGTGGGACGACACGGCGCCTTTTGGCTACCTGAAAGCGGCGGCATTCTTTGACGATGGCGTCGACAGTAGAAACGTCGTTATAGATGAGCAAACTGAAGGCGTCGTCAGCGAAGCCTTTTAGGATATGGCCCACCTTCTCAACCTTGGTCATGTGCTCGTCGACTTTCCGGCAAAGTGCGAGCACTTCCTGTATGTAGGAGACATACGATTCTGTCGACGACTGGACACGGGTAGCAAGCTCTTTTCGCGCAACCTGTTGGCGACCTGACAGGTTGCCAAATAGGTTGCGAAGCCTCTCTTTTAAAGTGTCCCAGCTGGATAGCTCAACCTCATGGGTGCGAAACCAGACACGCGGTGTCCCGTCCAGATAAAAGATCACATTGGCAAGCATGATGGTAGGGTCCCAGTGGTGGCTTCGGCTAACACGCTCATACATGCTGAGCCAGTCGTCGACGTCAACACCATTTTGGACGGAGAATGTCCCAGGATCACGGAGACTAGGAACCGTAACGTACGTTGTGGTTGGCGCCGCAGGTGTAGGTAGTGACGGGGTGTTTCCATCAGAAGCCATGGCTGAGAAGACGACGGTGCGGCCGCTTCGGAGCTCTGTGGCGAGGACGGGGAACGTTCCACCTCCACCAGAATGTTGCTACATGCGTGTAGCAATATTTAACGACTCGCACGTAAGATTCTGGTTTCAGCCTCACTGGCTGTTCGTTCGCACCACGTTCCCTTCTCCTCCACTTCGTCTCTCTTTCTTCCTCGAGCACTCCTTGGGGCGCCTGTTCAAAGGGAGCGTTCGCCGCCTCCGCTGACTTCCGTACTCCCATTTCGTTTCCCGCAACTGCACTATAAGCGATACGTGTATATATGGAGTGCTATCGGAAAATTAACTAGAGTCTGAAAAGACCGCACTATATCCGGTCCTGCACTAAAAGCGGTTACGTTATAAGTGGTCTATACTGTACTCGTCAAGAAAGGACTCAGTGGCCCCACGTGCAAATTTGGTGGTTCATACATGGTCACCAAAACGGCAAGCCAGCAAGGAATCCTCCAGTCGGTGTACTACGAGACTCCGGCGAAGACGATTGAAGTTAGCTCCGTTGGGAACATCGTCCCGTACCATCTCAGGAGGGATGTAGTCAGAGGCCCCAGAGAATGTGGAGTGCCGTTAAGACGAAGACAAAGTGGCGCAAATACCGGAGGAGAAGTGAAGAGAAATAAGAAGTTCAATAAAATGAAGGAACGGCTTCATCCGTCTCCGTTGAGTTCTTTACAATAAATACATGGTGTCCGAGTGGCGTTGCACATCGCGTGAGCACACAGCCGTGCCGTGCTGGCACCTTGGTAGTTCCTGCCTGGGAAGCGGACGCCTAGTGACAGAGGAGCGTCGAGTCGTTGCTCCAATCTACAAGTACCCACACAGCCACGACGGAAATGTGGCGTGAACGTTCAACGCACGGGTACGCGGTGTGCAAATTGACCAAAGACTGCTGCGAGGGCCAGTGCGGTGACTATTTTGTGTCATGAATCGAATTGATGATGATGCGTACGGCCATTCCCTTCGTAACGGGCGTTGCCAGTGTTCCCATATCCGGCCAACTATGCTGCTGATCACAGTGTCGCTCCGTGCAGTTGACTAATACAATTTCCGGGAGCAGAGCAAGACGAGACACAGCCGTGCGAACTGCCTGCAGTGCTCGCGGGCACAACTGATGCCCTTGCAGCGCTGACGGTGCTACGCCTGCCTTGCAGCCACACAAACCGCTAGTCGAAGGATGGCAGGCGACCGCCCCTCTAGCGCAGACAACACCTGGGGCGCGCACTGAGAGCCACCTTCGAGCCCTGACTACGATCCTGCCTCGCAAGCCCGAGCAGTGCAGCTGATCAGCCGCCCCTAAGTAGGCATCAAGTGTCCGCCAGCCCGACGCTCAAGCCGGCATCTGCAATGCTTCCTTGGTCGCCAACCTTGGTGGCAACTTAGGCAAACAGGTGCCCCAAACCCATCGGGCATACCCAGGTGCCAGCCTCAACGTACGGGGGCTTCTTAAGGGGAGGAGGATGTGGGGAGCACACGCACCCATCTTCTCCTACATACTCTCGTCGTCGTGGGCGCACGTTGCAGACACATCGGGAGCCGGCGTAGACATGACAGAGAGGCACTTTGCCCTCTCCCGGTTCTCGCTCACCTCTCGCGACGCGCGCACCCTCGTGGGGAAAGGGAGGGTATCCGACAAGCAAGGAGGCGATTCTCTTCCAGAAAGGTAAAAAGACATAAAAGAGCACCACCGGGGAAAACGCACTTTCTCTGGCGCCCCTACCTCAAACCTTCCGGAACGAATTATACCTCCTGTAACCCGTGAGTGACCTCGCTTGCGTGACTATCACACGCAACGAGGCAAGCCTATTTATTACTTATTACAGAGTGCACTTCCTTCTGCAAGTGTGCCTTATTGCACGCAGCAGTAAATGTTGAGTTGACTCGCTCGTTGCCTTATTCGCCCTAACTCTACGTAGCTGCGACTGCGATTGGGGAGTATGATGAAACGACTGTGTGTGGCTAGATCCGGAGCTTGCCTTCAGCCCTAGCCTCACACAGAACGTATCCCCACAAGCTACACTAGCTAATGGGTAATTCACGAGAGATCAACACGGGTCCAAAAATTCATATTTTAGATTTCATTCAATATTTTATATTTTGTGGGCATATCACTCGGTAGTACGAAAGTGAACTTGCATTCTTTGAGAAATGGATACTTTAGAAGAAAAAAAATATCGAAATTCTTCAAGTTGCAGGCTCCATTTACATGCCACCGGGCATTCTCGCAAATTCACAACAATGTCAAATATTACGGCTACAAAGAATGCATTTTCTTGTGTAAAACGTACACGTAAAGAAGAGTCAGCAAGTGTTGTTTGAGCCTTCTGTGCATAACGGAAGTGTTTTAGAAAAAATTCTTAATTTGCTACACTTTTCGAAATTTGCTATATTTACAAATTTTTATCTACTAAACTAATGAATGTAGTCTTTTGAAATTTGGCGGGCTATGAGACCTTAACCTGTTTAACGATTGTGCTGAATATTGTTGCTGTAGCACAAATTTCCATTTTTACAGTTTGCCTCAAATGTGAAGTTTTGATGAAAATGAACACTATTTAAAAATCAAAATAAAAAAAAACAACATCGTTAATTTTTCTCAAAATTTCGTAAACAGCTGTCCACAGACACTGGAAAAAGAACATTAAAAAACATCTTGCATTATTTTGTTTTTAATGACAATAGATGTGGTAGAAATGAGAGCTTCGCCGGGACGCAGCAAGGAGCAAAGAAATAGGGACATTGGGGTAAAAGAACGTCCATTAGCCTCTGACTTGCCTAAACTTGGCTATGATTGCGACACAAGGGCAGGTTTGGTAAACTAGTATTATGATTGCAAGCACGCAGTTCTCGAATGCCTAACTTTCTGACGTAAATTGTGCTACTGGGCCATCATTCGCGCCCATATTTTGTTAGTGCTTTCAGATGATGCTCTTCTAAAAATAGTCGCTTTTGAACGAGTTGGTAGAGTGTAAAAGAATGGGGAGTGGGTTCGTGGGAGGCGGTGGCAAACAGGTGGTAGAGCGGAATACGTTGAAGTTGCTCCCGGTGTGGCCGCCGCCTTAAGAGGAAGCTTTAGCTTGGGTGCTCCTATGTAAATACATGTAAAATGAGAGTTCCTTTTTCTCTGCAACCACTGCACCACATTTGATGACGTTTGTTGCAGTTAAAAGAAAAGTGAAACTCTAGTAGCTGTTGGTTGCGTTTTTTTTTATTTAAGTCGTCAACTGTTTATAAAATTGACAAAATAGCAGAGCTTCAGAAAACGAAACTATCAAATTTACAACTCTAACTTAGCAATGAAACATGATATCACAATCTTGTAAACTACACCGAATAGTAAATCTTAAGTGTACAAAATTGCTATATTCTACATGGCTTTAAAATAGACTACTATTTTGTGTGTAGAACTTGTGCAAAATCCTTGTAAACAATGTAACAAATTCACGTAAGAAATAAATTGGCATATCAAGTTTGTCTGCTTTGAATGCTCTAATAGATGCCGTTCACAGGTCTGCGATATCTTTTATATAGGTGCAGAGCTACGAATTTGTAAACTTCGTGCTTCTATTTTTTTCAAACTTATCAATGCTTGAAAATTCTAGTTAAATAATGCAGGCCAGAAATCGACATTTTGTGTCCGACAGTCACTAGAATTTATCTTTCTCTCTCATGTGCAACAAATTTAAGTAAAATCGGCCCAGTGGGACCAATAAACCATTTCTGCGTTTTACATGTATTTCAATAGGCGGCATTGGAGTTGGGCCCGAGCGAAAGCTTCCTCTTAAGTGCAAGCTTTATTAGATTCGCTTCATTAGATCTGCGTGATCTGGCCCTCTGGATCAGTTGGTCTTATTGAAAATGTGGAAAGAGCCGCCATTACTGCAACACTTCATAAACTGAGGACGCGTTTTCAGCACGCTATCATCCTTTCGGATTTGTCAGCGGTGCTCCAACAATTATCCCGTGCATTGTATGGCAGCAAGTTCGGCCGACAGTAATTGATGTTAGCTAAGGAGCTCAGCAATAGGCATTTCATTGTCAAGTTTCAGTGGATACCTCCACATGTTGGACTTGCAGGCAATGATGCAGCAGATTAAATTAAGAGTGCCAATGAATCACCCCTTATATAAAGACTTCTCAGCACTTTGAATATCACCTCACCATCCAGCAGTGGTTTTAGCACTTTGAATATCACCTCACCATCCAGGACTGGTTTAAGGAATCTGTCACGCAGAAGCTATATGCTGTTTCATAGAGTAAGAACTAGTTCCGCGAAAACCCCCTCCCCCCCTCCCTGTTAACTCAGAACAGTTCATCTGTGCCTGCCAATACTTCAATAAAAACAGAAACGCTCTGCTTGAGGCTTCGCACAGTAGACCAATATCCTTAATGGCGAATTCCATTGGGAGAACAGGAGCACTCAAAAGCACGCTGAAAGTGCTCGTTCCAGAGGCGACGTGTTTCAATGGTCGAACAGGAGTGGGAGAGCCATCATCCAGTGGTAGAACAAGAGCAGTTTCGCTGCGCCGAGAGCAGCCGGGAGCAGTCCGGACTGCTCTCGCCTGAAAAGCGGAGTACGGAGGAAGTCACGTGACTTAAACCGTCATATCCTCCTCATTTCTTTTTATTTTGCTTCAGCCGGCGCGCACGGCGGCAATGGCGGCAGCCAAGCGTAGTTGGTTTTTGGCACCGCGGATTTTGACGTCGGTGATACGAGCGAGCTTCGTAGCGATTTAGCGACAGATCCTGGCATTTCTAGTCCGCCTTGCTCCTCGTTGGATGCGCGGGGCACAGCGGCAGCAGAACGTCATCGCCTTGCTGAAGTGCTTGAGACGCTCGACGGTTACAGCAGCGAAAGCTGCTGGATCTCAACTTCAGGTTCAAGTTGCAGTTTCAGATGATCTTCGCAGGCGGAAACGATGTGGGATGCGTCGGCGCTGCACAAAAGTATGTAGTACGAGGCCGCAAACGGTGACAGTTACGCCCGACAGATTACAAGACGATCCCGCGTGTTTTGCCGCTCTCCTGCCGAGAACGGTGGGACGTCGATTGCTTTAGTCACATAGTACATTTCTCCTTATACGTCCCCCTCCCACCTGCTCTCCAAATGCACGCCGTATTCCAGTGGCGGGTCGAGTGTCCCTGCTCTCACTGCGCTGTCACCCGACTCCGCACTGCGCGGCGCACTGCTCCTGTTCTCCCAATGGAATTCGCCATAAGAGTGTGCGGAACAGGTAATGTTTCCCAAAACACATAAGTTTCGGAGAGAGGAAGTGTCGCGCCTCTTTCCACCTGTTCAACCCCCTTTTTAAAGAGGCGGTAGAAGAGAGCAACCGCTGGCACACTATCTGCCAGCTAAATAAGCCCTAACCAACACCATCCCCCCCCATCACCGTGCCTTAGGTTATACTGTATAATGACGTTTCTGACGGAGCCATGACGAGTACGAAAGTTTTAGAGAATTTTACCTGCCGTACATTTTGTTATTTGTGTACATGCACAGGGAGTTCACCGTTAACTCTGCAATTATCTGCACTGCAAGCTATGCACACTTGCTAAATAAAATGAGCCATGTAAAGGTTGCTCTCTTGACGTATCTTTACTCACATTCAAGAAAATGAGTATTGTACTAAACGGTATTTTATGCATAAGTATTGACCATAAGGGTAAAATTACCCTTGTGTCGCAATCGTGGCCAAGTTTAGGCAAGTCAGAGGCTAATGGACGTTCTTTTTACCCCGATGTCCCTATTTCTTAGCACCTTGCTGCATCCCGGCGAAGCTCTCATTTCTACCACATATACTGTCATTAAAAACAAAATAATGCAAGATGTTTTTTAATTTTCTTTTTCCCGTTTCTGTGGACAGCTGTTTACGAAATTTTGAGAAAAATTAAGGATGTTGTTTTTTTTATTTTGATTTTTAAATAGTGTTCATTTTCGTCAAAACTTCACATTTGAGGCAAACTGTAAAAATGGAAATTTGTGCTACAGCAACAATATTCAGCACAATCGTTAAACAGGTTAAGGTCTCATAACCCACCAAATTTCAAAAGGCTAAATTCATTAGTTTAGTAGATAAAAATTCGTAAATATAGCAAATTTCGAAAAGTGTAGCAAATTAAGAATTTTTTCTAAAACACTTCCGTTTTGCACAGAAGCCTCAAACAACGCTTGCTGACTCTTCTTTACGTATACGTTTTACACAAGAAAATGCATTCTTTGTAGCCATAATATTTTGTATTTCACATTGGTGTGAAATTGCGAGAATGCCCGGTGCATGTAAATGGAGCCTGCAACTTGAAGAATTTCGATATTTTTTTTCTTCTAAAGTATCGATTTCTCAAAGAATGCAAGTTCACTTTCGTACTACCGAGTGATATGCCCACAAAATATAAAATATTGAATGAAATCTAAAATATGAATTTTCGGACCCGTGTTGATCTCTCGTGGAATCACCCGAATCCAATCTGTCAAGCTTTAAGAGACAGGATAGTAAATGGATAGAGGAATGCTACCGATCTGCCACCAGAATTACAGGCATATGCATCCTTACAGTCCGAATTATCCTACGTGGATAGTCTTCTTCTCCGAGGAGAGCGTATTATTCCTCCAGCTTCCTTGCGTCAGAAACTCCTGTCCTTTGTGCATGAGTTTCATTGGGGCATTACCAAAACAAAACTCAGACTGAGAGGAATATACTGGTGGCCTCGCATGAATAGACAGGTTGAGGACCTTGTAAGAAACTGCTTTGTTTGTCAACAAGCAGATAAATCTGCAAAATCTTCTTCTGCTCCCCTTCAACCTGTGAGATGACCTCTTCAACCTCGGGAAAAATTAGCCATAGACATAATAGGTCCTATTGATCGTGCTCTAAAGTATACACAGTTTTGCTTTAGTCATTGTCGACTATCATTCCAAGTGGCCTGAAGTTCATGCCTTTAGTCACATCCGAAGCTATCATTCGCTGTCTCATTTCTCTATGCAGTAGAGAAGGCTTTCCTGATGAAATCAGCAGCCTGTGGAGACATCAGCACCGATGACGAAGATGCACCAAGCCTGAAACTATAGCAGGTGAGCGTCGGCTGTATGTGCAGCACACATTTCGATTACTAATGAACTCACAGGTATATCATTCATTTTCAGGGTCTCAACATCATACAGCCACAATTCCTTGCCAGCAGCTGTAAAGCGCATACAGTTTTTTGCAAGACGAAACCTGGGGGTCGAAGTTGGCGGCACGCTCCAGAGTGACACACAGCGCTTCGTGCGGACTGTCGATTTCTTCGAACTCTTTTTCACCGCAGAGCTGATCAACGTGATCTTCTAAAACACAAACAAATATGTGTGGATGCACATTTTGTAGAGGCAAACATATGCAGAAAAGAACAGCTCATGAAAAAATTTCGGTCCCGATGAAGTGATGCCGTGCATAGGATCTACATGGGAATTGTGGAGCTGCCACGCCTCCATCTATACTGGAATACCTCAGAGTTATTTTCGGGCCTCATTCCTCCAAAGATTATGCCCACGACTGTATTTTTTTCGTTCCTTGCTCTTGACAGTGTCACGGACCCGGAAAAGACTGACCCCATACGCGATGGCAAGCTGCACAGGATCACACACCTACTGCAGCATATAATTGACGACATGTCCCGTCAGCTTTTTCAGCCATACCGAAATTTGTGTGTGCATGGACGAACGAATGGTTAAAGCAAAAAGGACGATCGGGAATTTGGCAGTATATGCGTGACAAGAGGGTCATATAAGCTGTGGGTCTTCACTGACTCAAGTACCGGCTAAACTGTCCAATGTTTACACCGGGAAACGAGAAACACCCTGCATCAAGGGAGTGGTTTATGACGGTGTGACCAACCTGTGAGAGGCATATTTCGATCAAGGCTACATCATCTACCTTGACAACGTCAACCTCCCTCTTTGAACATCTTGAAAGGAAAACTCTTCGTTGCGGAACAACACGCAACGATCATCACGGATTTTCCTGCAAGTTGAAAGACACCACTTGGGAGAAAAGAGCCACTCGAGGGGACATTCACTGGCTGCGGTGCTGTGATGTGCTGTACTTGCAGTAGAAAGACAAGTGCGCTGTAAACATGATGAGAACAGCACACATGTCACTGCAATGCGAAAAGTGAAGAGAGGAGACCGATGGACAAAGATACCCATCAGGAAGCCGCTCAAGACAGGGCATGCTTAGTGTTGACAAGTGGTGGAAGACACTGTTCTTCCACTGCATTGACATTGCTGTCATCAACAGCTTTATCATTTTCCACAGCAACATCATCCTGAGATAGAGGAGCTCTCCAGAAAGACTGGCTTTACCCAGCTTGCATTCCGTATTGAGCTGGTGAACCAGATTTTTGGGATGAACGACAGACATGCTCACCCTCCACCTCCTCCAAAGAAGTCGCAGCACAAGCGCCAAGTGCAAGAAAAGCGCTGTAACTGCAAGCTCTGCTACGAAAAAAAAACCACACAAATGAAGACGGCAGTTTTTTGTGAGTTATGCGGTGTGTATCTGTGTTTCATCACGACGAGAGTTTGCTTTGGAGAATGGCACGCCACACACCCACGCTAAACTTCTTTTTTTGTTGAAAGATATGTTTTCGAAAATACTTTCTGAAACTTGTATCACCTTTTATGACTAATAAGCTACAAAATGTATATCTTGAAATTTTTTCACTCTCATTATTTCTAAAGTTGTGCTCGTTTTTCAAGCAAAACGATATCTTCACTGTATAAACTTTTACATTATAAACATTTTTTTTCATTAACTTGTGTAATAAATATATATGCAACACTTATGATATTGAATAGAAAATTCTTTTAGGCACATTTGATACCAAATAATGTAAATAAGCCATTAGTATCTAGCCGGCAAAAAAATATTTCTTTCCACCTAGTAAAAACTGCCCTTTTCCTCGTGATAGCGAGAGTTGAGCAGATTCACCCATAAAGGCGACGTCAAACATCTTCAGCAGGAGGTGCATCTTGCGCGGTGGGGGTCTGATGTATCTAG
Organism: Dermacentor silvarum; assembly: GCF_013339745.2. NCBI lineage: Eukaryota > Metazoa > Arthropoda > Arachnida > Ixodida > Ixodidae > Dermacentor > Dermacentor silvarum. Next base: position 172,204,360 of record NC_051161.1, on the reverse strand, counting down.
CGCCATAGGTCGGCAGTGTGGGAGAACACTCACTCACTCACCATAATTTTTTTCCAGGCCCCGCACTCACTCACGTTCACACTCACCTCCAGTCACACTCACAGCACTCACTTGCACTCACCTCCACTCACACTCACCGACACTCACTCGCACTCACACTCATCTCCACTCACACTCACAGGCACTCACTCGCACTCACCTGCACTCACTCGCACTCGCACTCACCTGCACTCACAATCACTGGCACTCACTCTCACTCACCTGCACTCACACTCACTGGCACTTACTCACACTCACCTGCACTCACACTCACTGGTACTCACCTGCACTCGCACTCACTTATACTCACATTCACTGGCACTCACTCGCACTCACCTGCACTCACACTCACTGGCACTTACTCGCACTCACCTGCACTCACACTCACTGGTACTCACCTGCACTCGCACTCACCTGCACTCACACTCACTGGCACTTACTCGCACTCACCTGCACTCACACTCACTGGCACTTACTCGCACTCACCTGCACTCACACTCACTGGCACTTACTCGCACTCACCTGCACTCACACTCACTGGTACTCACCTGCACTCACACTCACTTATACTCACACTCACTGGCACTCACTCGCACTCACCTGCACTCACACTCACTGGCACTCACTTCCACTCAAATTCACTGGCACTCACTCGCACTCACCTCCACTCACACTCACTGGCACTCACTCACACTCACCCCTTTGAAATGAGTGCGAGTGTGAGTGAGTGCACTCATGAGTCACTGTGCCAATCTATACCACTCACAATTCGTGTATATTCATAACGAAGCTTCCAATTTAGCACCTGTTTCATCGGGAGTGCGCCAAGACAGTGTTCTGGACCCAGGTTTATTTTTAATATACATAAAAGATTTGCCTTCCCAATTACATGGTAACATCCGTCTATTCGCTGAGTATTGTATTTCGTACCGTGAAATTAATCACAGTGATAATCACCATACACAAAATTCTGCCTTTTCTTGGTGTCAGGAGTGACAGATGACTCTAAATGCCAAAAAATCGGTAATGCTAACAGTAAGAAAGAAACAAATATCTGAGTTTACTTACATTATTAATGACACACCTCTCACTTGTGCATTTCAGCGTAAATATTTAGGTGTCACTTTAACATATGCTCTCCGATGGGAAAGCCATGTTAACAAAATAACCTCAAGTGAAATCAGTGTACATGCTGAGCACCAAAGCGACTCTTCTTTCTGTGAAGACACCTTCGTCTTGCGCCCCCAGATAAAATTTGCTGGCTTACAAAATGCTTGTTCGAACAGTGCTGGAGCACGCCAATATTGTTTGGTTTCCGTACACAAAAGAACTCATTGCAAGAATGGAAGGGGTGCAGAGGAAGGCAATAAGGTTATGTTTTAATAAATACAAATTAACGGATTCATTGACTAAATTATTAAACAGGGCTGGTTTATTAACACTGCAAAGTAGAGCAAAACTAGCACGACTAAAGTTTTCGTTTCAATTCATGGTGACATAAACATTGACGTCAGCCCCAAGCTCTTTCTGTCCATCTCTGTCATTCACATTAGACGTCTGCATGCTTACCGCCCATGCTCGCTAAGCTCCCCTTCGGTCGGATTGAGCCAGGAGAGCGGGAAATAGAGGGAGAGATTGACTGTCCGTACACTTAGTCAACCACTTAACACAAAGCAGTATCTATCATTGCATCTTCGCTTTTTCTCCATGTATGTGAGCGTGCATGTCTGTTACTCTGTGCTAACTTGGCTAGTCTCTCTTCCGCTCTGCCTGTTTATATAAGGAGCCTGTACATGTACATGTAAGCAGGAAGAAAATGAGGAGCCATTCCACCTTCTGAAGGCAGATGACGAGCGAAGCTGTAGGAAATCACATGGTATTAAGCGTCTTCACTCAGGCTAGTCATGGCAACATTTGCCGGTCATGATTTGGATATGTCTGCCATCAGTGCTCCTGCTCATACATATTCCCTGGTGTATTAAAGAAAATGTAGCAGTTTCGCCCGAAAGGCGAAGCTTCGATTGCGATAGCAAATTAGTAGAGAGCTATACGAAGCAAGGATAGTAGTTTAATGGGCCGTATAAACTTGTAAACATTCGCCTACTAACTAAATAGACAAGCACGGTGTCACACGCGAACAGGTAAACATGAACGCATCTCGCTCGATGACCGCGGAAACTCGCTGTCAGAACGCTGGAGTAAGGAGGCGCAGCTATAGCTGCGAGCAAATTGACCTTCGTGCCGCCTCTCGCTTCAAAGCGAACCAAACGTCGAAAACACGGCGCATACGAAGTTGCCAGCTCTAGTTGAACATTGTTCACGTCGCAAATCGCTTTGAAGAGGAGGCGCGCGCGGGCTCCCTTTTTCCACGTCGCAGATCGCTTTCAAGATACGGCACCCACGCGGCCGCCGCCGCAGCAAGACGAACCCCCCCCCCCCCCAATGCCAGACGCGCATCACAAGCAGCACGCTTCCACCCCGCCTTTTCCCTCGCACGCGCGAGATTGAGCAGCAAGTGTCGGTTGACCCTCGCACGCTTGCAACTCGCACACGCAGCGTACCGCCGGCACGCTGCGACGATTTTACCGTGTTTGGACTTTATACGGAACCTCACAACGACGTCCACGACCACGGCAGAAGTTCGCTTGGAGTGTCCATATAATTGCTACTGCAATATAATATATCCGCTCATCTCATTATACATTGTCTCACTCATGCCTGATCCTTGGATTATTACGACCTTAGTGAGTGGCTTCTATCTTAGCGTGCACGATCTGCTAGCGTGATAAGTCATCATCGCGAGTGAGCTTGTAGACACAACATGCCTCCATTTTTCCGCAAGCAAGGTGAACCGATATCACCTCTGCTTATCGTTTAAGCACTCACCACGTTCACACTCACAGCACTCAGTCACGTTCACACTCAGCTCCACTCACACAGCACACGTTCACACTCATCTCCACTCACACTCACAGGGACTCGCCACGTTCACACTCACTTCCACTCACACTCATTGGCTCTCGCCTCGACTCACACTCACTGGCACTCACCTCCACTCACCGGCACTCACTCGCACTCACACTCACTGGCACTCACGCACACTCGCACTCACCTGCACTCACACTCACTGGCACTCTCACTCACGCCTTTGAAATGAGTGCGAGTGAGTGTGAGTGAGTGCACTCATGAGTGAGTGCGCCGACCTATGTCTAGCGCAACCAAAAGCTTATAATTGCCGTTGCTCAGCCAAGCACTTTGGAACTTACATTTCCCAGGCATTATTTTGAACATTGTCACTTGCATGCACGATCGCTCGATCACTACGTGCACCCCAACCGACACGTGAGAAAAAGAAAGCATCGCCGGCACCGGAGTGGGCTCGGACCAGATATAAACAAAGCACAATGTGGCCAAAAGACAACACTCAGGCTATGAGGCTTTACCTTTCTTTAGTGGGTTGCCAATAAATCCACCTCAAGTCGAAGCCAAAATAAAAAGTGAAATACTACTAAATTCAACTGTTAAAGTTAATGTTCTATTCATGTAACTGCATTTTCGGTACAAATAAGCATGCTGACGCAACTTGTCTTTTTTCCGAGAAAGTCAAGAGCCTCTAGCCTCATTGTGACCAGCAAGAAGGCTTAAGTCGAAGCAAGCCAGATGAAAAAAAAGAAAAAATTTCGTGGCGGACACGTTCTCGCCTTTTTGTCATGCAGAAAGTTTAACTTCGCAGTCCTGGTGCAGCGGAAAGCAATGAGGTTTGCCGGGACCACGCTCAACCGCCATAAAATGCAAGTCGCACAATCGGGTCCCGTCAGAACCCCAAGATTTTCAAGGATGGAAAAGAAATCCCAGGACTTTCAAGGCCTTGAAAACGCAACTTTCAAGGGTTTTCAAGGACCTTTGGACATATCGTGCAAGACAGCCGCACAAAGTGGTTCCACTCACCCTGAGGTGGACTATACTGTGAGGCCAGGGCAGTGGCCGGCCGTGCCAAGCACAAGGCAGCAAGGAGCTCAGCCCCCATCACCAGGGCAGATCCCAGCTGGACAGTGGCTGGCAACTCCAGTAGCCACAGACGCCACCTGCACCCAAGCAAGGTGCCATTCCTTTTTCCCAGAGGGGCGACAGCATGTTCTGCAGGACCACTCACTGAGTGCCACTCATTCGTAAGAGCAAAAGTGAACTCAACACAGTCAACAGGCCGTTTCACATGATACCACCGCAACCATCAACGACCCTGGTTCCTTGCACCACCAGTGCAAGCGACAACTGGCCACACTGTCGTGTCTGCTCAACTTCAAGTTCGGCACCTCTCTCACAGAGTTTGCTATAGCTGCGACTGAAGAGAAAAGTAATCACGTGGTGTCAATTCAACAGCAAGTCATACCCATAGTCAAGCAATATAAGTACCTCGGCGTATACATAAACGAAGGAAAGACTCACTCAAGCACCCACACCAAAATACTCTGACAATAAAGGGGAAGCAGAATGCAGCAATAATAAAACATACGAGCAGTGTGGGGCCACAATAAGTATGAGGTGGTGCGTGGAATCTGAAAAGGAGTAATGGTGCTAGCGCTAGCGCTCGCAAATGCCATTCTGTGCAGGGCTGAAAGTTAATCGGTAGGCCGGTTGGCTTTGGAAGACCACGGCAAAACCAAAATGAGGCTGCGCAAGGTGACATGGGCTGAGCCTTGTTTGAAGTCAGAGAAACACAGAGCAAAATTAGCTTAAAAGAAAGACTGGAACATGGATCATATTTATTTATTTAATTACTTTTACTCTTTTTCCTTCCATCATTTCACCTCCCATAATGCATGCATACTACATTCCAATTGAATTTGTGTTTCACTTTCTTGTGCTTTCTTTTGTACGCTTGAAAGATTTTTTTTCATTACCATGCATTACATTAATGCGTATTTACAATGCCTTGTATTTTGAAAGGTTACTGATCCTGCTCCACTTATGAGATGTTCGTTGTTTATATTCTTATGTTCTTTTTCTTTTCGTGTTCTGTGTGTACCATATTTACTCACGTAACGAATGCACCCCCAACTTTGCTAATGTGCAGTCCCACGATCGAATGACCGAGCTACAGTTTTTTCGGAGAGACTAGGATCTTTTACTCTCGCACATGTGTTTAAAGCAAGCGCACTTAATCTCGATGCCCGTCCATGGCAAAGCCATCACGAGAGAACACTGGCAGGAAGCATGCAGTAAGAACAGGCTGCGCATTATCACGGTCACTTGGGGCCTGATGGAAGCAGCGACCACGCTCAGCCTGCTCTCACTGCCGGCGCAAAGGCTCGAGAGAGAAAGAAAAACGGCAACTGGCTCTCTGCAACACAGAGTCTACTCTGACTTAAAGGCACATGCGCAATGAGCTTGGGAGAGTCCAAGTGAAGGAGGGGCAGCTGGCACATGTTGCTCACTTTTCTGCCTGTCTTTGGTTTTGCGATGGGCCCAAAGTCGAGTTATACGCCTGCTGTAGGACAGAGAGTTTATCTGCACATAAAACAGAAACGCTCATCAGATACGCTGGTGAGCAGGACAGTCGAGCAAAGCACAGCGTGGTTGTCAAAACAACAGGTGCCAAAAGCAGCGCTTCAACGTGATGCTTCCGATAACGGCAGATGGCCGGAAGCGGCTGCGAGGACGAACTCTTGAGGAACCACAATGTGGATCAAGTGGCCAGCGACCTGGACAACCGGTCCGGTGGTTTCGATGCGTGCTCAAGTGCAATAAGAACAATTATGGTTGATCCCTCTTTCATAGGAATTGGTAGAACACGAAAGTGAAACCTGTCTTCACTTCACTTACTATAAATTGACAATCCTTTTTTAATCAAAAACTCAGACGATGTAATTGAATTTTTAAAAACTGATTGCACAGGTAATTCAGCCATCAAGGACCTTTTTTACTCGATCCCGGAAAAACAGTTAATGATCTGCATTCAAAACGCAATTGACAACCACGGTGCAGTGGGCTTTCAGAATGCTGCTGGTTTTTTAGAGCTTTTAATTTTTTATCTGACATCAACATTGATCACTTGGACAAATAGCACTTTCATACCAAAGAATGGGATCTGCATCAATTCATGTATTTTAAGTGACTAGCCTTCCACGATCGTATATTGAGTGAGCGCTTAGAAGTGGTAGCAGTTATGAAATGCGTTTTTAGGTATGTGGACGACTACCTCATCATTTTCAAATGTGTAGCTGCTAACTTTCAAGTAACTGTATCTCGTGTTCTGGCCCTTTTTAGCAAGTGTCTGAAGCCACTGCAGTTAACACGTGAAGTTCCAGTGAATGGCTCGCTCAAGTTTCTTGACTTAAGGCTTCATTTTACTGAAGAACATATTTGCTGGTTGTTTGAGCCTAGGGCCAGTACTTCTTCTTTCTGGGGTTTTAAGTGTCAAAACCAGTTCTGATTATGAGGCACGCTGTAGTGGATTAATTGTGACCACCTGGGGTTCTTAACGTGCACTAAACGACAGCACACGGGCGTTCTTGCATTTTCCCTCCATCAAAATGCGGCCTCCGGGGCACGGATTCGATCCCGCGACATCGTGCTCAGCAGCGCAACACAAGGGCCAGTAAACAGCTGCTCCCGTTCACCTCCAATCACACAAAGCTTGTCAAAAGGGGAATTGTCTTGTTTAAGAAATTCTTCCTTCAAATCATGTTCTCATTTGGCAGAGAGCAGTTCTTTAGCCCAGATTTCTCACATGGTGTCAGCTGGCTACCCACTTAATCTGCTTGAATCAGTGGCTTGCTCAAAAAAATAAAGTGTGGTGACAAGGACAGACAGCCGAAAAAGAAAGAAAGGTTCGTAGTGGTGCCCTACATGCACACAATCTCAAGAAAATAGGCATGCGCTTCTCTGCCCCTAACAAACTGTCAAAATTTCTTTTATGGTTAATCCTGATGCCAGAAAGAAAGCAGGATGCTCGATGAAGCAGTTTGTTAATTGCGAGGAAGGCGTAATTTACTCTCTCCCCTTGGGCTGCAGGAAAAGGTACGTTGGCCAGTCGGGTAGGTGTGTGAATGACAGGCTTAGAGAACACAAGAATCTGGTTGGAAAGACGGTCGTTTCGGGTCACCTGGCATTACAGTGTAGAAGTTGTGTTTGTGAACCTGTCTATAGGGATTGTTCGGTGATTAAGAAAGAGAAGGACAAGCTGACACATCAAGCGTATGAAATCCATGGTGATAAAGACAATTGCGTGAGCACGCCTTCAGTGTTGCTCTCAAAAAAGGAAATTGAATATCTGGACGTCGCTATGTAAAGGGCAACATCATGTTCCAGCACATTTTTTCGTTTTGGCCTTCCTGTTGGCTGGTGCAGCCTTTATATGTGTTGCTTTTTCCAATACAATATCAGTTGTAAGTCTAGCGCTGTGTCCACTACGTCCACAGTGTCTGTGCGCGCTGTTACCCCCTGCTTTACTAACTAGCCCACCAAGCCATCCTTGTATAAGTACTAGCGTTTTAGTAACAATTGTTCTAAAGCAACAAAATGTTGTTTGGTGCACTACTGTTCGGTGATGAATCAAGTTCTTCGTAACATCAGCATTTCTGTAATTGCATTGCGCAAGTTCTACTGTTGCCTAAGGCCTCATGTGAGAGGCCAGTAGAACTCCTGAAATAAATAAATAAAATAAAGGGACGGCTAAAGTGCACAAGTGTCGGTACCTGAAAAGTGTGTGCACAGAATGGAGGAAGAGGCCAAGAAAGTTGGCAACCAAGTACAGGGTAATAATTGAAAGCGTAAACAGACAAGTAGGAGTAGTAAAAAAAGAAAGAAACAGTGAATTGGATGCAATGAATGGAATACAGTGGAGATTTACAAGAATGAGAAGAAAGACATTAGAAGGGAAAATCTGAACGATAACACAAAGGGAAGTGCCTTGCTATTTGAGGCTCGAGCCAGTTGCCCAAGGACCAAAACATACCGGAGCAAATATTCGGAACTAGATGAGGAATGTGTATGCTAATGGAATGCGACGGGATCCACCCAGCGAGAACCCGTAGGTAACGTGCAACTCCCAGAAGCGCTTGGGTTTAAAGTGGAAGGAAACATCAACAGATCAGCCATAGAGATCAGCAAGAGACGATTGGAGTACTGGTGGAAAAAAACAAGCAGGGCTGGATTTGTTTTGGGCATAGCTACAGGTAGAGAAGGAAGTGAAAAAATATCAGGAAAATGTATGTAAAAATGCTAGAATGAAAGGAACACCTGCGTAAATCAAGCTGGCTTTGTCACCGCCCCGTTTCAAAGGGGATGCCAATAAATCATCATCATCATAATGCATATGGTGGCTGACACGTTTGTGTGGCACATAGCTGAACATGAAACTCGGGCAGTGTTCAATGCAATTTATACTGCACCGTCACAGCACCAAGGCAGCCGAAAGTGCCACCTGATAACTGCTTACAAAAAGAGTGCAGACAATTTGCCTGTCATTTGGCTAAAGTGCTTAGAAGCTGCTGAATTCTGGCATACAACAGTACATGCTACAATATGGTGCTAGCTCTGAGAGCACGAAACCCTCGAACAAATTACTGTGCTATCATAGTCTCCCATTGAGACTATTCCATCTGCCCAATGCATACCTGATCATAGGATAGCAGAGCAAGGCCAATGTTTTTACATGGTTCGGTGGGCGCAACAGTCCGCTTGCTTTGTTACCAGGTGAAAAACTTATTCGTAAGACACGCACCTGTGCTTCTCGGGCAGCAGGGCATCCACGTGAGTCGCCTGGCACAGCGTCACACACAGGCTGCGCAGAGCCGAGGGCTCGAGCGGTCGGCCTGGGAAGGAACAACGGTAGCTTTTGGTGGCTGCCGGTTCAACAAATTCAATTTAGACTTGGCAGCTATCTTATATTAGGCCAAGTTTGAATTTAATTTAATTCAGCCCAGATGCAACAAAAATTTGCTAATTTGCAGCTCATGGCACAAACATATTGTTGAATTATCAATACTAAGATGTGTTGGCATCCCACAACTATGTTGCCAACAAAACCATTAGCGGATATTATGGTGCCAACAGAGCTGATAAGAGCCCGCCAATGCCACAGACAAGAGTGTATGCTGCAAAAAAATAACCCAGCGCTTACTTTAGTTAAGCCAAGCCAATGTTTGCATGTGGCGGCTTGACACTACATGCAGTCATTTACACTCCAGGGTGTTTGGCATGCTGCAGCATAGACCACTTATAACGTAACCGCTTATAGTGCAGGACCGGATATAATACTGTTTTCAGACTCCCGTTAATTTTCCTCCAGCACTCTATGTATACACGTATCGCTTATAGTGCACTTGCGGGACACAAAAAACCCGTTACAGTGCAGCTGCCTGGAAGTTCGGCAGTCAACCTAGACGGCAAACGCTCCCCTCAAGCCACAAGTACCTTATTCACTCGAATCTAACGCACACTTTCCGATAAAACAGGTCCAAAAATTGCGTGCGCCTTAGAATCGAGTACGACCCTAAATCTGCGTTACCATATAGCCATCGGCATTTCAACATGGCCGCCTCGCAAGCGTGTCGAGCCTAGCTACTCTCGAGCATAGCTACCGTAGCTTCCTCCATGTGCTACAGTACATGTGCTTAGGCAATAGTCTACCGTCTGTCTTTCCGTTCTCCGCATCTGCTCTATCCGCATGAAGTACAGAGTTCATCATGATGCCGCATTTAAAAGCAAAGAGATCATGTGTGCGGAGACGGATGGAAAACGGGCGTTCGGAGAATCCGAAACTTGCGTTCGGGACTGGCTTAAAGGGAATGAAAACCTCAGACATATCTGCATCCGCCCTAAGCAGGCCACACAGGCACTATCGACCAAAAATGTTTACAGACCAAGGAATCTGACAAAAAGCTGAATACCTCCGCAGCCTCAAAACACAGCCTGGTATTCCCATTTGCAGCCTCTAATGGCATTTATTTTATTTATTTATTAGAATACCCTCAAGACCCAGAGGGCGTTACAGAGGGGGTGGGTACAATGTAAATGAAGAACAAAACAATAAAAGGAATCACAGGAAAAAGACAACAACATTAGTTTGCAGCTACACCAGTAAGTGTTCAGTAACTACAGACTTGAACAACGCTTGGTCCTCAGTGGCAGCGATGGAGAGGGGAAGGCGATTCCGCTCTCTACTTGTCTTCGGAAGAAAAGAACGTAAAAAGAGATTAGTGCGGCACAAAGGAACGGCTACTTTATTTGGGTGGTCCACACGTGATGAAAAGTAAGCAGGTTCTGAGATGAATTCCTGTCGAAGTACTTGATTATAAAAGAAAATTTTATGAAAAAGCAAGAGACCGGGGAATCCTTCTCATTACCAGGTCTGGAAGGTGAAGAGTGGATTTCATCAAGGTGACACTGGCAGTACGAGCATAATTATTGAGCATAAATCGAGCTGAACAGTTCTGGACCAATTCTAAGCTGTCAATTAGCGTTGATTGAGCTGGATCCCATACAGCTGAAGCGTACTCGAGCTTTGGACGGATTAATGTTTGATATAGCTGTAGTTTAAGGTGTGCTGGCGCTTGGCGAAAGTTTCGGCGAAGGTAACCAAGAGTACGACAAGCATTGTTAGTAATGTAGTTAATGTGAGAGTGCCATGATAAATCATTTGATATGTAAACACCAAGGTATTTGTAAGTACTAACCTGCTCTAATTTAGTTCCATTCAAGGTGTAGGTAAAAGGTTCAGAAGTGTTAGAAAAACGCGAGATTACCATACTTTTACATTTATTTACGTTAAGGGTCATTAGCCATGTACTACAACAGTCAGAGACGGATTAAGGTCGGCTTGAAGAAGGTAGTTGTCGTTTTCGTTAGTTATTCGACGGTACATGACACAGTCATCTGCAAACAGTTTTATGGATGACTTGACGTTACACGGAAGGTCATTGATATATATTAAAAAGAGCAAAGGACCTAAAAGTGATCCTTGCAGAACGCCAGGTTTACCTGCGCAGGGATGTGAGGAACAATCATTAGCTGTTACATACTGAGTGCAGTTCGTCAGAAAGCATTCTATCCATTTGAGGATATTGGGGTCGATGTTCAGCGTGCTGAGCTTAAGTAGCAATAGTTGGTGCGACACTTTATTAAAGGCTTTTGCGAAGTCTAAAAACATACAATCAACCGGAATTCTATTATCTAGCGCTAAGATGACATCATGCGTAAAAGACAGAAGCTGAGTTCCACACGAGTGGTGCTTACGAAAGCCGTGTTGAAACCTGGTGAAGAATGAGTTGGTTTCAAAAAATGTTATAAGGTTAGAATAGATTACATGCTCAAGCATCTTACAGGGGATACTTGTTAACGAAATTGGTCGGTAGTTTAAGGCAGAGTGTTGGTTACCACATTTAAAGACAGGAATCACCTTCCCCACCTTCCAATCAGGTGGCAAAATGGAGCACTGAGAAGACTGCATTAAAATGTGTGACAAAATTATGGAAGAGTACACTTCAGTGTTTTTCAGAAATTTCGCGTTTATCTCATCGGTGCCGCAGGCAGACGACAGCTTAAGTTTTCGGATTAAGTTAATGACTGCTTCAAATTCAATCACGAGAAAATTCATTGGAAAAAACCCGCGGTCGCATATCTCGTGAATCGGAAAAACATTGCAAAAAAACATCGTTAAGAACGGAACAGCATTCTTCGTTGTGCAGTGCACGTCCATCGGAATGAGTAAGTGTTATTACGGTAATCAGTAAGTGTATATGCGAACAACATTGAATCGGTAAGTGTATATGCGAACAACATTGGGACGTAAGGTTTTATGGCCACATTTAAAGGCTGCTCGGATATATTAGTGTTTTCCGAGATCCCGTGGTCCGTAAACATTTTTCGTTGATAGTAAATTCAACAAACACAGCTATAAGACAAGTTTTGGCACTTGCATAGATGAAATAGACTCGACGCTCAAACGGCGATTTACAGCTCTGCATTCCGTTGGGAAATATTGCATGCCAACTGACAAAGGTCCCGACAACAAACAGCTCGGCCCTTCCGATCGTATACCTCATATTATTGTGTGACCTGTGGTTCCCCCAAGCTAAGCCTCAATATTTTTCATGTGCTAATTTTCTGTCGAGATGTCACTTGAACTTGTTCGTCCACCACATGCTAGCCAGCAGAAGTGTGTAAAAGCACTACATGTATCGCTGAAAGATGGATATGGTGACAGTTGCAATTTCACAATTTTCTTGGCAACCAGCCCAAGCAGGTCACCTGGGCAAAATAGAGAACCAAGGTCGGAACAGGCCGCCAGCTGTTTCCGCAGAAGCTCCTGCAGCACCAGGTGGCCTTCCTCCACGCACTGGTTCAAGAAGACGGTCCTGCACAGATGCGCCACTTGAGCATCTTGCGCTGTTACCCCGACTTTAACGTTTGAGCAAAGCTAAGTCTACAATGTTAGCAGAATTCGCGGAAAGGAATGGGCTCCCAATAATGAATACCTTCTTCAGGAAGCGCAGCAACAGGAAGTGGACCTGGAAAAGCCCTAATGAAGAAACAAGGAATGAAATAGATTTCACACTTTCTGCCCATCCCAGCATGGTGCAGGATGTAGAAGTGCTGGGGAGGATAGAGCGCAGTGACCGTAGGTTAGTGAGGTCTAGGATTTGTCTCAATTTGAAGATAGAAAGACTAAAATTAGTCAAGAAGAAACAGGCCAACCTAGAGGCAGTCAGGATAAAAGTCGACCAATTCAGGCTGGTGCTCGCAAACAAATACAGTAACACCCCGGTGATACGAACCCGGCTGGTACGAATTTGATACGAATTCGTAACATTCCCTGGCCGAAATACATTGCTCACAATACGAAAAAAATCGGCTGTTGCGAGCGTGTTGCCGCGCCGCTACAGATCATACGAACGCGCGAGCAACAGCGGCGGCGGCCGAGCCAGCGGGGCCACCGGCACAGACAAGCCGGCACAGCGAGATCTGGGCGGGATCCATAGTCGCCAAGCAACCGACTACATCACGCGGCTGCGCAATCTCTCATGGGTCCCCATGTCGAGCGGACCGGACCACATCACAGCCTAGCCGATGCTTAGCGAGAAATTAGACGAGGACCAATGCTGCAACGACGACCGCGGCGCAGCCCCGACGGCTAAAACGCTCCCTGCACTCGACTTGCTCAGGCATTCAGTGGCGTGCGAAAACATACCCAAGATCACGTGCGCGCACTTATACGCCTTTCAGAAGGCGATCGTTGACGATTTGGAGAACACGTCCCATTGATATGTTTTTCAAGAGACCGCGAAAAAAAAATTGAAAAAAAAAAAAAAAAACGAAGTTTCGCACGAAAGGTGAAGCAACGGAAACGCAGCAGCAGCAGCGAGCGAATTGACCTTTGCGCTGTCTCTCGCTTCAACGCGAACTAAACGTCGAAGGCACAGCGCATACGAAGCTACTGGCACTAGGTGCACTTTGTCAACATCGCAGATCATTTTTGACGATAAGGTCCGCGCGGGCGCGTGCTTTGCGCACGTCGCAGATCGCTTTCAGGATACGGCAGTAATGGCACCCGCGCGGGTGTGTCGTATCTGCAACGTGCCGGTCGCTTGTTGCAACGTACAAGCTGGCTGCACCGATAAATTTAAGTGACCGCCACATTCAAACGCAATGTAAAATGCCGGTACATTATAGATTGGCGAAGTATCACGGGGAACGCCCGGTTATTCGAACACGAAAGCATTTGCGATGGTTAATTCGAACATACCGCGCACCGACAATGCTCTCAGCATTGTCGGTGCTGGCACGGGTCGTGGCGGCGCCTCCGACCGGCATTGCTTCGACACCACCAGAGAGCAAAACCTTAGGCGAGGCCCCTCAACGCCGCGCGGAGAAAAAAAAAATGCGGCGTCACGCCAAGGTCGCCGTTTCTGCGTGGCGCTGGAACACGCGTGTACATGCCGACGTCTCAGCCAACGCTGCGGCTGCAGCGCAGATGGAAGCAACGGCGGAAGCCCAGTTCGGCCAAATCTCGCTTCAACGGCAGAAACCGAAACTTCAGGGAGCGGTCTAAGCGGCGCCGGGCCGGCGGGAGCGGAGGGCGCGCACGGAGACAGTCGAAGGGGCTACAAGGGTGTTGAGAGGAAGGGCGAGGGGAGCCACCGAAGCGACAGAGTTGCCGAGGCCAAATCCGCTTCCCTGCCACCCTCCTCCCTCACCTGCGACGGTCCCCGCGCACGCCCGTCGCCGTGTCGCCTCTTCCTCTTCACAACCACAATCTCTCTCTCGCCGTGCCTGCGCCGCCCGCTCCCTGAAGTTTTGTTTTCTGGCGTTATCGCGAAGCGAGCGCGGGCGGTTTCGTGGCCCTCGCGCTTGTGCGCCGCGATATTTCACGAATCGCACCATTCGAACGTCGTGCTATGGTGCACGAATATTTGAAAAATAAGTCCTTTTAATTCGAAAAATTTTTGGGCCCCTTCGAGTTCGCATTATCGAGGTTTGACTATACATGGAAGTCAATGGGATTTAGGTCGCGACCCCGAAAACGCGACGTATCAGCCAGGAAAACGCAGCAACGCGGAAGGTAGCAATGCGATTCCACTATTAGAAATATTTTCTGGTAAAAATAAATTCATTTTTCTTGATATTGTGTATGTTTTGATGATACGAATTTCGGGTGATACGAATATTTCACGCGACCCCGCGAGATTCGTATCACCGAGGTTTTACTGTATGCAGCTTTAGAACAGGAAGATGAAGACAACATAGAGGTAATGAATGAAACCGTAACTAGGCTGATCTCAGAAGCAGCAGTTGAAGTCGGAGGTAAGGCACCAAGGCAACCAGTACGTAAGCTCTCCCAAGTAACCAAGGACCTAATAAAGAAACGACAAAACATTAAAATGTCCAACTCAAGAGATCAGATAGAATTCGCTGAACTGTCGAAACTGATCAACAAGAAGAAAGTAAGGGATATCCAAAATAATAATGTGGAAAAGATTGAGAAAGCAGTAAATATGGATGCAGCATGAAATCAGTGAAAAGAAACTTCGTATAGGACAAGGCATGATGTATGCACTCAAAGATAAGGAGGGTAATATGATGAGCAATTTCAATGACATAGTAAAAGCAGCGGAAGAATTCTATGCTGACCCGTACAGTTCTCAGAGCAGCCAAGCTACTTTCATTCGAAGCAGTGATGAACAGGATACAGAGGCTCCTTCTATAACTAGCGATGAAGTTAGAAGGGCCTTGCAAGACATGACCCAGGGAAAAGTGGCTGGAGAAGATGAAATAACAGTCGACTTAATAAAAGACGGAGGAGATATCATGCTTGAAAAGCTTGCGGCCCTTTATACGTAATGCCTCATGACTTCAAGTGTACCAGAGAGCTGGAAGAACGCCAAAATTATACCAATCCACAAGAAAAATTGAACATTAAAGAATTGAATAATATACCCATTAGCTTGCTTTCGGTATTGCATAAAATATTCACCAAGATAATTTCCAATAGAATCAGGGCAACACTCGACTTCAGCCAACCAAGAAAACAGGCTGGGTTCAAGAAGGGATATTCTACGATGGATCACATCCATGTCATCAATCAGGTAATCGAGAAATCTGCGAAGCACAATCAACCTCTCTATATGGCTTTCATAGATTATGAAAAGGCATTTGATTCAGTAGAGATATCAGCAGTCATAGAGGCATTGCGTAATCAAGGAGTTCAGGAGGCATACGTGAATATCTTAGCAAACATCTACAAGGATTCCACAACTACCTTGGTTCTCCACAGGAAAAATAGGAAGTTACCTATCAAGAAAGGGGTCAGGCAAGGAGACACAATCTCTCCAAAGCTATTCACTGCATGCTTAGAAGAAGTATTCAAGCTCTTATAGTGAAAAGGCTTAGGAGTGAGGATCAACGGCGAATATCTCAGCAACCTTCGGTTTGCAGATGACATTGTCCTGTTCAGCAACAATGGGGACAAATTAGAACAAATGATTGAGGACCTTAACCGAGAAAGTGTAAGAATTGGGTTGAAGATGAATATGCAGAAGACAAAAATAATGTTCAATAGCCTGGCAAGGGAACAAGAATTCAGGATCGTTAGTCAGCCTCTACAGTCTGTAAAGGAGTACATTTATCTAGGTCAATTACTCACAGGGGACCCTGATCATGAGAAGGAAACTTACAGAAGAATAAAATTGGGTTGGAGTGCATACGGCAGGCATTGCCGAATCCTGACTGGGAGCTTACCACTGTCACTGAAAAGAAAAGTATACAATCATTGTATTCTACCGGTGTTAACATATGGGGCAGAAACTTGGAGGTTAACAAAGAAGCTCGAGAACAAGTTAAGGACCGCACAAAGAGCGATGGAACGAAAAAATCTTAGGACTAACATTAAGAGACAGGAAGAGAGTGTTGTGGATAAGAGAGCAAACAGGAATAGCCGATATTATAGTTAACATTAAGAGGAAAAAATGGAGCTGGGCTAGCCATGTAATATGTAGGATTGATAACCGGTGCACCATTAGAGTTACAGAATGGATACCAAGAGAAGAGAAGCGCAGTCGAGGACGGCAGAAAACTAGGTGGGGTGACGATGTTAAGTAATTTGGAGGTGCACGTTGGAATCAGCTAGCACAAGGCAGGGGTTATTGGAGATCGCAGAGAGAGGCCTTTGCCCTGCTGTGGACACCAAAAATAGGCTGATGACGATGATGAAACCACCACAGTCTATGTATCTTTTAATACATAGATGAAACGCTTCCGCATCTCACTTACGTACATACCACCTGGTTGAATAAACAGGACGACAGTGCAGCCCAGAAGGGTGAGGACAGAATTTTGACACACACACAGGGCTCTTCTCTGTCCTCGTCCTGTTGCACTTCACTGTATTATCGTGAAACTAGCCCACCAACGTGCTTTAGGAAAAGAAGCCCACACAGAGGAATGCACTTTCTCCAATGTGTCTGCAAAATGGTCACACATAGACGACACTCACTTGGCGGTCTGTTCCCAGACTACATTCCACAGGGGCCATGGTGGTCTCTGGCCAGCTACAAGTGCATGGGCCACCCCGTGGTAGCACCGAAGGACACAGCGTTTCACATCCAGCCTGCACATCGGACGACCCACCATCATGGTCCAGACATGCAGAATGAAAGAGCACAGCCAAAACATGCAAATCACCTGCACCAACTTCAATAAATGGTTTTAACTCAAAACAGGGCACAGGTGAAGCCCATATATCACCGACGCCATGCGCATGCAATCAACATTAAACATCCTTTTTTTTTTTTCTTCGAAGAGAGGGATGCTGACCCAGACGGTCAACTTAGCACCTCTGAAAGAATGGCTAGGACCCCGTGTGTTGCAGTGTAAAGCAAGCCAACCCTTACCTTCTTACACTGTCATTTAGACAGCGTCCAATCCTAATATTTGCCACAGGTAACGTTCTCTGCAGCTTAACCATAGAGGCGCCTCCACAAGGAGTACTGCTTACAGCCTAGCCATTTTGCAGGGGGCAAAAAACACCACTTGCACATTCTGCCACCTCCTTCACTGTGTGCAATTCTGCATGAGCACGGTGCAACAACACTTCCTTTCAGTACACCAAGAGAATTCAGAACAATGGCATGCCCATGCATGACTTCTTTAACAATGATTTGCCAGAAGACACTTGAACTTATTTTCAGGCGAATCCGGTATTTCGGACTCCCCCTTATTTGGACATTTTGACGGTCCCCGTCAAGCTCAAACTATCGGTCGGTGGCTGTATTAGGTGCGACTGGACAGTGTCTAAATGATAGGCTCACAGACCGTAATAACGTGTAGAGAATGGCTTGCTTCACAATACAACAAGTGTGGGTGCCAACCACTCTTTCAGAGGTGCCTTGTTTTGCCAAAAAGCCCTCACTAAGTTGACAATCCAAACTGCAAAAGTTGATAGTTACAGTCATCAGTGCATCAATTTCCTATCTTTTCGAGAGAAAAAAAAGAGAGTTTTTTAATGTTGAACGCGTGCTCATGTCTTGAATAAATCCCTCATTGAAGTTGGCACAAGTGTCCGCTTGCAATCCAACAAGACCAAATCCCAACCATTCTCAGGCAAATCACTCACAGCTTAGAGGATGAGTAGCACTGTGTGAGAAATTCCAGCAGCTTTTGAAGGCTGGGCAACATGTGACCAGCAGTTTCCGGGTACTTCCACAGGTAGCAGGCGAGGACCTCCAGCCTGCGCAACATGAATAACTGTAACATGTCATCCGCCAAGTGGCTGTGGCCACCATTGAAAGCAGTGTTCCTGTCCAGTTATGCTAATTATAATAACTTAACATCTTATTAAACCCAACGCGGCCTTTTCCGACTCCCGTTTACCCTCCCATAGAACTCCATGTATACGCATACCGCTTACAGTGCAGCCGCATGAAACAAAATACCGGTTATAATGCGGCTTCCGCAGGAAAATCTCGCCGACAAGGGCGGCAGCGAGCACGCTTCTCGACAAGGTGCGTGCTCCTGGCCGGCGTATGCATTATTCAATGCAATCAAACTCTCGTTAATTCGGACTTATTTGGCCGCACATCGGTTAATTCGAACTACTTTCGGAGCTTGGTCAGCGAAGAGCGCTGCAAATGTGCGACGCAAAAGAGTAAGAACGGCGCTAGCGTCCAACCGAAACGAAGCGGCGGAGTCCGCACCGCCAGAATCATCAGTTGAAATCATACGTTAATGACAACAACGCCGGAACACTTCGAGCTTATTTGTGTCTTTAAAGCCTGTATTCTTGCGTTTAATGCCGCGCATAACACCGCATTGGCTGCCGGCTTTCGTAACTGCGTAGTCGTCATCCACGATCGTGTCGATAGCGGCCGTGGTTTTCTCTGCAGCGGATGCGGCGAACAGTAGTTTCGGTTTTACTCGGTGCGCGCGCCGGCCGCGTGCCTCAAGAACTGCGCAGTCGCCATCGATGATCGCATAAATACCGCGGTTTCGACTGCAGGCACTGAAGCGAATGGTAGTTAATTCGTCCAGACTCAGTGCGTGCGTCAGGCGCGTGCCTTCAGCCCCGCAAAAAAAATCGCCTTTCATAACCGCGGATTTAAATGTCAAAAACAAAGAAGACATATGAAGGTGTCAGACATCGTATTGTGATTGAACAATTCTTGGCTTGTTGAAACGTTAATGAGAGCCATTGAAACGTATTGATGACTTTGCTGAATGTGCTGATCAGTTTCTTGAAGCCCAAGGCTGAAAGAAGTAAAATAAAAGACTACGACAGTCAGCAACTAAAAGGTGCTATGCCTAAGGCACTTGGATGTTTCCTGTGCATCGTGCAGTAGATTGTCGTGTTGGAGGAAACTGCACACAGGTCATCATTTGTCAGCATTGCAAGAGGTGAGGACATTGCACGGAAAACTGCAGGCTACAGAAACAAGACACGGTGGCATGCATGGGTCCTCTAAAGGAAGGAATTGCTCCACTGGAAGAAATAGATGAAGACAAACAGATAACGAGGTCACCGACGGTACCTTCAAGCAAAGCTGCGGGTCAGTACGAGCCAGGGTTCTTCGAGACAGTGGCACAAGCACAGCCTTGGTGAGACGGACCTAACAGGAGAAACATCTGTTATCCTGGCACAGTCCGGGTCAACTCCCTACTGATCCAGATGGCTGCTCGTCAAGCAATCTACCTGGTGCAAGAAACATGGATGATTCTGATACAGAGACCAGCTGCACTGACTCAAGAGGATTGATGCAAGAGAAGCCAGAAAAACACATTACACCGAAAATGGGAGCTAGAGAATCTATTTCAGCAGTCTCTTCGGCGATTACTACAATACACCGCAGTCATTTCGGCCACTCAAGGTGCCTGAAACTGGAAGTACTATGAGTGACACACCAACAGAATTCGCAGAAATGCAAAGATGATTCTATACATACAAGCTTGCTTCGAGAAAGAGCTGATTCGATATGATTCTATTATATAAAAGATGTCAGTTTACTGTGGGTTGAGAATTCGTGCTCCCAAAAAACATTACAACAGACTGTCTTGTGTCTGGGACATGACAGCATCGTGGCAGAACACCAAGCCATAGAAAGAACAGTGGCTAGAATTACATAATAATTTTTCTGGCCTGGGCTACAACAGAAAGTCCAGCGATATGTGAAGTCAAGCAACATTAGCAAGCAGACGATTCTCAAAGAAAGATGCCATTCCAGAGAGTAGCCATAGACATCATAGGACCGACAAAGCCAGCATCAGCAAAACGAAATCGCTATGTTCCGACGATGAATGATATGGTGACAAGATATCGAAAAGCCATTGCACTAAAAAAGTTGTCGCAGTTTCACCTGAAAGGCGAAGCATCAATTGCGATAGCAAATTTGCAGAGAGCTATACGGAGTAATGATAGTAGCTTTATCAGCTGTATAAACTTGGACATGCAGCAGCACCGGCAACGCACAGAACTGTTGTCGACGCCGTCGGCGTTTTGCCCGCGTTCGCACAAAATGCGTGCGGCGTTGGTGACTGTTGCCGGAGCCTCTGATATAAATAGGCAATTGGTGCCGCAGCTAAACGTCGCCTCCCTTCCCTCCCCCTCCCCCCCACGGCCTTTCGTGCGTCAGAAGAAGGCGCGTTTGCTCTACATATATGGTGATGGTAAAGGAGGAAAGAGACGCCTACTTCTGCAGCCCTTAAGGAAGCACGGTGCAGAACACGCGTTTGTTCTCCGTCATGCGTTCACTCCCCGTGAAAGCACGCGTCCCTCGCGCCCTTTCACTCGCACATACAGCGTTCGGCGGCGCGCGGCGACGATTTCATCTCCATTGACGTCATACGGAACCTCACGGCAACGGCGACGGCGACGCCAGAAATCTGCTTTGGAGTGTCCATATAATTGCTATTGCAATAAAAGCATAGAAACAACTCAGTTTTGGGAGGCCTTATTGGAGATGTTCTCTCGATATTGTCTACCACAAGGAATGCTTCGTGACCGAAGTTCCAACATCACATCTGATCTAATGAAAGAGATTGTTGTTCATAAAGCTGATGCTCACCCTGCCATACCATCCTATGTAAAACGGGCTGGTTGAAAGACTTCACAGCACATTGAAGGACATGGTAAAGAACATGTGTCAAGAAAGACCAATGGATTGGGACCGATATTGACCAGCACTACTGTTTTCCTACAGGGAAGTGCCACAAGTAAGCATCACCGTTCAAGATGTTGTACGGGCGTGTGGTTAGAGGACCGTTAACCATTCTCAAACAGATATGAGCAAATGAAAGGCTTGACACCAAAGTTGAAATGACGTGCACATACATGTTAGAACTACGTGACAAGCTTGAAGAAATGTGCAAGCTAGCACATCAGAGCTTGGAGGAAGCGAAAAAAAAAAAAGCAGTGCTCCTCCACCTACTCCTCTACTGTAGGTGAAGTTTGATCTTCTTTTAGCAAACATGGACGAGGGTTGCGTTTCACCCATGAACTCCCAGACTCTTCTATTTTACAGTTTTTAGACCTTAAAATCACGTTTTGTGATGAACACGTTTGCTGGGGATACTACCCACGGGCTAAGAAGGAACTGCTGCCCTATGACTCGGCACATTCCAAGGCAATTAAGAGAGGAATAACGGTGATGTGTATGGAATCGGCTCTCCAAAAATCGTGCCCACATCAGACTTAATAATCAGGTAAGCCATCTTTTGGCTGCAGGGTTCCCCTGTCTCAGTCTTGACCGCGTTTCTGAAACCCTCCTTCAAAAATTCAAGCGTGGAACGGGAAGTACAACGGCGGAGGATCACCGGAATGCGCATAGACCTGAGGTGGTTCCTTACATCCATAAACTCTCCCACAATCTTAAAAAGGCGGCAAGTAGGCACGGTGTGCCAATTTGTTTTTCTGCCCCAAATAAGCTGGGAAAGTTGCGCCCACGTATCTGCAACACCAGTAAACGTGGATGCCAGAAGAACCACCAATCGCCGTTCGTTAAATGTTCCACTAGAGTGGTTTATTGCATTCCCATGTCATGTGGGATGTTTTACGTCGGCGAAACTGGTCGCTGTGTCAATGACCATTTAGGGGAACACGCTCAAAATCTTGAAAAACGAGATGACAAATACGCACATATAGTTGCGCACGTTAGCAAGTGTACTGATTGTGAGGCCCGGTTAAAAGAGCCGACGATTCTAAGAAAGAGCAGTGACAAGACCGCGCGCATCAGTTTAGAAGCCTAGCACATTAGGAAGTTCGGTAGCAAGTGTTTCAGCACCGCTTCCCTTGCTCTCTTTGATGCTGAATTTGATCTTCTCGATGCGGCTATCGGGGTTTCAGATTGCAAATAAAAATAATTGTTTGCGTCTTGTTGTGCTTGGTTGGCTGCTTTGCGCTTGCGTTGTTGGCACGAGTTTACCCTTGTTGTGTTTTCCCCTTTCCCTTGCTTCAACCTGGCATATATATGGTGTGCTGTCAATAAAACCAGTTGTTAGTCAGCGCTTGTGTGTGCGTGTCTCCCTTCTTGTGGTCGTCTGTTTGCGTTGTTACCCAAAGTTTCAGGAAGCGAAAGAGCGATATAAAAGCTACTACGACAAGGCGTCGACAAAAAGACCCCTCAATTCGGGAGACGCAGCTCTCATCCTCCTACTCAATGATGGGAATAAGCTGTTGATGCAATGGAAGGGACCATTCCTGGTAACGCAGAAAACTAGTGAGATGGATTATGAGCGCTTTGTTAACCATTCTAAGATGGTATTTCACATTAACATGTTAAAGAAATATGAGGAGAGACATACACGTCAAGAACCCAAAGTTGTCATTATGGTAGCTAAGGAAGAGAAAAATGACAGGGAGGTACTATCGACCAAAAAAAGTTTATGGACCAAGGGATCTGACAAAAAGCTGAATATCTCCGCAGCCTCAAAATGCAGCCTGGTATTACCATTTTCAGCCTCTACTGGTATACGGGAACAACATTGTGATGTACGGTTTTACTGGCTACTTCTAAAGGCTGCTCGGATATTTAGCGTTTTCTGTGATCTCGTGGTCTGTAAACTTTTTTGGTAAATAGTACACACATGCAACTACAAGAAAAGCATGGAGCTGGAAAAAGCAGTCATCAATCCATCTCTGGAAGAAAAAGCAGCAGCAGAGCTTAAAACATTGAAGTATGGCGAGTTGTTCACAGATCTTCCAGGAACAACAAATGTTTTTGGATGAAAGCTAGAATGTACCACTGATACACTAGTGCCCTTCGCTGCAGGTGGGAATCCTCGGGTCCCATGAACGCCGCACGCGCAGCGAACGTCGCGTCAGGCGCGCCAGGGAGAGTTGGGAGAGGGGAAACTTTCCTTTCGCGGGCGGCGCACGGGAATCGCAAGCATTATCAGCGCCATTGGGTGGGTAATGTAGATCCCGCTGACATCGCCCGAGTTTCTTTGGTACCCAGCAAGCTGCAAGCAGCGATAGCGGAAGTCTCCGTCGCCGCTCCCGTACTCACGCACGTGGTTAGTCAACCGCGTTCTTGCCGCAGCAATCACCGCGGCCGCCCCTATTCCCCAGTTGGAAAGTCGCAAGCCCTTCTTTACCTAGTGTATTATTCTCTTCGAGGGAACCCTCAGCGATGTCAACTATAGCTAGCTGGCCTGCTCGAACTGTTAGTTGCAATCATAATACAGTAAAACCTTGATAATTCGAAGGTCGCCGGACCACGAAAATTCTTCAAATTAAGCGGATTTTCGAATTAACCGAAATGAATTTAAAAAAGAAAACAAGCAAGAACTTGCCGCAATAAGAAACCCCCTTTATTTTCCATGTCCGAGAGAGATTACTCGAAGTAATCACTGATGCGGGATTAGTACTTGGTGCGGTAGTTCGCCGCCTCTAGTGCCATGCTCTCCAGCTGGCTCACAGCATGTAGCATACAAATATCACCCGCACTGCACTCAACAAAGTTGCGGACGATGTTCACGGAATCGATAACTGCCGCGAAAGCGGGCGTGGGGGTGTTTGACTCCAAAAATTTGGACTTGCCGGATATTCCGGACTTCAAAAATGCACCGTCAGGGCTACCATTGAGTTCATGCATTTTCGCACCCAATTTTTCGGACGAATTGAGACCCCAAAGTTCGATTTTCCGGACTAAATCGCTCTTTCCGAGCCACACTACCCAATCTTGGAGACCGCCATGTTGGATTTTGCACTAGCGTGGATTCCAGTGGCTCACCGTATAGCCTCCAAGATTGGAAGGCACATGCTATCAATAAAGAGCTCGCGCCATCCTCCCGTCTCGGAGGCCATGGCCGCTCTTCCTTGGCTGACAAAACGCTCCAGAGTACTGCACTTTTTCTTTTTCCTTTCTAGTATATGCGCTCAGCACTATCGTTGTACCCATTTATTGTGGGATGTTTTTTTATTGCCGCGTGCCCGCCCTATGTGCGAGTGACAGCCATGGAGGTTTTCCTTCCTCCATGGTGACAGCGCACGGGGGACGCGCGCTTTCATGGACAGCAAACGCACGGCGGAGCGTAAACGCGACTTCGTCCCTCGCGCGCAAGGCTGGGGGGGAGGACTTCTACTGTTCTAACAACTGCGTACTTAGCGCCGGAGTGGGTTCTCGCGCGCACCGTATCTTGAAAGCGATCTCCAGACAGCCTTGACCTTTGTACGCGCTGTGCTTTCGCCGCTCAGTTTCCGTTGAAGCGATAGACCGCACGAACCTTCGCTCGCTGCGGCGGCCGCGCTCGTGCGCGCTGACTCCACGCTTGTTAATTCAGCGAGTTCTCTAAAGTTTAGTTACTATTTTGAACGCAGCGTGTACATTGAGCAGGTGTCTCGGAGACCCATGTTTCAGTGATCGGCGCTACCTCCTGTGCCTTCGTGAGAGCTAAGCGGTGCGAAGCTCGTTTCTTGGATCTCCAGGGCGAATTGGCAGAGATCGCCAATGCGGTGATGTTCGTGTCGACTGTACACAGAGACGACGTCACTGCTGCGCAAATCCAAGCAAGTCGATCCCCTCCAAACGTAGTATGAGGCAGGGCATTATCAGAGCTTTTTTTTTTTTAAGCCGCACTAATATTATTGTCTTTTTTTTTTCGGCCTAACAAGTTTTTCGGACTATTTTTCAGTCCCCATGAGCTCGAAAAATCGGTTGGTGACTGTACGGAGCACCCTAACCTAGCCGCCGCACATTGCTACCAGCCGGAAACTTCGAATTATCCAAATAGAGCCGCGCGGGCCATTCAAATTATCCGGTAGAATTTGCTCTGAGAATGACGGGACCGCTCAAATTCTTCGAATTAACCGAGTTCGAATTATCGAGGTTTTACTGTAAATGCTTTCCGAGTGTACACGTGGTTGTCGTCTGTTGTTTCCTCAAGCTTGTACCGGACCGCAGTTGATGCGCAGGCATGCGCCAACTGCGGGGATCGGTGTGCCGAGGCAGAGGGCTGTGGGCATATCCCCCCATATCCCGACATAGTAGTCCAAGAGTCTATTGAGAAGGAAGTCGACAAGATGTTACGTCAGAGCATTATAGAAACATCTACATCAGCTTACTACACACCTCTGGTCATTGTGAAGAAACCAGATGGCTCTAATAGGCTTTGTGTAGACTTCAGATGCGACAACACCGATGAACTCTTATAAATACATGTATCTTAAGCTTGTTTATTATAGTTTTGAGTGTTGAGATTTTATTGCATTATTTTCATTAATTCGCACTGCACATAATTTGTAAATTATGAGGAAGTTCTCTCGTGTTTACAGTGTTTCTTTCAATGCTATGTATTGCCCATGTATAACTTACCGTAATTTGAAACTTGGTAACTTTTGCATACCTGCCAACCTAGCAACATGAAAATTTGGGAGAGGGGGGGGGGGGGTCAAGTGCCACATAAATGGCATGGCATTGAAACGAAGACTGGTGGCAATACACAGCTTTGGTACTGATTTCCACCGAATGGTTTGAACAAGGGAAATACTGTAAAACTCTTGCGCACAACCAAACGCACGCTTAGCCAAGAGCGGCAGCCGACCCACCTGGGCAGCACATCTCGACCAAGGGACTTTGCAGCCACCAGTGCAGCCACCGCAGTGTGCAGGGCAGTGCCCGATGGCTCCAGCTGGTGCAGGGTCTCGGCAGCCAGCCACACCTGGGCCCTCCGCACGCGCAGCTCCTGCCTGGGATTCACACCCCGACTCGCTCAGACCGCACGTTTCGATCGATCATCTAAGCCACACCTATTGCGAACAAAACGAGAGAAAAAAACGCACTCACTGGTTGAGCACCGAGGCCTCCTGCAGCTGTTGCATCAGCAGGTGATGCCAGTCTCTGAGCAGGCACTGCCACCCGCTCTGGTCGGCATCGCTCGTCCTGTGCAGGCTCAGCTGCAGGGCAAGGAACTCCAGAGACAGCACCTGCGTTCGCCCACACTGGTGGAACAGCCTTTCTGGCACAGGCTCACTTGGTGCAGCATCAAAGGAGCACCGTACGTTAACTGAAATAGTCAACAAGTGCTGCCTATATGTGCAACAATGCGGCACTCAGGATAAAATTACCCACTTTCATCTCTATATATTTCAGCTTCAGCTTATTATTTTTTACGTGCCGTGAATGGATTAGAGATAATATACAGACGAAGGTCCCCAAGTCAAACTGCGACGGGACCCTCGGTAAATAATAAAAACGTAGAGACGCATGAAAGATCAGCAAGCTAGGTAAAACAAACACAATAGCTTAATATATAACAAACAAAAATTAAACAAATGAAATACAATTACCAGTACACAACCCTATAGTACATAACAATACTGTAAATATAAACAAATGGCAAAGGTTGCATAATGAACAATGTAAACTTACTTATACATGTAAAAAAGCTTGAGGGCATATTTAATGCTTGAAAGGATGAAGAAGATTTAATGGTGTTGGTTAAACCATGCCAGTTTTATAGTCGTGAATTACATTTTTCCATAGTTAGAATAAACCATTGGCAGTAGAAAACTGTAGTTAAGTGCAAGCCTGGTATTATTATTATTATTGAGATACATGGAATAAAGTAGCTTATAAAACAGAATTGTGAGATGATAGCTGAACAAGCTCATCACAAAAAGGATGTTCACAAATTAACACAGCAACATTCTCGAAAAACACATTGTTAAGGCGCGCGGTGCGCCACTGGCGGCCAAACGCAGCTGTGGCAGAGTGGCTACACCAACCGGCGGCACGCCGCTCCAGCAGTCACGTGACAACATAGACTCCTCTCCCTTCTCGAACTATCCGTCGGCTCCCGGACGAAGCTGACGCATGCGGACGATAGTGAGAAACGAGTTTCCGGCTGACACCAGACGCGAGTACAAAACGAGCCGTCGGGCGGGTCTGCATGAAACCAATTTCCCGCGCTCACGTCACGGAAGTGGTCGCTCTCATTGGTCTCCTTTATCCGTAGCACGCAGCAAACCGCAAAAAAATCGGTCCAGGAGCGATCCTTCGCGCGGCAGCAAAAACCTGCTTCGCGTTTTGCCACTAGTGTCTTTCATGATAATGCATATTGCTCGGTTTCGCAAGTGCTGAATAGACAAAATATGACAGTAATATGTAGATACACAGAAAACAATGCTGTAATTATAGTGACTGTGAATGAAAGCAAAGTATAATGCTCATAATGCGTCTTGGAAAAATATGCTCTTGATCTGATTAATTGCTCTAATATCGAAGATAGTCCACCAAAAAAGCTTAAAGGGACACTAAAGGCAAATATTATTTCAACGTGGACTGTTAAAATACCATACCAGAAACCTCGAAACGCTTGTTTCGTGCCAAGAAAATACTTACTTTTAGAGAAAATTGCATCCGAAGCATCCGTGTACGTCTAGCACAATTCAAATCACCCTCCCGAGCGAGGAGTGGTGACGTCATGGCTATATATTGACGTTGTGCCGCCAGTGAGTAAAACGGCGCCCGCAGACGGCGCGACAGCCAAAATCACAGACGCACGGCCACAAACCGAGCCAAGACAGAGCCAACGGCAGTGCGAAAGCAGAAGGTAAAGCGCGCGCTGAATTGTGAACACGGTGATCGTCGACGCTCGTCGCAATGGACCAACTAGTTCACGACCCTGACAATGACACATTGGCTCGCAATTCTGGGCTCGATTTTAGCGATTTAAGCTCCAATGAGCGTGACATGCTGCATAGGGCTCGCGCTGCTGGCGTCGTTGCCTACTACGATGGCGACCTCGACACCGGCTCTTCCGACTGCGAAAGCAGGCAGGACTCCAGCAATGCGACGTCGGGCGATGAAGCTGGTCACCATCTGGACGTGCCGTCGCGACTCTCAAGCTGATAGCAAAGTCAAGTGCAAGTTTAGCGACGCAGCAATACCAGCGCAGCACTACGCGATAACGGAACTACTGAAACTCGAAAGCGCACGCGGCGCAGAGTCGAGCGAAAACGAAACCGTTTGACCGCCCGCGTCATTATCAAGTGTAACGCCAAAAAGGTATTTTTTCCAAGAATCTAATAGAAGTAGACATGTAGCATTTTATTCCATCTTATAATCCAACAAAATTATCTTTTTAATACAAGTGGTTGAGTACTAGTGGCATAATTTTTTTGAGGAGTGCCTTCGTCATCGGTTAAGTACAGTGTAGACCACTTATAACGCAAGCGGCCGGAGTCGCGAATATCCACACTAAGCGTACCGCACTATAACCAAAGCAACAATTTTCAAGGCCCACACATATGCAAAACATGTGCACCGAGCCGCCACGTGTATGCGACAGTCGAGGAATGCGGCTAGCATAGGCGCTGACTACGGGGGGGCTCTGGGGCTCGAGCCCCCCCCCCCCCCCCCTCATTTCTCGCCAAAGTGTCATCACCAGAGTTCTGTTGCCCACATCATTTGCGGTTTCTTTAGAGTTGCCTCAACGTCTCACTGAAAATTTTATTGTGGCTGAAAGCTCACTGCATCAGCGCGGACGTGCACGGCTTTACATTCACACTTTCGCTTTATTTCTGCAAATCCTGACCATAGGACGACAAGCGCATTAGAAGCGCCAGCGGCGGCTACCTCATAAGCATTTTTTCTCACTTCAACATTGTTGTTTTTTTTTAATTTCGACTGTGAACACTATACACACACATACAATATATTTAAATATATACACAGGAATATGTTTGTTACATTTTTTTAAAGAGAAGGATTTAGCCAAGTAACAATTATTTCTAATTGTAAGGATAGGTTATGCCTGGAGAATGAATACGTTGCACGATGTTCACCTCCAATTACCCCTGCCTTGCGCTAGCGTATTCCTACTTGCGCCTGCAAGCTGGAATACCCTTGGAATACAGGGATAATTGGAGATCGCAGGGAGAGGCCTTCGTCCTGCAGTGGACATAAAATATAGGCTGATGATGATGATGATGTTCACTTCTCACCCGCCGCGGTGGCTCAGTCAGCTAAGGCGTTGCGCTGCTGAACACGAGATCGCGGGATCGAATCCCGGCCGCAGCGGCCGTATTTCGATGGAGGCAAAATGCAAAAACGCCCGTGTGCTTGCGTTCTACTACACGTTAAACAACCCCAGGTGATCAAAATTATTCCGGAGCCCTCATAATAATCATAATCATAATCTCATAATCATCTCAGTGTCTTCTCATAATCATCTCAGTGTCTCATAATCAGAACTGGCTTTGGCACGTAAAACCCCCAAAAGAAGAACAATGTTCACCTCTCTTCAAATTGCTTTGCGTGCTTTTTTTGACCCTGAAAAAGAAAAAACCTGCAGTCTTCAGTGGCCCCTTCAGCAGAGGCTTTTATCAGTGGCGTGTGAAATGCACATGAATGTTGTGTGTCTGAGTATTGCTACTGTTTCCAGTAGGCAATGCTAACCGACTCACGAAAAAAAAAACCAAAAACTGTTCTAATAATTTACAACATTTATTAGGGATGGAAACATCCCCACATGCCTGCAGTGGTCATAAATAAAAATAATTTACTCAGTAACCGAAGTGAGGCTAAGCCGGATTCACTCGCAATCAGAATCAATAGCTGCCATGCGCAGCAGCGCTTATACTCGCACTAAACGTAAAAAGAAGAAAAAAAGAAAGAGGCGCAGTGTCGCCCGAACGGCGAAGCATTGATTGCAATAGAAAATTAGTAGACAGCTATATGAAGTAAGGATAGTAGTTTTATCGGCCGTATAAACTTGCAAACATTTGCTTACTAACTGAATTATCAAGCATGTTGTCAGCACGCCCAAGCAAACATGAACACAGCACACTCGATGACCTCCGACACTAAAACCGTCAAAACGCTGGCGTATGAAAGTGCGGCACCAGCAGCAGCAAGCAGTGATCTTCGTACTGTCTATCGCTTCAACAGAAACTGAGTGGCAAAAACACAGCGCGTACAGTAGAACCCCGCTGTTACGTTCCCGGGTGCTGCGTTTTCCCGGCTGTTACGTCGTTTTCGGCCGGTCCCGGCACAGCTCCCATAGAACCCAATGCATTGGTAACCCCGCTGTTACATCGCAACTGTGGGATCATTCCCGCATCATACGTTGCGAACTGCCACAGCGCGCCGGCCCGAGCGGCCATTTTGACTTTTCATGTCACTTGGCTTGGTTGCTTGACGATGACATTGGCCGCCCAAAGTGCTGGGGGCGACATTTATTACGTATTTTCGGTTTCCGCCAGCAAAAGTATGGCCTTTGATATCCGCTTCTGCTATCTAAAGTTGATGTCTATGACGCGTTGCGGCCCTAAAATTAGTTTTGGCTCATAGATGTTCCGTATAAAGTCCAAGTGCGATAACGCCGTCGCCGCGCGCCGTATGCTTTCTTTCGCGTGCGAGACGTAGTCGTCGGCTCCCCTCGCACGCTTTCACTCGCACATACAGCATACGTCGCCGCACGCCGTATACTGTATGTGCGAGTGAAAGCGTGCGAGGGAAGCCGCGCGGCCGTATGCTGAATGTGCGAGTGAAAGCGTGAGAGGGAAGCCGCGCGGCTGTATGCTGAATGTGCGAGTGAAAGCGTGAGAGGGGAGCCGACGACCGCGTCTCGCACGCGAAAGAAAAGCAGAGAGGAAGCGCGCCTCCTTCCGTTGCGCTCGAGGCACCAGCGAGGGAGCAAGGGGGAGGGGGGCGGGGGGGTATAGCGGGCAGCGTTGTGCTCTGGCATCATACCAGGCCCCGGAAACTCCGGTGGTTTTTTGTCCACGCGAATTGCAGCGCCATCCATCAGATGGATGCGGAACCAAAATCGCTTTTCTTTTTTTTTTCTTGTCAACCCTCTCAACTTTGTAGTTTCTCTCTCGCCTTCAACTATCGGCGGCGCGGCAGCGCTAGTCGTCGGCTGCGATGATAACGGCCAAAATGGCAGAACTTTTTTTCTGGCATTATACGGTCAGTTTTTCGCCTTCCGTGCTAGCAGTGTGGTCCCTGTGGTAACCTACCGTTGCACGTTTGTCGGCTTTTTTTCCCGCCATGTCTCGCAGCTGTCGCTGTTCGTGTGTGGTTCAGTGGTGTACGAACACATCAAGACGAAGTGAGCCATGCGACGTGAAATTCTACCGCATCCCTAAAGACAACAGGTGAGCACCGTGCTATTTACTTCCCGGTTTTTATTTTTGATAGTAATGGTGCGCACATGGCTGTCCGGTGGTGAGGCAGCAGTTGGATGATTTGAAAACACCACAACGATGCTGTAAATCGTTGTGCCAACAAGCAGCGAACAAAAAGCTCCTGATAAATATAGTACCACCTGTGCATATCACAAGGAACACGTGTGTAGGTGTGCGCTTTGCACTTATTTCTATCTAATTGGTCGCAATCGTTTAAAAATAAATTTCTGAGAATTAAGGTACAACTAGTACTCTGCCGCGATGCGAAACGAGTTCTGTTTTGTATGTTCCAACTGCGATGTTATAATTTATGATCTTCACTGTTCTTCAGGATGGAAGCGTTTTTAACCTACGTTAGAAAGATGGACCTAATGGGTTTGCCCAGAGACAAGGTCAACAACCGCAGAATATGCTCTGTGCCCTTCACGGAGGTGGATTTTATGGACCGAGCGAGAAGCAGGCCGTGAGAAGCTATTCTGCGCATTGGCCATTAGATCAATTACAATAAATGTTTTTTTACATGTGCGAACATGGAACACCATCCGCGTTTTGTTGCATTCAATAGTGTGTTGCACTGTCTACTCCAATTCTGGTTTTTGCAAACGAACACAATAAAGTGAGTCCAAAGAACTGTTGTAAGTGCAATTATTTTTTAATATAATTTGGGCACATGCTTGCTTGATCGTAATAATGAACGGGATTGTGGGCATGAAAACGTAAAAAGAATCCACTGCACGCAAGCACGCAGCACGAATGCACGAATGGCACGGCCGGACAGGAGAGGAGCGCGGAGCACGCGCTTCGGTCCGGTGGTGCGTCTGATAACGCCCGCGACAAAAAAAAAAAAAAAGCGCGCCGCGGACAGCTAAAGAAATAAAAAAAATACAGAGCATTGCGCGTGGCATGAGGGGAGGGTGAGGCGAGGCTTGCAAGGAGGAATAGGAAAGTCAAAAGGGAAAGGAGAAAGAGCGGAACAACGTTATCATAAAAAGAAAGAAAAAAAGTTCTATAGCGAAAGCGGGAGGGTACAAAAAAATCCCCCCGCGCCGCTTTTCTTTCTTTTTTTTCTTTTTTTCGCCACCGTAGTACCGTCATCCATCCGCTAGGGCGCCTTGTCGCTAGCGTCGACTGAGCGTCTGCTATAAAACAACCAATGGGAGGTATAGGAAGATTCACCCCCCTGATCATACTGCGCGGCGGCGCGCGGTCCCGCAGGCCGTATCTTGAAAGCGATCTGCGTGGGGGCAAATTCTACGCAGTGTAAGTGCGTCGGCGGCTCGTGGCTTTGTGCGTGCTGCGTGTTCTCGCCGCTCAGTTTGGCTTGAAGCGATAGACAACAGCACGAAGGTCACTTCGCTCGCTTCTGCAGCGGCGCTTAACTGCGCGTGTCCGCGCTCATCGAGTGTGATGTGTTCATGTTTGCCTGTGGGCGCTCACACCATGTTTGTTAATTAGTTAATAACCGAATGTTTACAAGTTTATACAGACGATAAAACTACTATTCTTACTTTGTATAGCTCATCGCAATCGATACTTCGGCTGTCGGGCGAAACTACTTTTTGTCGCACGTAAGAATTAAAATAATATTGTGTGCAGTTCAACACTACTCCCATTTCTCAATTTTTCCTGTTTCCTGGCTCTTGCGTTTCCCGGCTCTTACGTTTTTTTTTTTTTTTACGGTCCCGTGAAAAACGTAACAGCTGGGTTCTACTGTACAAAGGTATTAGCCGTCTGCGGATCGCTTTCAAGATACCGCGCGCAGAGTACCGCCAAAATAAAGCGTGCGACCCGCGTATGTAGTACTCCCCAGGCGCACGGACAGCCGCAGTCACTACAAACTAGCAGATGCGCGCCGCGCTTGTCCCAGCACGAAAGCAATGTCGTCGTCAGCGTCGTCAGCACGAAAGCAATGTGAAGTGCATCGTCATGATACTTTGACTTGCGTTAACTATAATACTATACGCGCGCGATCGTACATGGTTCTTTATGGCAGCCTTGCGCATCTGGCGGCGTCAAAGTCGGCTACCACGTCAGCAGGAGCGCAAGTACCAGCGCTTAAGCCACCCAGAGTGACCAAAAGTGGTCGGCGCTGACTGATTCGGAAAATTGTTCGATCTCGTTCTAATGGAGGGGTGCCTCTTTATGAACATTGCGTGGCGGCAAGTTTTAATAAAAGGAAAAAGTGGGAGCTATCGCATAGTTCTGAGCTGTTCTGTACCAGGACGGCAGTCTTACAGAGAGAGTGCTCCTACAATAAGGCATGTACGAGGTATTCAGTTGGCAAAACTTATCAGGCGCTAATACGAGCCGAGGAGGCAGAGAGGGAACCTTCAGGAACAAGTGAAAAGTGAACGTGCGTGGTTTTGATTGTGTAAGGCAATTACTGTGTAAGACAACTACTGTGTTTATGTAAGGATCGCGTAGGCGCGGAATGCTTGATCGCGTAGAGAATCGGCCTTTGAGGATTATTCGTTCTCGCAAAATTGGTTCCCAGTGGCAGATCTATTATTCCAGTTTAAGAAATTGAGAGAATAGCCTTTAAAAATAGCAACAGTTGGCTCAAGTGGCAATAGATTGACAAAATGGCTTTGTATGTAGTTTGAATAATGTATTCCAAAATGTATGGTCATGC
The DNA here is from genome assembly GCF_013339745.2 of Dermacentor silvarum. Classification (NCBI taxonomy): domain Eukaryota; kingdom Metazoa; phylum Arthropoda; class Arachnida; order Ixodida; family Ixodidae; genus Dermacentor; species Dermacentor silvarum. Next base: position 172,170,071 of record NC_051161.1, on the reverse strand, counting down.
TGCACAACGTATTCACAAACATGCTAACAGCCACACAACTTATTTCTATTTTCACAACAGCCGTGATCTGCACCTTTGTGGTAGTTCTTTAACGTGTAACACTTTGTTCAGTGTCCTCATGCCGCTCCCGCGCCCGAAAAGTCATTCCTGGGTCAAGTTATGAGCCCGAGCTCCTTCGCAGTGAAGCCAGCACACATTGCCATGACAAAAGTTAAAACGCGCATGCGAGCGCCAGCAACGAAAATGGGTAGACACTCAGGCGTAAGAAAAAGCAAGCTGCATATTCGCTTGGCCTCATCGAAACAATTCGTTTTCGCGGCTCTTGGCAAAAGAAACGCGCCGACTGCGGTTTAATGTACCGCGGTGTCAGGGCGCCTGTAGACAAAGTAACTGCACCGTCTGCACACCTGTGAGAGATCTAACGGGGCAATCATGGCCCGGCGGCACTTTGAGGGACTAGGAACAGGAGATACAGCATGTTATCTTATGCCACCGTCGTGCGACAGTGCGTTCAAAGAATTAAAATAACATGACGTGTGGATGTAGTTCACAAATGTAGCGCCTGCATCTTCTTTTTACATGAAACGTCTTATCTGCTTTATATTTTTGTTTGAAGGCAATAATAATGTAGCTGCAGAGATAACAAGTGTCTGGTTATTCGCGACCGATGATTATACTGTGATATTTTTGTTTGTGTTCTGCTTCTCTTTTATTTCAAAAAGAGAAAAGTTGACGGCGCAGTAATGATGACATCGCAAATTGGACAGCGCAAACAAAAATATCGCAGTATAGGGGGTGCATCATCGCACAGCACGATCAAACCGGACGTGCGCGCCTGTCAATGGTGATAACTGGATGGCGCGCCCTATACCTTCAGGCTTGTTATGCTTCGGCCGCGCACTCTGCTGTTCGCATTTCTTTTCATCGTGATACAGTAGCCGACTGATTTTCCGGACTTCGCGGGGACTGAAAAATAGTCCGAACAATCGAGCAGTCCGAAAAACCAAACAGTCCGAAAAACTCCCATGAAGACTGCGAGGAGAGCCGTCCCTCATCCAGCATTTCCAGTTCAGTCGCTGAAGCTCCACCGCACGCTGATGAGACTAGCCCACCAAGCTCTGTGTGCACTGCAGAAGCCGGTCCTTCCAAAATTCGATCCATCGGCGAGGTTTCTGATGCACCATCTACAGAAAAACAAGAGCGGCGCTTCCAGCCTACCTGGAAAAGTGCTTACAAGTGGTTATCTTACAATGTCCACAGTGACAAGGCGTTTTGCGAGACCTGTTGCACAGCATCAGAGATGAAACTGCCGCTCCCTAACACTTCTCAAGACAAGGATTCTTACCTGGCATTTGTGAAAAATGGTTTCTCAAACTGGAAAAAGGCAATTATCAGATTTAAATCCCATGAGAGGTCTAATTTTCATAAGTCGTAGCTGCAAAAGGCAGCGCGAATGTGGCATATGCTTGCGCCAAGGGAAAGGCAAAAGAAATGGACGATGCCCGACAGGCTCTCCTAGCAACACTGTCGTGACTACTGTACCTGTCGACCCAAGGCTTAGCAATACGTGGCCACGAAGACACAGAGAGTAATTTGAGGCAGCTGCTGGAACTCCGGGCTAATAATATTCCTTCATTGCGATCGTGGCTTTTAAGAACAAAATACAAATGAATTTCTCACCAGATTTTAAACGAGATGGTGGAACTCATTGCACATGACATCCTTCGTTCACTCACAGACGAAGTTCGTGCGGCAGAGCACTACGCTGTCATTATGGACGAGACAGCAGACATTTCTGTCAAAAACAACTTTCAGTTTGTTTTCGGGTGGTCACAGAAAGCCTGGAAGTAGAGGAGCTGTTCTGTGGGTTTTTCAACACGACGGACACCACAGCGACGAGCCTCTTTGCTATATTGAAAGACATTCTTCGTAGATTTAATCTGCCCATTGAAAATTGCCGCGGGCAGTGCTATGATCGTGCGGCAAACATGAGAGGAAACCACCGAGGAGTACAAGCTCTCATGCAAGAACAGGGACCTCGCGCGCTATATGTACACTGCCTAGCGCACATCCTGAATTTGGTTTTGCATGATGTCGGCCAGAAAGTAGACATGTGCCGTGATTTTCTTTACGCCGTCACTGAACTGATAAACTTCATGACCTGCTCTCCAAAGCGCGTTGCTTCTTTTCAAGAGATTCAGGTAGAAGAGGATGTGAACTTGCGAAAATTCTGCCCGAGAAGGTGGACGCTAAAGGCTTCATCACTGCGATCAGTTCTTTCAAATTATAGCAGTCTCATAACATTTTTCTCTGAAACAGCATCCGAAGGATGCTGTTCAAGTTTGAATCGTTTTTCATGTTGACGCTTCTGACAAAAGTGTTTTCACGAATGGAAGCACTGAATACCGCCTTACAAAAAAGAACGCTCAGGTTTGACCAAGCGGAGAAAATGGTGAAATCTGTCACTGCAAGCATCGCTGAACTGAGGCAAAGTTTTCCCTTGGTTTGGGAGGAGGTGTTGGCAGAGGCAGGAAAAGTAGGAGTTGAGGACCCGTGTGTTCTAGCTGCTAGGCGAAAGAAAACTTCACACCGCTATCAAGAAGGTTCCTCAGCTCACGTGTTCACATCAGCGGAGGACATGTACCGCCAGAGGTACTAAAGAAGTACTTGACACTGTACTGACCTCGTTAAGCGACAGATATCCACCTGAGATGTGGCAGCATATGTCACACATTGAGCAGTTTGCCACAGGAAAGCAAGACAAAGCATACATAACAAAGTTCTACGGTGACGACCTTGAACGAGGACGGCTGATTTTGCACAGAGACATGCTCATTGACATCTTATGATGTCAATGGTGCCAACAAAAGTCGGCACCATTGCACACATTCGAGGACATCGTGCGGATGTTTTCGGGGGAGAAGGGCGAACACCTGCGAAACCTTTTGCCAGAAATGGCCAAGCTAACAAAAATTGCGTTGACCATACCGGTCTCGTTAAACACATCCGAGAGGTCCTTTTCTTGTATTCGGCGACTGAAAACGTACCTGCGGTCGACGACTGGACCAGCCCGTTTGAACCATCTGGCCATTTTGCACACTCACAAAGAACTCTCCCGCAAAATCAATTTAAATAAAATTGCCGACGACTTCATTGCTAGAACAAGTGCCCGAATGAACACATTTTCCCTCAAGGTGAAACCATCCCATCATACAACGAAATGATGTCTTTAATAGGAAAGAGAAAGTTGCCAACTCACAAGTTAAAGCTAACCATTTGGCTAAGAAAACAAAGCAAAAAGTTATTTCCAGGAACGAAAACGGGGTGCATGACAGGGCAAGTAGGGTGAGGCCTTTTGGGTACGCAAAGACGCTTCGTTGCGCTATTTCTAAAGCTTCCCAGTCTATGCTGTGCCTTTTCCTTATTAATATTTATTTGTCATATGCTGCATTAGCTGCTCAAGAACACAATCCACGCTCTTACTACTTCCTCTCGTGCCCTTTCCCACTGTTGAGATATCGTTGTGTCTTATTTATTTATTTGTTAATATGACTGTGTATTTCTGCGCCTGATAATTTATTACTCTATAATCATTTATTCCGCCGCAGGGAAATAAATGAAACCAGTGGCATAAGGCATGCTTTGACAAGTAAATAAAGTATTGCGTCATGGAGTCAAGTTGTTTTATTTGTAATAATTGTAGTCATAAGTTGTGTACAGAAATTGTTATATATTGTGTATGTTTTATATATGTTATGTCTTATCTTTTCAACTGACCTTTAGTCCGGAAAATATTTCATGACTGTGTCTTTGTATATTAAAACTTTCACAAATTGTTACTGTAACCATGCGCATTGTCGCATTATCATGTACACGTGCGCACTTGATGCTCCTAGTGCGCATGTCATGTTTTGTATCGGCCCTTACTTAAGCAGGGCCTTGTCTCCGAATAAACACACTTCGTTCCCTGCATCACGCCCGTCTACATGGTGTCAGAAGCGGTAGCACCACTACCCAGGTTAGGCGATGCATTTTGCTAGCTCAATTCACCTATGTCGGCCCCAGCAGCCTCAACCGCCACGGTGTCAGTAGAGCGTGCAAAGCAAACAAGTATGGCATCAACGCTTCTTCCCCCGCCAAAGCCACTGGACACTACGGGTGACATTTTCTATAACTGGATCACCTGGAAAAGTGAGTTCACTCTGTTTTCTACAGCGACAGGATTGAAACAGCAGCCTAAAGAAGTTCAGGCCGCGACATTTCTTGTGATAATTGGTGAAGAAGCAAGGCGGGCGTTCTATACCTTTACCTTTGAAGATGAGGCAGAGAAGCAAGACGTGGAAAAGCTCATGGAAAAGTTCGAGGCTCACTACAAGCCAGCGACGAACTTAACATTCAGCGAATTTCGTTTTGGCTCCCGAGACCAACGCGAGGGCGAATCTTTCAACGAGTGGTTGACTGACCTTAGAATTCTAGCTCACCAGTGCGAATTTGGAGCGCTAGAGGACAGACTATTGCGTAGTCGCATAATCCTGGGAATCAGAGATAAAGACTTTCAGCAAAGACTTCTGTCGGAAAATCCGTCCTATGCCAAAACAGTGGAAATGTGCAGAGCTAGAGAAGAAGGTAAAACCCGTTTTCACGAAATCCAGGAGGCAGCAGTGAGTACAGCATATGAGGCCAGCATACGTGCTGTGACGAAGAAAGATGATCTCGGCAGTTGCCGAAACTGCGGTTTCCCAGAACACAGAAAAGCGACGTGCCCTGCTCAAGGCAAACGCTGTAACAAGTGTGGCTGCCGAAATCACTTCGCGAGGGTGTGTCGCAAACAACCAGTGAAACCGAGGGACCAAGGACGCAACATACAGCAGGTAGAGATAGCAGAGGACGAGCATTATTTCCTTCAAATGCTGCAAGTCAATGCTATTGATGAGCATGACCCATGGTCGGCAACTATTCACGTGGCAGGGACCCTGATTTCGTGCAAGATTGATACCGGCGCTAACTGTTGCGTCATGCCCGAAGCTACGCTCAGAAGCATGACTACACAGCCAGCACAAGATTGCTGCTCTACGCTGCGGTCATTTTTTGGACATAAGGAAACGGCACTAAAAAAAATTGAGCTTCAGATTCTTAGTTCAGCGAAATCTACGACGGCATTATTCTTTATCGTGAAACAAGCTGTTCCTGTTACAATAAGTGGCAAAGTCGCTGAACGCTTGGGCCTGATTTGCCGCATAAACACCGTGGACACCTTGAAGGCTGATGAACTAATACAAGGATTTGAAGACATTTTCCAGGGCCTGGGAGAAATCAAAGACGTCTCTTACCACATGGAACTGAAACCTGAAGCCAGAGGCACGGTCAAACCGGCAAGACGAATTGCCATTGCCCTTCAAGAACGCGTCAGAACCGAGCTAGACAAGATGGAGCGTGATGGAGTCATCGAAAAGGTAACACAGCCCACCTCCTGGTCTAGCCACGTGGTTGTAGTAGTCAAGAAAGAAAAAGTACGCATATGTCTAGACCCATCAGACTTAAACAAGGCGCTTCTCAGAGAGAATTATCATATGCCGACGTTGGAGGATATTCTACCGCGACTGCATGGAGCGAAATTTTTTTCTACCCTTGATGCATCGTCAGGGTTCTGGCAGATAAAGCTAGACGAGCCGAGCTCGCTACTGTGTACTATGAGCACGCCCTATGGTCGATACAGATTCCTGCGCATGCCTTTCGGCATCGCGTCCGCTCCGGAAGTTTTTCAGCGAGTGATGCACCAAGTGCTAGAGGGCTTGAGAGGCGTTGCTGTAGTAATGGACGACATCCTGGTGTGGGGACAGTCGCGAGAGCAACACGACAGCAATCTGCTAGCCTTGCTTGCACGATGTAGAGAACACAATTTGAAGCTCAATAAGAAAAAGTGCAATTTTCTGCAGCCTCGAGTCCGCTATATGGGCCACGTTCTAACTCCAGAAGGCCTGTCTCTGGATACCGGCAGAGTGGAAGACATCATGCAGGTGAAGCCACCTCAAAACCGTAAGGAACTTCAAGTTTTTCTCGGCATGATCAACTTCGTGGCGTGTTTTGTTCCCAACATGTCCACCTTGTCAGCGGCTCTTCGCGATCTGTTGAAAAAGCACAACGCCTGGGTCTGGACAGACCGGCAAGATGAAAGCTTTCACCAGCTTCGGACAGCCCTCACACAGGCACCAGTCCTAGCCTATTTTAACCAAGAAAAACCGTCCACCTTGTCAGTAGACGCTAGCCAGCACGGAGTAGGAGCCGTTCTTCTGCAGCAAGGGCAACCGATAGCCTACTCATCGCGATCGCTAACAGAAGCACAGCAGCGATACGCGCAGATCAAAAAAGAAACACTAGCAATCGTTCATGGTTGCACGAAATTTCAGGATTACATCTTTGGGCAGCGTGAGGTTATCGTCGAGTCGGATCACAGACCTCTAGAATCGATATTCAGAAAGCCACTATGTGAATGCCCAGTACGCTTGCAACGCATGAGGCTGGTCTTGCAAAGATTTCCTATCAAAGTAACGTACAAACCAGGCAAGGAACTGTTTTTAGCGGACGCGCTTTCTCGATTTCCAAGCAATACTAAACTAAGCGATGAGACAGAAGAATTTCAAATAAACGTTATTTCTTTGCTTCCTGTGTCAAACCAGCAGCTCGAGAGTATTCGGAACGAAACCAACAAGGACGCTGTCATGGCCGAACTACGCACCTACTCGAGCACAGAATGGCCGGAAACAAAGAACGAAGTGTGGCACGCCCTGCGTCCTTATTGGCACTACCGCGACGAGCTACACGTCGAGGAAGGACTGCTACTCAGGGGCGACAAAATCGTCATCCCTCCAGCCAAGAGGGCAGAGGTTCTACGCTTGCTACTCGCCGCACACGGGGGAGAAGAAAAAATGAAGATGCGAGCCAGAGAGGTAATGTTTTGGCCCGGCATGAACTCCGACATCTCAGTACTAGCTAATTCATGTGCAGCTTGCGAAAAGTACAAGCACAGAAACAGTAGACTACCCATGCTGAGCCACGAGATACCAAATCTGCCATGGCAAGTCGTTGGGCTTGATAATTTCTACCACGATGGCCAGTCGTACCTAATCCTCGTGGATTTCTACTCGTTTTTTTTTCGAGATTCAAAAGCTTCGTCAACTAACAGCGGCATCAGTAAAAAACGCGTGCATGACCGTCTACGCGACTCATGGAATTCCTGCAAAGCTGTGCACGGATAATGGCCCACCGTTCAACAGTGCATGCTTCCGATCATTTAATGCACAGCTCGTAACCACCCACGTAACCTCAAGCCCGTACTATCCGCGTAGCAACGGCATGGCAGAGCGCGCCGTGCAGGAGGCGAAAAAGTTGCTAACAAAGTGTCCTTTTGGAACTTTTGAATTTTACAGCGCTTTGATGGAGTGGCGAAATATACCAAGGGACGAACAACTGAAGTCACCCGCTCTAAGGTTGATGGGCCGCCAAACAAGAACGCAACTGCCAGTTCTCTCCAGCCACCTGGAACCTCGGACGGTGTCGCCTCAATCTGTTCGTAATCGTCTCAGTGAAATAAGAGAGAAGCAACGAATCTTCTACAACAGGACGGCAAAACATCTACCCCAGCTTCACAGTGGTTCTCCAGTATCAGTGTACGACACCATACGCCGACACTGGTCTCCAGCTGTGGTCGTAGGTCCAGCAGGCCAACCACGGTCATACACCTTAACTACAGACAGCGGACAACAGCTGTGACGCACCAGAGAACATCTGAGTTCCAGAGCAGAGCAACCTGCGTCCTCCCCTGGAAAGACTGCTTCCGCGGAACCAGCATTACAGCCTCGCCAGGAGAGGGAACAGCCACCTCAGGACGTCCTTCGTAGAAGTAACCGCTTGCGCAGATCGCCACAATGGTATCCCCTGCCAGAGAAACCAATATGATAGTTCTCTGTCATAGAAATTGTTTTGTGTCTGTTTTCTGTATCTTGAAAGGAAGGAAGATGTAACCATGCGCATTGTCGCATTATCATGTACACGTGCGCACTTGATGCTCCTAGTGCGCATGTCATGTTTTGTATCGGCCCTTATTTAAGCAGGGCCTTGTCTCCGAATAAACACACTTCGTTCCCTGCATCACGCCCGTCTACAGTTACATGGCTGTTTTCATTTATGTGTAGTTGTGCGACTTAAAGGCACAAAACACACATATTTCCCTAACGTGAATAACTAAATCGGCTTTTCGCATGGCTCATCCGAGAGACGCGAGTCTCTTTGTGGTACGAGGGGACTCAGGTTATGAAATTGAACTATATATATATATATATATATATATATATATATTGTAACGTGGCAAAGAGGAGATAGCAGAGGAGGAGAACGAAGAACTCAGCAGCAGCCACGACTACATTTCGGTGGCGACATCGTGGTGACCTCTCATCCATCCTAGTCTTCACCTGTGAATAAACATCGATCATCCGTAACAGTTTTTGGTGGAAGGTGCTGGGTACCCCCGACCACCACGCAACACAGCCAACACGGTTCTCCAACCTCCTGATCTGCGTCGAAGCCGCCGAATCGCTGGATTGCCCGCATTACTTCCGGTGTCTCAGATGTCCCACACCGAAGCCAACACTCACACGGAACCAGCGGCATCTTCGACCGAAACGATGGCTAGTCCGTGGCAGCGCCAACATCTGGTAGAGCCTCGCACATTCGGAGGGAAGCCCGGCAAGGACGTCGAAGAATGGCTTAACCACTACGAACGGGTGAGCAAGCACTATCGTTGGGACAGCGTAACGCGACTCTCCAACGTAGTCTTTTTTCTGATGGGCACGGCGCTCGTGTGGTTCGATAATCACGAGGAAACTCTGACAACGTGGGATCGTTTCACGTCCGAAATCAAGGAGCGTTTCGGTGATTCAATCGCAAAGAAGAAGCAGGTCGAGCAAACGCTCCTTCAAAGAGCTCAAGTTCCCGGCGAGACGTGCACGACCTACATCGAAAACGTGCTCAAGCTATGCAGGACGGCCAATCCGCGTATGTCAGAGGAGGACAAAGTTGGCCATTTACAACTTCCTCATTGGTAAAGAGAACCTAGGCTCAGGCACCGACGTAATACGTCATTGCCGTACCTTTGAGGCTCTCAAACTGCGCCGCATAATCCCGAAGTTTGGTCGGCTAGCAAGCGTCACAACTGTTGCAAGCATTGAAGACGACATCCCATCAGTCGATCTCGCGACGACCATTCGACAGATTGTTAGAGAGGAGCTACGTCGTTGCACAGAATTGAACAATGAGGTCCGTGATAGTCAACATCTGTACAATCCTCCACCAGCTCCCCTTTCCATTGCTGCAATGACTGTCGAGGAGTACCGCTCAAGAAGGCCAATGAGAACGCAACAGAACCACAACCGGGAAACCGGCAACGGGCTTGCTGAGGGATATGCCCGTTGCTCAGCAACGGCCTACTCGGAGCCACGGACATACCCATCCTACCCGAACGTTAGCCGTGAGCCTCCCGTGTGTTATACCTGCAGTGTCACAGGACACATCTCTCGATTCTGTCGTCAGCGTCGTTGGGCGCCGAGGTGGTACGAGTCACAGCCAACATCCTATGGCACTGAACGTCCTAACGTCGACAATTCCTGGCATCCATGCTCCTTTACTTCGTCGACGACCTTCCCAATCAACAGTCCTCGACGGAATCACCACAGCAACTCGCCCGTTTCAGACCACAGTCTCACTCCACCTTCTTCACGTCAACGTCGCTCTCCTTCACCGAGGCGACGTTCATTCTCACCACCGCCGTCGGGAAACTAGACTGCGCGGCCGATGGAGGTGAGGTCGCCAGATTCGACACGACACTGATACCTCCACCGGTTACAATGCTGAGAAACAAAGTGGAAGTGACAATTTATGGTATATGTACAATGGCATTGGTGGACACCAGGGATATGAGATCTGTTATGAGCCTTTCTTTCAAGAACCGGCTTCGACGCAAAGTGATGTTTTCCCTCAACACGCAAGCTAAATTCCGCAGAGTAAGCAGTGAAATATTGCGTCCTCTTGGTGTTTGTGCGGTGAATGTGTTATTGGCGGACAAGTGTTATTTAACAGAGTTTGTGATTTTGGAACGCTGCACGCACGACGTTATATTAGGGATAGACTTTCTGCAAACCTGCGGGGCTTCAGTCAATTGTGGTGCCGGCGAGCTTTCGATAAATAGCGGAAAACCTGGGGTCGATGCTTGTAAGGATCCGTCATTATCAGACCTCGTGAATCAACAACCCGGTGGACAAAAAACGTTTGCCGTTGCTGAGGGAGTGAGGCTGCCTCCGTGGTCTTTAGCACCGGTATCCGTCATCGCATCTTGTACAGACATTTCATTTGACGCCGTGGTACAACCCTTTGGCGACTCTTGTGGGAAGAAGAACCTACTGGTACCCAATAGTATTGTATCTGTGAACAATGGTAGCACGTTTTTGTGGACGTTAAATTGTTCTGCCGTCCCTGTGCGTGTTCCCGAACACATGAAGATTGCTGTCTTCGACGACGTCACGTGCTGTTCATCGATGGTCGTCAGGGACGAGGATTCCACTGATGGACGAGATGGACAAGCCACATGCCCTTACGAGCAGAAAATTCTACGCATGGTCAGCAAGTCTTTGTCTTCACGTGAACGGGACACCTTAGTACAACTGCTAGCCCAGTATGCTTCCGTGTTCGACTTCTCTCAAGATGAGCACCGTACAACTATCCCATCCTCGCATGCTCGTCATCGCATTGACACAGGATCGGCACATCTTCTTCGGTAAAAGCCCTAAAAGCCCTACCAAATGTCCTGATCAGAGCGCAAAATTATTGCGGACCAGGTACAAGAGATGCTGAGGAAAAATGTGATTCAAGAATCATCAAGCCCGCGGGCCGCACCTGTCATCCTGGTAAAGAAAAAAGATGGCTCGTGGAGATTTTCTGTTGATTATAGGCGACTAAATGCAATTACCAAGAAGGATGTGTACCCACTACCGCGAATTGATGACGTAATAGACTGTCTACATTCTGCCTCCTACTTTTCGTCCCTCGATCTGCGTTCAGGCTATTGGCAGACACCTGTGGATCCCGTCGACAAAGAGAAGACCGCCTTTGTTACGCCGGAAGGTTTATTCGAATTCAGCGTTATGCCGTTCGGGCTCCGCAATGCGCCCGCAACGTTCGGGAGATTCATGGACACAATTCTCCGCGGTTTAAAGTGGGAAATATGTCTTTGCTACCTGGATGATGTTGTTATTTTCGGCCGCATTTTTGAGGAGCATAACGAGCGCCTTAGCCTGGTTCTGAAATGCATAGAGAAAGCAGATTTGATTCTTAACTCTGGAAAGTGTAGGTTTGGGGAGCAACAGACTTTGGTTCTCGGTCATCTAGTCGACAAAGACAGAGTCAGACCTGACCCCCGCAAGATTGAAGCAGTCAGTGCCCTCCAGCCTCCGCAGTCAGCGCGGGAACTGCACAGTTTCCTGGGACTCTGTTCTTATTTCCGTCGTTTTGTCCCAAAATTCACCGACGTTGTCCAACCGTTGACGCCTCTGTTACAAAAGGATGTATCCTTCGACTGGACACCAGAATGTGAGTCATCGTTCTGTCAACTTAAATTCTTGCTTACGTCAGACCCCATCCTGCGTCATTTTGATCCGTGTTCCGCTACCGAAGTTCATACTGACGCCAGCGGAATAGGCATTGGAGCAGTACTTGTTCAACGGCGAAACGACGCCGAACACGTTGTTGCCTATGCCAGTCGTTGCTTAAGCAATGCTGAGCGAAACTACACAGTCACTGTGCAGGAATGCCTGGCAGCTGTTTTTGCTGTTCAGAAGTTTCGCTGTTACATCTATGGTCGCCCATTCAGCATAGTCACTGATCCCCATTCATTATGCTGGTTAGTCAGCCTTCAGGATCCGTCTGGTCGTCTAGCACGGTGGGCCTTGCGACTACAAGAGTACGACTTTGTCATGAAATACAGAAGCGGCCGCCGGCATGCTGACGCTGACTGTCTTTCCCGCTTACCACTGCCAACGGCAAATTCTGAAGAAGACACTTTCGATGACTGTCTGGCCGCTATTGCACCTGAATTTCCGGACGCGACCATCTTCCAGGAAGATCAACGCAATGACGTCAATCTGGAACCTCTTTTTGTGATGGCCCTGAATCCGAAAGCCAGTGGTGGTTTTTCCATACGTGACAGCTTGTTATATAAAACCAACCACTCTGCAAGTGGCGCCTGCTTTCTTCTTGTAGTCCCGGAGAGTCTCCGTAGTGCTGTGCTACATGCCATGCATGATGATCAACATCAGGTCATCTTGGATTCGCCCGTACGCTACAGCGTGTACAAGAGCGATTTTACTGGCCTCACATGCGTCAAACAACAAAGCAATATGTGGCTAGTTGTGACCAATGCCAACGGCGGAAACGACCTTCAACCGCCCCACCAGGTCTTCTGCAGCTGTTGATTCACCCTCACGCACCTTTTGAGCAAGTTGGCGTGGACCTCCTGGGCCCATTCCCACGGTCATCGAATAACAATCGATGGATCATCGTTTGTGTAGACCACCTTACACGCTACACAGAGACCGCAGCAGTGCCGTCATCTACCGCTGTTTGCGTCGCTGCTTTCTTGTTGCATTATGCCGTCCTACGCCATGGCCCACCTCACATGATCATAAGTGATCACGGTCGTCAATTCGTGGCCGATGCTGTTGAAGAGCTGCTTCGGCTATGTGGAACACAATTTCGTCACTCGACGCCGTACCGTTCGCAAACCAACGGTCTTGTTGAATTCACGAATCGAACTTTGACGAACATGCTATCCATGTATGTGTCCTCTAACCATAAGAACTGGGATGATGTGTTGCCATTCATAACATACGCCTACAACACTGCGAAGCATGAGACAACGAATTACAGCCCTTTCTATCTGCTTTATGCTCGATCGCCACGTAACTTCCTCGACACGATTCTGCCGTTTTCTCTGTACGCTGAGGATTCCGTCGCCAAGACACTTTGCCTCGCCGAGGAAGCCCGCCGAATAGCCCGCGTCCGCACATTGGCATCACAAAACCGCTCGAAGGATCGGTACGATAGATCCCATCAAGCCATTTATTTTGAAAAAGGCGACCAAGTGCTGCTATGGACCCCACAACGCAAGCGTGGCTTGTGCACCAAGTTCTTGTCACATTATGAGGGCCCATTCGTTGTTTTAGATCGCCTGAGCAACCTTACTTACGTGGTTGCACGGGTTTTGGCTACAGATAGGCGTTCCAAGAAAACCCAGCTGGCTCATGTTGCCCGCCTCAAGCGCTACTACCCCGCCACAAAACAGTGACTCGCCCAGTGGACTTCGTCTGCGAAAGGGGGATTGTAACATGGAAAAGAGGAGATAGAAGAGGAGGAGAACGAAGAACTCAGCAGCAGCCACGGCTACATTTCGGTGGCGACATCGTGGCGACCTCTCATCCATCCTAGTCTTCACCTGTGAATAAACATCGATCATCCGTAACAATATATATATATATATATATGACCACTTAGGCAAGCTGGTCAGGCCCCAGCCCCCCCCCCCCCCCCCCCGGGAAAATGAAAGCTTTCCGCCTATGGCAGCTAGAACGTTTGCATTCAATTTACAGTCGAATCTCGTTCATTCGAACCAAATCACGCGGCGGCGCCACCGACCGGCATTGCTCCGGCACCGCCCCCTCAATGTCGCACGCGAACAAAACAAAAAAAAAAGAAAGAAAAAAATGCGGCAGAAATTTCACCCTCTCTCAAATGGCAAGGTCTCCGATTCCGCGTTGCGCCGGAACATGCGTGTACGCGCCGATGTCTCAGCCACGCAACTGTAGCCACGTGTAGAAAATGGCAGTGAACCCTTCTTTCTCCTTTATGCTTCCTCTACTTTCTAGTCACGTGTTGACCTTGCACGCTGCGGCTACGGCGCAGAGGGAAGCAGCAGCGCTGTCCCAAACCGGCCAACGAAACTGCCCCCCACGCCGGCAAACGCCCGCTTCCCGATAACGGCAGAAAACGAAACTTCGAGGAGCTGGCGCCGGGCCGGCTGGAACGGCGTCGCCTGCACGGCGGCGGGCGCGCACGGTGACAGTCGAAAGTGAGGGAGCTACGAGGGAGGGCGAGGGGTGCCACCAAAGCGCCGGAGTTGCCAAGGCAAAATCCGCTTCCCTGCCGCCCTCCTTCCTCACATTCCACGGTCTCCACGTGCCTCCTTCGCCGTGATGTGCCGGCGCTGCCCGCTCCCTGATGTTTCGTTTACTGCCGTTATCGTGAAGCGAGCGTTGGCCGGCGTTGGCGGTTTCGTGGCGCTCGATCGCTATGCGCGCCGTGATATTTCACGACTCGCAGACAAAATTCTGGTTTTAGCCTCACTGGCTGTTCGTTCGCACCACGTGTGCCCTTATCCTCCACTTCGTCTCTCTTTCTTCCTCGAGCACTCCTTGGGGCGCCCGTTTGAGGGGAGCGTTCGCCGTCTCCGCTGACTTCCGTACTCCCAAGCAGCCGCACTGTAACCGGTATTTCGTTTCCCGCAACTGCACTATAAGCGATACGTGTATACATGGAGTGCTATGGGAAAATTAACGGGAGCCTGAAAAGACTGCACTATATCCAGTCCTGCACTATAAGCGGTTACGTTATACTGTACCAGAATGTCCCTGGGGAGTCTCTTTTAGTGTCCTTCATTTACCTCAATTTCTCGATTACTAAAGCTCTGTTCGCGATTGTATTGACGCCTTAGACATTCTAGAGCACTGCTCTATCACTTTAGCTTGACTTTTTATTTAACTTTAGTGTCCCTTTAAGGACCACGGAATCGCAGAAAAAGTCCAGTTTCCGAGCAGCATCACAACGCAGCTAGTATACGCATTTACAGCTTCTACCAGTATATGTGAACAACATTGCGATGCTCTGTTTTACTTACTACTATTGCAGTCTGCTTGGAAATCGGACATTTTCTGATATCCTGTGGTCCGTAAACGTTTTTGGTTGACTGAACACTTTTTTTTAATGAAGCCGATGAGCTGAGAAAACATTGGATGAGAATATAATTTGATGCCTAAAAATGACAGAGTCTGAAACGGGAATATGACGACCACCTAGAGTTATCTAAGGAATGGCGAGTAGTATTCTTTGGCTTGTTTGGCAAATCATGAATTGAGTTTTGGTAGGATTGATAATTAAATGACTTGAAAAATACCATGCAACAATCTGTTCAAGTTCATTGTTTAATTTAAAGGTAAAGGTTGTTAACCATTTGACATACAAGGAGATGGTAGTATCATCTGCATATAGTTTGCACTGTGCAGATTTAAGACAAGTGGGCTAATCAATAGAATCACTATCCCTATGCGGGTATTAAAAAAATTGCACGACAAGGACATGATAAGAAGACCAAGCCCTGGAGTAACTAGGTGACTAAACCGAAGTTACAGTGAAAACATCCAGAAGTGTCTTTACTTCAAACATGCAAAATTTTCCGTGCATAACTGTGCGTTACATTATGCGAAAGCTGCTAATTTACAACCGTGGGATCTGCTCTTTTGATCGTGCAGTATTGCAAGGAAGGTCCCCACAAATAAATAATGTGCCAGCAATTCAGTATGCATATTATGAGGTATTTGTACTGATGCCATACAATGTCTGACCAGACATTATGCAACAACGTTTACAGAACTTCTTTCAGTTTTCAAACTCGTCTCTGTTGCACGGCGCCGTCGCAAGCAGCGGCGGTGAGTGGCACTGTAGTCGCGCCAGGCTCTAGCAAGTTTCATCAAGCGTGGGCAAACAACTAGAGGGGTGCGTCGTGTCTGGTCGTGTCGTAATTTTTTGCAGTACACAGGCAGAAAGCGCACACGTGCTGCTGTTTTCAAACGAGTGTGGATCTTTGGCTGTGAAAAGTATGCGCAGGAGGGCTGCTGTATAAAGGAAGAAGCAGCTGCTGTGAAGTACTAACACAGAGCTCAAACTGCAGCCGTTGCTCGAAGCTTAAACTTAGGTTGACCAGACAGGTGGGCCAGGAAGGTCGTAGACAAAGGCAGCGGCAGCAGAAACGAAACATTTTCCGAAAAAGAGCCGTGCGAGCGGCCTGTCGGCGAAGCAAACTTTTAAACAATGTGAAAAAGCTAAAAAAAAAAAAGCTGGAATATCAGAATCCAACTACAACCTCAAAGAAGCACCGAGTGTGTTACCACCTATTCAACAAGATGCCATTGAAAGTTCTCTAAAACAAGCGAAGGCGAAAGCTCCTCAAGTGGCACGCTACAGCACGGCATGGATGATGCCTGCTCTTAAGAATCGCGAGCCCAAAGGCATACAGGCTTATCAGGGCCATGAAACTCTCGGCGTTGCCAAGATGTAGTCGACTTAACCAAATTCTTTCTGGAATGCCTTGTGAATAGGGCTTTAACAAAGTTGCACTGGAGAGCACTCACGCCTATTTTAAAGAAAAAGGAGGTACGTCCTTGCACAATCAAAAACATAAGGCGGCATTGTAATATTCAATGAATTTTTAAAAGAAGGAACATAAAAACTGGTAATCTTCAAAGTGTAATCGAAGAGTGGCAATAACAAATGACCATATAATCATACTAATCACGCCAACCAATAGTCATATTAACAGCTTGTAATCTTTTTATTCACTTTCAATAAAACCGATTCTGATTCTGACTGAAACAAAATTAAGAGCTATTTTTCCTCTTAATGATTAAGGCTCATTATGCAAGATTCGGCCTTCAGTACGAATTATAGTATCATGGGAGCTGAGAACCGAATCTGTACATGTTATTATACTAACTATGATGTGTCTGCGAGCTTTAAATTCATGAAATGCACTCCGCTGCATTCGCGACCTGAATAATCAATGTGCAGCGGTGCTTTCTAGTATCTCCGCTGTTTCTTAAGCTGAACGCGTCTACCGTAATCTAATCTGGATTGCAATTTTCATAATCACATAGGGTCTCGCTGCAAGAAATGCAAGCAAAAAAAATCAATAATAAACACGGCTACACAAGACTGCACGCCGACCGCGCCTCCGACGAAATTCTGTAATAGAACATTTGCTTCCCAACCTACGAAAACCTTTCAGTTTTCTCTGCTAGCCAGGAAAACGGTCAGTCAAAGTCAACGTTTATAGAACCTGCGTCAAAACTACTCTTTTTGTCGTCGCAAGCGGTCGCGAGGTGCGTTTAATCAGTGAGCAACGTTGACCCTTGTCGCCTTGCACTTGACGCGAGCCTGCGCCAACCGAGCTCCCATTACAAGTGCCGAACAGTCATGAGATATTAACTGCACGACTGCCTGAAGAGGGAAAATATTGGTTGGCTAGGTAACTCAATATTTGCGCGCAGATAGTCACAACTGCAAGTGAGCCGCCGCCTTCGCTCGTATTCTGTCTGCTACATGTAGAACCTGTTGCTGCGGTCGCACCACCTGTACCGGAAGTCGTTCTTGCGCCGCTTCGGGAATACAGCGGAGGCGGAGAGTTTGGCAACTGAAGCAGGTTCTATAAACGTTGTTATGCAAGGCTTCTTTTTGACCTGAAAGCCTCCACGAGTGAGCTCCACGTGACACAAGTACGAGGAAAACAGCGCAGCATTAGAAGTTTTTCTATTCCCCGCCCTTACTCCATAGAAGCACATGTATTTGAGACCTCTACGTAACGAAGTGGCAGCGGGAGACCCCCTCGATATAACGAATTTACCCCTCCCTACCTAGAGATTTCGCCCCAAATTTTGTCATTTTTGCGCGAGCAGCAACCGGAAGCACCTTCTCCACCGCGACGGAATGCGAAGCGAGCGCACGTGTGCGTGCGTGCGTGTGCGAGGCAGGCCTGCATCCCTCGACCCGGCCACCTTGCCACCGCGCGCGAGATTTCCCCCTCCCTTCATTCAAACCTGATCCTGCCGCTTGCTGCAGCTGGCCTAGCCCGCCAAGCCGGCACTCTCTCCTTTTCCAGTTGATGTTGCCGACGCACTGGTACACGCTGTGACACATCACACTCGATGAGCGCGGACACGCGCTGTCAAACGCTGGCTGCGTGTGGAAGCGCCGCTGCAGAAGCGAGCAAAGTGACCTTCGTGCTGTTGTCTATCGCTTCAACGCAAACTGAGCGCCGAGAACACACAGCACACACAAAGCTACGAGCCGCCGACGCACCTGCCCCAACGCAGATCGCTTTCAAGATACGGCCCGCGCGACCGCACGCTGCCGTGCAGTATGCAGTTGATGCCAGAGTACAGTACAAGGCCGCCCCGCTATCCCTCCCCCCTCGCTCTCTCGCCAGTGCCTCGAGCGCAACGGAAGAAGGCGCGCTTCCTCCCTGCTTTACTTGCGTGCGCAATATTTAGACGCGGTCGTCGGCTCCCCTCGCACGTTTTCACTCGCACATACAGCATACGGCGCGCGGCGACTACGTTATCGCCCTTGGACTTCATAAGGGAATATCTATGAGCCAAAACCAATTTTAGGGCCACAACGCATCATAGACACCATCTTTATATAGCAAATACGGAACTCAAGGGCCATACTTTTGCTGGCGGAAACCGAAAATACGTCATAGTTGCCGCCCCCGGCACTTTGGGCGGCCAATGCCATCGCCAAGCTACCAAGCCAAGCGACATGAAAAGTCAAAATGGACGCTCGGGCCAGCGCAGAGTAGCAATTCGCAACGTATGATGCGGGAACGGTCCCACAGTTACGACGCAACAGCGGGGTGACCAATGCATTGGGTTCTATGGGAGCTGTGCCGGGACCGGCCGAAAACGACGTAACAGCCGGGAAAACGCAGCCCCCGGGAACGTAACAGTGGGGTTCTACTGTAACACTATACGACGCTACGACGCCATCGTGACGCTCGCTCTTCGTTTCTGATGCCTCGCGCTTGTGCGAAATGATACGCGTCCACGCATCCGGTACCTGGTGTGACATTCCAAGGATGAGTGCTTCGGCGAAAATGGAAAACGGGTGCGCGTTACAATTGAGGGCGCGCTAGAATCTAGTAAATACGGTAAGCGTTTCTTTCTCGAATTTTCGTGCTGAACCTGCATATAACAAAATCCTCTTTATAACAAAGTTTTTCGGGATTTTGTCAATTTCGTTATATCCAGGTTTAACTGTATACAACGACCACTCTTTGCAGAACAGTTGGTTATAAACAAGTTGACATCTACAATGTTGCCCTACTTGGGTCCCCACGTAGTCTGATGGGTGCATCGGGAAGCTGCGCTTTGAACGATTCAAAACCAACTGTCAGACCAATTTGGCTGTGTAACACTGGGCCACTCCTCAGTGAACGCCAGCTGGTGCCTCGGCGTATGTCGTGGGCATGTCTACTGGGAGGGCAGGGACTGTGACAAGTGTGGGGCCAAAGTAAACACCTCTCTATACAGTCGATCTGTGTCACCTGCTGTGTTCTAAATGTCAACATAAAATTTATTCTAATTTGATTCGGTAAATTATTTGCTTAGATTATTTACCAAAAAGGCTTTCTCGTGGCTTTTGGGCCAATCAATACTTCACAGTTGTTTTCAGGTAGACAGAGGTGCCGTTGACGAACAGAGATTTGGAGCAATTTTTGGAGCAGCAAAATGTTAATTTTCAAGCAGTTTACCATCAACAGGGGTCGTGTTCTGCCGTGCGAAGAGAAGGTCCTAGCTATCCACGAATAGCCGACGCCGGTGAACATTCGAGGCCTTAGGCGCTCTTTGGGAATGGTGAACTACTACAGACAGTTCATCCCAAATTTCGCCGCTCTTCAAGCGCCCGTGACCGCACTGTTGAAAAAGTCGGCACGATGCAGCTGAGGCCCGAGCAGGAGAGCGCATTTCGGTGTCCAAACTGACGCAAGCGACCTGGGCCTTGGGGCTGTGCTGCTTCAGGAGCGTGACGGCGTTCTCCGACCAGTCGCATTTGTGCAAGCCGGTCACTTAACGCCGCTCAACAAAACTACAGCGTGACTGAACGCGAGTGTCTCTCTATAGTTTTTGCTCTCCGAAAGTTTGACTGCTACGTCGATGGAGTGTGTGGTGGAGACGGACCACATGGTGCTCACCTGGCGTAAGCGTTTGCGCGAGCCTTCAGGCCACCTTGCATGCTCGCCGTTGACACTGCAACGGTACAACTTTGTTGTGCGCTACCACAAAGGCAGTTCAAAGGCCATGTGGCCTAGTATACCCTCTTATGTGTTGCCCATGCCTCAACCTGGCAAATGCCCCTTTTTGGGCAATCAGCCAGGGGGGCAGCTTTCGTGGCATGCAGGCTATGCCGGAGGCTTTCCTGTCCTTTCTCTTGCGTTGTCCAGTCTTCTCCCTGCACCTGGCTGCATTGTGCCACCAGTCTTGCTGACCACGAAGCCAGCTGTCCCACAAGGCCTGCTGCTCCTGGTCCTACCGTTATGGCCGACTCCGGCCTTGGGGCCCACGAACTCGTGCCAGTCTTGTCTCCTGCTGCCTAGGCTACCAGACCAGCCACAGTGTGTGGATCAGCCACTCACTGCGGCTGGTCCACCCAATCAAGCACTGACCCCTCGCTAAAGATGGTCAGTCCGGCTTCCGCTGCTAACCTGGCTACCGGTCATCCCGGCATGCTGTTTCTGTCAGCGCACAATCCGGGCAGGCCAGTGACTTCTGTGGTGGCTGCTGCGGCAAAATGGCAGCCACTCCTCGCGCGTTCCTGGCTGCTCCCGTCTAGCCGACCTCAAGTGTTGCTGGCCGACCCTTGTTGCTGCCCCGCCCCATCCTTCCTGGGCTGCCAATCTTTCATCCTTGCATTGGGCCCTTCCTGTGTGCAGAACTGTGGTGGCCAAGGCAGGCCCCTGGCTTTGTATCAACAGAAGCGACATCTCGGCCTTTTTGGACTGCTGTGGCCCCCTGTCCTGGTCCTGATCAAGACAACGACACCCTCTTGGACTTGGCCCCGTTGGCTTAGCCTTTTTTGGCCGAGTCAACCTTGCCACTTGGCATCAGTCAGCCACATTTGGAGGCTGGCCTTGGTATTTAAGAGGGGGAAATGTGGGGATCGAGGTGCCTTCGTGCGCCTCGTCCCCTGGCTCACTCGTTGTGCTCAGCTCAATCTATGGGAACCGCCGCTGTAACGGCAAGATGGCGGACATGGCTAGCGCGCCGGAGCTAAGATCCCGCGCAAACCATGTTTCTCCCTCCCAGGTTTGAGTTGCCGCGCGAGAACACGTCACCAGAACGCGCCCTAATTGGCCTCCCGAGTCGCAGCCCCCGGGCGCTCTCTCCACCCGAGCCCTCTCTACTGAGCGCCTCATCGCGGTGGCAGATGCTCACAGGCCCGCAACGAGTTGGTTACGTGGGACCTTTGTTCTCGCGACTCCTCGTTCTCGAGCTTGGTGGAACGCTACCCGGTTAGCCCTAGCGCAGCGGGCGCGCGACTGTCGCACTGTGCTGTACCTTGGGTGAATAAACCTGTGTCTGTTGGCGAACTGACTTCGGAGCCTTCTCTGCACCGTGTCAGAGAGTCGACGAACCTTGCCGTAGCACATTTGTGCATTGCGGAGTGGAGGAGCGTTGTGCCCTTTCCTGACTGTCGCTCGTAGGATGAGCCTTGTGCAAACCAATCTCCACAAAGTAAATGCTCGCCACCTAGCAGCCGCACCAAGAAACAGCTGATCCAGGTTCAGGCTTGAAGCAAAAGAAGGTGTCCTATCACGGCACACGCTGAATATCAATAGTTCTCTAATCATCCTGATGCTGCCACGCACAAGCCCGAAAATGAAAAAGGACAGATGTTGAAAGACTTTTGTTGGGTACTATTATGCATGTCATCGCGGTGAGAAGACAGGAATGTAAGATTTAATCCTTTCCAGAAAGAAACAGACGATGCATGCGCATTAGAGAGAAACTCCGATAAAAAACTTCCGCATTGGGAAAAGGCGACTGATACTATACCAACTTGTTCGAAACAATTCCCTCGGGACGACTTCTTTGTTCCCAACGAGTAGAGCATTGGTTTCTTTTTTTATATATATCTTGCTGGCATTTCAAATCGCAGAGTGTACTTTGTGTAGGCAGGCGCTTTAATAAATTATAGTGATGCACACTTAAGCTTCATTTGGTTTTGTTCAGTTTTCTGTCCCAGTATTAGCGTTACTAATGCTATAAAGGGGTCCTGAACCACCCCTCGGCTTGGTGAAAAAACATAATCAGCAGATAGCATACGCTGCTGGCAACATTTCAGCCAATTTTGAAGTTGTGCGCGACATGTGGAGCTGGCAAGCGGCACGTGAAATCACCTTTCTCTCAAATGCTCTCTTTCAGCACTTTCTCCTGGACGCTTTATTTCGTAATAGAGCAGATTTCTATACACGGCTGCTATTGGCCAATAGCTGGCGTCAATCAAGAAGGGTGTTTGGATCAGTGTGCTTATTCGTACTGTTACTGTGTATATTTAATTTGTTTCCAAGTCATGTCTTTACATTAATACAGTCAAACCCACTTATAGTAATAACGGTTTTAAGAATATAGGTTATAACAATGAGAAGCTGCTGCACTGTCAACTTTTATATGTTTGTATGTTTTTTATAGTGAAATAACCCGCTTCCTACAATGCCCCATGCCCCATTATCGGTTATAACGATAAAGTCTTTCTGCTGGATGTCCGCGTCGAAAGGCAATGGAATGTGAAGCCCTTGAAAAGCAAAAAGAAACAAATTCGATCGGCTGCACTGTTGCTCACCGTTGAATGAATGGCCACCACACGTTCATACAATACAACCTATTTTCCAGCCTTCTCCGCATCAGCAGCCTCGTGCGCCTCTCTCCCGTCGCCCTTCCACCCATCCAAACACGGACGGGCTGCATTCATTGCTCTATGCCGCGCCCCCCTACGAACCACGAATGAACTGTGCCAATTGCGCTGCTCCTGATTGCTCACTGGCCCCTCATTCTGCGCAGTTCTGCCAAACGATTCAGTCGTTCATGCTCGTCTTTGTCGGCTGTGTCGAAGTCATTCCTGGCCACGTGGTTTCACCGTCTCGTTTGACTCGCCACCGAAATGGAAGATGCCCGATCCGCCCGCTTTTCATCTACAATGCACGGCATTGCCGGTGAAAAGAAAGCGCACTGCTATAGATTTGAAAACGAAGTGCTTCTAACTGATGAGGCAATCGTCGCAAACATGCTTACATTGGATAGCGATGACGGCAGCAATGACACGCTGGGGCTGGATGCCTCAACTTCAACGTTGTCCTCGCAAGAGGTCCTGCAGATGATTCAGTACCTCTGGGGCTTCGTTTTCGCGAGGGACCTTCTCACGTCAACACAATCAGCAGCCAGATGGAGGAAGGTGGTGGGGAGGGGCACTGGCTTCCCGACATTATAGTTTAGTATAGTTATAAGTGCCAGGCATCGGGACGCAGACGACCTTATCACACGTATCGGCTAACCATAAAAAGAATGTGCACCCCGACTCAGAAACGGAACTCTCATTTGCTTTAATCCGAAGAGACACATTGACCAGGTAACCTTCCAGTTTATAGCCTCATTCTATCTAGCTTCTGAAAGTACGACAGACATTACTGCCTATACATGGTGTGTGATATACTGCAACACGAGTCACAGTTGCTTTTAACACAGTCAAGTATTGTACCTTTAGCAGCGGAGCAACGCCACAAACAAGTTCTTGCACCCTTCGAAGAGGCTCGCTATGCACAAACATTTCCTTTTTTTTAACCTCCGGTTCACTTGAAAGGCTCCTTGTCTTGAAAAAAATCTCACATGGCTCACTGGGCAGGTAGGAAACCGCAACTATTTCCGCGATTTCATCGCCGAAATCGTCGAGACCGATATGAGTAAGGTGATCGGCAGCAAGGACCCTTTCGGCTTCCACAAAGCACCAAAGAGAAACGTCAGCACAGCAAGCGAAAGAACCACCGTGAACCTGGATGCCGTAGCCATCTTTGTTTACTTGGACAATGATGACAGCACAGGTATCGGATTCTGGAGTTTCCAATAACAACCGTATTTTTCCTTCTTTTTGATGTCACTGTTAGCGGAGTGCACTGTATTCGCTACTGAAAACGCTCAGTTGGCACTTTAGTGGCATGCCGCCAGCCTTGCCTTGATCTGTGGAGAATTCCAGGTGCCGAGCAGCAGCAAGGTCCGCACCAGGGGCTCGCCCAGTGTGCACAGCAATCGACGCCTCCTGGCCCCCAGCCGACGACCCACTTCCACCAGGCTGGACAGCTGCAGAACTACTTGGCTGGCCGTGCCAGTCTCCCTGCAGTATCGTGCTCAGCAATGAGACATCCCAGTAGTGAAATTTTATTTGCATCTACCCAGAATAAGCATACACCGCAGTGCAGTGAGAGGGCATGCAATGTCACACACGGCCCACACTAGGCATAGAGATCAATGCAAGCATATCATGCAAGATTGGGGGGGGGGGGGGGGGTCCTGGCTGACGCCTTTGTGCTTTCTTACTGAAAAAAGAGTTTGTTCAAGAGCGTGCTGAACCGGGCTGGTTGGTGCATTCCTTTGAAGGTAAACGAACAGTCAGGAGGAAGTAAAGACACAGTGCTGTCTAGCAATCAGTGTCTGTTGCATTTGAATGGCAATATCTAGGAATGAGGACCTGCACAGGGAAAAACAAAATCACCTCAAGCCACTGCATTCGATATACATCTTAGTTCACTGCTGTGCAGAGATAGGGAAGGTACGCTAACACACAAGAATCACAGAGTTGGTACATCAAAATTGCTTCGCTCATCTCTTGGGCACGTTGCCATCCTAAAGTGTGCACTTTTCGAGAATTAGTTTCAACCACATTTTTCTTTTCCTCTTTTTACAATATTCAGCCAAATAGCTGGCAACTGAGCCCTTGAGCGAGTGCGCATGCTCCCGCAGATGATGAATAATACATCGGCCTGTATGGCCAATGTAACAGCGCCCGCATGTAAAAGGTACAGTGGAACCCCAATTATACAACTTTGAGGGGACCAGACAAAACCTTCGTATAATCCAAAAACTAGGAATCTAGGCAATGATGCTCTAAGTTGCCCCAAAAAACAGGTACATACCACCTGATTAAGCCCGCATCACGAACCTGCACTGCTCAAAGGAAGGCAGATTAAATTATTAAAAAATTACCGTATTTATTTGATTGTAGCGCAAGGTTTTTTTTGCACGAGTTCGGTTGCTAGAACTCAACCCTGGCGTTACAATCGAATAACTTCAAAATTCACCATTTCAAAACAAATATACTAAATCCCGGGATTTTTAGCATTACATTGGCAACGTGTAACCTTACGTGTCGATCCAATCTATAGACAAGTCGACCAAAGTCAGAACTTGGTTTCGGTTGAAATCGACGCTGTTTTCGCTGTGCATGTGACTGGTTACGATGCTGCAATACCCTACGGTCTTTTGGGATTCGACTCCGTTCATTCGAGACGTTATGGCGATGCAGAGCATTCGGTATGACGGCCGTTTCTAGAGACAAGCAATTCTGATGACCGAGGAGCTTTGCAGACAGCGGGACCAGCGTCGACAATTTACGGATGGCGGGACCAGCGGCAGGCCCTCTTTAAATACGAGGCCAGTCGGAAAGCGTCTGTGGAACTTGAAGTGGCCTTGTACTGACCCCGAATGAAATGGTTGTGTGGTCTTTTAAGAAGATAGTGTCGCTTTCGCGAGACTCGGCTCAACCCGGCACCGAACCCCTCAAAGTACAAGTAATCCCTCACTATAACGACGTCAGCGGGACGGCGAAAAAATTTGTTATAAGCGGTAATTCGATATAACCGACCACTCAAGAAAAGCTAAAGTAGTCTAGCTTTAATTGTGCCACAACTGCGAGGAAGTCAAAATACAATGTATTCAGAAGGAATGTATCAAAAGGAATCTATCTTTGTCACCACCCTCTGTTAGACAACTGGCCTACGAAACATACGTACGCACAAAACTTGAATATGCTGCATGTATTTGGAACCCCGGTCAAATTTACCTCATTAACACCATTGAAGCAGTCCAAAACCGTGCAGCATGATTTATATGTTCTAATTACGACTACAAGCCCAGCATCAGTAAAATAAAAAACTCCCCTCAGTCTCTCTTCCCTAGCATACCGACATCGAATTGCCCTACTCTGTTTATTTCACAGGTTATAACATTTCTGAATTTACATAGATCGCTCCTTTTCCCGCCGATCCACACTTCTCGACGTCTTTTCAATTCACTGAGCGTTCAGCGTCTTCACGGTTCTACTAACGCTATTAACAACCCGTTTTTGCCTGTTGCGATAACAGAATGAAATAAACTACCCGAATTGGTCGCCCTTGAACGTGATCACATAAAATTTTGTGATTTATTATCCACACAACCAATCTAATCTTTGTATTAACTACAGCTCGCCTTTCTTCCTGTTTGTTTGTTTCAATCACGCTTCTTCAAATTTTGATCTTCTGTACCAAGTGTTCTTGAAATGTATTTCGCTCTGCCATGTGTATGCTGTGTAATAAGCTTTTTCTAACAAATCTTAGTAATCCTTGTTAAACCATGGCTACCCTGTTTTCTTTTTTCAACAGCTTTTTATAAATTGAATGGCTTCTCATGCATTTTCCCCACTTTTATATTTTGATCACTGACCAGCCTTGGTTTATTTTGTATGTGTACTCCCCCCCCCCCCCTTATGCAATACCCCAACAGGGCCTTTAAGGGAAGAATAAATGATGACGATGACGGCGCGGAAAAAGCTGGCGTGCGCAAAGCAGTTGGCAACCTTCGAAGGTGCGAGTTCTTTTTATCAAAAGTTCAGCAAATCGATCGCACCAAGTAAATCAACGTTGTGCCTCTTGCTGGCATCATACGCTGTGAGCATGCGCTGCAAAAGAGCCTTGCGGTAGTGCTTCCGGGTGGTCTCAATGATGCCCTGATCCATCAGTTGCAGTACCGCGGTTGTGTTTGCAGGTGAAAATTCCACAGTGATCGCCTTGAGGTTGTCGATCTTCCTGTGGCTCGAACAATTGTCAATTATGAAAAGCACTTGCCGATTCTTTGCGTCAAACAGTCTATCCAGAAGGCGCATGTAGTCTTCAAAAATAGCAGGAGTCATCCATGCTCGCTGACCATGACCCTCGCTGATCCATGACCCGTTAGCGAGCGAATATGTTCGCCACGCGAGATGTCTCGCGAAGCGTGGATCGGCGCACACGCGGGACGTCCGCGTCGCTCACCGATCCCCACCCTTCGACCTTTTTCTCCCAAATCACCCCGTCATTCGGTGGCATTAACATCGCGACACTCGCGCCATCTCTCGCAACCACTACGACCGTCTCCGGCACCCAGCTGCGCGGTGAAGCCGGACCACAGGAGACGCGTGAGAGTCGCGCATCCCAACAACAGCGAATGAGGAGGGGAAGGCAGTGGCCGCTTTTATAGGGGGGGTGCGGAGGTCATGGAAGGCTACGAGAGTATCGCACTGAAAAGCGCCGCAAATGCCATGGCTCGAGCCAGAGGTTGTGTTTGTTGTGCTCAAAAGACAATTAGCTGCTCACTGTGGGTACACAGCGCGATCATGAAAACTGAACAGTTTTGCAGTTGGGGCTTTGCATGATCATGGCAATTTTTTCCTGAGGTGTGCAGCCATGAAGTTTGCAAAACGAGTTTTCTTGGCGCACCATTGTCGACAACACTGTGCTAATTCTACGGTTCGACTGTCGGTGTTTGCGCATCATCACGTCCGTGCCATTGACAAATGTCTAGGAACAAAATTCAATGACTACTATGCATTTAGACTGCTAGTTAGAGAAACGGTCTAAATGTGTGGCAGGGTCATTGACAAACGGTCATTTATACCGGTTGTCGGATGGCACAAATTGAGCATGACCAGCTCGAGAAAATCGTCGGGGTAACACCAGCTTGCGTTGACCCACCATGTTGACAGCCTGACTAGCCGCTGGCGACGCTTGGATTTATGATGTTTTCTGCAAGTTATCAGTTAATTTGCACCGTCAAAAGTGCAACGAAGCTAGGGGCGGTGTTTTGTTGCAATGCAGGCCAATTATGGCGAGCGGCGAGCAAATTTCTAGACCAGCTACCTACAAGTCATCTTCCCGATTTGTTAACGTAGCTCCTCGCATCAAACATGGCACTTATAATCAGAGGGACACTTCTTTTGTGCTATTCGGCACGTTTCAGTGCCAGAAGTGCTCTTTAGAGTGGTAAAACTTCGCTCATTGAGCGCACCCCATGGAATGCTACGGCATAAGTCTGCACACGGTCTTTTGGCCACTTTTCGGCATCCAAGCGACCACAGTTTTCTGGCATCGCAAAGCGTGAGCAAAACTTCATTTTCGCGTGTATTCTATCACCAGTGATGCGATTGCGACCGAGATTAACGGTTCGGGCGCGCTGCACCATGGAATTTGACAGCTTCCATTCGCTCCGCAGTAAACAGCTGGGAGCACTCGGCACTCGCTTGGTACTCGTTACTAGGCGGTCATCGGTCATGGGTTTAGGACTTTTGTGGCCTGTTCTGTGCTTGCATCAGACCAATTTGTCAGCAGTATTAATTTGACACTGCATGTACAAAAGGATCACAGCCAATCGGTGGCGGTGATGCCTCCCCTCGCCACTTCGCTCTAAGCAGGTAAAGCTCTTCGTGCGCTTCAAGTAATGCGGTTCAAAATGCATGCATTTGGGTCGGGACCGGAACAAATTTTGAATAAAGCGATATTTTGAGTAAAGCAGTGTTGTTACAACGAGGGATTACTGTATATGTCCGACGGCGTTCCTGGCCTTGGGCGCAAATAGCAAGCTGACACAACGGCAGAAATGCTGGGGCAAATTACGCCGACACATCCGGTGCCAAGTCGTATGAAATCTCGCAAAAGCGATAGTATCTCCAAATGTTATTAGCCGAAACTACCACTCAAGATCATAGTTGACCAATAATTCAGACTCCACGGGGAAAATAAATAAGTTCGAACTATCGAATGTCCAAAAAAAAACGAATGTATCCAAAAAAATATCATTTATTCATGTTTTAAGGCCCGTATGCAAGGAAGAATTGGTCGATGCGTTGCTGCACGCACTGCGGCTTACGTGCAACCAAGTCCGCCTGTACTTCTGCCATTTTTGTGTAGTCGCTGTCCGCCGATGAAAGGTTCGAGCCAAATCAACATGTGAAAGCTCCGGAGCACACAGCACATCTTCATCATCGTCAGACTCCCTAGTCGCTGTTTGATGGGGGGAGAATTTACTCAGTTATTAAATCTGCAAGCAGTTCTATGCTTGGGCAACAAGAAACTGTCTGTCCGTCCGTCCCATATGAGGACTGCTTTCAAGATAGAGCCCACAGCAGTGAGCGACTTTACCTTCATGCTGCCTGTCGCTTCAACGCAAACGAAGCGGCAAAAACAAAGCACGTGGAGCTATCAGCGGTCGGCACTTTCTGCCCGCTTCGCACATCGCTTTCAAGATATGGTCCCTACATTTGACCGGTCAGTACATTTTATCGGTCTGTGCCAGCGCAGGAGTTTTTTGATCACGGTTCATAATGGTTCAACACAGATCGACAAGGTGCTAAAGAGCGATAATGGCTTACGACAGTCTGAACGACATCAGCGCACTTGGCGCCGCCACCTGAAGTACTTTGCTTGCTTTATCAATGCACCAGTTCATGTTGCCGCAGCGCTGTCCTTTGTACTGGCCACATCAAGTGTCACAACAGTGATAATGACACCGGGCTACATGGAGATTATCAAGTGGCAGCATGCTTACGCATGCTTAGACAAGTCCGGGAGGAGTTCCTGCGTGAATTTTTTTCATCATTGCGCAGTTCGGCACACGACGACATCGCACTGTCGACGTCTACAAAGTCTTCAAATGTAATGGGCCTTTAGTTTACGCCTCTGCCTATCCGTCAAAATGCCCAGCTCGCCTGTGGGTACCGGAATACCGGGCACGCTCGGCGTTGCGACAACGCTCGCAGCATGCTGCTCGATCGCTCTCGCTGGGGATCGACGGCCAGGCGGCTAGAGGAGAGGTTGGAGAGCCTTCGTGCGCTGGCTCCAAGACAACCGGAAGTAGACGACATCACGTCACATCACAACGTAGAGCCAGCGAAGGCGGAGCTTTCCGATCACTCGGCGAACGAGTTGAGGAGAAAATGCACGGCTAGGGAGGAGGGTAACTTGCAATTGTCCGTAGCTCTCTTAATATGAAACACTTCACTTAAATTGTGACGCGAATGTTTTACTGTAGCTGTACCCCACGCGTCTACAAAATTTGTCCCCACCGTTTCGGGGACCCTTTAATCACTAAGCTTGAAAATTGACTTAGGATTTCGTGTTTCCCGACTAGATGACAACAACAAATTCCTCATTCTGTCTTTACCTAGACTGGTCAGAACAGTATTATAGTGCGTACATCAAAGCTAAAATCACAGGCAGCGATACCATCAAACACACTGCTCGTCTACACAGCGCAGCCAACGTTGCACGCAGCCGAACCGTTATACTGTCTGCAGCGCCACTTCTGCGTCATGACGCAGAGAAGTGGCGAACTACGCTCGGTTGGCACACCTACCCATCTAGCCACTGTAATGCAGGTTAAAGTTTCACGATATCACATTATCAACTGGAAGATAGTTCCAAACAATAGATGTATGAGGCAGGAAAGACTACTTTCACTGTCATCGACTGATAGACAGGCCAGGAAAGTGCGTGAGGTACCCTAATAATAGCATTTACATATTTACCAGAATCTAATGTGAACCTTTATTTATTGAAAGTGGGTCCAAAACTTGCCGGCGCATTACAGTCGGATACAAAACCAAAACTGCATTCAGGACATTCGCAACGGCCTGTCCTCAGGCACGGCGTCATCACAAAATGGCGACAGAGCACAATACAGTCCGCAATCGATAAATATGACATCGATAATCCGGATGTGCTCGGTAATTTTGACAGCTTTGCGGCACCACCAATGGTCCTATAAATTTTACGTGTAATGACCACCGATATTTCGAACGGCCGCCAGATCTACATTCGTTTATCCCGAGTCCGCCCGTGGCTGTAGCGTACGCCGACTCTGCTGCCATTATCTCCTCTGGCAACCTCAACGAGACATCGAGTATGGCCCGAGAGATTACACGCTATACGGTAATCCCCGAGGCGTTGCCTTGGTCGCAGCACTGCCCTTCAGATTTACCTACAAGTGCCAATCTTGGAGGCATTGCCCGAAATGTGAGGTCGCATCGACATCGCGACCGTCGCGTCCTATTTCGGCATCGCCGCGCATGGCCTGCTCTCACCGTTCTGTTTGTTGAGTTTGCCTTCCGGACGGCATTCCGCCATTCTGTGCTTGTTTGTTTAGTTTGCGTTCCAGATGGCGCTCTGCTGTCTCTGGTGTTATCGAAAGGCCGTGTCAAATGGCACAGACAGTGCCCTCGCAGTATGACTCCGAATGAGTCTCGAGTCGCAGTCTGAATGAGCCGACTCCACAACTGAAGAGCCTGAACTGCCGCCGACCGCAACGAGCTCAAATGTGGACGTCGTTGATGACCTGCTAGGCTGCGGTGTGCCAATTTTCCATACAGCTGTGATGAAGGACGTTCGAAGACGTATGTGAGCGGCCTGATCGGCATGCACGGTCCAGCCATCTGGTGGCATAGAGCTTAACCAGCCAAATACAGAGCTAATAGAGCTGTAACCAAGTGTAAAACATTTTAAACATATAAAATGTTTATAAAATGAGGGGACTCGGTTGCCAAATCCAGCTTCGAGAATCGCTTGGCACCAGCTAAGCTGTGCAGCAGCTCGTCTGTCTGTGGTAGTGGAAAGCTGTCAACAATTATAGCTTTATTGGGCTCTCGCAGATCAACACACATTCATATGGAACCATCCTTCTTGTGAACAACCACTATAGGAGAAACCCACTGAGAGGCGTCAACGCGCTCGATTATGTTTTGGGCTTCAAGTTTCTGCAGTTCAGCCGAGACTTGTTCACGAAGGGTAACGGCAGCCATCGGAGCTTGCTGGCAACGGGTTGAACAGAATCACGAACCTCAACTTTATGTTTGAATCCTTTGGCAAGTCCGAGCTGTTTGTCAAAGAGGTGTTCATACTCTGAACGTAGCTCAGCTGGCAATGTAGGAGTGCTGGAGGCCAATGCAAGACAGTGAAGCGATTTACCTTCAATATTCATCTGTAATGCCACAATGGCATCTAAGCCAAGTACAGTGGTGCCTTCAGATACAACATACCAGTAGCGCACCCAGGATCTCTGCCAGGGGGGGGGGGGGGGGGTGGCAGTTTGCCAATACCGTCTAAACAGCATTCATTTCGATTTCTTCACGGGAAATTGTCAAAAAAATGCACTTTTCGCGAGTGTGCAGATGATTGTGCGTCTCACATCTTAGTTGCAGTACTCAAATGCGTAAGGAAAGAAAAGGGGTTAAACAAAAGTTAAGTCGGCCCCGGGGGAGGGGGGGGGGGTTACAACCCCCGAATCCCCCCCCGTCGATGCGCCATTGCAACATACAGAAGAATACAAGCAGTTCTGTCTTGGAACGCAGCTGAAGCGACAAAACATCCTCGAACTCCTATCTTTGACTTGGAGTAGTCAAAAAGCTGCACTGAAGTAGGTTTCAAAGGCTAAGTGCTTGCAAAAAAACTGATGATAGAGTTCTTCAGCCAGAATAGTGACAGAAAATCCCTTATCAACTAGAAACAAGATAGGGCGACCTTCCACAGCGACGGATGCGTAAATGCCATGCTTGTTTCCATTGACAACACGAACTGTTTTTCTGCTACTCTGGGAGCTAGTGTCGTCGTCATCAACTTGTCGAACTTTAGCTGAATATCCAGACGACCTACACATAAAATCTAAGTGGCTAATCTTCTCGCAGCGACGACATCTGCGCTTGCGGGCCTTACATGCAGGACTGTTTTCAAGATGATCAGTCGCTCCACAACAATAGCAAGCTCGACGGTTCGTGGTACATTGTACGGGATGCTCAGATGCTTTGGCTTTGCACTTATTACAAGTTGTGCTATCATTTGGTTGTTCAGAAGACCGAGAAGAGCTTTGCGCTATTTTAACGTGACGAACTGAAGCATCGTCGCAAAATTCCTCAGCATGACTCACGGCTTCTTCGTACTGATTAGCAATTGTTATAGCTCGTGTGAGCGTCATTGATGAGCCCTCAAAAAGTAACCGCTCACGTAAATGATGATTCGTCGTTTTCGAGACAAACTGATCACATAGCATCTCATCAGCGAGGCTTCCAAAATTACAGTCTGCAATGAGGATTTGTAAAGCAGAGACGTATTCTTCCGCTGTCTCGCCTGCATGCTGAGCACGGCGACTGAGCCGTTGACTGAACGCTTGAAATGATCCGAAAGCAGGGCGATTGCAGAGCCATACGCGTCGACCCGGTGTCACCTGTGCTCGAAGGAGCGAGAGCAGAGCCACACTGCAAGTTAGCTGGCTTCAGTGTAAAGAAGATCTGCTGCCCCTCCATACCAAGACATGTGAGCAGGATAGCTTTTCGGCGTTCGGCTGGAAGCTCTGAAGCTCCAGAAGCCACCATGTACGTCTGAACGGCCTGCTTCCACTGGTACCATGGGACAGCCAGATGACCAGGCGAAGGCAGGAAAGGCGGTGGCGGTTGCAATCCCGGAATGCTCATTGTGATGATGCAGCAGAAATCACCAGGACCCTTGCTCTTGCATGGGTTGAAATCTCAGCGCCAATATGTTGTATTTAGAACACAGAGGAACGATGCATCCGATGCCTGAACATCATCTCCTTTATTTCATGTCCCCCCGCAACCATCCTCATCTTCTTTCCTATACAACACTTACCAAGTTGGCCAATATATCATTCTTGTCGAACATGTGAAGTCGCACCGTGCAAGATTTCACTGTCAACCGGATTTCACTGTCAACTCGTTCAACGTCAACGCGAAGCAAGCGAATTCGAACGCGCTTATTGCGAACATACCGCGCACCGACAATGCTCTTAGCAGCGCGCCAAATCACGCGGCGGAGCCTACCACCGGCATTGCTCCGACACCGCCATAGAGCAAAAGCTCAGGAGAGACCTCTCAATGCCGCGCGCGAAGGAACGGAAAAAAAAAAAAAAAAAACCCGCGGCAGAAATTTCACCCTCTCTCAAATTGCAAGGTCGCCGTTTCTGCATCGCGCCGGAACAAGCGTGTACGTGCCGACTAGAGTGTTCTAGACAACCGTATTCTAGCACACAATAGTGCCGACGTCTCAGCCACGCGGATAAAATGGCAGTGAACCCTTCTCTATTTTCTAGTCACATGTTGACCTTGCACGCTGCGGCAGCAGCGCAGAGGGAAGCAGCGGCAGAGGCACAGTCGGGCCAGCGAAACTGCCACGCCCGCAAACGCTCGCTTCTCGATAACGGCAGAAAACGAAACTTCAGGGGGCGGCTAAAATAAGCTGGCGCCAGCACGGCGGCGGGCGCCCACGGAGATGTCCGCACGGAGTCGAAGGTGAGATAGCTACGAGGGAGTTGAGAGGGAGGGCGAGGGGAGCCACCGAAGTGGCGGAGTTGACGCGGCCAAATCCGCTTTCCTGCCGCCCTCCTCCCTCACCTTCGACGGTCTCCGCGTGCACCCGTGTGCCGGCGCCGCCCGCTCGCTCGCTGAAGCTTTGTTTTCTGTCGTTATCGGGAAGCGACCGTTAGCCGGCGTGGGCAGTTTCGTGGCCCGCGCTTGCTATGCGCTTGTGCGCCGCAATATTTCACGACTCGCACCGTTCGTGCATCGGGCTATGGTGCACGAATACTTCAAAAATACGTCCTTTTAATTCGAACAAATTTTCGGGCCCCTTCGAGTTTGAATTATCGAGATTCGACAGTAGCTTTAATTGTGTTTTGATGATACGAATTTCGGCTAATACGAATATTTTTCGCGACCCCGTGAGATTCGTATCATCGAGCTTTTACTGTACTTCAAATCAGTGTTTCGGGCAGACTCGCCCGGAGATAGTGCCGTTTTGCCAGATGTTAACCAAGTAACGCAACCAATGGATGCAATTTCGCTCTCTGAAGATGGAATCTTCCTCCTCCTGAGCGCTATAAAGCCCAGCAAAGCAAACGGGCCAGACATGATACCGAACCGCGTTTTGAAGGAATGTACACACCCCATGAGTTGCCTTCTCCATCGTCTGTTCGTACTTTCGCTGAAAATGGGAACAGTTCCAGACGAATGGAAAGTTGCAAACGTTGTACCGGTTCATTACGTTGTACCGGCTATACACCTGGGTTGTCTGTGGTTAGAGCATGTGGGAAACGGGTTTGAAACCAGGTTGAGTATGTGCCGCTTACGAGCTGAATCACTGGGGAAACTGCTCTTCCATGAATTTCTTTAGAACCAACTTGGGTCACTGGGCATGATGTGCCACATGAAAGCAAGACACTGTGAGATCAGATACACACCTGATCTTGGCAAAGGAGCCAGCCAGGGTCCTGAGGACCGTCTCGAGGCAGGCATCTTCCTGGTAGAAACCCAAGGTCACCAGGTGGTGCAGGGTGCTGCTGAGAGCCACCACGTCAGTGTCCTCCTTGTCTGAGCGTAGAAGCTGGCACACTCCTTCGACCAGACCTGTAAGTGAGGGCCTCATTCACTTCAACAAGCTCTTACTACAGTAAAACCCCGGTGATACGAACCCGGCTCGTACGAATTTCGGTGATACGAATTCGTAACATTCCCCGACCGAAATACATTGCTCACAATACGAAAAAAATCGGCTGTTCCGAACGTGTTGCCGCGCCGCTACGGATCATACGAATGCGTGAGCAACAGCGGCGGCGGCCGAGCCAGCGGGGCCACCGGCACAGACAAGCCGGCACAGCGGGATCAGGGCGGGATCCATAGTCGCCAAGCAACCGACTACGTCACGCGGCTGCGCAATCTCTCATTGGTCCCCACATCGAGCGGACCGGACCACATCACAGCCTAGCCGATGCTTTTAGAGAGAAAGTAGACGAGGACCGCTGCTGCAACGATGACCGAGGCGGAGTACCGACTGTCAAAACGCTCCCTGCACTCGACGTGCTAAGGTGTTCAGTGGTGTGCGAAAACATTCCCAAGATCACGTGCGCGCACTTATACGCCTTTCAGAAGGCGATCGTTGACGATTTGGACAAGAAGAAAACGTCCCGTTGATATGTTTTTCAAGGGACCGCGAAAAAAAAAAGAGAGAGAGAGAGAAAAAAAAGCCGCAGTTTCGCCCGAAAGGTGAAGCAACGGAAACGCAGCAGCAGCAGCGAGCCAATTGACCTTTGCGCTGTCTCTCGCTTCAACGCGAAGTAAACGTCGAAGGCACAGAGCATACGAAGCTACTGGCACTAGGCGCACTTTGTCAACGTCGCAGATCATTTTGACGATAAGGTCCGCGTGGGTGCGTCGTATCTGCAACGTGCCGGTCGCTTGTTGAAACGCATCGGCCGCTTGTTGCAATGTAGTACAAGCTGACTGCACCGCTAAATTTACGTGACCGCCACATTCAAACGCAACGTAACGTGCTGGTACATTATAGATTGGCGAAGTATCGCGGGGAACGCCTGGTGATTCGAACGCGAAAGCATTTGCGATGGTTAATTCGAACATACCGCGCACCGACAATGCTCTCAGCAGCGCGCCAAATCACGTGGCGGCGCCTACACCGCCATAGAGCAAAAGCTTAGGCGAGAACACGGCGAGACCCCTCAACGCCACGCGGAGAAAAAAAAAAAAGAACCGCGGCGTCATGCCAAGGTCGCCGTTTCTGCGTGGCGCTGGAACACGCGTGTACGTGCCGACGTCTCAGCCAACGCTGCGGCTGCGGCGCAGAGGGAAGCAACGGCGGAGGCCCAGTTCGGCCAAAGCTCGCTTCAACGGCAGAAAACGAAACTTGAGGGAGTGGGCTAAGCGGCGCCGGGCCGGCGGGAGCGGCGGACGCGCACGGAGACAGTCGAAGGTGAGGGGCCTACGAGGGCGTTGAGAGGAAGGGCGAGGGGAGCCACCGAAGCGACAGATTTGCCGATGCCAAATCCGCTTCCCTGCCGCCCTCCTCCCTCACCTGCGACGGTCCCCGCGCACGCCCGTCGCCTCTTCACAACCACAATCTCTCTCTCTTTCGCCGTGCCTGCGCCGCCCGCTCCCTGGTTTCGTTTTCTGCCGTTATCGCGAAGCGAGCGCGGGCGGT
Source organism: Dermacentor silvarum (assembly GCF_013339745.2). NCBI lineage: Eukaryota > Metazoa > Arthropoda > Arachnida > Ixodida > Ixodidae > Dermacentor > Dermacentor silvarum. Next base: position 172,132,813 of record NC_051161.1, on the reverse strand, counting down.
TTCGTGGCCCTCGCGCTTGCGCGCCGCGATATTTCACGAATTGCACCGTTTGTACGTCGTGCTATGGTGCACGAATATTTCAAAAATAAGTCCATCTTTTAATTCGAACAAATTTTGGGCCCCTTCGAGTTCGAATCATCGAGATTCTACTATACATGGAAGTCAATGGGATTTGGGTCGGGACCGCGAAAACGCGACGTAGCAGCCGGGAAAACGCAGCAGCGAGGAAGGTAGCAATGGGATTCCACTATTAGAAATCTTTTCTGGTAAAAATTAATTCATTTTTCTTGATACTGTGTATGTTTTGATGATACGAATATTTCACGCGACCCCGCGAGATTCCTATCACCGAGGTTTTACTGTAATTACTGCGCAGTCTGCACATGCTCTAAAGCTGTTCGAATACACCATCCAGATGTGAATGGCAGCCACGACAATGCAGCATCCAAGAGCTGCTGCTGCACTGCACACCAGCTACAAGTACAGTGGAACCCAGATTATACGACTACGAGGGGACCACGCAGAACCGTTGTATAATCCGGGCGCCGTATAATGGAAAAACTATGAATATAGGCAGTGACGCTCAGTCTTGCCCAAAAAACAGGTACAGACCGCCTGCCCGGGCATTAACCTGCACTGCTTCCAAGGAAAGTAGATTAAATTAAAATATTACCGTATTTATTCAATTGCAACGCGAGTTTCTTACTTCACGATTTCGTCGCTTGAACACGACCAATCCATAGACAAGTCGAAGAGCCAGAGAGTAGATGTCTATCGCGCAAGTGTGCCTACATACATGGCAGTGATGTGACATCGCTCATAGTGACACGCAACTTGAACAATTATTCAAGGAAACATCAGTTATATGTTTAATGTGTTGCTTCAATAGACGACATTAAAGTCTAGAGAAACAATAAAACATACAAACTGAATGTCTGCATGTCTTTGTTTTACTTTGTACCGTAGCAAGAGAAATTCACTTGCGTTTCGTCTGGCAGAACACACCTTCCTTGCCAGTTTGTGGTGTTGCCGCGGACAGACAGGGACACACAGGGCTGTACTGGGTGCAGCTGGTGTTAGACTCGGACACTACACTCCAGCGCTAATCAAAGTAAAGAGTTGATTAAGCAGCACTCACCGTGGTAGAGGGACGGCGGCAGCGTGGCCTGCCACCCATCGAGTAGCAGCAGCAGCCGTAGGAGGCGAGTGTACTGCACCTGCAGCTGCTGCTCCCATGGGCCTCCAGCCAGGACTCGTTGGACATGCTCCAACATCTTGCGTGGGTTCAGCAGCGATTGTCCTGCACGGCCACGGCACTTATTTCGGCCTGCATTCAACATTCCGGAGATCGTTGCGAATCCAGAGATTACATGAGAAATTTGTTTAATATTCACAACATAAAAATAACTTCCTAAACAAGTCATTTCTGTAAAAGATTGAAAAGAAGAAAAAAACATGCCTAAAATAACCAGTGCAGTTTCTTTTTGGTGCCATTATCAGACCCTGTGCCCACAAAAAGCTCCACTTGCTTAATCACTCCATTTTTGGGGTCCAGCACGTCGATCAAAACATACCTGCAGACTCTCCTCAATTTGTCATAAACTTTATCAACTTGGGCTTGTTCTACAATTTTATGAATGTTCCGTCAAGTTTTACAAAAAATAGATTCTTTTCGCAAAAATGTTAAAAAAATTAAGCAAGCCAGATTGAAGAAAAAGAATGTATGCAGGAAACTATTGGCGATGGTACCTGTGCTGCCCTTTTGTAGCATGTAAGGACAGAGTTCAAAGCAAATTTATTCAAAACTGAAGCAGGTTTAATTCGCAAAAGTTGCAGAAAAGTCGCTGATCTAAAAGCCCTGTATGGCTTCCAAGTCTCTGCTGTTCCAAGCTGGCTGCTCCTTATGTGCCGCATCTAAACATAAATTATCGTAAAGATCTCACAAGAGGTAGGGGGGGAGAACAAATGTCCCTCTGTCAGACGATGTGCGTCTGCAAGAGCACAACAATAAAGCCAGAAACATTGACACAGACGGCCAACTGGCTGCCCATTGTAAAAAATGTGATGCAATTCCAACTTGCCATCCTCTTCGCGAACAGACTGTCGTTGTGTATTCGTCACTGTAGCAGCCCGACTCATAGGCGCCGACAAGGGGGGGGGGTCTCTGGGGCTCTGCCCCCGGTGATGCCGAAGCCCCCACTCCTACAATGTCATTACCAGAGTCCCTCTTACCCAAACCGGTTATAATTTCTTTTGAGTTGCCTCTACATTTTCCCTTAAAATGTTATTGTGGCTAAAGCTATCTGCATCATTGTTGACGCGGACGTGCACGGCTTTTATTCATAATTTCAATTTATTTCTGAAAATCCGGACAATAGGAAAACAAGCACATTAGAAGCACCAACGGCGGCTCCCTCATCCGTATTTTTTTCACCCTTCAACGTGTTATTTTAATTTCCACTGTGAACACCATGCACAGACACATTATATTTTAATGTGTACACAGGACAGAATTTATGACATTTTGAAAGAGAAAGAGACAGTCAACTAAGAATTATTTCTAATGATACGGCTAGCCTATGTGTCTAGAGAATCAATAGGTTGCTGTATGTTCAACTCGCTACAAATTGCTTTGCGCACTTTTTTAACACTGAAAAAGAACTGCAGACTTCAGTGACCCCTTCGGCAGAGTCCTTTAGCAAGGGAGTGTGAAATGCACGTGAATGATATGTGTCAGCATTGCTTCTCTGTCCAGTAGGTAATGCTAGCGACTCATGAAAAAAAAAACTAATTTACAACATTTATTGGGGATGGAAACATCGCAGTCATGCGCAGCAGAGCCTCTACTAGGATTCAGTAAAAAAAGAAAAAAGAGGCTGCAGTTTTTGCCGGAAAGGCGAAGCAGTATTAGTGATAGTGAAGCATAAGACAATTACACGAAAAAGATTTCTTAACTTTTTCTGATTTCTGTATTTTTTCTGAATTTTTCATCGGTGCTTTTTATAGAACGGTGCAACTTATGTACTTCCCCCCCCCGGGAAAACTGCCGTCAAAATCTGATTCGATGTTATGGCCACGCGAAGCGCGCTGGCTGACGTAATTGCTACGTGTTCTGTGCGCGCTATCGAGGTGCCGGGTTCTTCTCGTGATCGAGTTCCCGAGCGCCGTGCGAGAAGGACGAAGCAGCAGCACAAGCGGCGGCAGGCCGACACCGAATTCGTCGCATCTGCAGATTGCCGTCAAGATACGGTGCGCGCCGCTGCGCAAACCACGCAGTCACTATCGGCAGAGTACAAACCGCCGCACTGCCTTCCGGCTTTCCTCCCTTGTGCGCGATTCGGCTCACCGTCGGACGCTTTCACTCGGACATACGGCGTGCGGGGACGATGTTATCGCACGTGGACTTTATATGTAACATCGCGGCAACCACGACGGCAGAAATACGCCTGGAGCGGAAATATATGGCACCCATACGCTTGCGCATGACCCACGTTCACGTAAAGAAACGTCACAATTTCTTTTTAAATCGCTTACCAAAAGAACAGGTGCGTCTTATACACTGGTGCGACTTATATACGTTTTTTTTTTTTTTTTTCGGGAAGACTGCCGTTTTGAGGGGGGTGCGTCTTATACAAAGGTGCGGTTTATAGACCGGAAAATACGGTACGCAAAATATTCGTCCTGGGTATAAACTACAGGGCATGTGTAACTGTAAAGAAGTGGTTTACTCATATTGGGCTTGCAGCACTACGTTTCACTTGCTCGACAATACGTTACAAGATATAATGTTGACAAGGGACTTGGTTCAAGTTGTTCATGAAACCACCCGTGAATCTGAGGGGGGCGGCGCAATACTAGACCTTATATTTGTCAGCAGAAGCATTACTGATTATGCTGTTCGTGTAGAGGCTGGTATATCGGACCATAAGTTAGTTCTTTTTTCTTGCACCCTAAATAACTGCGTGAAAACTCGGCCAAAGAGCAAACCTGTCAAAAACTTTAATCAGGCGAATGATGACACTATTCTCGACGAGCTGTGGGAACTAGCAGATAATTTGCGCGACCATGATGGTATTACTTTGTGGAATATGTTTAAAGCAACTGTTCAAAAGTGCATTGAAAATTTTGTTCCTACGAGGCGTATTAAGTCAGATCGCCACAACCCCTGGGTTGATAGAAACATTATTCATTTGAAGCGCAAGCTTAAACGAGCAAAGAAAAAAAAGGTCGCCAATAATGAATCGCTGCGTAAACTTCGAGAAGAATTACACCGTGTGCTGTCTTGCGCAAAAAACAAATATTTTGAGGTTACTTTGCCTAGTTTTATTAAAACAAATCCTCAAAAGTTCTGGCGTTTTCTCGGCACTAAATCTAAACAAATAGACAAAATAAAAGAAGCGGATGTGCTTATAACGGAACCTAGTGGCGTAGCTGACGTGTTGAATGAATACTTCCATTCTGTATTCTCTCCAGCCGAAAGCGGTGTCCAGTCCTTTGGGCCATCAGATTTTGATGATAACTTTATATCTGTAGAAGGTATCTTTTCTCTCTTACTGAACCTTAAAGAAAGATCTTCAGGCGGCCCAGACAACATTCCCAATGCTTTTTTGCGCCGGTATGCCGAGCCTGTGTCATACATTCTCACTGCGATTTTTCGTTCCTGTTTGAAGCTAGCTATCATTCCAGATGATTGGCGTATCGCCCGGGTAGTGGCAGTTCACAAAAAAGGAGACCGCTTAAAAAAAGAAAATTACCGCCCGATATCTCTGACGTCTTCCTGCTGCAAAATACTTGAACACATACTCGTACATTTCATAACCGAATTTCTTGAACATAATAAGCTGCTATCTGATCACCAACATGGATTTCGTAAAAACCTTTCAACAATCACACAGCTTACTACCACTATTCACGAGGTCGCTTTAAGGGGAAATGCTCCCCAGAAACATTTCTTTTTAAATAATGATGCTGGGTGAATGAAAAGTTTACCAATTATAGAGCTTGATCTCTTCATTCGAAATATACCTTTAGTTTTAGGATATCTCGATGCTTTCGTGTCCTAAGTGCCATGCATAAGTGAGAAGCAGTGTATGTTTGTGCAGCTGCTGGACTTAACAGTTAGCATGATAGAGCAGTGCAAAATTATTTTTCTTATCCCTAACACTCCACTGAGTGCTAATAAGCAAGATAGTTTGATTCCCTTTACAGGAAACATTTTAAGAGAATTTCGTATCTGGTGCTTCATATTCAATGGCTGGTGCCCGAGTACATTAAAATTTTCATCCTTAAAAAAACAAAGTGATTGCATTAAATCCTAGATAAGTGCATTCTACATATCCTAGAAATTACGCCCATCAAATGTGGTCTTGATTGGACCACAATAAGTACATAAATGTTGTGCACAAACGCATTGTTTTGCCCACCCTCGATTTGGCCGGTCAGATTGATTTAATCTTTTTGGATTTTAGCAAGGCCTTTGACCGTGTATCCCACAGTAAACTTCTAATCAAACTTCAAAAATTTGGCCTACCATCTTTTATTATAAATTGGATAAAACAGTACTTATCCAACCGAACTCAGTTTGTTGATGTTGATGGATACTCATCCACGCGCTTGCCAGTTACGTCTGGTGTGCCTCAGGGAAGCGTCTTGGGACCAATTCTTTTTCTCATGTATGTGAACGATATAACCGCAGCTGTGTGTCCTGATGTGCAAATTAGGCTCTTTGCCGATGATTGTTTGATTTTCAAAAAGGTAACATGCCAAAATGACCAAATTTCTTTAAACTCTAGTCTAGCGAAAATCCACGAATGGTGCACAACATGGTCAATGTCCCTGAATTCCGAGAAAACTGTACTGCTACGCGTAAGCAATAAAAGACAACCTTTCTTATACACGTATAAAATTAGTACTGGCACCGTCGCAGAAGCCACAGAGTACAAATATTTGGGATTGACGATCTCCAACAAACTCACATGGTCCTCCCACATCGAAAACATCTGTACAGCAGCTACTCGCAAACTTGGCCTACTTAGGCACAGACTGAAAAACGCGCCCCCCGATGCAAAGCTTCTCGCCTACAAAACTTACGTTTTGCCTAAAGTTGAATACGCGAGCGTAATTTGGGATCCCCACTACAAAAAAGATAAGCAAAGGCTTGAGATGGTACAGAGGCGAGCAGTACGCTTCATATTTAACAAATATAAGAGAACAGATTCACCATCATCTTTAATGCTGGCAAATAAGATTCCAACCTTAGAGCAGCGCAGGAAAATATCAAGACTTAAATTTTTATTCTTGCTTTATCACAACATACTTAATGTGAATGCGCGTGCATTTATTCAGCCATTTTTGTCACGTACATCGAGAAATCGACATTCACATAATCTACTTTCTTATCAAACGCGCACTAATCTTTTTAAGTACTCTTTTTTCCCACGAACCATTTCTGATTGGAATTCGCTGCCTGAAAATATTGTTTCTTTAGAATCTGCAAGTGCATTTGAAAATGCGCTACTTACTGATTTAGAAATGCAGTAAACCACTGAATGTTCATGTGACTTTTTTTTTCGCTTTCACTTTTGCATTTCGTCGTTTTTTTCACTACGTGCTTTATTGATGCAGTGTTACTTCATAATTTGCAAATACTGTATTTACGCACCCGACGTATTCCGGGAAGAGTTCTTTTTTTGTTTACTTTTATACTTCTTATAGTATGCGTCACTTACTATGAACTGTGTTATTTTGTTATCTTGACAGGCTGCGCTGTTCTACTTCTAGATATGCGTAAGATTGCTTTGTTTCCCTTTTCTGTGAGCTTGAGTGCCTTACGGCTCCATTTGTGCTTGTAAATTTGAAACTGTATATTTTCCCACCTGCATGGTCCTTCGTGACCGCAGTATACTGTAAATAAAATAAAAATATTCTTGCCAACCGCTTTAGAGAAATTTGACACTAAATTTATCTAGACCTCTGTGTCGTCCCAGGCAGCCGAAAGCAAGCTTGAGGTGTTTCAAAATCACTGAGATTGCGTGAAAATGCCGGACGTGGCAGCAACATGGCCATGAACTAGGGCAATGAAATGCAGTTTTTACCATAGCAAACCTGAGCAAGATGATGGAGACAGTTTTTTTTTTTTTTTTTTTCACATACATGGAGACACAGCTTTCGGCATTTAACTGTACCTAAATTTTTTAAATTGTTTTTCGCCTTCATAACATAACAGTGGATAATAGAAATCACCTTGATGAGCGATTAGGTCCCATAGCTGTATTCAGGTCTCAGGAGGATATATAGGGGTGGGACTGCCCAAAGTCATTTCGGAGCAATTTTTGGAGCAAGTAAAACTGTGATTTCGAGCATTTTGGAGCATTTTGGAGCAGACAAAATTGCATTTTGGAGCAGCGTGGAGCAGACTAAATTAATTTTGGAGTAATTAGAAGCAAATAAAATTTTATTTTGAAGCAGTTTGGAAAGCAACCGAATCTGAATTTTGGTAGAATAATGGAATATGGCAGCACACTTGGAAACTGCGACAAAACACAGAATGAACCAACACGAAGCGAATAGTAGAATCGCACTTTGTAGTTATCGCATACAAGAATATGGAATAGTGGGTCGAGCGGTGGCACGGCGCATGCTTTTCTGTAAAGCCAAAAACATACTACGACCGAACTAAATATTCCTGCGCCGACGCTCACGGTGATAGCGGAAAATGTTCTCAAATTATGCAGTCCAATCGACGCGGTAAAATAATTTCTGGGTCGCCATATGTCACCGCAGGCCCAGATAGCCACAGTAAACTTTGGGCCGGTATAACGTAAAACTATTCCAAACTGCTTTTATTGCGATAGCAATTATATGGACACTACAGTGCATTTTACTGCAGCACCAATTATATGGACAGTCCAGGTGCATTTTTACCGTCGCCGTGATATTCCGTATAAAGTTCAAGGGCGATAACACCGTGGCCACGCGCCGTATGTTCAAGTGAAAGCACGCGAGGGGAGCCGACAATCGCGGCTCAATCTGGCGCGGGCGAGGGAGGAAAGGGAAGAGCAAACGCGCCGTCTCTGTCGCGCGAAAGGCCGTAGGGAGATAGGGGGCGTTGTGCTCCGGCAGCAACTTTGTATTTCGCGACCAGGCGCAAGGGGAACTAACGATCGCGCACGCGAAAGGGAGGAAAGCACAGGCTTCCACTTCACCAATAACTGCATACTTTGCGCGTGCCATAACTTGAAAGCGATCTGCAGACGGCTCATATGCCTTTGTGCGTGTGGTGTTCTCGCTGCTCAGTTTGCGTTGAACCGATAGGCAGCACGAAGGTCACTTTGCTCGCTGCTGCTGTCGCGCCAGCAGCAGCCAGCATCCGCAGACACAGAGTGTGATGTGTTCATGTTTGCTTGTGCACACTTACACCATGCTTGCTACACAAATTCGGTTAGTAAGCCAATGTTTCCAAGTTTATAGGGCCGATAAAGTTTTCTACTACACTTCGTATAGCTGTCTACAAATTTGCTAACGCAATCGATGCTTTGCCTTTAGTCCATGCCAGATGCCATTAGTCCGTGCTAAATTAAAATGGCTCAGGCCTCGGCCATATGATCAGTAAACACAGACCAGAATAGTTTTAGGTTATACCAGCCCTGGAGACAGAGACGTCCGCCCGCTGCGGCGCGTGCCTCCCTAACATCTAGTTCGCCCTCGGCCTACTTTTCGGCCTACTCCACCATATTTTAGTACACTCTAAATACAGCCGCCCTGGCCGTTCCGACAGCAGCAACAACAGCCGGGAGCGGCCGCGCGCGCGCCAGCCACTTGCCGGAAGCACCGAAAAGTCCAGTTTCGTGAGCGCAAAAACTACGAGAAACTGTGCAGGAAGCGCCGTCAGCGGTGTGCGGAATGTGGATGGCTGTACTCTTTTTCGGAGAAGCGTGGCACAATTTCAGTCAATTTTCCGTGTTTGGCACAGTTTGGTGCAGGAATTACCGTTTTTATCAAAATGGCGCAATTGGCGCAGGAGTCCCACCCATGATGCACATTCACATTGGCCTGTTTGTCCACCAAAGATTCAGCTTTTTTTCGCACAAGGTCAGATGATTTAAGTATACCTCTGCTGCTGTTGAAATTATAGCCACAATGAACTTTTCATTGATTTCAAGAACGCTTACCTTTGGTGAAAACGCGTCCTCGAGTTTTGCATTCTTCATAAAGATCTACCAGTCAGAAAGTTGTACTTTCCAGGAATGCAGTGTAGCACCTACGAGTGCAGGCTCACTAAAGTAACTAAAAATAGATCAAGACTGAACGGGAGATGGCCGAAGCATTCTTTCTTCACAAGTCCAGTGACAAATGCGTTGTCTGTGATGTTGCACAAATTAGAAATTGATTATTTATACGCTAATGTTAAAGCTTTTTACTTGTGCTATGTTATATATTTGTGTTCCTAACAACAAACTACAGTTTCTAGCATGCGCTCGCGTTGCGTTTCTTTCTCGTCCCTTGTTTATCACGCTATTGGTTGTCGGCAGCAATGGAAGAGGCCGAACCAGTATCTAGTCTAACAGGGAGCATGCATTGTGTTCTCTTCAAAGAATGTTAGAATCGAATACAAATATCGGACATATAATACTTACATTAGTTGGACTACAGTTTATTCTATCCCTACCGAAGGTCCGATGGAAGCAACGATGGAAGGGAGAGCCCAATAGATTCAGTTCAGAAGCCAAAACTCTACACACGTGACGATCGGCCGTTTAGACAGCGTATTGTAACAAGCACATTCACGCATGATTCACAGTTGAAGTGTACCAATGGCGGCATGGCACATACTCGTACAGGCTGGTGTGCTCTCGCACTGCGTCTGCCTCATCCTGAATAAAAATGTGCAACAAGGCACACTGCAGTATTGTTTCTGGGCAACGCAAGCTTTTAGGGTTAGAGTTACAATCGGCATATGAAAGACCACTCTGCAGTGCGAGTGACTTGTGACACGCAAAAAATACTACATTTACTGCTATAGTTCATTTTGAGCTCAACTACCATCTGGAGCAGTAGTCCCTCTTGGAGATACCAACGCTTTCGCGAGATGGCACCAAGTGCGTCGACGGCCGCCAGTGTTTCTGGCACTCTGCTTAGCTCACTACGTGCGCACGAATGCTGTCGGCCGCATACATCGACAAGTCCGACGCAGTCGCCAAAAATCTTGCGAAAGTGATGGTAGTATTTCTAAAAGTGATCACTCGAGAATTCCACCCCCGTGTGCTTGATATCTGTGGCCAATGAAGTGCGAGTGGACAAGTCTCCTTTTTTTTGTTTTTTTTTTATTGCGCACCTTCAGTGTATGCTAGATTTATAAATCAGGGGCACGTTACATTCACGTGCCCACTTTCTTGGGAAGTATGCACTAGCACAGTAGCACCAAGCAAGAAGGAACCCTGCACTCACTTCTGTTGGCCAGCTGAACCACTGTTCGCAGCAGCATGACAGCAGCAAGCACATCAGGCCCTGCCACTCTGCTCTTGCCATGTCCAGTAGACTTGTTAAGCTCCTGCAAAATGCCCGTTCATAAATACACAATATCCTGGCAAGATCAAAGCGGACGCAAGACGTGATGAGCACTCTTTCAAAGTAAATGGTCTACTGTAACATTCTTAGGTAAAAGAACTTGAGCTTACACGACTGTCAACACCAGACAGAACACAATCCACATCAATGCACCAACCATCTCGGCTCGCCCTTGCCACAGATTACCCCCAAGATAGCCCGCATAACCATGCGCAGCCCCTGCAAAGACAGACTCCGCAAGTTGTTTGCCAATGCAACAAATGGCGCAGCGGTGTCTCCAGCGTGCACACTTCTACAGCGTTTTTGCCTCTCAAGCTTTTCATGGGGGAAGGATGCTTGCAAATAGCTTTTCCATCGGCTGACATTTTTAGTTTTTGGCTACATTTACCAGCCACACAGGCTCCACGTACATGTTTTAAATGACCGACAGCTCCGTTGACTCAAAACCATGTCAAGAAATTACTTTGTTAAATCGCGCAAGAAATATATTGTTTTCAATTAAACTAAGATCAGTTACATTGCGAATTTCATTAAATCGAGGTTTGTTATACTGAGGTTGGACTGTGTATATATATTGTGTGTGAACAAGAAGGGGAACAGAGGAGCCCAACTATTGCAAGTCACAAAGATATAAAGCGAAACAGTGACACAAAGAAAGGATATGCTTGTGACATATAGCGGGTGCGCGAGGTATTTGAGAACACAATGTTGGCTTCAGGCAGAGAAGAATATCTCCAGCAAAAATAGACATATTTTCACCAAACTTTGCGAAATACTTCTCTTACAGCTTATTTCCTTAATTACTCAATGAATCCCCCATCCGCAGCAATAACCGATTCAAATTGGCTTCGGAAACGGCTGCATGCACGGATCAGGTGGTCCTTAGAGATGTTGGCCATTGAGTCTGTGGCTGTTTGTTTGCCTCTCCCTCAACGACGCCCCAGACATAGAAGTCGAGCATATTTAAATCTGGAGAACTAGGAGGCCACAAGTTGGTAGTGACGTGGTCGTAGCAGTTGTCAGCCAGCCACTTCTGGGTGACGCAGGCGGTGTGGGGGGGAGGGGAGCCGAATCTTGCTGAGGTCTCCCTTTCCAAACAGTCTCTATCCAGGGGCAGCATTGACACGCAGTCCTTCCGCAAAAAATGTGTGGCGGCATGACGTCACCCTCTTTGCTGATGACGACAAACACCATCACAGACAACGGACATTTTGTGTGCATCACCAGCACTTGCGCAACGCCACCTGTCGTTACCACGGTTAACTTTTTGGTCTTGGTCAAAGCTCTTTTCATCTGAAAAAAAGAAGCAGAGCATTCCAGGCTCCTCAGGTCTCTTCAGCTTGCTTAGCATGCGTTTCGACTGGAGAAGACGATTCTCCCGAGTTTTATCGGACATGAATTGCCCCCTCCTCATGACATAGGAATGGTACCTCAAGTCCTCGTACACAGCAAGCCTGACAGTCAACTCAGCGACTTGGAGCTCCTTTGGAATGGCCCGCATTGACTTCCCTCGGTCGTCACAGCCGCCGGAGAAAATCGAGGGTTCTGACGACGTCTGACCGTTGACTGTGCTTTTTCCTTTTTGCCACAGATGCCTCATCACTGCCAGAACGCGTCAGCTCTGGTTGCAATTTCCAAGTCACTGTGGTGCGCGGCCAGAGCGACGACGACTGCATGGCGTTTCATTTCCTGTGTCAACCTATACGCTTCCATCTTTGAACAAACTATGCAGTATGAATGATGAGGGGTCAACCAACAAAACTCCGCACGCCTAGATAGATATGATGAGCCTGCTGGCATCTATGGCGATAAGGAATAGTGTTCTCAAATACCTCCCACACCCAGTATATACTATATGAATCACTGATTGAATGACATCTAGTCTGGTCGGGAACACCATTTTGGTCGGTGTTCTATTACCTGTCTTTCTAATATGTGTATGTATGTATACATGTGTATGTATATATATATATATATATATATATATATATTGTGAGATGTCGGCCGATGCGATGCCTTTATTTCCGAGCAGCCGCCTGAGTCAGAGACGAAGCACGCACCAGACAAAAGATGATGAGTCGTATGTACAGACGACGACAATGGTATGCACAGAATGCGCTCACACTAACTTTCCCCCCTTCAGGAAAGTGGTCAGCAAGACCGCAAGCTAGAAAGTGTAGGTACGGCGAATGTAGGGTTTCAGGCGAGATACGTGAACGATTCCCGTAGTGCGGCGGCGGCGGTCAGTAGCTGAGCTGACAGGAGTGACACGGTAGTTAACGGCCGAAGTTCTTTACAAAACGGTGTAGGGGCCGAGATATCTGTGGAGAAACTTTTCACAGAGGCCCGGTGCGCGAACAGGTGTCCACAAAAGAACTTTGTCTCCTGGGCGGAACGGAGCAACGCGACGCGTCGCATCATAGCGAATTTTTCTTTTGTCCTGAATGGTAGCGGTGTTGGCGCGGGCATTTTCACGGCAGCGGGCGATGCGAGCAGCAAATTCTTCAAGAAGAGACGCGGATGGAGCAGCAGGTGCTGAAAGGAGTGTAGTGTCCAAGACGAAAGACGGCGCACAACCGTACACAAGGAAGAAGGGACTGTGATTGGTTGTACGTTGGACGGCAGTATTATACGCAAGCGTCACGAAAGGTAGAACAGTGTCCCAATTGGTGTGATCGGGTCGAACATATATTGACACCATGTCGGACAAAGTGCGATGAAAATGCTCGGTAAGGCCATTTGTTTGCGGATGGTACGCTGATGTGGTCTCATGGGTGGTGTCAGAGGCCTGGAGGACTTCACAAAGGACATGCGATAGGAACGTCTTGCCACGGTCACTCAGGAGCACACGAGGTACGCCGTGGCGCAAAACGATACCTTGCACGAAAAACTTGGCGACTTCTGAGGCAGTACCAGAGCGAAGAGCAGCTGTCTCAGCGTACCGCGTTAGATGATCCACTGCGGTAACGATCCAGCGGTGACCAGCGGGCGTGAGTGGGAGGGGTCGGTACAAGCCTATGCCCACAATTTCAAAGGGGGTGGACGGGCATGGTAGAGGCTGCAGAGGACCGGCTGGAAGGGATGTCGAGCGTTTTCTGTGTTGGCATGACGCGCAGGAGCCAACGTATTTGGCGACAGAGATGGAAAGGCCCGGCCAGAAACAGCGCGTTTTGATGCGGTCGTAGGTCTTAAGAAAGCCCAAGTGGCCAGCCGTCGCGTCGTTGTGAAATGCTTCTAATACTTGGAGTCGAAGTGAGCGAGGTATGACTGGTACCCACCGGTTACCAGAAGGATGGTAGATTAATCGAAATAACGCTCCCCCCTGAAGCTTAAAACGTGAAAGTTGTCGTCTTAAAGGGACACTAAAGAGAAACCGGAAGTTGAGCTTAAATGGTAGATTATCCTTTCACGATCACAGCCATACCATTCTTACTGCAAACAGATGTTTAATAAGCGAGAAAATAGCGAAAAACTGAAGGATAGGTGCTGACGCCCCTTTGAAATTCCCGCACTACACGTTCGTGACGCCGGAGATTACAAATGCAGGCCGGTCGCGATTGGGCGAGAGCGATTTATCGCTGTTAATAAATCGCAAAATGAAATACACCTTAAACGTACATAAACAGCGTTTGCCAACTTTTTAAACCGTTTCAAGCAAGGAAGCACAAGTTTAGCACAAAATTAAATAAATAAGAAAAAATGGCATGGCGATACATGCGGCCGTGATAGTTTCGTAGTTTCGTTTTTAGTCAATGCATCGTCGCGCGCGCCTGCCAGTACCGTATCCATGACGCGTTGGAAAGTCGCAGGTGCCGAGCAAAGACCAAACGGCATGACCTTGAACTCGAACAGTCCGTCTGGTGTTATAAAGGCAGTCTTCTCCCGGTCCTTTTCGTCGACTTCGATTTGCCAGTAGCCGGTTTTGAGGTCCATCGACGAAAAATACTTTGCGTTGTAGAGTCGATCCAAGGCGTTGTCAATCCGTGGGAGGGGATATACGTCCTTCTTCGTGATCTTGTTGAGGCGACGATAATCGACGCAGAAACGTAGGGTTCCATCCTTCTTCACTAACACCATGGGGGACGCCCACGGACTCTTGGACGGCTGGATGATGTCGTCACGTAGCATTTCGTCGACTTGTTGCCTTATGGCCTCGCGTTCGCGCGCCGAAACTCGGTACGGGCTCTGACGGAGTGGGCGGACATTTTCGACGGTTATGATGGGGTGCTTGGCGACAGGGGTTGTCCTTCGGTTTCGGGCTTGGATCGCGGCTTTGCGGGAGCGTTCGCTGCATGAACGCACTAGCACCTCCACCAGATGTCACGTAGTAGTGACGCTGAAGTAAACAGTCGTAAAACTGTGTATGATGAGACTGATTCTTTATTGGGCGAACCTGTGCCCACAAAAGCAAGCTACACTCGAAGCACAACGAAAGCGGCGAACACAGTCGGCGGTCGTCGAAATCCGATCAGCGGCGAAACGCGTCAGCTTATATACCTGAGTCATCGAAGGTTCCAGATTAATCCCTGATGCCCGTGTGTCTTCCAGAAAGTTCTAGATAATTCGCGTGCCCCACGAATTAATCAGATAACATAAGCGTCGGTGAAAACAGGCAACGGAAAGAAGCATCGATAACGTTCTAGAAACTTCCGATACAGGCGCGTCCTGCGCCGAGCGATAACGTTTAACATTTGTTAGCCGGTGGAAAGCGGCCACCGGTGAAAGATAAACATGTATACGTGTCATGTATACAAAGCCACTTGCGATCCGTCGGACGAGCTTCGATAAAACTCCCTTTCATTTGGTGGAGGTGCTGAGTAACCTCAAAAACTGGAACTCCAAAGCCGGATGCCTCTGAATTCACTCTGCTTTCAGAAGTTGCTCGACATGCTGAAGAGTGCCGTCAACTGGCTCGCTCATTCACATCGGATACCCAAGGCATCCAAAAAGATTGCCGCGACCACGAACAGCCCCCACAGTCCTTCGCCATGGACTCTCACGTCTGGCTTCGGCTGCCATTCCAATCTTCAGGCCTTAGCCCAAAGCTTGCACCAAAATATGAGGGTCCATACCGGTTCGTGGAATGTACATCACCTGTGAACTATGTAGTCGAACCAGTGACGCCATCTACGGACAAGCGCCGCGAGACGGTTCACATCAGCCGCCTGAAGCCGTACCACCACCCCCTCGTCATGTCATCACCTTAGGTCGCCAGGATGGCTCATCTTTGCCACGGGGGCAATTGTAGTGGCGAATATGCATATAGCGTTGTGGGCACTGCCATCGCTTCGGTGCGATACTCGAGCTCGAGCTGCTGATGCCAAGAGCTAGGACTGCACATACAAAATCACTGAAGACTATTTACAATGTGTATTTACAAAAGGCAAATGCAGCGCTGGCCAGTTCAGCCGACAGATCGAGAACAAGTTCGTCTACTTCGTCGGGGCGCCCGCGCGCATCGTCCACAACAAACACGCAATATGCATGTAGCAGTGTGTGTGTGTGTGTGTGTGAAGCGCCCACCCCCTCCAAAGCACCGGCATCAGTCGAAATATTCACCCCACTGCAGTCCCTATGAGGATGACGGAGGTATTCACTTCCTTGCGGTGGAAAGGGAAAGACCAATGGGGGTGAAGATAATGCAGAGTGGCAATGAACAGTCCTTGAAAGAAAACTCGGTGGTCGCAGGTGCATCTTGATAAAGCGTGCATGCAGCCGCCGTTCCCATACTTCTCGTGTAATCCGGTAGCCGCACAATGCACTCCTACACCGTTGCCAGGAAGATCGAAGTCGTCGAACGGCACCGCGCGTCGGGAAAGAATGTTGGATCAATGTCGCGTTGGACGGCAGAGAGGACGGGCACTTGCATAATCAACTTGCAGGCTCTGGAGAGCCCTTGGTCTGTTCAAGTCGCGCGAGTGTCAACGACGAATGCATTGACTTCCTATTCTGCACCGAATCGGAAGAGTCGTTAGCTGGGTTCAGTAAGCGATAAGTATGCACTAGTGTACCCCATCATTTGCCATTTGGAAATAAACATGCTTTCTTCGATTCCGTAGCCATCGTAGCCCTGCCTCAAGTTTTTAATTGGCCGCCTTCTTGGTTTTTACTGCTTCGACCGGACAAAGCGCCCATAGCTAGATTAACCCAATTTGGAGTGAAAGTGGTGTGGGTGCTTCCGCGGTATTTTTGTGGTGTGTATGTATGTATATATATATAGATATATATATATATATATATAAAGAGAGAGAGAGAGGGAGGGTAATGAGAGAGAGGAAACCAAGAAAATTTTCTGGCTGCGCCACTGGTGACAAGCAAGTTTGTATTCTGGGCGGCCAGCAAACTCCAGAGCACGTAGCGTACAAGTCAGTTCCAGAAGTGGAAGGTCACATGTTTGATTTAAATTTCACATTCCAAAATTGTTTTTTAGTGTTTTTCCATTTTCTGCCCCTAGTTCACTGTGCACAACCATTTGTTTGCATGCATCCACTTCCCATACAATAGCAATTATACAGACACTCGAAGCTCATTGACCACCGCCCTCACACCATCTTGCCACTGACTGCGCCGCTTGCACGTGGAACGTTAGAAGGTTTTTATGGAGACAGAGTGTGTTTGGCTGCATACACGACATAGCCACGTGGATGCACCAACAATGCTGCGCTCAATCAACAGTGCTTGCTACTGACTGCGCCGCTTGCACGTGGAACGTTAGAAGGTTTTTATGGAGACGGAGTGTGTTTGGCTGCATACACGACATAGCCACGTGGATGCACCAACAATGCTGCGCTTAATCAACAGTGCTTGCTACTGACTGCGCCGCTTGCACGTGGAACGTTAGAAGGTTTTTATCGAGACGGAGTGTGTTTGGCTGCATACACGACATAGCCACGTGGATGCACCAACATTGCCGCGCTCAATCAACAGTGCTTGCTACTGACTGCGCCGCTTGCACGTGGAACATTAGAAGGTTTTTATGGAGACGGAGTGTGTTTGGCTGCATACACGACATAGCCACGTGGATGCACCAACAATGCTGCACTCAATCAACAGTGCTTGCTACTGACTACGCCGCTTGCACGTGGAACGTTAGAAGGTTTTTATGGAGACGGAGTGTGTTTGGCTGCATACACGACATAGCCACGTGGATGCACCAACAATGCTGCACTCAATCAACAGTGCTTGCTACTGACTACGCCGCTTGCACGTGGAACGTTAGAAGGTTTTTATGGAGACGGAGTGTGTTTGGCTGCATACACGACATAGCCACGTGGATGCACCAACAATGCTGCACTCAATCAACAGTGCTTGCTACTGACTACGCCGCTTGCACGTGGAACGTTAGAAGGTTTTATGGAGACGGAGTGTGTTCGGCTGCATACACGACATAGCCACGTGGATGCACCAACAATGCTGCGCTTAATCAACAGTGCTTGCTACTGACTGGGCCGCTTGCACGTGGAACGTTAGAAGGTTTTTATCGAGACGGAGTGTGTTTGGCTGCATACACGACATAGCCACGTGGATGCACCAACATTGCCGCGCTCAATCAACAGTGCTTGCTACTGACTGCGCCGCTTGCACGTGGAACGTTAGAAGGTTTTTATGGAGACGGAGTGTGTTTGGCTGCATACACGACATAGCCACGTGGATGCACCAACAATGCTGCGCTTAATCAACAGTGCTTGCTACTGACTGCGCCGCTTGCACGTGGAACGTTAGAAGGTTTTTATCGAGACGAAGTGTGTTTGGCTGCATACACGACATAGCCACGTGGATGCACCAACATTGCCGCGCTCAATCAACAGTGCTTGCTACTGACTGCGCCGCTTGCACGTGGAACGTTAGAAGGTTTTTATGGAGACGGAGTGTGTTTGGCTGCATACACGACATAGCCACGTGGATGCACCAACAATGCTGCGCTTAATCAACAGTGCTTGCTACTGACTGCGCCGCTTGCACGTGGAACGTTAGAAGGTTTTTATGGAGACGGAGTGTGTTCGGCTGCATACACGACATAGCCACGTGGATGCACCAACAATGCTGCGCTTAATCAACAGTGCTTGCTACTGACTGCGCCGCTTGCACGTGGAACGTTAGAAGGTTTTTATGGAGACGGAGTGTGTTCGGCTGCATACACGACATAGCCACGTGGATGCACCAACAATGCTGCGCTTAATCAACAGTGCTTGCTACTGACTGCGCCGCTTGCACGTGGAACGTTAGAAGGTTTTTATGGAGACGGAGTGTGTTCGGCTGCATACACGACATAGCCACGTGGATGCACCAACAATGCTGCGCTTAATCAACAGTGCTTGCTACTGACTGCGCCGCTTGCACGTGGAACGTTAGAAGGTTTTATGGAGACGGAGTGTGTTCGGCTGCATACACGACATAGCCACGTGGATGCACCAACAATGCTGCGCTTAATCAACAGTGCTTGCTACTGACTGCGCCGCTTGCACGTGGAACGTTAGAAGGTTTTTATGGAGACGGAGTGTGTTCGGCTGCATACACGACATAGCCACGTGGATGCACCAACAATGCTGCGCTTAATCAACAGTGCTTGCTACTGACTGCGCCGCTTGCACGTGGAACGTTAGAAGGTTTTTATGGAGACGGAGTGTGTTCGGCTGCATACACGACATAGCCACGTGGATGCACCAACAATGCTGCGCTTAATCAACAGTGCTTGCTACTGACTGCGCCGCTTGCACGTGGAACGTTAGAAGGTTTTTATCGAGACGGAGTGTGTTTGGCTGCATACACGACATAGCCACGTGGATGCACCAACATTGCCGCGCTCAATCAACAGTGCTTGCTACTGACTGCGCCGCTTGCACGTGGAACGTTAGAAGGTTTTATGGAGACGGAGTGTGTTTGGCTGCATACACGACATAGCCACGTGGATGCACCAACAATGCTGCGCTTAATCAACAGTGCTTGCTACTGACTGCGCCGCTTGCACGTGGAACGTTAGAAGGTTTTTATGGAGACGGAGTGTGTTCGGCTGCATACACGACATAGCCACGTGGATGCACCAACAATGCTGCGCTTAATCAACAGTGCTTGCTACTGACTGCGCCGCTTGCACGTGGAACGTTAGAAGGTTTTTATGGAGACGGAGTGTGTTCGGCTGCATACACGACATAGCCACGTGGATGCACCAACAATGCTGCGCTTAATCAACAGTGCTTGCTACTGACTGCGCCGCTTGCACGTGGAACGTTAGAAGGTTTTTATGGAGACGGAGTGTGTTCGGCTGCATACACGACATAGCCACGTGGATGCACCAACAATGCTGCGCTTAATCAACAGTGCTTGCTACTGACTGCGCCGCTTGCACGTGGAACGTTAGAAGGTTTTTATGGAGACGGAGTGTGTTCGGCTGCATACACGACATAGCCACGTGGATGCACCAACAATGCTGCGCTTAATCAACAGTGCTTGCTACTGACTGCGCCGCTTGCACGTGGAACGTTAGAAGGTTTTTATGGAGACGGAGTGTGTTCGGCTGCATACACGACATAGCCACGTGGATGCACCAACAATGCTGCGCTTAATCAACAGTGCTTGCTACTGACTGCGCCGCTTGCACGTGGAACGTTAGAAGGTTTTTATGGAGACGGAGTGTGTTCGGCTGCATACACGACATAGCCACGTGGATGCACCAACAATGCTGCGCTTAATCAACAGTGCTTGCTACTGACTGCGCCGCTTGCACGTGGAACGTTAGAAGGTTTTTATGGAGACGGAGTGTGTTCGGCTGCATACACGACATAGCCACGTGGATGCACCAACAATGCTGCGCTTAATCAACAGTGCTTGCTACTGACTGCGCCGCTTGCACGTGGAACGTTAGAAGGTTTTTATGGAGACGGAGTGTGTTCGGCTGCATACACGACATAGCCACGTGGATGCACCAACAATGCTGCGCTTAATCAACAGTGCTTGCTACTGACTGCGCCGCTTGCACGTGGAACGTTAGAAGGTTTTTATCGAGACGGAGTGTGTTTGGCTGCATACACGACATAGCCACGTGGATGCACCAACATTGCCGCGCTCAATCAACAGTGCTTGCTACTGACTGCGCCGCTTGCACGTGGAACATTAGAAGGTTTTTATGGAGACGGAGTGTGTTTGGCTGCATACACGACATAGCCACGTGGATGCACCAACAATGCTGCACTCAATCAACAGTGCTTGCTACTGACTACGCCGCTTGCACGTGGAACGTTAGAAGGTTTTTATGGAGACGGAGTGTGTTTGGCTGCATACACGACATAGCCACGTGGATGCACCAACAATGCTGCACTCAATCAACAGTGCTTGCTACTGACTACGCCGCTTGCACGTGGAACGTTAGAAGGTTTTTATGGAGACGGAGTGTGTTTGGCTGCATACACGACATAGCCACGTGGATGCACCAACAATGCTGCACTCAATCAACAGTGCTTGCTACTGACTACGCCGCTTGCACGTGGAACGTTAGAAGGTTTTATGGAGACGGAGTGTGTTCGGCTGCATACACGACATAGCCACGTGGATGCACCAACAATGCTGCGCTTAATCAACAGTGCTTGCTACTGACTGGGCCGCTTGCACGTGGAACGTTAGAAGGTTTTATCGAGACGGAGTGTGTTTGGCTGCATACACGACATAGCCACGTGGATGCACCAACATTGCCGCGCTCAATCAACAGTGCTTGCTACTGACTGCGCCGCTTGCACGTGGAACGTTAGAAGGTTTTTATGGAGACGGAGTGTTTGGCTGCATACACGACATAGCCACGTGGATGCACCAACAATGCTGCGCTTAATCAACAGTGCTTGCTACTGACTGCGCCGCTTGCACGTGGAACGTTAGAAGGTTTTTATCGAGACGAAGTGTGTTTGGCTGCATACACGACATAGCCACGTGGATGCACCAACATTGCCGCGCTCAATCAACAGTGCTTGCTACTGACTGCGCCGCTTGCACGTGGAACGTTAGAAGGTTTTTATGGAGACGGAGTGTGTTTGGCTGCATACACGACATAGCCACGTGGATGCACCAACAATGCTGCGCTTAATCAACAGTGCTTGCTACTGACTGCGCCGCTTGCACGTGGAACGTTAGAAGGTTTTTATGGAGACGGAGTGTGTTCGGCTGCATACACGACATAGCCACGTGGATGCACCAACAATGCTGCGCTTAATCAACAGTGCTTGCTACTGACTGCGCCGCTTGCACGTGGAACGTTAGAAGGTTTTATGGAGACGGAGTGTGTTCGGCTGCATACACGACATAGCCACGTGGATGCACCAAACAATGCTGCGCTTAATCAACAGTGCTTGCTACTGACTGCGCCGCTTGCACGTGGAACGTTAGAAGGTTTTATGGAGACGGAGTGTGTTCGGCTGCATACACGACATAGCGACGTGGATGCACCAACAATGCTGCGCTTAATCAACAGTGCTTGCTACTGACTGCGCCGCTTGCACGTGGAACGTTAGAAGGTTTTTATGGAGACGGAGTGTGTTCGGCTGCATACACGACATAGCCACGTGGATGCACCAACAATGCTGCGCTTAATCAACAGTGCTTGCTACTGACTGCGCCGCTTGCACGTGGAACGTTAGAAGGTTTTTATGGAGACGGAGTGTGTTCGGCTGCATACACGACATAGCCACGTGGATGCACCAACAATGCTGCGCTTAATCAACAGTGCTTGCTACTGACTGCGCCGCTTGCACGTGGAACGTTAGAAGGTTTTTATCGAGACGGAGTGTGTTTGGCTGCATACACGACATAGCCACGTGGATGCACCAACATTGCCGCGCTCAATCAACAGTGCTTGCTACTGACTGCGCCGCTTGCACGTGGAACGTTAGAAGGTTTTTATGGAGACGGAGTGTGTTTGGCTGCATAATCGACATAGCCACGTGGATGCACCAACAATGCTGCGCTTAATCAACAGTGCTTGCTACTGACTGCGCCGCTTGCACGTGGAACGTTAGAAGGTTTTTATGGAGACGGAGTGTGTTCGGCTGCATACACGACATAGCCACGTGGATGCACCAACAATGCTGCGCTTAATCAACAGTGCTTGCTACTGACTGCGCCGCTTGCACGTGGAACGTTAGAAGGTTTTTATAGAGACGGAGTGTGTTCGGCTGCATACACGACATAGCCACGTGGATGCACCAACAATGCTGCGCTTAATCAACAGTGCTTGCTACTGACTGCGCCGCTTGCACGTGGAACGTTAGAAGGTTTTTATGGAGACGGAGTGTGTTCGGCTGCATACATGACATAGCCACGTGGATGCACCAACAATGCTGCGCTTAATCAACAGTGCTTGCTACTGACTGCGCCGCTTGCACGTGGAACGTTAGAAGGTTTTTATGGAGACGGAGTGTTTGGCTGCATACACGACATAGCCACGTGGATGCACCAACAATGCTGCGCTTAATCAACAGTGCTTGCTACTGACTGCGCCGCTTGCACGTGGAACGTTAGAAGGTTTTATCGAGACGAAGTGTGTTTGGCTGCATACACGACATAGCCACGTGGATGCACCAACATTGCCGCGCTCAATCAACAGTGCTTGCTACTGACTGCGCCGCTTGCACGTGGAACGTTAGAAGGTTTTTATGGAGACGGAGTGTGTTTGGCTGCATACACGACATAGCCACGTGGATGCACCAACAATGCTGCGCTTAATCAACAGTGCTTGCTACTGACTGCGCCGCTTGCACGTGGAACGTTAGAAGGTTTTTATGGAGACGGAGTGTGTTCGGCTGCATACACGACATAGCCACGTGGATGCACCAACAATGCTGCGCTTAATCAACAGTGCTTGCTACTGACTGCGCCGCTTGCACGTGGAACGTTAGAAGGTTTTATGGAGACGGAGTGTGTTCGGCTGCATACACGACATAGCCACGTGGATGCACCAACAATGCTGCGCTTAATCAACAGTGCTTGCTACTGACTGCGCCGCTTGCACGTGGAACGTTAGAAGGTTTTTATGGAGACGGAGTGTGTTCGGCTGCATACACGACATAGCCACGTGGATGCACCAACAATGCTGCGCTTAATCAACAGTGCTTGCTACTGACTGCGCCGCTTGCACGTGGAACGTTAGAAGGTTTTTATGGAGACGGAGTGTGTTCGGCTGCATACACGACATAGCCACGTGGATGCACCAACAATGCTGCGCTTAATCAACAGTGCTTGCTACTGACTGCGCCGCTTGCACGTGGAACGTTAGAAGGTTTTTATGGAGACGGAGTGTGTTCGGCTGCATACACGACATAGCCACGTGGATGCACCAACAATGCTGCGCTTAATCAACAGTGCTTGCTACTGACTGCGCCGCTTGCACGTGGAACGTTAGAAGGTTTTTATGGAGACGGAGTGTGTTCGGCTGCATACACGACATAGCCACGTGGATGCACCAACAATGCTGCGCTTAATCAACAGTGCTTGCTACTGACTGCGCCGCTTGCACGTGGAACGTTAGAAGGTTTTTATCGAGACGGAGTGTGTTTGGCTGCATACACGACATAGCCACGTGGATGCACCAACATTGCCGCGCTCAATCAACAGTGCTTGCTACTGACGGCGCCGCTTGCACGTGGAACGTTAGAAGGTTTTTATGGAGACGGAGTGTGTTTGGCTGCATACACGACATAGCCACGTGGATGCACCAACAATGCTGCGCTTAATCAACAGTGCTTGCTACTGACTGCGCCGCTTGCACGTGGAACGTTAGAAGGTTTTTATGGAGACGGAGTGTGTTCGGCTGCATACACGACATAGCCACGTGGATGCACCAACAATGCTGCGCTTAATCAACAGTGCTTGCTACTGACTGCGCCGCTTGCACGTGGAACGTTAGAAGGTTTTTATGGAGACGGAGTGTGTTCGGCTGCATACACGACATAGCCACGTGGATGCACCAACAATGCTGCGCTTAATCAACAGTGCGTGCTACTGACTGCGCCGCTTGCACGTGGAACGTTAGAAGGTTTTTATGGAGACGGAGTGTGTTCGGCTGCATACACGACATAGCCACGTGGATGCACCAACAATGCTGCGCTTAATCAACAGTGCTTGCTACTGACTGCGCCGCTTGCACGTGGAACGTTAGAAGGTTTTTATGGAGACGGAGTGTGTTCGGCTGCATACACGACATAGCCACGTGGATGCACCAACAATGCTGCGCTTAATCAACAGTGCTTGCTACTGACTGCGCCGCTTGCACGTGGAACGTTAGAAGGTTTTTATGGAGACGGAGTGTGTTCGGCTGCATACACGACATAGCCACGTGGATGCACCAACAATGCTGCGCTTAATCAACAGTGCTTGCTACTGACTGCGCCGCTTGCACGTGGAACGTTAGAAGGTTTTTATGGAGACGGAGTGTGTTCGGCTGCATACACGACATAGCCACGTGGATGCACCAACAATGCTGCGCTTAATCAACAGTGCTTGCTACTGACTGCGCCGCTTGCACGTGGAACGTTAGAAGGTTTTTATGGAGACGGAGTGTGTTCGGCTGCATACACGACATAGCCACGTGGATGCACCAACAATGCTGCGCTAATCAACAGTGCTTGCTACTGACTGCGCCGCTTGCACGTGGAACGTTAGAAGGTTTTTATGGAGACGGAGTGTGTTCGGCTGCATACACGACATAGCCACGTGGATGCACCAACAATGCTGCGCTTAATCAACAGTGCTTGCTACTGACTGCGCCGCTTGCACGTGGAACGTTAGAAGGTTTTTATCGAGACGGAGTGTGTTTGGCTGCATACACGACATAGCCACGTGGATGCACCAACATTGCCGCGCTCAATCAACAGTGCTTGCTACTGACTGCGCCGCTTGCACGTGGAACATTAGAAGGTTTTTATGGAGACGGAGTGTGTTTGGCTGCATACACGACATAGCCACGTGGATGCACCAACAATGCTGCACTCAATCAACAGTGCTTGCTACTGACTACGCCGCTTGCACGTGGAACGTTAGAAGGTTTTTATGGAGACGGAGTGTGTTTGGCTGCATACACGACATAGCCACGTGGATGCACCAACAATGCTGCACTCAATCAACAGTGCTTGCTACTGACTACGCCGCTTGCACGTGGAACGTTAGAAGGTTTTTATGGAGACGGAGTGTGTTTGGCTGCATACACGACATAGCCACGTGGATGCACCAACAATGCTGCACTCAATCAACAGTGCTTGCTACTGACTACGCCGCTTGCACGTGGAACGTTAGAAGGTTTTATGGAGACGGAGTGTGTTCGGCTGCATACACGACATAGCCACGTGGATGCACCAACAATGCTGCGCTTAATCAACAGTGCTTGCTACTGACTGGGCCGCTTGCACGTGGAACGTTAGAAGGTTTTTATCGAGACGGAGTGTGTTTGGCTGCATACACGACATAGCCACGTGGATGCACCAACATTGCCGCGCTCAATCAACAGTGCTTGCTACTGACTGCGCCGCTTGCACGTGGAACGTTAGAAGGTTTTTATGGAGACGGAGTGTGTTTGGCTGCATACACGACATAGCCACGTGGATGCACCAACAATGCTGCGCTTAATCAACAGTGCTTGCTACTGACTGCGCCGCTTGCACGTGGAACGTTAGAAGGTTTTTATCGAGACGAAGTGTGTTTGGCTGCATACACGACATAGCCACGTGGATGCACCAACATTGCCGCGCTCAATCAACAGTGCTTGCTACTGACTGCGCCGCTTGCACGTGGAACGTTAGAAGGTTTTTATGGAGACGGAGTGTGTTTGGCTGCATACACGACATAGCCACGTGGATGCACCAACAATGCTGCGCTTAATCAACAGTGCTTGCTACTGACTGCGCCGCTTGCACGTGGAACGTTAGAAGGTTTTTATGGAGACGGAGTGTGTTCGGCTGCATACACGACATAGCCACGTGGATGCACCAACAATGCTGCGCTTAATCAACAGTGCTTGCTACTGACTGCGCCGCTTGCACGTGGAACGTTAGAAGGTTTTTATGGAGACGGAGTGTGTTCGGCTGCATACACGACATAGCCACGTGGATGCACCAACAATGCTGCGCTTAATCAACAGTGCTTGCTACTGACTGCGCCGCTTGCACGTGGAACGTTAGAAGGTTTTTATGGAGACGGAGTGTGTTCGGCTGCATACACGACATAGCCACGTGGATGCACCAACAATGCTGCGCTTAATCAACAGTGCTTGCTACTGACTGCGCCGCTTGCACGTGGAACGTTAGAAGGTTTTTATGGAGACGGAGTGTGTTCGGCTGCATACACGACATAGCCACGTGGATGCACCAACAATGCTGCGCTTAATCAACAGTGCTTGCTACTGACTGCGCCGCTTGCACGTGGAACGTTAGAAGGTTTTTATGGAGACGGAGTGTGTTCGGCTGCATACACGACATAGCCACGTGGATGCACCAACAATGCTGCGCTTAATCAACAGTGCTTGCTACTGACTGCGCCGCTTGCACGTGGAACGTTAGAAGGTTTTTATCGAGACGGAGTGTGTTTGGCTGCATACACGACATAGCCACGTGGATGCACCAACATTGCCGCGCTCAATCAACAGTGCTTGCTACTGACTGCGCCGCTTGCACGTGGAACGTTAGAAGGTTTTTATGGAGACGGAGTGTGTTTGGCTGCATAATCGACATAGCCACGTGGATGCACCAACAATGCTGCGCTTAATCAACAGTGCTTGCTACTGACTGCGCCGCTTGCACGTGGAACGTTAGAAGGTTTTTATGGAGACGGAGTGTGTTCGGCTGCATACACGACATAGCCACGTGGATGCACCAACAATGCTGCGCTTAATCAACAGTGCTTGCTACTGACTGCGCCGCTTGCACGTGGAACGTTAGAAGGTTTTTATGGAGACGGAGTGTGTTCGGCTGCATACACGACATAGCCACGTGGATGCACCAACAATGCTGCGCTTAATCAACAGTGCTTGCTACTGACTGCGCCGCTTGCACGTGGAACGTTAGAAGGTTTTTATGGAGACGGAGTGTGTTCGGCTGCATACACGACATAGCCACGTGGATGCACCAACAATGCTGCGCTTAATCAACAGTGCTTGCTACTGACTGCGCCGCTTGCACGTGGAACGTTAGAAGGTTTTTATGGAGACGGAGTGTGTTCGGCTGCATACACGACATAGCCACGTGGATGCACCAACAATGCTGCGCTTAATCAACAGTGCTTGCTACTGACTGCGCCGCTTGCACGTGGAACGTTAGAAGGTTTTTATGGAGACGGAGTGTGTTCGGCTGCATACACGACATAGCCACGTGGATGCACCAACAATGCTGCGCTTAATCAACAGTGCTTGCTACTGACTGCGCCGCTTGCACGTGGAACGTTAGAAGGTTTTTATCGAGACGGAGTGTGTTTGGCTGCATACACGACATAGCCACGTGGATGCACCAACATTGCCGCGCTCAATCAACAGTGCTTGCTACTGACTGCGCCGCTTGCACGTGGAACGTTAGAAGGTTTTTATGGAGACGGAGTGTGTTTGGCTGCATACACGACATAGCCACGTGGATGCACCAACAATGCTGCGCTTAATCAACAGTGCTTGCTACTGACTGCGCCGCTTGCACGTGGAACGTTAGAAGGTTTTTATGGAGACGGAGTGTGTTCGGCTGCATACACGACATAGCCACGTGGATGCACCAACAATGCTGCGCTTAATCAACAGTGCTTGCTACTGACTGCGCCGCTTGCACGTGGAACGTTAGAAGGTTTTTATGGAGACGGAGTGTGTTCGGCTGCATACACGACATAGCCACGTGGATGCACCAACAATGCTGCGCTTAATCAACAGTGCTTGCTACTGACTGCGCCGCTTGCACGTGGAACGTTAGAAGGTTTTTATCGAGACGGAGTGTGTTTGGCTGCATACACGACATAGCCACGTGGATGCACCAACATTGCCGCGCTCAATCAACAGTGCTTGCTACTGACTGCGCCGCTTGCACGTGGAACGTTAGAAGGTTTTTATGGAGACGGAGTGTGTTTGGCTGCATACACGACATAGCCACGTGGATGCACCAACAATGCTGCGCTCAATCAACAGTGCTTACTCTGCTGGCACGTGCACATGCACAGTGTGAGCACACTGGCATTCCTGTTAAGCACTGGTCTGAGTAGGACAGACAGTCCCGCTGACATTATGTCACAGGGTTTGCTGTCGGTCTCATCTCGCGCACCAGTGAATGCGACTGGTGACCCTCTTCATCACACTTGAGGTCCCTGCTGAAGTTTCTGCGTCACACCCACATGCACCATCTGAGGAGCGCAACCGTTTCCCTACCGAGGAAGAGCCGTCCATACTACAACCTGCAAACACAAGTTCGGCTTCACTGAATGCATTTTTATCCATGTTGCACGATAGGTGACACTACAGGGCAGCATGTTTTTTTACTGGAAGCCAGCTGTCCGAAATGACATCTCGTAGAATTGGCAAGAAGTCCTGACCTCAACAAAAGGATGTTCAAAACGGATTCAGCTGCTTATGTCACGGGGCTGTCGCTCGCCACTTCTCAAAGTGCAATCTATTAAAAAATCAGAAGCCAACAAGGTGTGCTCAAAATTACCAATGGGTGATCCAAGCACCTTCCAAGAGGACTATGGTGCGACACTGCATGCTCTATGC
The DNA here is from genome assembly GCF_013339745.2 of Dermacentor silvarum. Lineage (NCBI taxonomy): Eukaryota > Metazoa > Arthropoda > Arachnida > Ixodida > Ixodidae > Dermacentor > Dermacentor silvarum. Next base: position 172,103,541 of record NC_051161.1, on the reverse strand, counting down.
CTTGAAGGCTACCGTACAAAGGCCAGCTTTGAGAATGGCCCAAAGTGATAGTATCGCTCTGTACACACCTTTTCAGCTTACCTTAGAAACAGTGAAGTTTTTATTTGTAGTACAATGTAGACCATTTGTGCTAATAAAAAGGCCAGAGCTGACGACCTTCACAGCAAGCTGGTGCAGCAGGAATTTCAAGAATGGCTTTACTGGTGTGGAAGGGAAATTCACTGACACCGCTCAAAAGTGTCCCTTTAAACTTTGCTATTGCTGTCAATGCTTCATTCACCCTTCAATGAACCTTTTTGGAAAGTCACACTAGCGACAGCACACTGAGGAACCCGGATGAAAGCAAGCCGGATCTCTACCCCCATGCAAGTGCACATACGTTGTAACAGGTGCAAGCAACACGAAGTGTTTTCTTGCCATTTTAGGTCAGCAAGTGCTGTATTTGCTCATCGCACTTGAAAGCCCAAACGATTATGTGTGTCGGCACTCTTTTACGCTGCTTGTTACTTGGACCACTGTCGGCAAAGGTCTTTAGAGGGGTGCGTGTTTTCCCTTAATATTGCAGAAAAAACATTTCGCACTTACCACAGCTCAAATATTGGAGAAAGATTGAATTTTTTCACCCAGGTCGATCTAAGTAATACTTGGCGTTGTTACTTGCCTAGTTTTTCACGAAAGAACTGCGTGTTCGTGTGCACCTCTGAGATGCCATTACCGGAAGCGGCTCTTTTATGCCATATCACAGAAGTGACATTACTAGAATGTTTCAGACATTACCTACAGTGAGCAGCGTAGACAAATTCAGTTTTTTTCTTGACAGACTTGGCAAGTAATTGCAGAAAGTTTTATATGTCTAACCAAAGTCTAAAAAGCACTGGCTATCTCACTTCCATCATCTGCAATAAGGCAGGGCATATCCTTCAAGATCCGCTTCCAATAATCACCCTGGGTGCATCTGAGAGGTGCAGACGTACACAAATTTGCGGTTCTTTCATGATAAACAAGGCAAGTAACAACGCAAGGTGTTACTTTGAGTAATCCCGGAGAAAAATTCAAACCGTCTGCAAAATTTTAGAAAAAAATGGACCAGGCCGTAAGGACGAGAGTGAGAAGCAACTTTTATTGAAAACGGCAAGTGTAAGAGGAGTTTATCTCCCCTCCGTTACCTGGCGGCCAGGAGCCCTCGAGTCCTATAGCGGCATCTTAGGCTTGCCCGATGAGTTGTAGTTGGTCCTCTCTGTCTGAACTGAGCAGCGCAGTCTCCCATATTGCTCCGCATTCGTATCTTTGTTGTTTGGCCCCTCCACTATGTTGGGGGAAGCCCAGATTATGTGTTTGAGGTGTGCCCGCTGATTAGTCTTTACATCTATCTGAGTAGAGTTCTGGGTAACAATGACTATAAGCGATCGGGTTTGGGAAGGTGTTTCTTTGTAGTAGGCACCATGCTGTTGCCTGCTGTTTATTCAATGAGTGTGGTGGGGGGTAATGCTGCCTCCCTAATCTGTAGTGTTTGGTGGTTTCATTATGTTTGACCGTGCGGTCTCTCTCCGCACTCGGGTCCTGCGTCGTTTCTGCTCTTGCTCGGCTCGCTAACTCTCGAGCTAGAGTGCGTGCAGTTTCATTGCCCGTAATGCCGAAATTTCTATTTCTACAATCGTATGTGTTCCAGAATGGCTGATCTAAGCTTCACTGCAACACATATGTATTGGTGCAAGATCATTTAGCATGTGAAAATAAAAATAATACCGGCAAACGGAGGAATCAGGACAGCACCTGAGATTATGATAAAGCGGATGGCGCAGGATTTCAGGTGTGGTCTGCGGACATGGGCTGCCAGAGCGATCCAAGGGGTGTTCATGTACAAGATCGGCTGTCCGCAATTCTCACTTTTCCCAACAAAGCACCCTGTACGCTTCACCACATTGCACAACAGTGATGCGGCGAAGCATATGAGCCCCTTACTGCGACATCTTTTTTGTTATGCTCTTGTTGGTGTTGCCCATCAAACAGCTCGCCAGGTACACAGCACCTTCGCCTGCCACCTTCCTTCCTTTTTTGTGGCATGCTTAAGGTTGTAAGATAATCGTAAAATGTTTGCCGAAGGTTCCACAGTATGCACACGAGCAGCTCGCAACTGACAGCTATGAAAGACAAATCACAACTTGGAAAAAAAAAAGATCAATTGGCACGCCTTCACATTCGCATTGATGCCAACTGCCTAGCCCACCCTCTCACCAAAAGGCGCCGCTAGGGCATGTTTCTGAAAAGGTCCATTAAAACCTGCAAATTTTTTAATGAAATAAGCCACTTGTGTTGAAAGCACCTTGTTCCTGCTGCGAGTCTTGCAAACCTTTGCAGCGCTGCATCCCAATAACCCAAGCACATGCATGACCTGACCGCCCTGCGCAATGTCGTGACTGGTGCACAGGTGTTGCTTCCAATGGTTTGGATCCAGACATTCTTAGCCCTCTCGCTACTAGCCACTGTGCAGTACCTCCCTGCCAAGCCTCTCCTAAAGAACTGTCACTCCGAGTGATCCGTTGTACCTTATGTTTGTTGCAGACACGTTTTTCCTGCTGGTTCGTGACCTCTCTTAGCCACAATAGTAGCCATGGGGTTTAACCAGCCAGCTTGGCAACAAGAAAACATTTAAGTTTATTGCTCACACTTATCTCTATGCCAACCACATTTGCTGTTTGTGAAAAACCAATCAGCCCTAAAGACCAAATGAAACCACCAGACTGTGGCCAGACATGACAAAAGTGTCACCACTGCATGCATGCGAGCAGCACCACAAGCCAGCACAACAATCCTACCTGCTCAATGACTTTGGCGATGTTGCCAGCAACCAGGTCCCAGGTGAGGCTGACTTTGTCGAGCGTGTTCTTGTCCAGGGAGGCAAGGATGCTCTGGTCCTTCAACGCACTCCTCAATGCGGAGAACGCCCTCTGAATGGAAATGCACAACAGCTGAGGCACAACCAGCAAAACAAATAACAGCAGATATTCAGTTGCATGTGCAGGCTATGCTATGAAGCCTCGGTGAACATGTGCACTTTTCAGCAAAAGCCACTCGACCTCACAGGGGACACTTTGATCAGAAGCCTACCCTCGAAAGCAGGGCCACAACAAAACCCATTTTTTCATTAAGAATACATGCACTACAACTTGACACCCATATGGGTCAGAGTATCCACAACTTACAACTTGCACAACCCTCACCTGTTTTGGATTTCTGAAAAACAGCAAGTCAGAACCTCCACTCACTGCTATCTGATGTCCTATTGAAGAACCTTGCTCATGGAAGTTTTCCTCATTAAAAGTACACAGCTTTGAACACAAATCCGGTGTTCCCTTTTATATTGGACATAGCGGGAGGTTCTTATTACTCTCTCTGAGTACAGAGGCGTCAAGGAAAACCCTGCCTGTGCTTCCACCCCGTGGACGGCCACAGAAGACCAAACGGTATCCACCCTCTCGCCCTAGGGGAGACATCCCTTGAGAGAAACGGGACGGCATCTCTTCTTCCCTTGAAGTCCTTTTGAAGATGCTGTTTCCTTTTTTTTTAATGGGCGGCAGTCTCAGTTGTGTTCTGCCATGCCAACCTCAACTGCATGCTTCTCTGGGGTCCCCACTTTTGTCCTGCCCTGTCTGCAGCCTAAGGGCAGGGCCGAAGGGAGAAGCTGTCGACTCTTCTTTATTGACCATGAAGACAAGGGCATTTTGAGTTGCGCTGATGTTCGCATCGAAATTCCAAACATTCTCCAGAAGGCTTGAGCTGTTCATTACACTGAGGTCTGTCATCTCTCCGCTGCGGGAAGCTTCGGGTCTCCCAGTGACAGACGACATCATGTATTCGTCCGCAGTGAAAGGCTCACTATTAAAAAGCCAAATAGCAGTTTTCCGAAAGCCCGAGATTACATTCTTTTTGTCTTGTTTTTTTTTTTTTGTCACTGGATCCCACTAGTTCTCCAATGTTGTAGATGGAAAAGGTCTTCCCTGGGTTGTTTACGAGCTTGACAAGCAGCGTTGTACAGAGATTAAAAAGGTCCGTATACAGAGAAGACCATGGCCGAAGTGTGTTTTCGCTCGCTCATTTTATAGTGTTGAGATTGATCTTCCAGGCTCGGAAAGCTCATATTAAACACACAACCACATGCATGCGACATTCAAGCAACGCAATAGACAGATTCTGTCATACTGCTACATGTCACTGTGGAACAGCTATATATATACATGCCCAGCTTCGAGAAAAAAGAATTGCAACAACTTTTCCTTTTTGTCTAAATCAATACAATCGCACAGCCATACCAAAAAAAAAAAAAAAAACTCGTACACGCCACGAGGCAAATGTTTTAACCAGATGGTTCTAGATCTGGTTTAAATGTGCCTTCATCGCCAATAGAAATGCACTTCATGCCGCCGGCGGTACATGATGTGGCGCCATCTGACAGCTAGAAAGAATAGTGCATAGCAAAGCACTGTTTCTACATTAATAAGACAAAACTTGTCACGCGCGAAGGAGACCATTTATCACCCTTACGAATGAATGGGGCCGTTTATTTTAGGTCGCGAAGGTGAGCGCAAGAGCGGCCAGCTGGTTGATGAACTCAGCGTCGTCGTCCTCCTCTTCTTTTCCAACCTGGGACCGCAAGCATGTTCACCGGTCATCGTTTTCCTCACTCACGCGTACATGCAACATTCCCCTCGTCGCAGACGACGCCTGCCGGGCGAGTCGATCCAGGCGTCTTGACGTGAACAATTTCAAGCGGGCGACATGGACCACTTGGGTCTTGGCAGCTCTTCTACCACTCGCTGTGAGGTGAGCTATGGTATAAGTGACCTCCGTGAGTCTGTTAAGAATAAGAAATAGTCCATCGTGGGCGGCCAAAAGCTTTTGGCATAAGCCGCGTTTCTGCACAGGAGTCCACAGCCACACTAAATCACCAGGGCGATAGGTTACCGGACGGTGGCGAATGTCGTAGCGTGCTTTTGATCTGTCCTGCGATGCCAAAGTGCGTAAACGAGCAACACGACGCGCCTCTTAGGCAAGACAGAGGGTCTCGGCGACAGTGGGATTTTCATGACTACAGAAAGGGAAAACAGTGTCGATTGTGTACCGGGGTGGCCGTGCGTACAGCAGGAAGAAAGGGCTATAGCCGATAGTCTCATGCTTGGCGGTGTTGAATGCATACGTGATAAAAGGCAGTACGTCATCCCAGTTCTTGTGGTCGGATGAAATATACATAGATAGCATGTTTATAATTGTTCGGTTGGTGCGCTCCGTAAGGCCATTTGTTTGTGGATGGTATGGTGTCGAGTGACGCAAGTGGGTTTCGCACAAACGAAGGAGCTCCTCCATGACATCTGCTGTGAATTGTCGTCCACAGTCACTGATGATCACGCGAGGTGGACCATGTCGCAAGATGACATATTGCAGCAGGAACGTTGCAATGTCAGTGGCAGTTGCTGAGGGCACGGCCGCCATCTCACAGTAGAGTGTGAGGTAGTCGACGCAAACAATTGTCCACCGATTTCCCTTGGCTGATTTTGGAAAAGGGCCTACGAAATCAATGCCCACTTGTTGGAAAGGCGTGCTTGGAGGCGGGATTGGCTGCAGGAAACCAGCTGGACCAGTAGATGGGCGTTTGTGGCGCTGACACTGCATGCAGCTGGCCACATACATCTCAACAGACTGTCGCGTTCCAGGCCAATAAAAACGTTCCTGAATCCGGTAGAGGGTCCTCGCCCAACCTAAACGGCCAGATGTAGGGTCGTCGTGCATAGCACTCAGAATAGCTATGCAAAGGCTCTCCGGCACCACTAGAAGACAACATGTGCCAGTTCCGGAAAAGTTCTTATACAGGAGTCCATCACATACACAGAAATCGTGTGCTGTAGTAGAGGCGGTCGTAGCGGTGAAAAGCGGTGTTAATTTAGCGTCCTTTCACTGTTCGGCTTTGAAACAGTACGAAGTCTGGAAAACTTGGCGAGGCAGAAGCCACAAGGTGATCAAAGTCGTCGGTGTCACAGTCCGTAGCGCTAAGTGGCATACGCAACAGGCAGTCCGCATCAGCGTGTCGTTGACCACTCTTATAAGAGACGCTGAAGCTGTATTCTTGCAGTTGGAGCGCCCAGCACACAAGGCGGCCACAAGGGTCACGAAGATTTGCAAGCCAACACAATGAGTGGTGGTCGGTGACAACTGTGAAGGGGCATCCTACAGGTAAGAACGAAACTGCTGAACCGCAAATATTACCGCGAGGCATTCTTGTTCCGCGACAGTCTAATTCTGCTCAGGCCTACTTAATGAGTGACTTGCATATGCAATCACGTGTTCGCGGTCACCGTAGCATTGAACTAGGACGGCACCAATAGCTATGCCACTGGCATCCGTATGGAGTTCCGTCGGAGCTGAAGGATTGAAGTGCTGAAGAAAAGGTTGGTGACGTTGGCAGAAACCTCAACTGACGAAGAGTCGCACTGTGGAGTCCAATCAAAGGGGATGTCCTTCCGTAGTAGACATGTCAGCGGATACGCGACGTCGGCAAACTTGCGGATAAAGCGGCGAAAGTAGGAACAAAGCTCCAGAAAACTACGGAGCTCCTTGACAGAGCGTGGTGCACCTAAACGCTTCAATGGCTGCTGTCTTCTGGGGATCAGGGCAGATGCCTTCCTTATCGACGAGGTGCCCAAGCACAAGGGTTTGGCGGTCTCCGAAGTGGCATTTCTTTTGAGTTTAAAACTAGGCCAGCATTTCTGATGCAGTTCAGGACAATATCCAGACGCGAGTTGTGTTCACTGAAGGTGCGGCCAAAGATGACGACATCGTTGAGGTAGCACATGCAGATGTTTCACTTCAAGCCGCGCAGAATAGTGTCCATAAATCTCTCGAAAGTTGACGGAGCATTGCACAGTCCCCAAATGACATCACATTAAATTCAAAGAGCTCGTCAGAGGTTACAAAGGCAGTCTTTTTGTCTTCAGGATGCATCAGAATTTGCCAGTAGCTGCATTGTAAGTCTACTGAGGAAAGTAAGCGGCAGAATGAAGGCAGTCTATTGCGTCATCATACGTGGGAGTGGGTACACGTCCTTTTATGTTACAGCATTCAATCGGCGATAGTCAACGCAAAATCTCCAAGATCCATCGTTCTTTTTAACAAGAATCACTGGAGCTTCCCACGGACTTGCCGACTCTTGTATGACTCTCTTTTTCATCATTTCGTGCACTTGGTCATTGATAATCTGGCACTCTGATGGTGAAACACAATATGGCTTTTGTCTAATCAGATTTGCCGAACCCATGTTGATGGTATGGCGTGTTCGTGACGTGGGAATTGCAGATATTTTGTCCTTCTGCGCAAAGTCGAATACCGAGACGTGCTTCGAAAGCACACCGACTAACGTTCAGCGTTCACTTGTGCTGAGCCATTTATTTACCATCGACAAAAGCGCGGTTTCCGAACTGTGGCCATCAGGTTCTTCCAGCACTTCTGTAAGTTCAGCCACCGATAAATACGCATGTTCCCGGGCAAAGGCTAATTTCAAGCCCATCTGGTAGTATAACGGGCTCCGTAGAACAGTTTACGATCCATAAGCCAGCGCGTCCACCTTTGATCGATACCACACAATGTGGAACCAGCACATTCTTCTTCATACAGTTCATGTGCATCAGTTCTACGGTAGCATCAAAGCTGTCAAGAGTCGGCGCCGCAACAGACAACGGAAACACAAACAGTAGATGATGCAGGTACGACCGTATTGCCACAAACACACAGTGTAGTTTCGTGATCTACAGGGTTCTCCAGGAGTGCTGACGGCATCCTACCACTTATGAATACCTTCCCTGTGCGGCAGTCGACAGTGGCACCACACTCCCGTAAGAAGTCCATGCCGAGAATAACATGGGTCGACCGAGGAATAATCACAAACTCTGTCGTAATAACATGGCCTCCCAAAAACATGTCAGCACTACACACACCAATAGGTCGCAACGGCTCGCCACTCACTCCACAGAACTTTGAAGCTTAGTCCCATTTGAACATGACCTTTCGCCCTAACACGTCTTTAAAAGAGACACTCTCAACCGAAATTGTTGCGCCTGTGCCCACCAGAGCCATCACAAGCACATTATCCACAAAAATGCGTACTTTGTTTTTAAGCAACAATACAGGAGGTATTTCTGTCAGTAGCACATCTCCAGCGACCTCACCTTCATCGCATGGGCTAACTAGTTTTCCGGTGACGAAGGGGACGTGGTGCGACGCAGCAATGAGGGAGAACACGAAGTACGAGGACGCGGTGGAAGCGTCAAACTCCTGTCAGATGCCGGAGAGCGATTCTGGGAGCTGCGCAGCCAATATTCATCGCCAGACGATGCGTGTGCTGGCCACGGGACACGACGGGGCCGTTCAGAGGGCCGTGAAAACTCTGAGGGCTGGTCATACCACGTGTTCATACGCTGGTTGCAAAACCGAGATATATGACCTGGGACACCGCAAGAGTAACACACCGGGGGAGGTTGAAACCTTGGTTGTTCGATGAAGGGAACATTGTCATTTTCCCTTGTGTAGTGGGTTGGTTCGTAGCGTGCGTCATGACGATACATCGGGCGTGGAGAAGGCGTGCGCTGTGCGTGTCAGTCATAGCGTGGAGTCGGAGAGCGTTTTGCCATCCGAGACTGTGGGGCTGCGCTGTACTCTACGGCCGCTGCGCTAACCATCGGTCGCCAAGGGGCCCAATGTGGCGCAGTCATAGCCACACGCGACATGTACATGCCATGGTGGTCAACTGTTGAACGCGACATCTCTTTGCGGCGGGAAAGTTCCTCGTGGACAATCTGTCGGATGGTGGAAGGAAGGTTGAGGCAAGGGCTCATGTCCACACTGGCAACCGTCGTAAAGTTTGCCAACCGACCAAACTTTAGCGCAATCAGACACATCTTGAGCATTTCAAAAGTTCTGCAATGCCGAATGACGTCGGACACAGAACTTAGGCTTTCTTTACCAATTAGAAAATTGTACACGTCCTCAGCCACTCCTTTCAGCAAATGTTCGACTTTATCTTCTTCTGACATGCGAGCAGTGACCCCACCCCCCCTTACACAGCTTTAAAATTTCAATATACGTGGCGCATGTCTGACCTGGTAGCTGCGCCCGTTGCGACAATGTCTGCTTAGCACGCTTCTTTTTGGTCCCCAAAACACGCCTTGAGCTCTTCAACAAAAGTTACCACGTCGTAAGCGCGTCCTCGTGGTTCTCGTACCACACGAGTGCAATGTCAGTGAAGGAGAACAACACATTGATGAGCTGAGCAGTTGAATCCCACCCGTTGGACTTGCTCACTCGTTTGTAGTGGACGAGCCACTCGTCGGCATATTCTCCCGCTTTTCCTCCGAAGGTGGGTGGAACTCGGTAGTACTGCAGCAGACTGCTCGGCGCTGCCCTCGGTGCGGCTCTTTCTTTAGGCATGCCGAAGATGGTCACGGCAGATGGCGGGAGGCCGGCAAGTCGACGGCGTCGACGAAGCTGCAGCAGTGACGGATCGATCCCGCTGTTGTGAGCGTCTAACCAGCACTTCCACCACTCTGTTATGCGCGAAGGAGACCGTTTATCACCCTTACGGATGAAAGGGGCCATCTATTTTAGATCGCGAAGGTCAGCGCAAGAGTGGCCAGCTGGTTGATGAACTCAGCGTCGTCCTCCTCTTCTCCTTTCCAACCTGGGACCGCAAGCACGTTCACCGATCATCGTTTTCCTCACTCACGCGTATGTGCAACATTATGTTTTATCTGAATTATGTTGATTTTTTGCAATTTTTTTTATACAATGTTCTACCTTAAACACAGAATTCAATGGCACAGACAAAACAAATTGCTGCACACAAAGTATTTTGGGAGTACATTTCTTTTTTACCTAATGTTGACGCCTACAATTTTTAGAAAGGTTCGAGTTCTTGGCTGGTGCTTGGAGTTGCATGACCCATACACAGTTGTCACTTGTGTGCCACTAGTTTGTAGGAACAGCCAGTTGAGTGTGACGCACAATTCATGGATGGTTGTCAACGTTTTGTGTAGTCCAGTGGCTCGCTCAGAGCAGAGCACGTAGGTGGCCAGACCGGAGCTGCCAAGCGACCTCTGGTGACACATGCCCTTGACAAAAGTCCTTGGCAATTCAGCAGCGGAGAAGAACAGCACCCTTGGTCAGCCTCTGGTTAAAACTGCAACAGCAGCACTGACTTGGGTGGAGAAAGATGTTTTAAATATGCTTCCCATGAGGATTTCACATGGTCCTCTGCGTGCAAACTCCTCACGTGGTGTGGTTCTGTACTGAAATGAGAACCTTGAAATCTGGGTCTGGAAGGATCCACTATTCTTGACAATCTATGCAACACACACTGTCACATCATTTGAAGCTGGATAGTGCAGAGCAAGTGCACAACGTATTAACTTACATGTCAGGAATCCCGAGTATTGCTCCCTTGCAAAGGCACATCTATTATTGAAGATGATGAGATCCGGCAGTTCATGCTGAGCTATTCAAAATGGGTTCCATCAGTGTCACCGTCATAGCGTTTTGAATAGCTCAGCATGAACTGCCGGATCTCATCATCTTCAATAATAGATGTGCCTTTGCAAGTGAGCAATACTCGGGATTCCTGACATGCAAGTTAATACGTTGTGCACTTGCTCTGCACTATCCAGCTTCAAATGATGCGACAGTGTGTGTTGCATAGATTGTCAAGAATAGTGGATCCTTCCAGAGAGTTAAAAAAAAAAAACAAGGAATGCATGTCCTATGAACGGGCCCCCAAAGTCAACACGAAGCCTCTGCGGTAATGGCCAGGGCAATAGCAACGCATTCACCATACGCTGAATGTGTTGAGGTGCACGCTGGTAAGCTTTGCAGGTAGCACAACTCTTTACGCTCTTAGCGATGTCACCATTATTTGCAGGCTACCAGATGTGGCTTGTGGTCAATGCCAGGATGTCCAGCATGAAGTAGAGTCAGGACCTTGGCTAGCAGTATGAAGAACCTCACGGTAAGCATGAAGGCTGAGCTCAATTGCGAATGAACTTACTTCTGGTGCCACTGGAAGTCCTTCCCCTCGCAGCACACAAATCGAGAGGGCATCATTTTTTGTAACCTGTGCCACAACACTGCTTGCTTAAGCACAGAAACTTGAGCAGCTGCAGGCAGATTTTGCTGGCAGCAGTAGTCTACTGAAGGCATCAACATGCTTGTACACAAGCTCGTTAGGCAGAACCATCTCTGACTGGAGATGCTTGCACCGGAATGGGCAGGTCAGCAATCCCAGCAGTGGGTTTATCCATACAAGCAGCGTAAGAAATGCCCTACAGATCAACACCAAATAATAAGGCTAATGCTTCTTTGTCAATGTGGCTACCTGGAAGCCTGGAATGCACTGACACGCATGCAGGTGGCTATACAAGCGGCTGCAAAGCACACCTTTTAGCGAGTTCGCATGTTCACATAATTTAGCAAAAATTTAATGGCCTGTTTGGCCGGCCACCAGTCATGTTGATAGATATGCTACCGCCTCAACATTCCTTCTAGAGGACTGACTGTTCAGCTAGTTGGTCTATCATGCTGACTGGAAAACAAAGCACAAGAAAATTTGGACACCGACACAGAGTGCACACAAGGGAGGGCAAACGCTACTGTCAACTGTTTGTTTACATCATCTGCTGCCAGCCCGGTGACACCAGTGCCAGCCCAGTGACAGCAAACTGGGGATCACCGAGAGTGCGCCACTTTCCCAATAGTTGGTCACAGATTATGAAAGCATTGTTTATGGGGTCACGTCAACTATTTTATCGCACGTCATTCAAAAAGGCAATGTGCGGGCACGCAGCTGCGGCAGCGCGCAGCCATGCTCTAGCTACAACAGGTATAAAATGACTGGGAATGTGGTGCCGCCGGCTCATTGGGGAGCGACTGGGCAGGCATCGAACAAAAAAAAAAAAAAAAATTCTATGAACACACCATACATTCGAGCGTCACGAGCTTATCACGCGCGGCAGTTCTTGATAAGCCTTTGTACGACCACGCAGATTGACGCATGCGCTCGGAGGAGCTTATAAATCGGTGATGCGTTTATGAAACGTAAATAGCTGGTAGTAGCGTAGCGCTAGTCAACATCAAAATTCGCTAAGCAATCCCACGGACTTGAACATTCTGGCGAACATGCAAGACGTGTTCTATATGTTTGCAAGTCCCACAGAAAGTTCGCCCGGGCAAAAATATACGTCCAACGAAACAAAGAGAACCGCAGAGTGAACAGTCATGAAGTTCTGTCATAAGCTACTTCACGGCACTAGTCAAAAGAAAAGAAGAAAAAGAGGCATAGGCAGCAAATTCGTCGGAAGTTAACATTACTGCCCACTTCACACGCTTCCAGCCACAGCAGGGTCTCCGCGTAGCATGCTAATCCGCAACAATAAGTAGGTTTCTTCTCGCAGGCACATACTTTGCGGTCCGTGATCTTGTTGGAACGCAGGTTGCGAACGATGCTATGCAGATCGTATGAGCCTCCCATGTTCGGCGATGCCAGTCATCGGCGAGGTGCAGAAGACATTGTGCGAAAGCGCTTTTGTACTCTACATCAAAGCCGTCCCGAAACGGTGGAGGTTTGACACATAAAACCGCGCGGCACGTAGCTGTCGTTGTGCATACTTCCGCGGCACATGGTTCTGCTGGATGGATGGATGAGGCTGAACTGGCTGAACCATGCTAGAGTGACCTAGAATATGGGAGAGTGTCCAAAGCGCCGGCTCCGGCGAGGGCCTTTTTCTGTGAACTGCCGCGCCGCGCCGCTGCTGCTCCGGACCCGCTGCTGCTCCGGACCCGAAGGATAGAAAAGCAGCGAAGAAATTTTGGAAACTTCTCAACTCCTTGAGTAATAAGACTAGCCTAGAGCAGAGGTTTATAGTTACAGCTCAAGGTGTTCGACTAGAGGGAGATGAGGCAATGGAACATATAAGAACAATGATGACAGAAAAATTTAAAGAACGAAACATAGCATGTGCTCAATCAGGTGAGGATGGACTAGTCAGTGCAGTGGCTCCACTGGCACAAAGCGAGTGGGAAAGGCAGAGAAGAGGGTTCCTAGTAGCACGTCGACAGGTCCTGGTGGCATCCCAATTATGTTGATAAAGACATTGGGCCCAAAATCTAAGAAAGCATTAAGAGAGGCAGTGAGCAAAATGATAATGGACGGTAAAGCCCCTGACGGGTGGAGACTGAGCAGGATGAGCATGATATATAAGGGAAAGGAGGACAAAGCCGACATAAACAACTACCGTCCCATAACAGTGACGTCAGTGGTTTACAGGGTGGTGATGCAGATTATAAAGGACAGACTGCAGGCATGGGTGGAGAGCGAGGAGGTGCTGGGGGAACTACAAAATGGGTTCCGAAAACAAAGAAGGTTAGAAGATAATCTGTTCTCATTGACACAGTGTATTGAAATAGCAGAAAAGGAGCACAGGCCCCTATGGCTTGCCTTTCTGGATATCAAGGGAGCCTATGACAGTGTAATCCAAAAGGATTTGTGGGACATACTGGGCAATCTAGAGGTGGAAGATGGAGTAAGAAATCTTTTAAAAGATATCTATAAAAGTAACAGGGTGCTTATAAAATGGGAAAACAAGGTATCTGGGCCTATAGAGATACAGCAGGGGCTTAGGCAGGGGTGCCCTCTGTCACCTCTGTTGTTCATGCTGTATTTACAAGGATTAGAGAAAAAATGAGAGAGGAGCGGACTTGGCTTCAACCTTTCCTGTTTCAAGCAGGGAGAATGGATTAAACAGTCATTACCAGGACTGATGTATGCAGATGACATTGTACTTATGGCTGACAGCAAGGAAGACTTGCAGAGATTAATGGACATCTGTGGTAAAGAGGGAGATAGCTTAGGTTTGAAGTTTAGTAAAGAAAAATCGGCAGTGATGACTTTTAATGATAATCAGGGCAGCGAGCATAGGATACAGGAGGTTACGCTGGAGGTGGTGGATAAGTACAAATATCTTGGAGTGTGGATAAACAATGGGGCTGAGTACCTAACGGAACATGAAAAATATGTGACGGCTAAAGGTAGCAGAAATGCAGCTGTGATGAAAAATAGGGCACTGTGGAATTACAATAGGTACGAAGTGGTGAGAGGGATTTGGAAAGGGGTGATGGTCCCTAGTTTGACTTTCGGCAATGCGGTCCTGTGCATGAGATCAGAGGTTCGAGCAAGGTTGGAAGTTAAGCAGCGAGGGGTAGGTAGACTGGCTCTGGGAGCACACGGAAATACACCAAATCAGGGGGTACAGGGTGACATGGGATGGACGTCATTCGAGGGCAGGGAAGCCAGCAGCAAGATATAATTTGAGGAGCGATTGAGAGAGATGGCAGAAAAGCGGTGGGCAAGGAGAGTTTTCAGTTATTTGTACATGAGGAATGTTGATACAAAACGGAGGAAGCTGACCAGAAAACTGTCAATCAAATATTTGGACTGCAGGAGGGGTGCAAACCAGGAAACCGCGGTTAAGAAAAAGGTTAAGGAAACAGAGAGGGGTCTGTGGAAAACAGGGATGCAGACGAAATCAGCACTGGGCACATACCGAACTTTCAAGCAAGAAATTGCCAATTAAGGAAAATATCTACGATAATTCTAGGGGAAGCTCTTTGTTGTTTGAAGCCAGGACGGGAGTATTGCGGACTAAGATATACCGAGTCAAGTACCAAGGTATAGACACGTTGTGCTGTGCGTGTGGAGAAGAAGAGGAAACGGCTGAACACCTCATACTTTTCTGTAAGGGGCTTAACCCTACAGTGCAAGGCAACGGGGCTGATTTTTTCAAAGCATTGGGGTTTAGGGACAGTGAAGGCAAAATAGACTTTAAGCGGGTAGAAATAACCAAACAGAGGTTATCTGATTGGTGGATAAAATTAAGGCAGGGGTGAAATTTCACCCACCACAAAGTACAAATTATGTTAATAGCCATGGCTAGGTGGCGTATGCCACCGCCCGATTTAAAGGGTTCAGCCTCATCCATCCATCCATTCATCCATCCATCGTGGGCATAGAGTTTCTAAATAAAAATATATATAGTAATATGAAACTCTATGATCGTGGGCTTTTCGCGCTCGCGAAGCGCGCGGGAAGCGAGGGTCGTCTGCTACGCGCTGTAGTTTTTTGCGTTCATTTTCCACGCAAAGCACTTAAACTCTATTTAACTTCAACAATGCGGTGCTGCATCGAGCTTACCCATCTTTGAGCGTTTCTTTGTGCTTGGGCAGCAAGATAATGCAAAAACTAACGTATCAGACTCATCAGCGCGGCCTAGGGGCCGTATTCTGAAACGTTCGCCTAGGCGAAATTTCGCCTAGGCGACATCGGCGTGCGCGCTAATTGGCTGGTTGAACAAAATTGAATGACGTCCGCCTCAACCACCCAATCAGCTCATCCAATTTTGCTAAAACAGCCAATCAGCGCACGCCTGAAAGCGAAAAAAGAAATTTCGCCTAGGCGAACGTTTCAGAATACGGCCCTAGCTCCGGTGCTAGAGTTCGGGAACGGTATTACGGTAACTGTGCGTGCGCAGAAACGCGCTAAATGAGCCCGCGCAAGAAAAGAACGTAAAAAAAGATGGGTACGCGGGCAATAGCACCATCCTTGCAAGAATAGGAGTAACGAAAAAAGTAAATTACTCGCGCAGTCAAGTGAATTACTTACGTGCGTGCAGTGACCGCTTCGCTCACCATTGCGCGCTTTTCGCTCACGGTCAGTAGTGGTTTACAGCTATATGCTTATGTAAATATTCGAATATTCTTTTTGCCAAGACAATATTTTATTGTGAACAGAGCAGAGTGCACGAGAAGGTGTAAGGGAAGCAAGAGAAAGACCAAAGACGGCCCTAATTAACGCCGCAATATTGTTGGCTTATTTCGCTTAAAAGTCCACAAACGATTCTTGCTGTACGCTATCTCTTCAATACAAACTTCGCGCATGATGTACCTTAAGGTTCACCATGAGCAAAGCTTTTTTTCAAATTCAGACATTCGAAAGAAAAGCCATTCGATCCAGCCAATATAGCTAAACAAAAACATTTTTTTTTCTACATTGAAATTGAATAGATAGCTACTGCTGGCCTAGCCATTTACTAATTTGTTATGTAAAAGTTATTACTGCAATAGCCTTAATTGTTTTAATAATCCGTGAATCTTCTCTGAAATTACCAACATCTAACGAACTTCTCGTAATGTCATAGTTATTGCGTAACGTGCGATTTTTTACGAGAACTAACAAGCATTCATGGCGCGTGACGATGTTTGTGCTTGCGTTATATTGAGTGGAAAATATCATCTTGAAAATTATTGCCTTTGATGCACTACAAATATCGCTATTGATTCTACATATCCCTAATATAGTTACCTTCAATAACAGCAAAAAAAATGAAAAGTTTATGTTCTGGTGATTTGTTACCTCTTTCATTACGTATTTATATATAAGTACGTAGTTATTGATCAGTAAGTACATTTGCTGTGTACGAACCAGCGAGCATACGCAATAAATATTCCCAAAGTTACTTTCATGTTAAAATTCGCTTAGTGTTTGCGCTCTTGCAACACAAGGTGACAGATGAGTTTCACATACGTAATCCATCATGTTCGTTTTCTGACGCTTGCTCGTAATTATGGAATGAGGCATACGTTGTGGGGTCTCACACATGTGCTGTTGGGACAAAGGAACGACAACGCAGTAGTGCAGACAATCAAAAGGGGCATTTATTGCACCTTTCATACACTAATACACACTAGCCGAATTACAACCAATAGAACATTCACACGGGCGCGCGACAAATCAAGGAAGTCCGACTCACCGCGACCCGATAGCGAGTGAATACGTTCGCCCCATGCTATGACACCATCACCTAGTCGTTCACGTGTACAGTCACGCGAACGGTGGCGCGCTCGAACGATCCGTGTTCGTCCATACCGGTGTCCCGCTCTTAGCATCGCGCGACGGTCGCGCGAAGCGGGCCGGCGGACGCGCGAAGCGTCCGTGCGTGTTGGTCGCCGATCCCAAGCCAAAGAGAGCGCCTTCGACCTTTTTCTCCCAAGTGACCTCGCCGTTCGGTGGCGTTATGGATGGATGGATGGATGGATGAGGCTGAACCCTTTAAATCGGGCGGTGACATACGCCACCTAGCCATGACTATTAAGATAATTTGTACTTTGTGGTGGGTGAAATTTCACCCCTGCCTTAATTTTATCCACCAATCAGATAACCTCTGTTTGGTTATTTCTACCCGCTTAAAGTCTATTTTGCCTTCACTGTCCCTAAACCCCAATGCTTTGAAAAAATCAGCCCCGTTGCCTTGCACTGTAGGGTTAAGCCCCTTACAGAAAAGTATGAGGTGTTCAGCCGTTTCCTCTTCTTCTCCACACGCACAGCACAACGTACGTGTCTATACCTTGGTACTTGACTCGGTACATCTTAGTCCGCAATACTCCCGTCCTGGCTTCAAACAACAAAGAGCTTCCCCTAGAATTATCGTAGATATTTTCTTTGGCAATTTCTTGCTTGAAAGTTCGGTATGTGCCCAGTGCTGATTTCGTCTGCATCCCTGTTTTCCACAGACCCCTCTCTGTTTCCTTAACCTTTTTCTTAACCGCGGTTTCCTGGTTTGCACCCCTCCTGCAGTCCAAATATTTGATTGACAGTTTTCTGGTCAGCTTCCTCCATTTTGTATCAACATTCCTAATGTACAAATAACTGAAAACTCTCCTTGCCCACCGCTTTTCTGCCATCTCTCTCAATCGCTCCTCAAATTCTATCTTGCTGCTGGCTTCCCTGCCCTCGAATGACGTCCATCCCATGTCATCTTGTACCCCCTGATTTGGTGTATTTCCGTGTGCTCCCAGAGCCAGTCTACCTACCCCTCGCTGCTTAACTTCCAACCTTGCTCGAACCTCTGATCTCATGCACAGGACCGCATTGCCGAAAGTCAAACTAGGGACCATCACCCCTTTCCAAATCCCTCTCACCACTTCGTACCTATTGTAATTCCACAGTGCCCTATTTTTCATCACAGCTGCATTTCTGCTACCTTTAGCCGTCACATATTTTTCATGTTCCGTTAGGTACTCAGCCCCATTGTTTATCCACACTCCAAGATATTTGTACTTATCCACCACCTCCAGCGTAACCTCCTGTATCCTATGCTCGCTGCCCTGATTATCATTAAAAGTCATGACTGCCGATTTTTCTTTACTAAATTTCAAACCTAAGCTATCTCCCTCTTTACCACAGATGTCCATTAATCTCTGCAAGTCTTCCTTGCTGTCAGCCATAAGTACAATGTCATCTGCATACATCAGTCCTGGTAATGACTGTTTAATCCATTCTCCCTGCTTGAATAGGAAAGGTTGAAGCCAAGTCCGCTCCTCTCTAATTTTTTCTCTAATCCTTGTAAATACAGCATGAACAACAGAGGTGACAGAGGGCACCCCTGCCTAAGCCCCTGCTGTATCTCTATAGGCCCAGATACCTTGTTTTACCATTTTATAAGCACCCTGTTACTTTTATAGATATCTTTTAAAAGATTTCTTACTCCATCTTCCACCTCTAGAGTGCCCAGTATGTCCCACAAATCCTTTTGGATTACACTGTCATAGGCTCCCTTGATATCCAGAAAGGCAAGCCATAGTGGCCTGTGTTCCTTTTCTGCTATTTCAATACACTGTGTCAATGGGAACAGATTATCTTCTAACCTTCTTTGTTTCCGGAACCCATTTTGTAGTTCCCCCAGCACCTCCTCGCTCTGCACCCATGCCTGCAGTCTGTCCTTTATAATCTGCATCACAAACGTTACTCCTAAGATTTTTCGTTCCATTGCTCTTTGTGCGGTCCTTAACTTGTTCTCGAGCTTCTTTGTTAACCTCCAAGTTTCTGCCCCGTATGTCTGCATCACCACCCTGTAAACCACTGACGTCACTGTTATGGGACGGTAGTTGTTTATGTCGGCTTTTTCCCCCTTTCCCTTATATATCATGCTCATCCTGCTCAGTCTCCACCCGTCGGGGGCTTTACCGTCCATTATCATTTTGCTCACTGCCTCTCTTAATGCTTTCTTAGATTTTGGGCCCAATGTCTTTATCAACATAATTGGGATGCCATCAGGACCTGTCGACGTGCTACTAGGAACCCTCTTCTCTGCCCTTTCCCACTCGCTTTGTGCCAGTGGAGCCACTGCACTGACTAGTCCATCCTCACCTGATTGAGCACATGCTATGTTTCGTTCTTTAAATTTTTCTGTCATCATTGTTCTTATATGTTCCATTGCCTCATCTCCCTCTAGTCGAACACCTTGAGCTGTAACTATAAACCTCTGCTCTAGGCTAGTCTTATTACTCAAGGAGTTGAGATGTTTCCAAAATTTCTTCGCTGCTTTTCTATCCTTTTTGTTTACTTCTGACAACCATTGGCTCCCCTTTCTTCTGATCTTCTCATTGATCAAATTGGATGCTTCCCTTCTACAGCTTAAGAAGTTGTTCCATTTTCTGCCTACATCAGCTTCTGGTTCACCCCTCTGCTTTGAATATCTGTGTTCCCTGGATGCTTCCTGGCGTTTCTCTATGGCCTTCTTAACCTCCTCATCCCACCAGCTCTTGGGTTTACGTCTTCTGTTCCCTTTTGTCCTGACTCGTACCTTAGTAAGCTCTAGCTCAAATAGCCCTGTTAAGTTTGCATATGTCCATTTTGTTTTGTATCCTCTGAAATTACTTCCTCAATTTGCTGGGTTGCTATTTCAAGCTGCTTTTCCGAGTAAAATATCCACCTGGTTGTTCATCTTGCCTCCTACCTACTGTCATTTCCCTTCTAAAACTCACCTTAATACGTTTGTGATCACTACCTAGACTTCTGGAGCCATATTCATCTATTCTCATTACATTTAGCCTATCGTGCATCCTATGTGACATTAGTGCATAATCTATCGTCGACTGCAGGCTCCCTACCTCCCATGTTATGTGCCCTTCACACTTCTCAGTACTGTTGCATACAACTAAGTCATGCATTTCACTCATATCCAGCATCATGTTGCCTGTTGAGTCTGTGTACCCGTCCATGTCTTCTATGTGTGCGTTCATATCTCCTAGTATAATAATCTCACACCCTTCTCCTAGCTCATTAATGTCACTTGATATGCATTCCAGCATTTTTTTTGTTTTCCTCTTTGGCATTTGCTCCTGTCCACAGGTATACAAAGCCAAGGAGTGTCTGCTCTCCTGCAACTTTCCCTTTTAGCCATAAATGCTCCTTGCATTCCTGTTTGACCCTTTGCCAGTTCATACTTTTATGAATGAATGCACCAATTCCACCCCCTTTTCTGCTGCCCTCTGTTCTATTGCAATATTCCCATGCATAGTCAGGATTACAGGGAGGTTGCTCCATGTCCCTAAGATGTGTCTCCACAAACCCGTATACCATCAGCTTTTCTTGCCTTAGTTGCTCGTCTATCTCCTCCCACTTCAGCCTATTCCTGCCACCTTGCATGTTAATGTAACCTATGTCAGAATGACCTTGCCCCTGGTGCTTACGTCTATTTCTTCTACCGATTCTACGTTTCTTGAATCTAGGAGCCTCTCTGGGTCCGTCTTCGTCTACACTGGTGGTCTTAGGGCTCTGGGTCCCCCCAAAAAAGCCGTAGCTTGGCGCCCTATCCTACTACCTACGCTCCCGCCCGTGGCACCACTGTAGTGAATGCCATCCTGTGCAAAAGGCTGGGAGCCAGACTCGTACACTTCACTTCACTTCACTTTAATACCTTAAAGACCCCATTGGAGGGGTATTACACAAGGGGTGGTTAAAAAAAAAAAAATACAGGCGTTCGTTTTGAGATATGTGATAACAGCTTCGGTAAAGGCAGATGGGCTTGTGATGGCTGCGATGGCGGGTGGAAGGCCGTTCCAGTCCCTTGATGCTCGAATAAAAAATGATGCTTGAAAAGTGGTGGTCCGGGCACGTGCGCGTGCAACTTGAAGTGGATGACCGGTGCGATGAGATATGTATGAAGGTGGCGTGATGTACGGTGGGTGATTTAGGGAGCTGTAAAAAAATGAACGGAAGAGAGAGAGGGTGGCAACCTGTCGACGGAAAGAAAGAGCTTCCAAGCCAGATTCCGCTTTCATCGATGAAATGCTGATATCGTACGAATATGAAGAATGAATAAACCTAGTAGCACGATTTTGTACAGCTTCGAGTGCATTTATGATATAATTCTGATGCGGGTTCCAGATGGGAGATGCATACTCAAGTTTCGATCTTACAAATGATTTATAGGCCAACGCTTTTGCTTGTTGTGAGGTATGACGTAAATGTCGCCTAAGAAATCCCAGTGATCTATTGGCTGATGAGATGATGTTAGTAGTGTGCAAGCGCCAGGACAGATCACAAGATAGAGTGACACCAAGATATTTGAATGATTGGACTGATTCTATTGGAACATCAGCAATGAAATAGGTAAATGTGAGGGGGTTACGGCAGCGAGTGAAAGACACGAGTTTACATTTGTTAGGATTTAGGTTCATTAGCCAGCGATTACACCATTCTTGTACGTTATTGAGATCGTTCTGGATTAATGTGTGGTCAAATGTGTTGGTAACTCTGCGGTAGATTACACAATCATCTGCAAACATACGAATGTTACATGATACCTGTGTTGGTAGATCATTAATGTAAATTAGAAAAAGAAGCGGTCCTAAGACGGATCCCTGCGGGACGCCTGATGTTACGCGGAGTCTGCTAGAAGAATGGTTATTAACGAAAACAAACTGAGAGCGGTTAGTCAGGAATGCTTCTATCCACTTTAGTACGTCGGGGTGTAAATTTAACTGAGATAATTTTAGCAGCAAACGTTTATGAGGAACTGTATCAAATGCTTTTGCAAAATCTAGGAATATGGCATCAGTCTGAAGGTTACTGTCAAGGTTAACATGCAGGTCGTGAAGGAAAATTGCCAACTGCGTTTCGCAAGAATAGCCTTTTCGAAATCCGTGCTGACAAGGGTGAAAAAAACAGATTGAGTCTAAGAAGTTCATGATATGCGAGTATATGACGTGTTCCATGATTTTGCAGGGGACACTAGTTAATGATATCGGACGATAATTTAATGGGGTTTCTCTATTGCCCGACTTGAAGACTGGAACGACCTTGCCCACTTTCCAGTCGGATGGTAAGATGCCTGTAGAGAGTGACTGCGAAAACAACAAAGTTAGGTACGCAGCAGATACATATTTAATATTTTTTAAGAGTTTGGAATTGATATCATCTACACCTGCTGACGATGAAAGCTTGACGTTATCAATGATCGAGGTGATTCCTTCTGCCGAGAATATAATTGGTGGCATACACGCAGATATGTCAGTAGATGTGGGAAGATCTGGAGTTGAAGTCTCGTTAGTAAATACAGAGAAAAAGGCGGCAATAAAAATGTCAGCACACTCGCTGTCGCTGACTACTTCGCCATGTGCATTTACCACGCTGATTATGCGCGCCTGCTGAGGGTTTATTATTTGCCAAAATTGTCGAGGGCTGTTTGTAAGCATTTTAGGCAGTTCATCGTGGAAAAAGGAGAATTTAGCATTCCGTATAGCCCTCAGATAAGCGTCTTCGGCCACAAAATATTTCCCCCAAGCAGAGGGGTGTCCGTTTAGTTTGGCTGAGCGGAAGAGACGTTTCTTTTTGTTTTCAAGTCGCTTAAGAGTTTTAGTGAACCATGGCTTGTTATGGTTTCCGCGGAACGTTATTCTCGGTATAAACTTGTCAACGAGATCACCTAGCTTGTTTTTAAATATTACCCAGTTTTCATTTGCAGAGTGCGTAGAACATAACCTCACGAACATAGGAAGAAATGCGCTCAGATCACTATTAATGGCATCATAATTACCTTTATTGTACAGGCGGATTGTTTTGCTGACTAAATCACGTCTTACGGGTTGAAACGAAAATGTGGCGTGAATTACTTTATGATCGCTGACTTCAGGTAGATATGCCATTGATGATAAGCTTTCCGGATTGCTGGTTAGGATGATATCTAAGATGCTAGAAGTGCTTAGTGCAACGCGTGTAGGTTCTGATACAAGTTGAGCTAAATTGAAATTAAGGCAGAAATCCACAAAATCTCTGGCAGGCTCACTGCCCATAGTTATGGGGACGTCATTGCTCCAGTCTATTTGGGGAAAATTAAAATCACCAAACAGGAGGACTTCTGCTTGTGGGTGTTGATTACTAAGGTCACTCAAACTGTTATTAAGTTTAAATGTGAAATCTGAAATATTATTTGGAGGCCTGTAGCAAACACCTAGAATGATTGTATGGGGGGAAGCGTGAATAATTAGCCACAATACTTCAAGATCAGAAGTGATGTTTTTGGCTACGGAGCACGATAACTGCTGGTGCACAGCAATCAGTACACCGCCCCCCCGCATGCCTTTGCGATCCTTTCGATAGACATGAAATTCCGGTAGGTCGGCTAGTACTTCTGTATCTGTTATATCTTCTGTTAGCCACGTTTCGGTTATCACCATTATATTACTGTTGGATGATAAAACAAGGTTGGAAAAAGCGTCACGTTTTGGAAGGAAACTGCGTGCGTTCGTAAAGATTACAGACAATGATATGTTAGATTTGGGCTTAACAGTGCAACGTACATTTTTACGACGGGGAAATTGCTATATTATTTCTTTGACAGATTGTGTTTGCTCGTCGTAGACGTAGCGCTTATGGCCCATATGCAGTGTTTTGAATCGCAGAGAGAAAGGTAATGATTTGCTTTTAGCGAAAGTAACGAGATGCCGGCGAGCGTTTTGTACGGAACGAGAGAAATCCTCTCCAACGCTGAAG
Organism: Dermacentor silvarum; assembly: GCF_013339745.2. Lineage (NCBI taxonomy): Eukaryota > Metazoa > Arthropoda > Arachnida > Ixodida > Ixodidae > Dermacentor > Dermacentor silvarum. The sequence continues at coordinate 172,079,624 of NC_051161.1, read as the reverse complement.
CTGGTTCCTTTGAACTTGCGGCCGTTAGAAAGAACCAATTCTTTTGTTTTATGGAAGGTGAATTTCGCTATGATAGGACGGTGGCAGTTAGTATCTGTGCGATGACCGAGACGATGTGCGCGCTCAATTTCTTTCGGCTCGATACAAATATTCAAATGATCCTGGCAGTGCTTGATGATAAGTTGCTCGGTCTGGGCAAACGTCTCTGATCCAGTTGATTCAGGGAGGCCATAAAAAATAAGATTATTGCGTCGTGACTGGTTCTCGGCGTCATCAATACGCGTTTTAAGCCTGTGTACCACGGTGGCCACTTGAGCGGTACACGTTTTCACGGTTTCGAAGTCAGAGCGTAGGGAGACAAGATTTTGATAATGCCCCTCTAGATCAGTCATGCGCCTGCCCAGATCAGCAATAGCTTTGTCCGTCGACACTAGATGAGTTTTCAGGTCTTGAACCTGACTGATTAATTGCGACTGTCCAGCAGACAAGTTCTTCAATTCAGCTAGTAAAGCATCGGAGTCCGGGCCCGAGTTGCTTTCGACATCACCCGACATCATCAACAAAGCACGAATTACATCAGAACACTCAAGAGCGACAAGAAGGCAGCAGTGCGGGCTCGGCAGCTGAAGCAGGAAACGATTGCTAGACTTTTTAGAAAAAAGACTGTAAGCTTTACTAACCTGCATGACAAGAGTGAATGGATTAGCGGTCTGCGTCTGTGCACAGCCGCCGAGCCCACAAGGCGCCACCGGTATTGACTGCTCTTTTATAGTTGACCGGAGAGTTGATGTTGATGGCGACAGGTTTGTCCACGCTGCATCGAGCACTACCGTCTTCGGTAGCGGTGTCGTCGAAAACGCAGATCTGCCGCTACCGACGAAATCCGGGGGCCTGAAGGGCGGTGCAAATCCAGAGGTGCGCATCAGGGATGGGTGACAGGCAATCCTGTCATGTTCACCTGACCAGGCACGATATTGCAGCGGGACTGCCAGGGAAGCCGTCACTAAGGATGGAAGCAACAGGCGCACGAGTGCGCGCTGAAACACCTGCATGACAAGAGTGAATGGATTAGCGGTCTGCGTCTGTGCACAGCCGCCGAGCCCACAAGGCGCCACCGGTATTGACTGCTCTGTTATAGTTGACCGAAGAGTTGATGTTGATGGCGACAGGTTTGTCCACGCTGCATCGAGCACTACCGTCTTCGGTAGCGGTGTCGTCGAAAACGCAGATCTGCCGCTCCCGACGAAATCCAGGGGCCTGAAGGGCAGTGCAAATCCAGAGGTGCGCATCAGGGATGGGTGACAGGCAATCCTGTCATGTTCACCTGACCAGGCACGATATTGCAGCGGGACTGCCAGGGAAGCCGTCACTAAGGATGGAAGCAACAGGCGCACGAGTGCGCGCTGAAACACCTGCATGACAAGAGTGAATGGATTAGCGGTCTGCGTCTGTGCACAGCCGCCAAGCCCACTTCCCGGTTTACCTCCATTATACCGTACCCAAGTGGTCTGCTCAGACCCCTAATGACCCGGTTAGCCTCAAGCACCCTCCATTCCATCGCGCTAGCCTGGCCCCGGACATGTGGGATTGTGTATATGGTCACATGCACTTTCGCAGAGGTTTCTCTGAGTTTACGCAACCCAACCTCTAACTGTCCGTTTAGGTTCTGGCTCCTTCCCTTCAGCACATCGTTGAGACCAGCATGGATAACGACCAGATGTTCATGCTCGAGGTTGTCCGATACCACCTTCTGAGCTTTTGCCATTGCGTCAACCATGCACTTCCCTGACTGGGCCTCCACCCTCACCCGCCCGTCTGCCTTCACTGTTGTAAGGGCGCCCTCCTTAACCCTAGCTACGTTGGAGTCCCCCACCACTAGGACCCTTCGCTCTACACGTTTGCCTCCCGCCTGCGATTGTCGTCCTCCAGTTCGCGCTAGCTGGTTCTCCACCCGCCCTGCGCCACTGACACGTGACGATGTGCTCCCTGCCGTTCGTCCCTTCCCACCCGAAGCCTGCCGCACTACCTCGCTGTAGAGTTGTGGAACCGCCGTGTTGCCGACGGCTCTCGCCTGCTGTTCAACGGCCCCTAGGCGTCCCTCCCTGCTCTCATGGCATGCCTCTGCCTGAGTCTCCGCGCTGTCCCCGCGGCCCGCCTGAGCTGACCCGGGATTACGCGCCGGGATTACGCGCCTGGAGCTGACCCGGGAGCGTATTTCTATTTGCGCCCCCGTACAGCACTCGACCGCTGGCGCCGCGCTGCGCCGCTCGCGCGTACCACGTTTCTAGCCGCCGCCGTTGGAACGGAGGTACAGTTACACTGTAGTACAGTGTAACGGAGGAGGCGTGGACGGAGAACACGCGGGGTTGGGGGTGACTAGCCTGCTGTTAGGGGATCGGTGGTATTCCTAAATAAACGCATCACTGTTTTGATGATCCAAATATAATCTCACTATCAGGGAGGGAGCAGTCTACCTGACTGGAGCAGTATTTTTTTATTTGGGGTGTTGCTACGCTGCGCTCCGCAACACCCCAACGACCGCCGCTTCGCGTCGGCGCCCGGCACCACGGCTTCCGCCGTGGCGCCGGGGTTCAAACGACCGCGCTGGCAAACAGAGAGGAAAACAAAAGGAAAAGCGTGATATTAAGATAAAAAAAAGAAAAAAAAACGAGCCAAGGCAGGATTCGAACCCGCGTACACACGATCCCGAAGCGAGCGCCGTAACCACTTAGACATACAGCGACACTCGTTAAGTCGGCAAGCATGCGAACCATATTATTGCGCTCGAGCGCCCTTGGCAAAAGCAACCACCTCAAAACGCGGTACGCGCGAGCGGCGCAGCGTGGCGCCAGCGGTCGAGCGCTGTACGGGGGCGCAAAGTAATACGCGACCCGGGATTACGGATGGATGGATGGATGGATGGATGGATGGATGAGGCTGAACCCTTTAAATCGGGCGGTGGCATACGCCACCTAGCCATGGCTATTAACATAATTTGTACTTTGTGGTGGGTGAAATTTCACCCCTGCCTTAATTTTATCCACCAATCAGATAACCTCTGTTTGGTTATTTCTACCCGCTTAAAGTCTATTTTGCCTTCACTGTCCCTAAACCCCAATGCTTTGAAAAAATCAGCCCCGTTGCCTTGCACTGTAGGGTTAAGCCCCTTACAGAAAAGTATGAGGTGTTCAGCCGTTTCCTCTTCTTCTCCACACGCACAGCACAACGTGTCTATACCTTGGTACTTGACTCGGTACATCTTAGTCCGCAATACTCCCGTCCTGGCTTCAAACAACAAAGAGCTTCCCCTAGAATTATCGTAGATATTTTCTTTGGCAATTTCGGGTCCTAAGGTCCCTGTATGTTCCAAAGGTAGCGCAAACCATTGTTCAAATAGGAAAGGAGAACTTCCTCCCCGCTCTCTACCCCTCTCCTGACTTCTCCGCCGTTTTCCGCTCTCCCATTGGGCGAGGCTTGACACGTGACGAATAAACCGCGCGGCTTTCGTTATCGCGCGAAAACGGCGCCATTAGTGAGCGTAGAAACACCGGGACACATGTGCGCTGTGCGTGAGCGTAGGCTTTTTACACTTTTGAAGACGCGCTCGGCTGCAGTATGATGCCGATTTGCTGTGCTGTTGTATGTTGGAATAGCATTGCCAAGGGGGGCAAGCTTTTTGCGGTTAATCGTGGCAAACGAAGCCTCAAACGGCGAGCGATATGGCTCCACCGTATCGGAAGAAAGAAATTTGACTGCCACCGAGGGATGTCATTACTGAGGGAAGTTCTGATCACTGTTCTCATCCAGTTAGTGATAAACTCGGGTAGGTGGGTGCTCTCGCGAGTTCACCATCAGCCAACGACTGAGTAAAAAACAAAATACCCCGGTTTATGCTCTGCGGCGAACAAAAGGGCGCATTATGGCAATATGAATACCAGCTTGACTTCTCATAAAATGAGCATAATAGAAGAGTCGCCAATTAAAGAGCAAAACGCAGAAAGCGTGCACTCGCCCGGGAACCACGGCATATATAACTGAGGGGGGAAGAAAAACACGCGGATGCATTTTGGAAATTAAAAAAAAAACACGTTGAGAGTATTTAGCACATAAATGTCTCCGGCCGTGTTGTGTGTGCATAGTTTGATGTAGCTCTTTGTTTTCGTAAATGCGTCAGGTAAACAGAACACCATTCGATTTCGAGAAGTAATGCAATGCAGTAAAGACTGCATAGGATTGCGTTTAACTTGACCTTTTGTTTTCCTCGTCTGAGCGATGCAGATTCTACTAATAATTGAAGGTACTACATCTTACGTAGATATCGTACGAACAGCCTTGTGAAAATGCGCCCAGAACAGTCGCGTTTCAAGCAAGCGCTTCAATGGACCGCATGCGATACGATATGAAGCGGGCGGTAGCGGCCGCGGGCTTCGCTCACTAATGGCGGCCGAGAGGAAGGGGCGAGGAGGAAACGGCGCGGAGAGGAGGAGTTTGCGCTACCTTTGAAAAATACAGGGACCTTATCGGGTCCGGTATAGCAGCGCCGCGGCGCGGGAGTTCACACAAAAAGGTCCTCGCTCCTCCCATGCATTCGCGCGGCGCTTTGGACCCTCTCCCATATTCTAGGTCACTCTAACCATGCTGAACCATAGAGTAACACTCTAGAGTGTACTAGAATGGGGGAGTGGGTCCAGCGGACGCCTTAGCAAGCGGCGAGGGTGAAGCAAAAAACACGGAAAATGTGGCCGCGCTGCCGTCGCCTTCTTCTGAATCTCCGGCCAATAAACGTTGGCTCCGGCTGTTTCGGCAGCGTTCATTGGCTGAGGCGAACTCGCGGGCTGAGTAGCTGTCGTCTGCTCGACGCACCGTCGTTGTTGAGTCGTTTGCGTTCTTTCCGCCGCTATTTTTCCATTTTATTTACAATAGATCGGTGTGGAATAATCTCAGTGTTACCGCCACCGAGTATCCGCCTGTCAAAGCTCCATGCAGCTGCGGTAGGGTCTCCGACGCGACAAGTACTAGCCACTGTACGGCAAGCGTCCGGCCGGCGAACGGGCCGCTCATTCAGATGGATGGATGGATGGATGAGGCTGAACCCTTTAAACCGGGCGGTGGCATACGCCACCTAGCCATGACTATAGGCACCGGGCGGCCGTCGTAAGGCGCCAGCGGCGCGCCGGCGAAAAGCTGGCGAACAGCGCCGCGAACGGCAGCTATCAAAGCACTGGCATGTGAAGCAGACGACGGGATGAAGGCGCTCGGTGCTTCCAGTGATTTGGCACAGCGGGTTTTAAAGGCTGACGCACCGGAAAACGCATTTTTGTGTGTCTGCTTTTGAGAAAGGTCGTCACCTGTACGAGGCAGATCACATTCGTGGCATCAGGTAGTACATAAAGCAGAAAACGAGCGCAAATTGCGATGCAAATGCACCACGCGAACGGAGCTCACCGCGGCAAGCTAAGACGTGGAACTCCAGCAGTTATATTCCAAATGTTTTTTGGCTTTGCGCTTTAACATTACCGCGTATTTAATCATGGAAATATGCGAATGACACAAAAATTATGGACAGAAAAAAAAGGAGACATACGTCTTCCTTATTCTGTTTCTTGAGCTGCTTCGCCGATCACACATGTGTCAGTAAGTTCCCGCTCTCTGTCCGTTGTAGTTCTTTTATCTTTGCAATGCTTCCCCATTCTTAATTGCTTATAAACTAGCCCAATCTTCAGTCACGGCCCATTTTAAATTGCTTAGCGCGACTGGAGCCGTCGGTGGCGGCGAGTGTGAACACGCCACTGCGTTGGCGTTCGCCGTCGATGCACAGCACAGAGGTGTGCCGGACGCAACCAGAGTTGGGAATTGCTAGGAACGAAAATGTACATTAAAGGAAGACTGATACACTGATAAGACGGTAAAATGACTACACGTCTGAGTGTTCGCCTTCGGTGCCCAAGCTACAGAGCCGTTACACTGCGGAGGCGAAGACAGGTAAGCGGGACACGAAGCTCTTGCGTATGAACGGCTCTTTTATTAACGTTAGAACAACTAGATCATAGCAAATCAGCGTCGGAAATGTACAGTGCCCAGCGATTGATGATGATGATGATGATCATCATCATCATCGATTGAAGCGCTGGCAGCGCGCGGCTGCCGCCGTTTTTCTTTCTTCTTTTCTTTTCGTGCCACAGGTGAGCGCCGTGGGATCAAATGCAGTCATAATGCGTTACGAAGGTTCTCGCTTTCACTCTACACCACAATGCATCAGTTTGGTGTCCCCAGCGCTTACAGTCAGTGCAAAAAGCGCTGGCGACCATGCGATTCGAGTATCGCGTTTCAATTGCTGAGCACTGAACGCGCTGTTGCCTACAGACCGCACATATACAGACTTTCCGCCTGAAAAACGCGATGCCGCGATGAACAACGGTTAAATTGAATGGCCTAACCAGCTTAAGTCATGTTTCAGTAACTGTTTGTGCACCCAAAAACGCAACATGTTTGATCAGACTTGGTTTCACGGCAGCGCCTGCTGCGCGCGGCCCAGCCGCAACATGCCATTACATTCGCGGCGCCTCCGCATGAAGGCGCCACCGGTCCAAATTCATCCCGCGCCCGGTGCCTATTAAGAAGAAAGTGATGGTGGCGCCACCTGGATTTTCCATAAAAAATGCCTCAGCGCAAAGCCCTCATTGGACCCACTCCCCCAATCTCAGTAGCGCACCCAGGATCTCTGCCAGGGGGGGGGGGGGGGGGGAGGGTTGACAGTTTGCCAATACCATCTAAACAGCACTAATCTCGATTTCTTCACGGGAAATTGTTACAAAAATGCGCTTTTTGCGAGTGTGCAGACGATTGCGCGTCTTACATCTTAGTTGTAGTACTCAAATGCGTAAGGAAAGAAAAGGGGTTAAACAAAAGGGGGGGTTAAGTCGGCCTCAGGGGGGGGGGGGTTCCAACCCCCGAATCCTCCCCCCCCCCCCCCCCCCCGTCGGTGCGCCACTGCCCAATCTAGTACACTCTAATACGAGGATCCGTATGTTACTCTATGGCTGAACCCATGGAGGTAAAAATCATTTTCTGATCAACTGTTAATGTTTAGACTAGCATCCTTTCCTCTTGCATGACAGTTATCTCAGCTGTATTGCTGCTGCCCTCTCATGTATGTATTCTAATAAATTATAATATTCAACTTCTTCTTGAACATGAGTCCAATCTTTGCCACCTTTATGCATGTGTTGGATGTCATTTTTTAAGACGTATCTTCACACTCTGCTTCCACTTCATCCACCTTAGCACCCTCACTTCAGTCACTTCTCTGTCCCGACTTCTAGATGACTTTATTAAAATTGTTTCAGTTCCATATACAGTATTGCTGGTCATGTATTGTCTTATAAGTTTATTAGAAAGTAAAAATCTTTCAACTTGACTGGGACCTGCAGTGTATAACATAAATATACACCATGATGCATCTTTCCAGTTTTTCCAATCCATGTCAGTTTTGCTGATCCTCTGGACTGCCTAATAGTTCCATTTTGGCGTTTTCTTTTGTCACTGAACCTAGGTATCCGTCTTCTCTATGACTTACCGTCATGGCTTCCCTTTCATTTACTATGATAAACTGACATGTGGCTACCAGACGGGGACAGCTTGCCTCAACACACAATCTGCTTTTGCCCTAACGTTTGTGCAAGGTGCCAGTCAGCATGGTGCCAGTCAGATTCTGGTGCCAGTCAGATTCTGGGTGCGCCACTGAGCCCAGATGTGTTCTCAGTCTGCTTCGGTAGGAGTATAGTTACTAACACAGTGAATGATCATGAATCTGTGTGTTTTTAGAAAGTGCCTTAAATATGCAGCTGTGCATAATGCTATACTCTCTTCTAGCACTGATTTCTTGACATGTGACTTCAAAAAATGGTCATCTGCATGACCTATTACGAGACAGAATTGTCTAAGTTATTCAAAGGAAAAATCAACCTGGTGAAAGCTTCTTGAATGTTGCTGAGCAACACATACAAGTTAGGCAATGCTTTGGAAAGCCTGTGACCTGGCTTTAATTCAAGTTGCATGCCTCAATGAAATATTGCATTGAGAATTATTTTATGCCGGTAAGTGCACACATATTTGTGTTTATTTCTGATGTTCTTCTTCGTTAATTACTTTCTTGGTTCAGTGCATATATTTATAAAGCAAGATATACTGGCTTGTTTTTTCTTTGCATTAGCAAATTACAACATTTGTTTAACAGCACACCTAACATAAATGAGCACACTAAACGTTGATTGGCAAGCAAAACACGTACTTCTCTTTTGAATATCCCAGCTTATGCTTTAGTGTGTGCAGTTCGAACACGATTCTTGAGAAGCACTACTTGACTGTTACAAGTATGTGATGTACAATTACTCAGCACAGCAGACAGATACAAATTATTGCAGACTGGTACTTAACACACAATGCAAATCTAATCATGCCTCAGGATTTTCCTTTATTTGCTTGGGTTGCCACACGGCATAATGTCAGTATGCCTCAGGATTGTAGAGGTGGATGCCGAGTACATATTAAGGAGGGGGGAGGGGGGGGGGGGCTTTGGCATGAAGACTGGTAAAGGAAGTATTATTTGTAGGGGTGGAAGAATATTTGAAGTTTTGGATATGAATCGAACATTACATGCTAACTATTCGTATTCTAAAATAATGAACTATTCAGCATTTTTGATTAAGTAAAACTAGCCAAATACTTCGCAGTAACCGACTGTTAAAGTTGTTACTGTTCACCATCTGCTAACAAAGTATCACAAATTATCACAAGTGAAACAAAAAAGTTTTCTAAGCAATGCAGAAACAAAATTGGTAATGCAAACTGTGTTTTTGGTTTCATGATGGAAGGCTACGTGACAACTCCTGATTTTTGATGATAGTCTATCATTTAATTTTATTGACAGTCTAAGCATGTAAGTTTTTTATAACCAGTGATTTTTTCCTTGCAACCTGTCCTTTTACATATCTTTACAGCAAAATAGTCCTCTTGCAACTTTTGTCTTCCGTTTTTTTTTGTTTTTTTTTTTTTGCGGCAACCATTTATGCTACTTCCAACCTTGCAATGCTCAAACCTCTGATCTCATGCACAGGACCGCATTGCCGAAAGTCAAACTAGGGACCATCACCCCTTTCCAAATCCCTCTCACCACTTCGTACCTATTGTAATTCCACAGTGCCCTATTTTTCATCACAGCTGCATTTCTGCTACCTTTAGCCGTCACATATTTTTCGTGTTCCGTTAGGTACTCAGCCCCATTGTTTATCCACACTCCAAGATATTTGTACTTCCACCACCTCCAGCGTAACCTCCTAACCTCCTAACCTTCTTGTCAAGATGTTTTATAAAAGCCTGCATAATGTTTCCCAAGCCATTATTACAGAATTCTAGGAACGGCTAACACAATTCTCGAAGTTGTTCTTGTCGAGATGTTTTTTAGCCAACTTTTAGCGTAACATTAGCAGAGCTTACTGAAGTACCTGTAGACGTCCACGGCTAGAAAATGTCTTGACCAGGACCGCTATTACACTTTTGAATTATCCGTTCAAGACATCTTTTAGGCATCAGATAGCTGCTTGTGTGTTTCGTGGGTTGTTACTTTTATAGATATCTTTTAAGAGATTACTTACTCCATCTTCCACGTCTAGAGTGCCCAGTATGTCCCACAAATTCTCTTGGATTACGCTGTCACAGGCTACCTTCATATCCAGAAATGCGAGCCATAGGGGCCTGTATGCCTTTTCTGCTATTTCAATACACTGCGTCAATGAGAACAGATTATCTTCTAACCTTCTTTGTTTCCAGAACCCATTTTGTAGTTCCCCCAGCACCTCCTCGCTCTCCACCCATGCCTGCAGTCTGTCCTTTATAATCTGCATCATCATCATCATCATCATCATCATCATCAGCCTATTTAAGTCCACTGCAGGACGAAGGCCTCTCCCTGCGATCTCCAATTACCTCTGTCTTGCGCTAGCGTATTCCAACTTGCGCCTGCAAATTTCCTAACTTCATCATCGCACCTGGTTTTCTGCCGACCTCGACTGCGCTTCCCTTCTCTTGGTATCCATTCTGTAACCCTAATGGTCCACCGGTTATCCATCCTACGCATTACATGGCCTGCCCAGCTCCATTTCTTCCGCTTAATGTGAGCTAGAATATCGGCTATCCCCGTTTGTTCTCTGATCCACACCGCTCTCTTCCTGTCTATTAACGTTAGTCCTAAGATTTTTTGTTCCATCGCTCTTTGTGCGGTCCTTAACTTGTTCTCGAGCTTCTTTGTTAGCCTCCAAGTTTCTGCCCCACCGGATACAGAGGCTCCTTCTATAACTAGCGATGAAGTTAGAAGGGCCGTGAAAGACATGTCCAGAGGAAAAGCTGCTGGAGAAGATGGAATAACAGTCGATTTAATCAAGGATGGAGGAGATATCATAATTGAAAGCTTGCGACCCTTTATACGCAATGCCTCACAACTTCAAGTGTACCAGAGAGCTGGAAGAACGCCAACATTATACTAATCCATAAGAAGGGAGACGTTAAAGAATTGAAGAATTATAGACCCATTAGCTTGCTTTCAGTACTGTATAAAATATTCACCAAGATAATTTCTAATAGAATCAGGTCAACACTTGACTTCAGCCAACCAAGAGAACAGGCTGGCTTCAGGAAGGGATATTCTACGATGGATCATATCCATGTCATCAATCAGGTAATCGAGAAATCTGCGGAATACAATCAACCTCTCTATATGGCTTTCATAGATTATGAAAAGGCATTTGATTCAATGGAGATACCAGTAGTCACAGAGGCATTGCGTAATCAAGGAGTACAAGAGGCATACGTGAATATCTTAGCAAACATCTACAAGGATTCCACAGCTACCTTGGTTCTCCACAAGAAAAGTAGAAAGTTACCTATCAAGAAAGGGGTCAGGCAAGCAGGCACAATCTCTCCAATGCTATTCACTGCATGCCTAGAAGAAGTATTCAAGCTCTTAGACTGGGAAAGCTTAGGAGTGAGGAATAACGGTGAATATCTCAGCAACCTCCAATTTGCTGATGACATTGTCCTATTCAGCAACAATGGAGACGAATTACAGCAAATGATTGAGGACCTTAACCGAGAAAGTGTAAGAGTGGGGTTGAAGATTAATATGCAGAAGACAAAGATAATGTTCAATAGCCTGGCAAGGGAACAAGAATTCAGGATCGCCAGTCAGCCTCTAGAGTCTGTAAAGGAGTACGTTTATCTACTAGGTCAATTACTCACAGGGGACCCTGATCAAGAGAAAGAAATTCACAGAAGAATAAAATGGGGTTGGGGTGCATACGGCAGGCATTGCTAAATCCTAACTGGGAGCCTACCGCTGTCGTTGAAAAGAAAAGTGTACAATCATTGCATTCTACCGGTGCTAATCTGCATCGATCACCACCCTGTAAACCACTGACGTCACTGTTATGGGACGGTAGTTGTTTAATTATGTCGGCTTTGTCCCCCTTTCCCTTATATATAATGCTCATCCTGCTCAATCTCCACCCGTCGGGGGCTTTACCGTCCATTATCATTTTTCTCATTGCCTCTCTTAATCGGGCGGTGGCACATGCCACCTAGCCGTGACTATTAACATATTTTGTACTGTGTGGATCGAGCATAGAGTTTCTCAAGAATATATGGTGTGGAAGGTGAAATTTCACCCTTGCCTTGATTTAATTTAGCCACCAATCAGATAAGGGTGCGACTGTTTTCACAACAAATCCGTGCAGGGGCGGGGCCTCGCCTCCGATGACGTATCACCATTTTCTTTTTTTCTCTCTCTATTTGGCGTCTTTATTCTATGGCCTCAGTTCGGATCAGCTCATTCCACGTGAGCGAGAAGTTGGCGTGCGTATCATATTCGCGGCGTCGTTGTTTTGTTTCGCTTGTGAAAGCGTGGAATGCAACGATGAGCGAGCCTCCTGATCGACAGAAGGTGATCAAAAAGTACCTCCAAGGGTTACATCATCATGAAGACGACTACTCCCATGGCTACCTGAAGTCAGACGATGAGCTTAAGCTTTTTGAGAGGTCCTTGGCTGCCGTCAACGAGAGGTATGCTGTGCGGACATCAAGAGACCTGACCGTCAATGAGAACAAATTATCTTCTAACCTTCTCTGTTTCCGGAACCCAATTTGTAGTTCCCCCAGCACCTCCTCGCCCTCCACCCATGCCTGCAGTCTCTCCTTTATAATCTGCATCACCACCCTGTAAACCACTAACGTCACTGTTATGGTACGGTAGTTTATGTCGGCTTTGTCCCCCTTTCCCTTGTATATCATGCTCATCCTGCTGTCTCCACCCGTCGGGGGCTTTACCTTCCATTATCATTTTGCTCACTGCCTCTCTTAATGCTTTCTTAGATATTGGGCCCAATGTATTTATCAACATAATTGGGATGCCATATATCAGGACCTGTCGACGTGCTACTAGGAACATTCGTCTCTGCCCTTTCCCACTCGCTTTGTTCAAGTGGAGCCACTGCACTAACTAGTCTATCCTCGCCCGATTGAGCACATGCTACGTTTCGTTCTTTAAATTTCTCTGTCATCATTGCTCTTATATGTTCCATTGCCTCATCTCTTTCTAGCCGAACACCTTGAGCTGCCATTATAAACCTCTGCTCTAAGCTAGTCTTATTACTCAAGGAGTTGAGATGTTTCCAAAATTTCTTCGTTGCTTTTCTATCCTTTTTGTTTACTTCTGACAACCATTGGGTCCGCTTTCTTCCAATCTTCTCATTGAGCAAATGGGATGCTTCCCTTCTACAGTTTAATAAGTTATCCCATTTTCTGTCTAAATCAGCTTCTGGTTCACCCCTCTGCTTTGAATATCTTTGTTTCCTGGATGCTTCCTGACGTTTCTCTATGGCATTCGTAACCTCCTCATCCCACCAGCTCTTGGGTTTACGTCTTCTGTTGCCTTTGGGCCTGACTCGTACCTTAGCAAGCTCTAGCTCAAATAGCCCTGTTAAATTTGCATATGTCCATTCTGTTTTAGTATCCTCTGAAATTACTAGTCCTCAATTTGTTGGGTTGCTATTTCCAGCTGCTTTTCCGAGTAAAATATCCCACCTGGTTGTTCATCTTGCCTCCTATCCACGAAACACACAAGCAGCTATTTGATGTCTAAAAGATGTCTTGAACGGATAATTCAAACGTCTAATAGCTGTCCTGGTCAAGACATTTTCTAGCCGTGAACGTCTACAGATACTTCAGTAAGCCCTGCTAACGTTACGCTAAAAGTTGGCTAATAAACATCGCGACAAGAACAACTTCAAGAATTCAAGTTTGACGTTCTCAGAATTCTGTAATAATGACTTTGGAAACATTATGCAGGCTTTTATAAAACATCTTGACAAGAACAAGTTAAGAATTTTATTAGAATAACGTCTAAGAAAATTCTTAATTAAGCTATAAAAGCCTGCATATTGCTTCCGAAGTCATAACGTATAATGGCTTCAGAAACAATTTATGGAGGATTTTATAGCTGTCTTTAAAGCAGCATTTATAGATTGTCATTCTACAGTGACGTGGTAAGCAAAATTATTGGCCACTTCCTCCGCATACCATGCATCCGTATGCTAGCTTCATATAGTAACACATGTTACTATATAGAACTGAAAATTAAATTGAAGCATTACATTATATTATTTATGATAACTTGCATAAAATTGTTTAACATGAAGTCTAGGGTTTGACGAAAACTCGTCTGGCGAGGAAAGAACATGGCTGTATAAACGTACACTCACCAACTGAAGAACACAAAAACAACACAAAAACACAAATTGTTTAACATATATCAAATGTGCAATACACATCCAAAGCAAATGAGCATAACAACATGCAGAAAAAATTACCTGACCTTGTGAGAACGCGGCTTTATTGACTAATAAATTAAAGAACATGCAGAATTATTTTACAAAATTTTTTAATACAGTAGAAAAGGTGACCACAGAAAATAAGACGTAGCTGCAGTAACCACAGCAATCCAGGTCCCTTCTAATAACCATAACCAATCCATAAACCAATCCAATCCAATGGCTACCGCATGTGTGTTTTTGCGCCTCCGTCTCCTTTTACTTTTTATCGCGCTTTTACAGCTCCGCCACCAAAGCTTTAGTCATCTCCGACCTCGTGAGTGCTCCCGGCGTCTTGCTACAGATTTCTACGGAGCCCCGTTTCCGAGAGTGACCGGCGCTCAGCCGAGTGGTCGCTTAGCTGCTGCTAGGCTTACTCCCCCGCTGCCCCATGGCTACCTCCTCGCCCCATTGGCTTTTCCACATCGGCGCAACTCTCCCACAACTGCAGTCACCCGCATTGCCCAACACCACTACCTCGCCATATTCCTCCTCCTCGCCGGTGACGTTTCTCCCAACTCGGGCCCGCCACAACCCACCTGTGCATCTTGCACTAAACGAGTGCGAGATGATCAAGCTGCGCTATGTTGCGATTCCTGTGACGGCTGGTTTCATCGTCGCTGCGTGCACCTAACTATGGCTCAGTATCGCAAACTGGGTTCCTGCAATGACCCTTGGCTGTGCCTCGTTTGCTCCTTGCCTCAGTTCTGCGACTCCCTCTTCACTGATCCGCAGCTGCAGCTCCCACACTCACCGAGTCATTGTACTACATCCCCCCCAAGCACGACTCCAGGACTCCCGGGAAGACCCCGCATGGCACTGGAACTGTGGTACACAAACTGTCGGAGCGTGAAAAACAAACTAGTTGATCTGCAGTCCACAATAGCTGCCCTTCCAGCCAACACAGTTATCCTGCTCACTGAGACGTGGTTGGACCCTGGAGTGCTTGACGGTGAGCTCATGGATATCTCTTCCCACACTATCTTCCGTAGGGATCGCCGTGGTCGAGGCGGGGGTGTCCTCGTTTCTACCCCTGTAGGGATTTCCGCGCACCGTAGGCACGACCTTGAGCACGACGACCTTGAGGCAATCTTCTTGGAGCTTCACCTTCCCCGAGGGACTCTTCTTGTTGGATGTGTCTACTGCCCGCCCAAGCTCCGAGATCGCTCCTACAGGCTGCTTGATGCTGCTCTGTCCACAGAAGCCACTAAGCCGTACATTGATGTAGTGCTCATCGGCGACTTCAACGCTCACATTGACTGGTGGCAGCACGACGAGCCTCTCTCCAGTGATGCAGCCGATGACACACTCCTTGATACCGTCACTACCACTGACCTACGTCAAGTCTGTCAGCATCCTTCTTACTCATCGCAAGGTCGGGCCACCTTCCTTGACCTCGTCTTTGTCCGCAACATCAGCCGGGTCACCTCCTGCGAGGTCCTTCCTGGTCTCACAGGGAGCGACCATTCTGCCATTGAGATTTCTTATGCGACGACCCTACCACGCAAAGGTCACTTTGCACGAACGTTGTGGCATTTCGGGAGGACAGACCTGGCTCATATGGCTCAGCTAGCTCATCTTGCTCCCTGGTGCTTAACCACTGGGAGTGACTGTTCCACGAATTTCGACCTGTGGTGCGACTTCATCCAAGCAATCCAAGCAGACCCAGTGAACCATTCATGTACCATAGATGTCCATAAAACATCATATTTGAGACATTGCACACGTCCTATAGATATCTATATTTCTCCAAACAACGTTACAAATACGTACCATGGATAATCTAAGTCCCATCCAGATCACGTTGCTCTAACGTTGAAAGGATGTCGCAGCTGGACATAAGTAACCTCTAATAGATGTTCTTTTTTGGGACGCAGGACGTCCATGGAACATCTAGTGGATCTTTCCTGCTGACGCTATAATGAGCTGTATACCTGCGAGTGCCACAGTAGATGTACTATTGAATACAAATGAAATACGAACAGCAGAGTGTGTGGCCAAAACGTAACTAAAAGCACAATGTGTGGCGTCGGCCAGCGATGATTGTACACATGCATGTGGTTTCGATGCAGAGTGCGGGGCTGCTTGTCCTAGTGCGTATTACCTCACCTGTATTTTGTTGGAAGCTTGTATTCTCACCCCGCCATTGCAGTGCCATTCCTATCTGTGATTACTTTTAAGGTGGCTAGCACTGTTGTTGCGCATCCAATGCAATACATTTTTCATGCTATTCAAATTACGATTAGACACTGTCAGCTTTGATGGTAGTAACAAAAGCAAAGCAATGCACGTTAGCAAGCTGGGTGCATGCCAGCTATATCACGCTACAGATGTAGCGATGGTGCTAGTCACCATAACAGTGTACTGCCAGGTGGGTATGGCACTGCCCGAGGAGAGATGAGAAAACAACTTTCGGACAAAATACGGGTGACCTTTATCGCAATAGGGCGAGCAGCACTACACCCTTCCTTGAGAACTACATCCCCACGCACGTGCACAACGACTGGCCGACGACATACACCGTATACCTTTAGTTATGCTTCGGCCACACGCTCCGCTGTTCGCATTTAATTTGTCCTCGATGGTACATCTGCTGAGGCACACTAATGGCACAGTTACCCACATTGTCGGCTTGTAGCTGGTGACTTTGCTTGAAATGTTTTGTTAACGTGTAAACGTGTGAATGTGAAAATATAAACTGCAACACTTAAGGTGAAATCCTTAGATGGCTCAATGGTCGAAAAATCCGATGTCCAGCGTCGCAGCACCAAAATTCAATGGCACCAAAATTGGGGATTGAACCTTCAACCTTTGGTGTTAATTAGGTCGAGGCGAATTAAGGCACATTTCATTAAGATAGAGTTAATTGAGGCACTCTAACCCACGGCCTTTGTTGGGAGTTGAAACCACTTGGAGATATGGGCGAACCGGCAACATCCCCAAATTATCTCCAAGTTGGATTCCAATTGACATGGTGAAGGCAGAGTTGAACCCACTACCTTTGGTGTTCATTAGAGCGAAGTTATTTAAGGCAAGTTAATTACGGCAGAGTTAATTAAGGCACTCGAACTTTGGTGGAAGTCGAACCCACGACTTTTGGTGTTAATTAAGACAAAGTTAAGATACAATTAAGGCACTCAAACCCTCAACCTTTGGTGGGAGTAGAGCCCGCAACCATTGGTGTTAATTATGACGAAGTTAATTAAGGCACAGGTAATTAAGGCACTCGAGCCCACAACTTTGGTAGGAGAAAACAATAGAAGTAACAACGCATGCGAATGACAAATAATTTAATTAATGCTTCGTGAGTGCGCAGGCTTCTGCCTTCATCCTCTTCAGTGTTCGCTAAAGTGACTGTCAACTTTTATATATAGTTCTAGCGCTCATCAAAATGCGAAAACTGTGCTAAGAAAACCGTAAATCCGCATTTTGATCATTATGCATCATTACAAATCCTGCAATGGATAAATGAAAAATAGTGAGTTCAGTAAGCACTAGGTAAGGCACACCTGTGAAACTCACAATGTCATACCAATGTTACTTTTTTATTTATACAACTGATAAAGCTTTATTACAAAAATGATCGGCCCCCAGCCACGCACATGTATGAAATTATTCATTACATGTTCTCGCTGTACACAAACAGGTTAAACGCGGATCTAAAAAAGAAAAAAAAATACACGTAATCAAAAACAGATTCTTGAAAATTAAACTTTATTAAAACACAAGTAACGAGTAGGCAAAAAATGAATAACGAGTAGGCACAAAATGACTAGTAGGCACAGTGCCACAATTATAATTAAAAAGAATAAAACTGATTAGTAAGAGGTAGTATCACATACTAATGACCAAAAGTGCATGGCCTGCTTGCCAGCAGCTGCTTCTGGGGCCACCGGATTCAAGATAGAAAGCCAGTACTTTCTAGCTGCATTGAAAAATATACGGTAAAATAAATTCCACGCAAGCAGAATCCAGAGATGGAATGTTCATCTTGATAGGCAACTTGGTCAGGCAGCTTCTCAGATCACAAAAGTGCCAATAACATAATGCTGCCAGGCACTTAGATATAGGCATTGCAAATGAGAAATATCCCTGACACTTGAAGAGGAACGCCGGAAACCAAGCGATACAAACATGTGTGAAAATTAACCATCAAAACATTGCCTCCAGAACATTCCCGTAAGCGCTCCGCAAGGCGAACAAACGTACCACAAATAGCAGTCAGAAGCACAGCTCTAAATTTCAGCACGCAACTGTACAGTTCTGCTATAGAGGCTAGAAGGGTTCTAGCCTCTATAGTTCTGCCTAGTATATACGTACAGTACTTGGGCCATGGTCAACCGCACAAAAGTCGAAAAGACACAAATAAAGCACACGCTGCTCGCGCCCGTTTCGGAACTGCGCACTTGCATCGAGGCGCCTGTTGCTGAATTGATATCAGTGGCGATGCGAAGTCAAAGCTATTGCGAGTTCAAGCTTCTTTTTGTAATACATCAGCAAGTTAAAGGTTACGTATTTTCAACAGTGTACTAATAGATATAACTGAAAAATAAATCATCTTTGTATGAGAAAGAAAATGACGTAACCGAGACCGAAAGCATAGCGAAAAAATGGCGAAAGTATTGGCTTTGGCGCGCGGTGTCCAGCAGCAACCTTACCAGACCTCCAGCAGTGCGTGCAAAGGTCGTGCTAAATTGCAAAATAATTAATTTAATGCTTTTGCTCTCCTAGCTTCCCATTGTTAGGCATTAGAGACAATTTGCTTGTATTTCTGTGGCATAGTGCGTGCATCGACTCATAACGCACAATGTACGATCAATGCACGAGAGCTTTGAATGTGCAAGAGATGTCCAAATCATAAGGACATTCGACGTCCTCTGGATGACCCTTGATTGCCACGTACTAGTCGAACATACTATAGATGTAAACTGGACGTCGTTAAATGTCTTGGATATCTGGTCTTTTGTGGTACATCCAATGGATATTTGTGGTTCACTGGGGACTGTGTTCCTCAATCCACCAGGAAAGCTCGTCGACGAAGACCGCCTTGGATTTCTCTTGATATTATTAAGATGGCCAGCCACAAGCGAGCCTTATTTAAGCGTGCTGCGCAGCTCAAGTGCCCTGTAACACTAAAGAAAGCCAAGGATCTCCAGCGCTCAATGAAGGCTACCATCCAAGTGGCCCATGATGATTACGCACGAAAAATTGCTCTCAAGGCTAAGGAGGACCCCAAGCTCTTTTGGTCGTATATTAAACGCTTTCAGTCCACTTCCCACAAACCTTGCTTTATGGAGAACGCCGTACCTGTAACCGAACCCTCATCGATAGCACGGTTATTTGCTTCGCAGTTTTCATCCACATATAGCTCTACCACTTCTCTTGATCCTGATCTCCTTGCCCAAGAGGTAGAAACCAGAGTCACTACTCCTGCAGCCTCCATCAGTACCATCTCCTTCTCACATGATGACCTGCACGAGGCCGTGCGTTTCATTAAGCCGTCCCAAAATCCAGGCCCGGATTATATTGCTCCTTCCTTCCTGAAACTTATCTACCCATACGTATCCTACTCCCTCCTACTTATGTTTCAGTCTTTTATGGACAACGCCTTTGTTCCCCAGAAATGGAAGGAATCCTTTGTCACCCCTGTCCACAAGGGCCGAGGGAAGCCAACATGTGAGATGTTCAGCTATCGCCCAGTCTCAATCACCTCCATCCTTTGTAGGACCTTCGAACGTCTCGTCAATCGCTCCATTATAGCCTTCCTTGAGCAGAACAGAATTCTTGCTTCCTCTCAGCACGGATTCCGTCCCAATCGCAGTTGTGAGACCGCCCTAGCCACGGTCGCGCATTATGTCAGTTCCAACATGGATAGCGGCACGCCAACAGATCTGATCCAATTGGATCTCACTAACGCATTCGACACACTCGACCACGCCATTTTGGTGACAAAAGCAGCCCAAGCTGGTCTTCAAGGCACATTGCTCCTCTGGTTAGCACGCTTCGTGGTGGGACGCTCACAGCGGGTCCATTACCACGGATCGCACTCCGAGAGCTACCTTGCCCTTTCTGGAGTTCCCCAGGGTTCTGTGCTAGGTCCGACTCTCTTTTCCCTCTATGTTAACGACATGCCGCAGTCGAACGACGTTCTCCTGGTGCAGTATGCGGATGACACATCTATCTTGGCCCCTGTCTCATCGTGTGATAACTCCTCTGTCCACCTGCAAGACTACCTCACCCATGTTTCCCAGTGGGCATCGGTCAACCATCTCTCCATCAGTGAAACTAAGAGTGTCGTTCTCCGTTTTATTGCGATAGCAATTATATGGACACTCAAAAGCAGATTTCTGCCGTCGGCGTCGCCGTCGCCGTCGGCGTCGCCGTCGCCGTCGCCGTCGCCGTCGCCGTCGCCGTGAGGTTCCGTATGACGTCATTTGGAGAAGAAATCGTCGCCGCGAGCCGAACGCTGTATGTGCGAGTGAAAGGGCGCGAGGGGCGCGTCTTTCACGGGGAGTGAACGCACGGCGGAGAACAAACGCGCGTTCTGCGCCGTGCTCGCTTAAGGGCTGCAGAAGTAGGCGTCTCTGTTCTCCTTCACAATCACCATGTATGTAGAGCAAACGCGCCTTCTTCCAACGAGCGAGAGGCCGTGGGGGAGGGGGAGGGAAGGGAGGCGACGTTTAGCTGCGGCACGCAGTGCCTATTTATATGAGAGGCTCCGGCAACAGTCACCAACGCCGCACGCATTTTCTCCGTTTTCACAACAGCAAGAGAGCTACCTCGCCTGTTTACACGCTTGAGGGCTATGTCCTGCGTAATGTTTCCTCAGCAGCAATTCTAGGAGTCACGTTCACCCCAACTCTTGATTTCTCACTGCACGTCTCCAACGCAGTGGCCAAAGCGCGTCGCACACTCGGTTTCGTGGTACGCACGTCGAAACCGTGCGGCCCGGATGCTTTCCGTGCACTTTATACTGCCCTTGTGCTGCCACGACTGGAGTACTGCTCTTCTGTGTGGAACCCCTTTCAGGTTCACCTAACCAATATGCTGGAGAGCGTCCAGCACCGTGCCACCCGGACATTGTTCACCCGCCTCGGCTGCAGCCGCGAAGCACTTCCACGGTATGAGGCACGACTGCAACGCCTTGGATGGCAGACGCTCCAGCAGCGGCGCACTGTCGCCCGGATAGGCTTTCTCTGCCGCTGCCTCGATGGATCCCTTGACGACTCCTACATCAGCTCAGTCGTCCGCTACAGCAAGCGAACGGGTCAGCCCGAACCAATGTATGCGAGAACAGTCCGCCACCAGAATTCACTCATTCCGGCTGCAGTGCGGGACTTTCTTTTTTTGCCCCACGACATGTGCGAACACCCCTCCCTTCGGACCGTGCGTCATCTAGGGAGCTGTGCAGAACAGTGGCAAGAAGCCTCCGTGACCGGGCCTAGATCCTGAATTAGCTGGTCAATCATTTGCCTTTTGTCTACCATCCTCCACAGTGTTTTCATCATCCTCCCCCCTCCCCTGGGTGGATGGCTGGCAGGCGCTCCGCGTACGGGTTTGTACCTATCTGCCACGCCTAGCACGCCACCCAGGGCGATCCCCCTCTTTCTCTTTACTCCTCTCCCCCCCCCCTTTTTTTCCCTTCAAGTGCAAATAAAGATTATTATTATTATTATTATTCTCTTTTGTATACCACTGGCTGCCCACAGAAGTTCGCTCTGTAATACAACAGTGAAGAAAAAAGTGAGTAAGCCACACTTGATTTACAATAAAGATGTGCGATTCGGTATTTCAAATAGCAACATATGTCCCAGTGAACCACAAATATCCATTGGATGTACCACAAAAGACCAAATATCCAAGACATTTAACGACGTCCAGTTTACATCTATAGTACGTTCGACTGGTACGTGGCAGTCAAAGGTTATCCAGAGGACGTCGAATGTCCTTATGATTTGGACATCTCTTGCACATTCAAAGCTCTCGTGTATTGATCGTACATAGTGCGTTATGAGTAGATGCACGCACTATGCCGCAGAAATACAAGCAAATTGTCTCTAATGCCTAACAATGGGAAGCTAGGAGAGCAAAAGCATTTAATTAATTATTTTGCAATTTAGCACGACCTTTGCTCGCACTGTTGGAGGTCTAGTAACGTTGCTGCCGGACACCGCGCGCAAAAGCCAATACTTTCGCCATTTTTTCGCTATGCTTTCGGTCTCGGTTACGTCATTTTCTTTCTCATACAAAGATGCTTTATTTTTCAGTTATATCTATTAGTACACTCTTGAAAATACGTAACCTTTAACTTTCTGATGTATTACGACAATTTATAAAGAAAAAAAGAAGCTTGAACCAGCTTGAACTCGCAATAGCTCTGACTTCGCATCGCCACTGATATCAATTCAGCAACACGCGCCTCGATGCAATGTGCGCAGCAATGTTCCGGGCGTGAGCAGCGTGTGCTTTATTTGTGTCTTTTCGACTTTTGTGCGGTTGACCATGGCCCAAGTACGTGTATACTAGGCAGAACTGTACAGTTGCGTGCTGAAATTTCGAGCTGTGCTTCTGACTGCTATTTGTGGTACGTTTGTTCGCCTTGCGGAGCGCTTACGGGAATACTCGGGAGGCAATGTTTTGATGGTTAATTTTCGCACATGTTTGTATCGCTTGGTTTCCTGCGTTCCTCTTCAAGTGTCAGGGATATTTCTCATTTGCAATGCCTATCTCTAAGTCTCTGGCAGCATTATGTTATTGGCACTTTTGTGATCTGAGAAGATGCCTGACCAAGTTGCCTATCAAGATGAACATTCCATCTCTGGATTCTGCTTGCGTGGAATTTATTTCACCATATATTTTTCAATGCAGCTAGAAAGTACTGGCTTTCTTTCTTGAATCCGGTGGCCCCAGAAGCAAGTGCTGGCAAGCAGGCCATGCGCTTTTGGTCATTAATTAGTATGTTATACTACCTCTTACTAATCAGTTTTATTCTTTTTAATTATAATTGTGGCACTGTGCCTGTCAGTCATTTTGTGCCTACTCGTTACTTGTGTTCTAATGAAGTTTAATTTTCAAGAATCTGTTTTTGATTACGTTTTTTTTCTTTTAGATCCGCATTTAACCTGTTTGTATACAGCGAGAACATGTAATGAATAATTTCATACATGTGCGTGGCTGGGGGCCGATCATTTTTGTAATAAAGCTTTATCAGTTGTATAAATAAAGAAGTAACATTGGTATGACATTGTGAGTTTCACTGGTGTGCTTTACCTAGTGCTTACTGAACTCACTATTTTTCATTTATCCATTGCAGGATTTGCAATGATGCATAATGATCAAAATGCGGATTTACGGTTTTGTTAGCACAGTTTTCGCATTTTGATGAGCGCTAGAACTATATATAAAAGTTGACAGTCACTTTAGCGAACACTGAAGAGGATGAAGGCAGAAGCCTGCGCACTCACGAAGCATTAATTAAATTATTTTCATTCTCATTCGCATGCGTTGTTACTTCTATTGTTTTCTCCTAGCAAAGTTGTGGGCTCGAGTGCCTTAACTTCGTCATAACACCAATGGTTGCGGGCTCTACTCCCACCAAAGGTCGAGGGTTTGAGTGCCTTAATTGTATCTTAATTAACTTTGCCTTAATTAACACCAAAAGTCGTGGGTGTGACTTCCACCAAAGGTCGAGTGTTCGAGTGCCTTAATTAACTCTGCCCTAATTAACTTGCCTTAAGTAACTTGCCTCTAATGAACACCCAAGGTAGTGGGTTCGACTCTACCTTCACCATGTCAATTGGAATCCAACTTGGAGATAATTTGGAGATGTGGCCGATTCGCCCATCTCTCCAAGTGGTTTTGACTCCCAACAAAGGCCGTGGGTTAGAGTGCCTCAATTAACTCTATCTTAATGAACTATGCCTTAATTTGCTTCGACCTAATTAACACCAAAGGTCGAAGGTTCAATCCCCAATTTTGGTGCCATTACATTTTGGTGCTGCAACACTGGACATAGGATTTTTCGACCATTGAGCCATCTAAGGATTTCACCTTAATAAGTGTTGCAATTTATATTTTCACATTCACACGTTTACACGTTAACAAAACATTTCAAGCAAAGTCACCAGCTACATGCCGACAATGGGGGTAACTGTGCCATTAGTGTGCCTCAGTAGATGTACCATCGAGGACAAATTAAATGCGAACAGCGGAGTGTGTGGCCGAAGCATAACTAAAGGTATACTGTGCATGTCGTGGGTCAGTCGTTGTGCACGTGCGTGGGGATGTAGTTCTCGAGGAAGAGTGCAGCGCTGCTCGCCCTATTGTCACCCGTATTTTGTCCGAAAGTTGTTTTCTCATCTCTCCTCGACAGTGCCATACCCACCTGGCAGTACAGTGTTATGGTGACTAGCACCATCGCTACATCTGTAGTGTGATATAGCTGGCATGCTACCCAGCTTGCTAACGTACATTGCTTTGCTTTTGTTACCACCATCAAAGCTGACAGTGTCTAATCGTAATTTGAATAGCACGAAAAATGTATTGCATTGGATGCGCAACAACAGTGCCAGCCACCTTAAAAGTAATCATAGATAGGATTGGCACTGCAATAGTGGGGTGAGAATACAAGCATCAAACAAAATACAGGTGACGTAATACGCACTAGGACAAGCAGCCCCGCACTCCGCATCGAAACCACATGCATGTACATGTGGTTGTACATGTAACCACATGCGTGTAAAATGATCGCTGGCCGACGCCGCAGACTGTGCTTTTAGTTACGTTTTGGCCACACACTCTGCTGTTCCCATTTCATTTGTATTCAATAGTACATCTGCTGTGGCACTCGCAGGTATGCAGCTCAGTATAGCGTCAGCAGGAAATATCCACTAGATGTTCTATGAACCTCCTGCATCCCCAAAAAGAACATCTATTAGAGGTTACTTATGTCCAGCTGCGACATCCTTTCAACGTTAGAGCACGTTGCTCTGGATGGGACTTAGATTATCCATGGTACGTATTTGTAATGTTGTTTGGATAAATATAGATATCTATAGGATGTGTGCAATGTCTCAAACATGATGTTCTATGGACATCTATGGTACATTAATGGTTCACTGGGGTGCCGTTGTTTCACCTCGGTCACATTTACTTTATAAATTTAAGCAATACTTTCTCTCAAAATATTATGCTGTGTACGATGACGTTTAGAAATATTTTGCAGATATATGAAAAAGCTACTGTAGAGTGAAATTCAACTGGCAACTGGTTTGATCCACACACGACTTTCAGTAGGTCATTCGCAGTTAGATGGTTTGCAAACAAATCTCTTACAAGAGTATGCTATATTTATTTAAGTAGTGGTGTTGGTGAGTTGTAGCAACAGGTGGGCTTAGCCTGACAATCAAAGCCGGCAACTGCACCTTCCGAGTGTCTCTTACAATATCCCTGCGTTATTGCACCACACGTCAATAAAACCATTCTCTTCCTAAAGGGACCCAAAACACTTAACTAATCATAGAATGGCCTCACTATATTAAAGGACGTCATCTCACGAATCTCATGCCGCAAAAAGTTTTCCACTCCTCCAACTATAAGTGAAGTTGCCACACCAATGCAAGACTATTTTCCTGCCTGCATGCTAGCGTGCTGGAAGCTACACAGAGGAGAAGCCAAGAGAGCAAAGTCCCGGTATACTACGCAATGCTAGGGTGCCTCGATGCCCAGCGCCGCCGTCCAGGGTGGAGACAACCCCGCTGGCGCCGCCATATTGTGTCACACGAGCTGAGACTCAGCTACGCTTGCGTTCATAAAGTGTTACTCGCGGCGCGCTTCCAAGTGCTTTGCCTTGATGAGGATTTTTTTATCGGTGTCCCATCTGCATATCTTTATAACCAATAGCCGTTAACTCGTCGAAGGTCGAAGACGTAAATGTATGGCGCCGGGAACATGCCCCAAGTTGCCTAATTCAATCACATTTAATATGTCGTGTGTATGTTTAAAATACGCACTATTTTTTTTTTTTGCGCTTCGATGCTTGGTATATAAGGTTTGCGACCCCCTGTGTGTGGAAGTTTTTCTTTTTCGCTGTTATATTTTGGTTTACACGTCACGCCTCCTTTACCGTAGCCAGCCACTCGCGCACGGCGGTTAGTTTCCCTTGCGTTGCGCGTGCTCTTCGCGTTCGTTGCAATTATTTGACGATATCTACGCGCAATTTTTGCTTTTTTGCCCACAAAACTGTGTGTTGACAGGATTAAGCTGGTGTAAAAATAACTGCGATGTGAAAATAAGGTTTAGTTAGTGCTGTAGAGAAAAATGTAACGTAACTTGTCTGTGTCAATCTTGCGTAGTACACACAAGAAATCAAACGATGCACAAAATACATTTACTTATAATGTCTAGTACAATCAATCATGAAAGAGATATATGTACATGAAAAATTATATGTACTGTGTGGCGCCTGAAGGTTATGTTGAAAGACGAGATAAAAAATTAATTCGCAAGGTAGGCTCGACACACAATTCGGGATAGAGAGAGTTTTTTTTTTTTATTTATTCATTACATGGGGGGGGGGGGGGGGGTCAAGTGAGTACATCAACCTTATTACACACAATATAAATCGAAAACAAGAATGCAAACAAGAAAACGCAACCACGGGTAATATTAATCAAGATATCCGGCCAGATATCCAGCCAGAATACATACATCAGCTACCATCGAATACGTCGCATCAGCCAAACACATCGATGGCGAGTACAGAACATTTCATAAATAACCATTAGAACACTGATAACTACATTGAAAAAATAAACAACACTGCATACATATCAAGTACAAAAACCGTAAATGAAACTAAGACAGTCAAATACAGATTAGCAATGTTTTTCACTTCTAAAATATAGTCCATGATGATGTAGGGCTGTTGACTTTAACAGACGGCGCCCATCCTGTCGATTTCCCTCGTACTGGTCCTCTTCAAAGTGTTTCTAAGTACAGGTAAAACAACAAAAGTGATTATTGATATGAAAAGTTGCCTTGTAAATACAGAGAACCCATTACAGTGCATAAAAATAAATTTTAGCAGAAGCAATGCTGTATTACCTCGCTTCACACGTTTCGAAGAAATGCACAGGCTACAACAGACACCATGCCAGAAAGCGCCGAAACATTTTGGTCCCATGATGCCCCTTAACTCTACTACACCTGGGCATACCGTGCACAGGCATTTAAAGACCGTCACAGTACCCACTACGATCGGGAATGAGCACGAATGACCATCGGCTTACGATCACCACGCTACAAATATGTACAAGTCTAAAAAATCAGCTATGTAACGTAACACCCTGAGGTCCGCAAGATATCTCCTGAGAAATCAAAGAAAATCACAATGTTTCGCTTACCACGTACAAAACAGCCGCTCTCCCCAGACGAAGCACTGCGTTCTTTAGTCCCAAATAACAAGTACCGAAAAAAAAAAGAAACAAGAGACACACACGATGTGTGCTTCCCGTGAAAAAGGAAAATAGGTGGCTTACGTGACGATTCGTAGCTAATGTAAGACTATTTCGCGGCTAAGCATCTTCGTCAGTCCTTAAAATAAGGGTACAGACTGCGCCCATCAAAACGAAAAAAGCCTATGCGACGCGCGCTCGCAAACCATACGCTACTCAGACAGCATCGGTGCAGTGCTTACTTAGTTCGTGAGCGAACGTAGGTACGTGAGCGAGGATCAGAGAATACTTTCTTATTTAAATGAAAAACACGGCGCGGTAGTCTAAACATTCTTGACACTTACCTCGCAAATGCAGGAGTTATCCGCTGCCTTCCAGTGATCGCGCTTTACTTGGGCTTCCCATCTCTTCCGTCGCTCTGGGTCCCGGGGGAAGCGAAAACAACGCAGTCCTTTACGCGTCGATCCGGCGCACTTGGGAACACAACAGCCCGTCATGTCGACACGATGCACTTGATAGCTTGTCAGTCATGCGGCTGAACACTGTCTAGCAAGTAGAAGCGTCCGCGAAGCATCCGCGCGCACTGTGCCTCGAACTCAGCACCGGCACCAAGCAATCGCAACGGCTCGCTGTGACACAATATGGCGTCGCAGCGAGAAAGCGGCGGCGCGGGGGCGGTCAAAGGTTGGCACCACCCTGAACGGCGGCGCTGGCATCGAGGCACCCTACGCAATGCAGCACGCTGCTGCCACCTTAAAGGTCACACGCAGCTAGAATTTCTGTAATCATTCAAGCAATTATGTGAACCTCCGGCTTTACCTCCCATATCACAAAAGAACGTTCTGCTACATATCGTGCATGCAAATATATTCGAGTCTAAACCACGGTGTAAGAAGATAGGTGTTCCGACGGCGCGCCCGCACTGGGGCGAGAGAGCGGCCACTTCGTGTGACCGGAAGTAGAGCGCCGCCGCTAGGGGCAGCACGTGTTCAAGAGGCCTTGGAGAAGCGGCACAACAGTGGATAATTTACGACCTCCGTCAGCATTTAAACACCCATACTCAAATATATGCAATTTTTCGTTATTTAGACGCTAAATCCTGAGCAGGTAGAAGGTTTCATGCCACTTACAGTCAAAATAGCGTCATTTCGAACACGAGAGAGACGCGTCGTCTGCTCGAGCAGACGGTGCGCTGCGCTTGCCGCTGCTCGCCGCGTCGCAGTCAATCGGAATGTCGGCAGAAATATAAAGGGACGTTCCTCGAACCAAGTAGAGTCGTTTTAAGCAGGTAAACGACATATATTTATCGAAATAAAGCACTTCTGCCACGCGTGCCCAAAACAGCGACAGCAAAGCGAGCGAAAAAGTGGCCCCCAGAACAGGTGCTGCCCCTTGCGGCAGCAGCGTGCGTAGAGTCACACTAAGTGGCCGCGCCTCGCGCCGCCGTCGGAACACCTTCCTTTTTTACACCGTGGTCTAAACTTCGCGCCAGCACGGGCCCGCCAAAACAAAAGTGGAGTGCAAGTTGTAGCAGGCAAACGTATGCCTACCGTACTGCACCGCATCTGCAGGCGCTGGTCAAGGCTTGAACATAGAGAAAGAAATTCAACAAGAGGGGACACTCCCATAGGGCCCAGCGGCCGAATTGACTGCAGCGTGCCAAGCGCTCGGTGTCAATCACTTCCGGTTTCGGTTTTGGGCGCGCGTATTTTGAACGCAAGCTAGCATGCCGGCTACGCCCCCCCCCCTCTCTCTCTCTTTTTTTTTTTTGGCTCTTCGTGCAGAATCGGTTTATTTAGTAAAAATGATTGCGAAGGATCTCGTAAAGTCCCATCGAATCTGTGCCACGTGCAATTTCACAAAGTAGACGCAAGACCTTTTGTGCAATGAGGAAATATTTATTTTGCTCTATATAAAAGCTCGTTCCGCGCTTTTTGTGCGTTCATCCAACGTTGTGACACCAGCAGGTAAGGCAGTAGTTCCTGTATGAAGCTCCACCGGACGGTACCAGCTGAAAAAAAAGTAAATTACAAGCATGTTACATTTGCAAGCACGTAACAGCATGTTACAAGCATGAGTCACTTTGGTATTTAGACATAGGAATACCGCGAGGCGAAACGTGCGAAAGCGGTGAATGGGCGGCATTACAAACAAAAGCAATTCGCTTTTACATACATGGCGTAGAAAATGCCCGACTCATCCCAAACATATACGAAAACATCTGATTTCCAAGCTTTCCCCAATTTCCGGGCATTATTTCCTGCACTTAGGCAGCACAAATACACGAGCGACTTCGCGTTTCCAAAACTTGGCCTCGGGCGACGCGACGGTACGAGACATACACAGAGACGGACGCAACAAGCACTCAAGACAAATGAGTGGGTGCAATGCCTTTTTTCAGTCCTTTAGAAGACGTAATTTTCGAATTACAAGTTTCTGATATGTTCGTCGTTCGCGCGTTCTGCCGGCGCCAGCAGCACACCCCATGTTATCACTCTTGGCAATCGCCCATCGCGTTTTCAACAGGCGTCAGTACCGAAAGAAGGTATATGTTGTTGCGGAGCCACAAAAAACGTCACAGACTTGTCCCTCTAAGATTCATTACACGCCAAACTAACTTTATCACCACGGCCGAGCTGCTTATCGCTAACTGCGTCACAGCGCGCTGTGCGGCCAGCGTGCCTCAAAAGTACCCCAGAAAGTAACGAAATTACTTTTCAGTAATGTCTGGCGTCAGAGAAAGCGGCACAAACTTCTAGCAAGATGCACTATACATAGTTTGCACGTGCGTCACTTCCGCACCAGTCCACGAGCCTGTCCGCCATCTTTAGGCACCTGCGCCTGCGTAAGCGCGCTGGAGCAGGCTACGCGCGCTGACGCTTTGTTGATCCGAAGTTCTTTCTAGCGTCGTGATCATGCCAATCTCGCGATTTTCGGTTGCCGCACAAGTACCACTGCCGCGAAGCCGAGCTACGCAGAACCGGGCGTAGGTCCGCACCAAAAGGAATAACATGGCAGTGCGAACGCACAAGAATGCTGTCGGAGAAACGTCCATGCCTGTGGCTTTCCCGGATAAATCGGAAGGACCTGAACAATGTGCGTGTCGTCACTTTGTTTCGGGCGAGTATATAACACGCCGAAACACTGCACATCACGCATGATCGTAAAAGGGTGGCAGCGAAATCCCCTGTACTGGTTGGTGACTGCCTGCTCGCACGCGCATGGTTTTTACCGCTCTGAAAAACGCCCGTGTACTTGTGTTGTAGTGCACGTTAAAGAACGCCAGGCGGTCAAAATTATCCCGGAACCCTCCACTGCCGCGTGTTTCATAATTAGATCGTGATTTTAGCACGGAAAACCCGATTTTTTTTTTTAACGGCCTGCAAACTGCTTCGCACCGTCATTTCTTGGTATGTGTGCTTCGCTTAGCGATATGCTAAGCAATATTTGAATGTCTGCATGCTTTCAAGATAATGGGCTACTTCTATTAACGCAACAAAATTCACATGCACGGACAGGCACCGAACTGTAAACCAAAACTCGCAGAAAGAAGCGAACACACGTTCTGAAGCTTGGGGAAAACGTGTATATAGGTGAATCTTTGTGGCAAGAAAGCTGTCCCTGAATGGAGCAGCACAAAAAATACTGAGATAATTTTCTCTGCCGCACGCCAAGGAACATGTGCTTTCATTGACTCACCTCGCCGAGGACGATGGTAAGACCCGACGACAGGCGCTTCGCTGCAACCTACCTCACCCAACCGCTCGTGAATTGTGCGCCTTCAGCGATTTGCAAGCCTTTATTTCGTTCAGCGTCACGTAGCTCGTGGACGGGACAAGATAATAATATCCACGTACGTCGTGGCCGGGAGCACCTCGGGGTCTGAACTGGTACCCACGCCAACGTGCAGCTAGTATGGGTCCACGCCGTCGCACATTCCGACCTTTTCTTCGTAGCGAGCCCGCGTCGGCCCTACAAGCTCGTCCATGTAAGAAGGGAAAAATTCAGGGCTCCTGACTTTTGCCATCGCAAAGCTTTCACAACAAACATGCGGCGCTGACAAGTAGAAGCGAACGCCGAACACAAGCGCAGCGGGCCAGCGGCTAGTAGCGAGGTGATGGCGGACGGTCGGGGCAGGCGGAGGATATGACGTCCCGTGCAAACTATGTATAGACTACACACCACAGTTGAGTTCTCGCTAACTGCGACATGGCGCCCTGTACGGCCAGTGTGGCTCAAACACCGAAATAAGTTACAATAGTCCCCTAGGAAGTGTCGGAAACATGTCTCAGCACGATTCATTTACTCAAATTAACTGCGCCAGGATGGCCGAGCTGTTTTTCGCTAACTGCGTCTTAAGTCTCGGTCCCGTGCCGTAAGCCTAATTGCGTCGTAGACTGTGAAACAAGATTTCTCACCTTGCCGTAGTTCAATAGTGCAGTGGTGTCTTGTCCCAGTGCAGAAGGAACGCAAGAATACGCCGAGAGCCCAATAAACCAGGGGCGCGATCCAGTGGCGTAGCCAAGGGGGGGTTCAACCCCCCCCCCCCCGAAATTTTTTGCCCCCCCCCCCCCCCCCCCCCACTAACCCACCCTTTTCTCTCGTCGCTTCGCGCTGACATATTTCAAGAAACCGGTGCTACTTTCACACTTTCATTCCTGGGCGCTTCCTATGGAAAAAAAACTGTCATGGTGTTTGTCAAGGCCTTGACACTCTGTGAGGTTTTGGGCGCGAATGTGGCGGCCGCATTCTGAAACAACAAATGTGCAACAAATGCGGAACAAATGAAGCAACAAATGCGGCAGCCGCATTTTAGATGAAGGCGAAAATGCTCGAGGCCCGTTTACTTAGATTTAGGTGCACGTTAAAGTCCCCAGGTGGTCGAAATTTCCGGTATACATTTCCGCCGCTTCCCTTCAGGTGCCGGTTAGGCTGCGTTCGCGTAGGAACTTGGTCTCGAAGCTGTCGGAAGCGGCAAAATCTTGCAAAAATCCGCCCGCCTACGCGGCAAAACAGGCAGAAAAACAGGCGGCGAGCCAAATTGGTCTCGGACCGATTTTTTCGCCATGGCGAAGCGGAAACGCGGCGGAAAGTCGTTCTGCTCGACCGGAAGCTACACTAGCATGGAAACTTCCGGTCGTAACATTGAACATGGCACCAAAAGTGTAGGCTGTAATGCTGATCGACGCGATCAAGAACCACCCCTTGCTCTACGACAAGAGTGGCACTCAAACGTACTGTCAGCAATACTCGCGATAGTATTCAACGTCGCGCGCGACAGGAGGTGCGGCAACGAAGCCTTGGCGTGACCCAACTTCTTACACTTTTGCAAAGCCAGGCGAACCCACCACTGCCGTTTCCGAGGTTTTCTTGTCTTCCGTTTATTCATTGTCCATTTCTAGAAAACAAGTAGGTAGAAGTATAAAAGCCATTTCTTCTTCCACTTCCATGGAAGACAATAGTTAGGCAGATTCCTCGTTGGCGCTCCATAATTCTCTTCGCACGTGCACGGTATGTTGCAGAAGTCGCGGGGTGCTTTTCTCGTCGCGACGATAGATTGGGAGCGTAGGTCTCACGTAGGACGCGCAGGCTTCGGTGAGCCTCAACACAAGGGCCAGCCCGGGTTTTAGCTTTGGTGTTCCCGTTGTCGCTTTCGTGTCCTGGAGGCGCCGAAAATAATACGAAATGATGAAATGTTATTACAACTTGTAAATAAAAGCTATTAAAGAAATATAATCACACCTATAGGCAGCAACCTGTGACACAACGCTACCGCGCCCGTGTGAGGAGAATTACAGAACGCCAACGAGGAACTTACCGAAGGTCGCAGATGACACGCGAAATTGCGCAAGATGATCACTTTTGATGACGGGTGGGTCAGTGAATGAACATACCGCTCGAAATAATGCGATAATGAGCGCCACCACGCCGACAAACGTACGCAGACTAGATGGATGTGGACGAAAGCGGCAGCGCGGCCGCGGTGGTATAGCAAAACAAATGTGAACTTGGACATGCGCGGAAAAGATTTTCCGGCCGCTTTGGCCTCTCCACCCGCTTGCCGCTTCCCAAATGTGAACGTAGCCATAGTCTGCAGCGCAAAACGTCTCTCGTTTGCGATTGCGCTCCTACGGAAGGCTGGTAGTTACTGTTGTGTTGCTGAATCCCAAACCAGCAATTACGAAAGGCTGGTAGTTGCTGTTGTGTTGTGGAATCCCAAACCAGCAATGTACACACGAAAGGGTTGATGCCAGCAGTGAAATTCCACCGACTCGCAACAGAATGCACGAAACAAACAGCCGACAAGCATGGATTACTGCTGTGCGCAGTACAGCGTAAGTAAACTCTTGTTGCAGGCGCTGACAGTTCTCGTCGGAGTTCACGCGTCCTGAGAAATTGATTATGTGCACTATGCACTGAACAAGACCGGAGTTCATTCCTGCATCACTAGTACACCAATCAGTCGAGATTCTGTGAGGTACAAGGCCGCTTCCTTTTTGCACCGGCCTAAGTGAAGCAGAAATGAGTTGCACGCACTACTTAAAATGCGTACACATGCCATATCTAAGCTGTGCGGTGAAATATTCTGTACAATTCTGAATCTGTTGACGTAAAGGCAAATGACGGCTGCACGCTCGCACACAGCGGAAGACACAGCGGCCCATGCACTTGCCGCAGGAAATGCAAGGCGACGAAAGCTTCATAAAAAAAAAGCATTACTCGTTTTTGCGCGTATTTAAGTTTTCTAGCGCAAAGACGCAGCGAACAAGCTATTGCTAAGGGAGTAGGTATGGCTGGTAACACGTGCATTTTCACGTGTATAGCCGTCCTTGACCTGTGAAACGCACTTCGCCCCGACGAGGACGACGCCATCTACGCTTAACGGAGATTAACAATTAATGATGTCTTCTCCGATCGCGCGGGTCGTCTCAATGATGCGTTTTCGAAGACTGGTCCATTCAGTGGCGCGATGAGAGACGGTTGCTCCAAACGCCCACTGTACCTGTCGTACTTACTGTATTTTACTGAGCTTACATTACTTTTTACTTAATTTCTTCACAAGCACACAGTGCCACACACACACGCGAGGGGGGGGGGGGGGGGGTCCCATGTCTTTGATATACATGCATACCGATACTTATTATCGATCAGGTCACGTAGTGGAAAGCAGACGCTTGCCCCCCCCCCCCCCCCCCCGGTCGGGCCGATGACCCCCCCGACAAAAATTTCTGGCTACGCCCCTGGCGCGATCTTGTACACGTTCCAAAATGGAACGGAGGCGGTTCGTTCTTTACGTCACGAAATAGGCGGTCCGCCATGTTCGCGAGGACGAGAGGAAGCAAAGAGCCAATGAGCGAAGTGGACGCCTGCGTCACGCTTTTGACGTCTGCTTGGGGACCGTATACTTGGCGGCAGCGGCGGCTAACTGCAAGCAGCAACTTAGTGCGTCTCTGCCTTTTTGCTGCAGATTGCTTTCGTGGCTGTCTGCACTGCGCACCCACCACCCGATCCGGCTGCGTACACGTGCCTGTACGAGCGTTGATCTGTCCCTTCTGCTGCAAGTGGTGTGCCATCAACAGCAAGCGACTATCTGCAGCCTGGGCCCTGACGTCACGCACCTCAAGCTACAAAAGGAGCTGTTCACCGGTGGAATCTTCACTTGGCGGCAGCGGCGGCTAACTGCAAGCAGCAACTTAGTGCGTCTCTGCCTTTTTGCTGCAGATTGCTTTCGTGGCTGTCTGCACTGCGCACCCACCACCCGATCCGGCTGCGTACACGTGCCTGTACGAGCGTTGATCTGTCCCTTCTGCTGCAAGTGGTGTGCCATCAACAGCAAGCGACTATCTGCAGCCTGGGCCCTGACGTCACGCACCTCAAGCTACAAAAGGAGCTGTTCACCGGTGGAATCTTCACTTGGCGGCAGCGGCGGCTAACTGCAAGCAGCAACTTAGTGCGTCTCTGCCTTTTTGCTGCAGGTTAGTGCCAGAGCGTCTGTACGATATTTCTTTTTCTGCTTTTGCTTGCCGTCGCTGCTGCCAAAGTCTAAAGTTGTTTCTGCTTGTGAACTGGTGTCGAAAATTTGACACCATTGTTTGTGTGTACCTAGTGACATGGCTAAGGAATTGGCAAAGCTCGAAAAGGAGATGAAGGCAGAAATGCTTCGGCTTAAAGATGAATTCCGGCAAGAAATTAAAACATTACGAGAAGGCTTTGAAAGAGAGCTGAGAGCAGAAATCCGTGATTTGAAAAATGAGCATCAAAGCATCACAAAAAGTCTTGATTTTGCACATGAGTCTATAGAAGACTTGCGAAAGAAACTTGAGGCCGAAATGTCTAAAAAATGCTGCGTTACAGAAAGAGAATAAAGGTCTGAGGGAAAGGTGCACATTCGTGGAAACTCGAAATAAAGAACTTGAGGGGCGTGTTGTACAAGTGGAGCAGTATTCCAGGAACTCTAACCTAGAAATAAAGGGCGTGTTGAAAGAAGACGGGGAGAACGTCAGGGACATTGTTTCCAAAATAGGAAACGCTGTTGGTGAGCCGATAAGGGAAACTGATATTGAGTGCTGTCATCGTGTCCCGACTCGTAACACTCAGGAAACAAACATAATTGTTCAATTCAAGTCACGTGCAAAACGTGAAGCGATACTAAAGAAGGCAAGGAAGGCTCGGATTACTAATTCTGATGTTGGTCTAGATAACACAGCATCGATATATGTAAACGAACACCTCTGCCCGGCTCTAAAGAAGTTGCTTGGCATGGCTGTGAAGCGGAAACATGACAACCACTGGAAGTCGGTTTGGACCTTCAATGGAAAAATCTTCGCCAGGAAGTCTGAGACTTCTGATGCCATAAAGATTGTTTGCGAGGACGACCTTGAAAAGATAATTTAAACAGTGCGTGTTTTTTGTTTTTTTTTCCGGCTGACTGTAATGGCTGTAAATTACCTAGAGTTTGTCTCCCCTAATATGATTACCTTTTGCTCTAGGTCCTTAAACTCTGTACTGCATTTTAATGTACGATCTGCTCAAGGGAAACACGACACTATTACACACTTACTAAGTGAATTCTCTTTTAAATTCGACATAGTTATGATGACAGAGACATGGTATAACGAAGGATGTGATACTTTATGTCTTGAAGGATACAAAAATTTCTTTGTAAACCGCACAAATCGGCGTGGAGGTGGTGTCGCTCTTTACACTGATACCTGTAAAAAACTTTGAAATTCTACCAGAATACTCGGCAATTACCGATGACTACGAATTTTTATGTGTAAAAAATGGCTCTGAGCTAGCTACTGTGGTGTATCGCCCTCCAAACGGCAACCTAATGTTGTTTATGAATTATTTTGAGGCAATGTTAGAATACGCTCGCTCAAATAACTTTACATTAATTTGTGGAGGTGATTTCAACATAAATGTTCTTGATGACACACCTATTGTACGTGACTTTACTACGAGGCTACTTTCATCAGGCTTTGTTAATATAATCAAAACACCTACTCGAGTAACGGTGTCCACTTCGTCTGCGCTAGACTTGCTAATTACAAACTGCGAAACTGTAATTTGTGACGCTGGTACATTAGCATGGGAAATTAGCGACCATTGTCCAATTTTTATGCGTTACCATGCTCCTGGGAAAACCGGAAAACGTCAGTGCGACGCAGTTACTGTTCAGTGTATCTCCGATGATGCCTTAGAGGCTTTCAAATCTAATATCTCTTCGCAAGATTGGTCCTGCGTATATGAAAAAAGAAATGTTAATGACGCTTATTTAGAATTTCTGTCGACATTTACGAACATTTACATGAAGCATTTTCCTTTTAAAACTTTCAGACCATCCAGAAAAATAAGAAAACCGTGGGTAACGCCTGCACACAAAAGAGAAATAAATCGCAAAAACAAGCTTTTCCATGCTTTCTTAAAGACAAGGTGTCCTACTGCACTGAAGAAGTTCAAAGACGTTAGAAATAAGCTAAATGCAGAACTACGGCGAGCTAAGGCAGCTTATTACGAAAATATTTTTGGTAACATTTCAAACAATGACTCCTCTGCAGCATGGAATGCAGTAAATAAATTTTTAGGGCATGAAAGAAAGAATGCGTCTCCGGAAGAAATTACGCACGAAAACAGAGTGTATACTGGTGATGCTCTCGCAGAATTTTTAATAAGCACTTCATTGGCATTAACACTCCTGCTACAAATCCCCTACTCGGCGATGACTTGGCCAATATCTACACTGAAAGTATGAACCTTCATCCCACAGATGAAGTCGAAGTTTATAGGACTTTCATGTCATTAAAGAATACGAGAGCACTAGACATAGACAACCTCCAAATTAGACCAATCAAAACAATACTTGAATTCATAGTGCCCGTACTTGCATACATATTTAACTTGTCGATAGAACTAGGTGAATTCCCAGATGCAATGAAACGATCAAGAGTGTCTGTTGTATATAAAGGCGGAGACAAAAACGTGCCTAAAAATTACCGACCTATATCTATCATACCTATCTTTGCTAAAGCCTTTGAAAAAATCCTGCATTATCGGCTCAATAACTTTTTTCAGAGGATACAGCTTCTGTCAGAATCACAACATGGTTTTCGTAAGGGACGGTCAACCGAATCAGCATTATTAGAATTGAAAGAACATGTACTAATAAACATTCAAAAGAAACTAATAACTCTAGCCTTATTCATAGATTTTAGCAAGGCATTTGATTCAATTGACCATAAAATTTTAACACATAAGTTATCAATCTGTGGAATACGAGGTAAGCCTTTATCTTTAATTCGATCTTACCTTACAAACAGAAGCCAGTATGTATGTATCGGCACGCACAAATCATCTTTACTAACAATAACGACAGGCGTACCGCAAGGAAGCGTATTGGGACCGCTTCTGTTTAATGTTTATATAAATAGCATAGTTAACATTGATTTGACAGTAAAGTTCATTATATATGCGGATGATTGCACCGTGCTTCTTTCTGGTCCTGATGCCACCAAACTGGCGGTTGACTGTAACAATATACTTGACAAAATTGTTCGCTGGTCTTCCTCAAACTCACTTAAAATGAATCCTTCAAAAACAAAAGTTATGTTTTTTCGAGCCAGAAACAAGGCTATTAGGCTGGAACACGTCATTAGATTTGGTAATGATGACATTGAAATAGTTGAGGAACACACTATTCTCGGCATTACAATATCTTCAAATCTTTCATGGGATTCACACATTTCAAACCTTTGTAAAAATCTTGCGTCTGTCAGTGGTGCGATGTCACGTTGTCGTGCGCTTCCTTTAAATATTAAAATTAAAATATATTATGCATTGTTTGCTTCTCGAATTAATTATTGTAGTTTGGTCTGGCTAACAACAACTAAAACGAACATACAAAAAGTTGTAATATTGCAAAAAAAAGTTATAAGACAGATCGCCAACCTTGAATATTGTGAATCTACTCAGAGCGCTTTTCAAATCTTCAACATAATTCGCATAAAAAACATGTATGACTATCGTGTTCTGGCATCTTTTTATCATTCAAATAAAATATTTAGACGGTTCTTAGAAACAACGGCGAGCTTAACTGTACACAGACCTGTGTTAAATACACGCAGCACAGACACGTGGTTTCTGCCACGTTTTCGAACAGATTACAAACTTCAAATGCTACAATACAATCTTCCTTTACTGCTGAACAAATACAAAGAAACGAAATACATGTCGAAATCTCAGTTGCGAGCATTTTTTGTAAAAGTGTTGTAATAAATATCTTGTTGTATCAATTTTTTAAATGAAATACTCATATTTCTACCTGTTTTTTCTTGTGTATTGATGACACACTCTTTATATTTTGATCCTATATTATTTTTATTTGCTGTTTTTTGTTTATCAACATACACGTATGCTTAGATGTCCACTTCCTTATTGCTAAGTATCTTGTTTTTGCCGTTTCGTTGTATCTGCCTTGTAACGGCTACCTGGGCCTCTGTCAAGCTGTCTACACAGCTTTTAGCCTAGGTAGCCATCCAGTACTGTCTGGTGAATAAACTGAATGAATGAATGAATACTTAGAAGCGTTTCTAACATGTTGAGAAATATCTGGCTATTATGAATGAGTAGCAAAATGTGTTGGTGTTGCTTTTCAAAGATTCAGTTTGGAATGCGGAACGAGTTAAACAAATTATTGCGGTTAATGTCTTGAAATGGCGCTAGGTGGTGTCGCAATTTTGCGAAACGTTTAGTGGTGGCGCTATCCACTACCCCGTTTCAAGCAATGCTTGTATGCATGTCTCCACCACTATTAAAATTCAAACGGCGCGAGTTTTGAAGCGGTTGGTTCGGTCGAGCCGTTACGTGCGGAAAGCCATGTAGGAAAACGTGTCGGCTTCTGCACCCGTTATGGGACCGCGCGTTTCCGAGGGCCAGCGGGAGATGGTGCTCGCTTTTATGGAGCCGCATCTCCAGCTGGCTTTAAGATCCAGCGAGCTGGGGCCGGGCTTCAGCCTTGTCGACCGACGACAGCTGTGGCAGCAGCTGGCCGACGTGCTGAACGCGGAAGGGCCCGTTGTGAAAACGGTCGACCAGTGGAGGAAGCAGCAGGTCTACGAGGCCCGCCGCGATGCTACCGCTATAGCCCAAGAGCAAATGTGAGTGACCGTCGAATGGTCCGGGCGATTTGTCCTTCGACATTGGTGTGTATTTTCAGAAGCACTGGAGGGGGTCGCGCACCCGGCTTCCGGGGCCGAGTGCTCCAGCTGACGGGCGCGGTCCGCTTCCGTGGCGTCACCGACCTACCCTACCAAGAGGTAAGCACACTGCCGGCGTAATATCATGCGTTCCTGAACGGTGCCGACTTAGAGTTTGCCATTATCTGTAAGTGGTACCTTTAGCAGAACGCGACACTGTTGGTGAACAGGAAAATAGCGTCGGAAGCTTTAGGTTGGTAGATCCTTCGGTGTCATTTTATGTGAAGGACATAAATATTATTTATGCTCTGTTATCATAAGTGAATCATGAATCTGGAAAACAAGCCAACTTTTGATGTAAATAAGAAATATGCGTTGTATTAAGGACTCGGTATCCTATCTTGCCAACGATCAACAGCCGGGCAAAAGGTTGGTTGGCCCTGAAAAGGGTTGTTTGGTGGTAAGAGATGAATTTGAGT
Organism: Dermacentor silvarum; assembly: GCF_013339745.2. Classification (NCBI taxonomy): domain Eukaryota; kingdom Metazoa; phylum Arthropoda; class Arachnida; order Ixodida; family Ixodidae; genus Dermacentor; species Dermacentor silvarum. The sequence goes on along the minus strand of NC_051161.1, from coordinate 172,039,080 downwards.
AGATGACTGAAAAGTAGTTCCAACAGGTCCTTGTCTGCCCAAACGAAGAGGGCATAGCTTGTACATGATGCGTGACACTGCCAAAGGATGCCATCAGGCCAGTGGCTCTTTAACAGAGAGAGAGAGAGAGAAATCACTTTTTTTTATTCTGCGATAAAAAATGCATCAGTGCCCTGAGTCCAGGGCGTCGCTTGCGGCATGCTTCAGCGCTAGGCCGATGAAATCCCCAAGGAATCGTTGGTCGTGAAGGGTGGTTGCGGCGGTCAGCCACTCGGAGGAAGGGGTAGATGGGAGGGAGATGAAGGTTTGGGTAAGGGGGGTAGTTTTGGATGGCATTGCCATAGGATATGTGATGTGTTAGGAGGATAGACACTACAGTGGCTACAGCGAGGGAGGTGGGCAATTGTTGTGCACGTTGCAATTCTTGACAACAACAGCTTCCAGCGATGAGCTGGTTGCGAGTAATCAGCAACTCATATGGACAATTCCACCACAATTATTCATTTCAGGTGCTGCGAAGGATCGAACAATCCACCACCCCGGCTCGCCATCGCGGCAGAGAGGACGGCAGCGGCTCAGGAGGGCATACTGGAGAAGGTGCGCTCCCTGGCACTAGTCGTAGCTGGCCACCTGCAACAAGAAAGGAGGAATTAATTTATTGTTTATTTTCAGCTATTAAATTTCATTTTAGTCATTTATTGTTTTATGAGTTCAATTTATCTTGTTTATTTATTGTTCTTTGAGTTTTATATCTTCACTTTCATTTTATGCACTTATTGTTGCTTCATTTTGAGTTTTACTGTTTAAGTTTCATTGTTGCCTTGTATGAGTAATGCAGGAGGATTTTTTGGACGAAAGGTGTAATGCGTGCACCCATTTTTGTATCGTAGTATTTTCCTCTTTCTATTTATACTAATCCAGCTGCAACGCCAGCGTGCTTTCTTTTATTTACACATTTCGAAGACACTGGAATCATTACAAGTAGTTGTCGATTTCTGTGTATGGGTTTTGTACTGTGATATTTATATTGCTTCACTATGTTTTGTAGCTTACTGCACTCATTATGAAGCGTTACCGCATAGTGTTTGCACTGTGATATGTTCATTTTGGCACAGTGATGCTGAGGTACAACTACAATGTGGTCTTTTTTCAGAGCACCAAACTAGTCACTCTGCAAGTTGCATAGTTTCACAAATGAAAATGGCCATCATCATTGCACCACGCCGGTGATTGGTTTCCTCTAGTTTTCGTTCCAAGTGAGCAAGAATAAGTTTTAAGTGTAACACGTTCTGGGTGCTGTGAGATTGCAGATATAATTATTCATGTTGTATGTAATTTATGTTTCATCACAGCTGGCAAGTGCACTCACCTTTCTACAATTATGATTCACCTGTTCTTTAGCATCACACTGCAATTGCTGTCGAAAAATGAATGCTTCTGGTCAGTGACTCATAACACTGAGAAGGGAATGGACATACCTGTCAAAGTCATACTTTCTTGCAAGGTCACTTAAATGTAACTGCAAGTTTTATTTGCCGTGGTGAATACGAATTGTGTGATGCTCATGTTGCAATGTTCTCACATGCTTTGCTACGTGTAGCATGCTGTATGTACAAGGTTCATGATGTACAGAGGTCAACACTCATGTCTAGAACACACTTGCGAGGGCCAAAGCAGCCACCTAAGCTTAAGCCGACCACCAGGTCGATAAAAATCAATGGGAACTGTACATTTAGTCACGCAAGCTCACATACAGCAGATTTTGTGCCACATGTCGTCATCAGATTCGCCAGCGCAGTCCTGCAAACATGATTTACGCGTTCTAGAGATGTGTGTTGGCCTCTGTACTTGTCGTCATAGCATGTAATAAAGTTGACCTTTGTATTTTTTGTGCTTTCACGTTAATTTACGTCTACCCATTTAGACATGATGTGACGAGTATAATGTCACAACACTCAGTGCTAGATTTTTTTCTTTTGTGGTTGAATCCGCATTCATTATGCTTTACTTGCTTGCCTCGTCTGCGTATTCATGCTTGCATGGAAGTTTTCATACACTTAGCACAAGAGGTGGCTAGCAAGCATATTGCATCGTTCCTACTAGTGTACACCGAGCGCCCGAATGCACAGGATGTGGCGGTTGCGATCATTCTGGTGTGTTTTATGAAAATTAGGCAAACCTGTGCAAGAGTCTCCGAGGTTTATGCAAACCTTGGAGCCTCTTGCACAGTGAAGAGGGTACGATTGTTTCCGAGTCCACGGCTGTGGCATTCTTTTTGAAGGATTTTTGTATAACTTTACTTCGTTTGTGTTTAAATTATCATAATCTGTCGGATGTTTTGATTTGGAAACATTGACCATCCGTATGGAGGGGTACTTGATGTGTATACAAGTTCTTTAATGTATTTTCCACTGTACAAACACAGCCTTGTGATAGCCTAGGGGCATTGCAATTTGTATAAATAAATTATGTATGTGTTATGAAAGCTCACCATTCCTGTGACATCAATATTCCTGTGACTATCAACAAAGTTGTTACCAACTAAAGTGCTCTGCCCTAGTTAGGGGTACACATTACGAATACTTACCAAGCAGAGACTCGCCAGGCTGCAGTTGTACGGCGAGGCGCATACACAGTGAATTATGCTGCCACATCCAAGAGTCGTGGCCCGAATCAGGGAGCCGGAGGTCCACAACAAGGATGCAAAGTTCCGAGTTGCACACCTGCAATGAGGAGCAATACAAAATAGCGCTGCAGATATGCTCAAAATCCCTTTTTGCCATTCATATGCAGAAAACAATACATACATTTACGCTGGTATAAGCAGCTACACTGTTTCACTCATAGGCGTGCACAGGGTTTCGCATTTGGGGCCCTTTGTGCGCACGCCTATGGTTTCCACTAAGTGATCGCTAAATGAAAACTTGGGGCACGAAATTGCGCAAGAACACCCATACACGCCAAATCCAGCCCATGCAATGGTTGTAAGTACTTCCCTGTTCAAAATGCTTCCATCGTATCTTCCCTATAGTGTATCGATTTTTGCTACAACTGCTGCCCATGTTCCTAAATACCTCCAAAATGCACAACTCCATTGTGTATGCACGCCAGAACGAAAACACAATTTTGGTACGGCAAACGGCTCATGCACAGAAACACATGGCACTCATCATTACCGCTGACATGTCAGACTTCAACGAGCTCGTACCCCGCATGTCCTCTTTTAATCGTTACATTACTAGTTATGCCAGCTTGGGCATTAAACTGAACAATTGCTACTATGCGCGAGTAAAAATGGCGACTACAGTTTGAAGTAAAACATTCCAACGGTACTTACGACTATGACGTTGAGGGCGTAATAACCCTTTCTCGACATGAAGCTCGCCGTGTCGGCCGGGCTGAGTCCCTCTGGCTTCATAACGGCGATCAACGTGCCGTCGACGCGCGCTAGCACGCCTGGAATGGCACCGCGTCGCGCAAACGCCGCCTTTGCCTCATCCTTGGCAGCCGGTGTCAATGAAAAGTCCACCAACTTTCTCCGGGCAGACACGGAAATGATGGCCTCCGTCACCTCCTGGATGGTGTTGCTCGCGGCCGGCTGCGCCATGCCTATTTGCTCCTCGCGACCAACGCTCCTCCGGAAGCTTCCAGTGCCGAAAAATCGCAGCGCGCACACCTTCCTTTCTGTGGAAAGGCCACTGGCTCGCTGGCATCCAATGATGGAGTCAAGCTCGTCGCACAGCGACGCACTGTTCGTTTGGAGAGACGAAATTATTGCCGGAACTCTTCCTCCGTCAACTCTTTAAATGCATCATCTACCTCGGGTCATCGTCTCTGCGCGACTGCAGCAGCCGCACAGGCAACACGAAAAGACACGGCTACAGTGTACACTGTAACACGGCAGAGAAAGAAAACGCCATTTTCTCCAACTGTTGGGATTCCCGATTTGGATTGAACCGGATACGAAAGAGGCTAACTGTCCCAAGTGCTTACGTTTTAATCCAATCCAAGTCGTCTGGTAGCCGTTCTAATCCGTTCTATCGAAACGGACGGACTCGGCAACCGTTCCGTTGCGTTCGTCCGTTAGCAGACGACACGGAATGATTGACAGCAGCAAGACGTCACGGTTTACGTCACAATTGACGTCATGGCATTCGTCACGGTTCAAATTGACCAATCGTGTGCGGCTCGATGGAACGGAACGCCTCCGTTCCATTTTGGAACGCGTTCCACAGAACACGCGTACAAGATCGCGCCACAGGTTACATTTGAAAAAGAAAAAAAAGAATGAGACAGACGGGTCGCCGCGCGCGAGCGCTCAAACGCGCGCGCAGCCATCCTCGCTGGCTTCGGGGGAGTGTCTGGCGGATGACGCATGTATCTGGCGCGTCATTGACCTGTGGCTAGGTAAGGCAAGGAAAATAAGTCGCAAAGCTTAAGTTAACTTATAGGCAAAACGTTTTAGTTTTCGCGGCAAAGAATAAAAAAAAAATAAATGAATGCCTGTTAACTTAAGTTCACTTTCTTTTTTTTCGATGCTCGCGGCAGCTAACGTTCGGTGTCAAAAGTATAGCGTGACGTATGGTGACGTGTTTCCTGTTGCCAGTTTTTGCCGAGTGTCCCCTCTTGTTGAATTTCTTTCTCTATGCCTTCTGCTCGCACTCAAGACAAATGCTTGGGTGCAAAGCCTGTTTCCTGTCCTTTAGGAGACGGAATTTTCGAATTACAAGTTTCTGATATGTTCCTCGGCGTTATCTTTCGCGCGCTCTGCCGGCGCCAGCAGCACACCCCATGTTATCACTCTTGGCAATCGCTCATCGCGTTTTCAACAGGCGTGAGTACCGAAACAAGGTATATGTTGTTGCGGAGCTACAAAAAACGTCACAGACTTGTCCCTCTAATATTTATCACCACGGCCGAGCTGCTTATCGCTAACTGCGTCACAGCGCGCTGTGCGGCCAGCGTGCCTCAAAAGTACCCCAGAAAGTAACGAAATTACTTTTCAGTGATGTCTGGCGTCAGAGAAAGCGGCACAAACTTCTAGCAAGATGTACTAGACTACACACCACGGCTGAGTTCTCGCTAACTGCGACACGGCGCCCTGTGCGGCCAGTGTGGCTCAAAAACCGAAATAAGTTACAATAGTCCCCTAGGAAGCGTCGGAAACATGTCTCAGCACGACTAATTTACTCAAATTAACTGCGCCAGGATGGCCGAGCTGTTTTTCACTAACTGCGTCTTAAGTCTCGGTCCCGTGCCGTAAGCCTAATTGCGTCGTAAACTGTGAAACAAGATTTCTCACCTTGCCGTAGTCCAATAGTGTCTTGTCCCAGTGCAGAAGCAACTCAAGGATACGCCGAGAGCCCAATAAACCAGGTTACATAAAAAAAAAAGAGAGAGAGAGAGAGAGACAGACGGGTCGCCGCGCGCGAGCGCTCAAACGCGCGCGAAGCCATCCTCGCTGGCTTCGGCGGAGTGTCTGGCGGATGACGCATGTATCTGGCGCGTCATTGACCTGTGGCTAGGTAAGGCAAGGAAAATAAGTCGCAAAGCTTAAGTTCATTTATACGCAAAACGTTTTAGTTTTCGCGGCAAAGAATTTAAAAAAATAAATCAATGCCTGTTAACTTAACTGCACTTTCTTTTTTTTTTCGATGCTCGCGGCAGCTAACGTTCGGTGTCAAAAGTATAGCGTGACGTTTGGTGACGTGTTTCCTGTTGCCAGTTTTTGCCGAGTGTCCCCTCTTGGGGCTCTATTCTGAGCCGCTATTCTGGGGCTCTATTCTGGGGCTCTATTCTGGACACGCATGGCGGCTGCACGGCCGCCATTATCCGCCATCTTGGCTGTCTCATTGGCTGTTCAGAGGTCACGTGTTTCGAAATTTGTGCCGGGAAACGGAAGTTTTGCAAAATGCAATTTTGCGTTTTCGTCAGAATGACGAAACGTGACGTGGAGCTGCAAATTTTATCGACTAATACTTTTGTGTGGTCCTTGGCACCTATATTGCGACTTTAGCGCTTTAAAAAGAAAGTGTACGGTAGCGTGCAGAAGCCCGTGGAATGCATCTGCAATTTCGCGAATATGTGGTGGCATTCCAAGATAGCCGGCATGTCAGTTGTTGATTGGCTGAAAGAATATCCCGTGAAGAGCGTCACAGGAAGGGCCGTTTCGTAAACGTCAATTTGACGTTGCGTGACGTTGCGCTGGGCCGCCATTGCACAGATTTTCCGCCATAATTTGTGGTGCGACGAGCCGCGCGAATTATGGTAATGAGCGGCCATATGCAGTGTCAGTCGAGAGGCATGCGTATCGCCGCATTTTCCCTGTCATTTGGAGCCATGAAAATATTTTGTTCACAACGCGTGCTCATAGCATTTGCATCGCTCTCGGGTGGTGTTGGCATTTGTGTTTTGAACCATCATTTCTATTAAAAACACGTTTATTTGAAATAATATTGGTGGAAACTAGCAAACTTTCTGCGACGTTTCGCACTTTTCACTATTGTGTTTGTATTGTAATCAATATTAATGACTTTTCGCGTCATCAAAGGCTATGACAACGGTGACTTTTTAATTTACAAAAAGAAATGTACGCAAGACGGCGCCTTGAAGTTTCCTCTCGCGGTGCGAGTAAGCAGTGAAGTGCACAAGAGATGGCAGTGCCAGCGTTTGCGTCACTCAAGCGGATACCTGTGGCGCGCGCAACGCTATCGATGATATTCCGTCGCTTCTCAGCCAGACGAGTCGGGCTGAGTCACTTGCGGATCACGAGATAGCGATAACGCGGCCTAGAGCGTGCGCTGATCATCACTGGCAGGTCGCGTATGTTGTCTCAAGGTAGGAAGCAAGCGCGTGGGCGCCAATATACGATGACTCATTCCGTTTCCCGAGGACACGCATCCTAGCTAATGAAGCAGACGACAGCCTGCGCGCATGCAGACGACGGAAGCGAGAAACGATTTTGATGGAATAATTGTACGCTTTGAGCTAGCTGCTTTATTTTTACTGGGGAGGAAAACTGTTTTGCTTTATCAACCACGCTAGTTTAAATGCCTACATTACAGTTTCTTAGGCGAAACGTCAAATTTGCGTCACGTTACGAAAGCAAAACGGGGCCATGAGCGCCATTTTGTAAGCGTCGCGCCTACGTCACACCTCGAAGAAAATGGCGGAATGTCCAGAATAGCGGCTCTGGACACGCATGGCGGCTGCACGGCCGCCATTATCCGCCATCTTGGCTGTCTTATTGGCTGCCCAGAGGTCACGTGTTTTGAAATTTGTGCCGGGAAAGGGAAGTTTTGCAAAATGCAATTTTGCGTTTTCGTCAGAATGACGAAACGTGACGTGGAGCTGCAAATTTTATCGACTAATACTGTTTCGTGGTCCTTGACACCTATATTGCGACTTTAGCGCTTTAAAAAGAAAGTGGACGGTAGCGCGCAGAAGCTCGTGCAATGCATCTGCAATTTCGCGAATATGTGTTGGCGTTCCAAGATAGCCGGCATGTCAGCTTGTTCATTGGCTGAAGGAATATCCCGTGAGGAGCGTCACAGGAAGGGCCGTTTCGTAAACGTCAATTTGACGTTGCGTGACGTTGCGCTGGGCCGCCATTGCAGAGATTTTCCGCCATAATTTGTGGTGCGACGAGCCGCGCGAATTATGGTAATGAGCGGCCATATGCAATGACAGTGGAGAGGCATGCATGCGTATCGCCGCATTTTCCCTGTCATTTGGGGCGATGAAAATCTTTTGTTCACAACGCGTGCTCATAGCATTTGCATCGCTCTCGGGTGGTGTTGGCATTTGTGTTTTGAACCATCATTTTTATTAAAAACACGTTTATTTGAAATAATATTGGTTGAAATTAGCAAACTTCTTGCGACTTTTTGCACTTTTCGCCACTGCGTTTGTATTGTAATCAATATTAATGTCTTTTAGCGTAATCAAAGGCTATCACAATGGCGACTTTTTAATTTATAAAAATAAATGTACGCAAGGCGGCGTCTTGAAGTTTCCTCTCGCGGTGCGAGTAAGCAGCGAAGTGAACAAGAGATGGCAGTGCCGGCGCTTGCGTCGTGCAAGCGGATACCTGTGGCGCGCACAACGCTATCGATGATATTCGGCCGCTTCTCGGCCAGACGAGTCGGGCTGAGTCACTTGCGTTTCACCATGCACCAGATAGCGATAACGCGGCCTAGAGCGTGCCCTCATCATCACTGGTAGGTCGCGTATGTTGCCTCAAGCTAGAAAGCAAGCGCGTGGGCGCCAATATACGATGACTCATTCCGTTTCCCGAGGACACGCATCCTAGCTAATGAAGCAGACGATGCTTGTGCGCATGCAGACGACGGGAGCGAGAAACGATTTGGATGGGATAATCGTACGCTTTGAGCTAGCTGCTTTATTTTTACTGGGGAGGAAAACTGTTTTGCTTTATCAACCACGCTAGTTTAAATGCCTATATTACAGTTTCTTAGGCGAAACATCAAATTTGCGTCACGTTACGAAAGCAAAACGGGGCCATGAGCGCCATTTTGTAAGCGTCGCGCCTGCGTCACGCCTCGAAGAAAATGGCGGAATGTCCTGAGCCGCTATTCTGGACATTCCGCCATTTTCTTCGAGGCGTGACGTAGGCGCGACGCTTACAAAATGGCGCTGATGGCCCCGTTTTGCTTTCGTAACGTGACGCAAATTTGACGTTTCGCCTAAGAAACTGTAATGTACGCATTAAACCTAGCGTTCTTGATAAAGCAAAATAGTTTTCCTCCCCAGTAAAAATAAAGCAGCTAGCTCAAAGCGTACGATTATTCCATCAAAATCGTTTCTCGCTTCCGTCGTCTGCATGCGCGCAGGCTGTCGTCTGCTTCATTAGCTAGGATGTGTGTCCTCGGGAAACTGAATGAGTCATCGTATATTGGCGCCCAAGCGCTTGCTTTCTACCTTGAGACAACATACGCGACCTGCCAGTGATGATCAGCGCACGCTCTAGGCCGCGTTATCGCTATCTCGTGATCCGCAAGTGACTCAGCCAGACTCGTCTGGCTGAGAAGCGGCCGAATATCATCGATAGCGTTGCGCGCGCCACAGGTATCCTCTTGCACGACGCAAGCGCCGGCACTGCCATCTCTTGTTCACTTCGCTGCTTACTCGCACCGCGAGAGGAAACTTCAAGACGCCGCCTTGCGTACATTTATTTTTATAAATTAAAATGTCGCCATTGTCATAGCCTTTGATTACGCGAAAAGACATTAATATTGATTACAATACAAACGCAGTGGCGAAAAGTGCAAAAAGTCGCAAGAAGTTTGCTGGTTGGGACCAATATTATTTCAAATAAACGTGTTTTTAATAAAAATGATGGTTCAAAACACAAATGCAAACACCACCCGAGAGCGATGCAAATGTTATGAGCACGCGTTGTGAACAAAAGATTTTCATCGCCCCAAATGACAGGGAAAATGCGGCGATACGCATGCCTCTCCACTGTCATTGCATATGGCCGCTCATTACCATAATTCGCGTGGCTCGTCGCACCACAAATTATGGCGGAAAATCTCTGCAATGGCGGCCCAGCGCAACGTCACGCAACGTCAAATTGACGTTTACGAAACAGCCCTTCCTGTGACGCTCCTCGCGGGATATTCCTTCAGCCAATTAACAAGCTGACATGCCGGCTATCTTGGAACACCACCACATATTCGCGAAATTGCAGATGCACTGCACGGGCTTCTCCACGCTACCGTCCACTTTCTTTTAAAGCG